>NC_063184.1:34513692-35211851 GCF_023159225.1 Perognathus longimembris pacificus
CGGGCCTCATTAGGTCTGCATGTTAATGACTGCGCGCCGGATAAAGGGAGCCTTCAGCAGCACAGGCTCTCTCCCTCCCTGCCTCCCGCCCGGCTTCCCAGGGCACGACACGCACCCCCCCCCGCCCCCGAGCGCCGCCGGGAAGGTGGATCCACCTCCAGACCGGAGCAAGGTGGGCCCCGCCCTTCCACGGGGCACCTAGCCCCCCCCCCCCACCACCACCACGCAGCACCCCCCGGGGCAGGGAGGCCTGGGGCAGGAGATTCATAAACTCAACCCCTAGGTGAGCCGAGCAGAGCCCAGCCCGGCGTGGGTGCACACACGGGCGTGGCTGGCCTCCACCCCCCCCCCCATGTGCCACGCACACTCAAAACCCGAGCAAAAACCCCAGCCCCGCACGGACCACGTGCAACCCACGCGGAGGGGAACCGAGGCCCCGGGGAGTCGTTGCCACTTCAAGGAGAATAGTTTCTGCCTTCTAAGTCGCCACTGATAATAGCATCAGTGATCACGCGGGCAAGACCTCGTGCGCGGCCAGACTGAGCTCACCCGGGAAAAACGAGGTGGAAACGAGACAAAGGCCGTGCGGCCCGGCGCGGCTCCTCTCCCACGGACACACGCACGGGGGGCCACTCCCGACGGCCCCACGCCCCAAGGAAAAGACGGGGGAAATGCGGGGTCCTTCAACAGACAAACACACAGCACCCGTTCTAGGAAGGGCTTTGACGTCAGGAAGCCCAGACACCTGGGGTCAGAAACCCTGCTCCTAACGCCCGTCAGCAAACCCGCTGTCCCCTCTGCCTGGCTCTGGAGGGCCTCGGGTCTGGGTTCCAGTCTCCCGTCCTCTATGACCCCGTGACCCTGCGCAGGTCAGGCAACTCCACCGACAAACAAACTTCCTGGATAGATGAACCCGACGGGGGCTCCCCCGGTGGCCCAGACCATCGCATGGGCAAGAGGCCCCTCGTGGCTCAGCGCAGGGTCGAGCCCCGCGCCCTCCTCTCGGACAGATCTAGAGCCACCGGCCCGGAGCCGGAACCTTCCCGGACGTTCCGGAAGGCCGACGCCGGGAAAGCCCACCTCGGGGCCGCGGGGCGGCCACTCACCGGCTGACTGGCCGCGGTTGGTGGCGTCGTGGTCACTGTCGCCCTGCTCGCTGTCTCCGTGGCCACTGTCCTTGGAGCTCACGATGTCCGCTTCCTGGAAGGCCGAGCTGCGGGGAGGAGACCGGGGTGAGAGGAGACCGTGGGGATCTTCTCCTGCCACCCCATGGCCGCAGACGGGCGCTGCACGTGGTCGGAGCCCCGTCCCCGCGTGGGGGCCCCCCCCCCCCGGCGGCCTGGGCCTGCTGCTCGGACCCCCGGCCCGAGGGGGACGTGGCGCCTGCACCTCGCTCCTAGAGCACGGGCGGAACTGTCACGCGGGAAGTTCCAGAAACGGCCGGGCGCTGCCAGGGGGTTCCAGCTAGCACACATTCCGCAATCTGCCTTTTCACAAAACACTCCTCTTTCCAGCGTGCGGCCTAGGAGCCCGATGGCCTCACCATTGGTGTCTGGGCTTATTTTCAAGTATTTTGCGCTACAGCTTCCCTCCCCTAACTTAGAACGCTGTACGCGCCTCCTCTTTTAGGGTGGGGGAATACTCCCGCGCGTGCCTGCTTCTGTCGGGCTGTGAACGCCTGCACCCTGAGCCAGGAACGGAGAGGGGCGCTCGCTTACCTGTTCACGCGGCGGGGTCTGTCCACTAGATAGCTGAGCTCCGCCCGCTGGTGCTTCGTCTAGGGAAGAGAGGAAGCCAAGAGCATCTGAATGTCAAAGGTCCAGGTCACCGTGGCCTGCGTGGCTGGGAGCTACGTTCAGTGGACGTGGTTTGGTGTGCTAAGGAGCACACCAGTGCTCTGAGGACGAGCGTGGGGGGCCATGTGTACACACGGGTAGAGATGTGCATGCTCCCCCTTTCTTCCAGCCAGTTGTGAAGTTTCTTTCAAACGTTGGTCAGCGTGTATGTGTGTGTGTGTGAGTGTGTTTTAAGGGAGAATGCAAAAGCCCTGGTAGCGGAGGTCCATAAACTCTTAGAAAAACAGCGTCAACCTAACAATATCCTCCGGCCCTTCGGTCAGTGGCCTCACACGTGTTTAAGTGCATGCTGGTTAACCCGAGAAAAACAGCATGCTCAATAAGCCAAAATAATAATAATAATAAGGTTGGCTGTATTGTGGAATAACCCTGATGTTTATTTTCCAAATGTGCTTACGATACAAACGAGCTGTACAAACCTTCAGGAAATCAATGAGTAATAGGTAAGACTCAGAGGAAGCCAGGAGCTGTCCAGGCTGGGCTCAGTCCTGCCCCCAACCCGCCTTCTCCCTCTAAGCCCCCCAGCCTGCCTTGAACTCTCTCTGGTCCAAACTCTGCTTTACACGAACAAGCCCTGCTCTCCACCCTTTCCCTGCCACCCAGCTGCGCTGCTCCTCCATCTTAACAAGCCCTGCTCTCCAGTGCAGAAGGCCAACGGGGCTGCTTTCTCCTGAGCAGTGGCAGGCATGTGACACTAGCCCGGGCGGGCAGGGGCATTTAAGATGGTCATTGTTTCCAGCTCTGCTGTCCTCTACTCGGGCAGGGGACGCTGCCAAAAGGACTTCATTCAAATTCACACCGTGTGGGCCGCGGGCCTCCAGGGCCTCGCTGAAGGCGGTGCAGACCCAGCCAGGGCTGCTTTTGCAAGCCCAGCTCAGGGGAAAGGGAGATCAGAACCGGCTCCCCAAGGCGCGCCCTCCAGTCCGGATGGCTGGGCCTGGTCCGGCCACCTAGGGCTCCCTGGCCCGGGCCACCGGGAGCTGGGTAACCACAGCAACCCAGAAGCAACTTCACCGAGGCCTGGGATGGAAAAGACCTGGGCCGGCTCCAGGCTGGGGCCCCGCCCCCGCCCCCGCCCCTCCTCCCCGCTCCTCCCCCCCTCCTCCCGGCCCCTCCCCTCCCCGGCACAAGGTTTGCTTTCACTCCCCGAGGGCTGGGACTTCGCCGGGAGGTTGGGAGGGAGGATGGGCAAAAGGGGGCTCCCCTGGGGTGGCAAAGCACCCGGGGGAGGGAGAGGTGAAAACAGATGCTAGGTCAGGGTTCAAGCACAGGTTAACCTGCACCCTACGGGGCCGGAGGAGGAGGAGGAGGGGTGGTGGGGACCCCGCCCCCCCCTTACCCGGTGCGCTCACACACACAAGCCCGCGGACCTCCCCGCCCCGCCCCCCTCCCCGTCCCCGGGCCCGGCGCGGTCGGCGGGCGGCGGGCGGCTTACCTCGGTGGAGAGCAGGCCGCCGTTGGCCAGCAGGTCGGGCTGCGGGTCGGCGTAGCCGGCCACCAGGGCCGCGCAGGGGCCGCGCTCGGCGTCGGCGGCGGCGCGCGCGGGGCTGCAGGGCTTGAGGAACATGAGGTCGGTCTTGGCGGACTCGGGGGTCAGGCAGACCTGGTAGCAGTAGTTCTGCGCGTGGTGGTGGGCGCCGAAGGCCCCGGGCTCGTCGGCGGGCGCGGGCGGCGCGTGGCCCGGCGCGGCGGCGCTGGGCACCAGCATGATGTCCGCCTTGCTCAGCTTCTTCTTGCGCGCGCGGGCCTGGCGGCCGCAGCAGCAGCGGCCGCCCGGGGAGGAGGCGGCGGCGGCGGCGGCGGCCCCGGGCCCGCAGCAGGCGCAGCAGCAGCAGGCGCAGCCGGCGGCGCCGTCGGCCGCCAGGCAGGAGCGCACGCTGAGCTTCTTGTCCTTGCGGCAGCGCACGGCCAGCACGATCATGGCCAGCAGGAAGACGAAGGACACGGAGCCCAGCGCGATGATGAGGATGAGCGTCAGGTCCAGCGCGCTCTCCCCGGCGCCGCCCGCGCGCCCCGGGCCCCGCGCCGGCTCCCCGGCCCCCGCGCCCCCCGCGCCGCCCGGGCCCCCGCCGCCGCCGCCGCCGCGTCGGGCGCGCCGTCCACCAGGCGCACCTCGAGCGCGGCGGTGGAGGAGAGCGGCGGCTGGCCGTGGTCGCGCACCTCCACCACCAGCTCGAAGGGCCGCTGCGGGTCGCGCTTGGCCGGCACGCGGCGCGCCGTGCGCAGCTCCCCCGTGCGCCAGTCCAGGCGGAAGAGGTTGAGCTCGTTGCCCCGCAGCAGGCTGTAGGTGAGGCGCGCGTTGTCGCCGTCGTCCGCGTCCACGGCCGCCACGCGCGTCACCAGGTAGCCCGGCTCGGCCGAGCGCGGCAGCGCCTCGCGCGCGGGGGTCCCGTTGCGGCCCGGCAGCGGCGCCACGATGGCGGGCGCGTTGTCGTTCTGGTCCACCACCAGGATGCGCACGGTGGCGTTGCCCGCCAGCGCCTGCGGGCTGCCCGCGTCGCGCGCCTCCACCTGGAAGCTGAAGGCCTTGAGCTGCTCGTAGTCGAAGGAGCGCAGCGCGTACAGGTAGCCGTTCTCGGCGTTCACCGACACGTAGGTGGCCACGCTCATGCCCTGGATCTGGCTCTCCAGGATGGCGTAGGCCAGGCGCGCGTTGGCGCCCTCGTCGCGGTCCGTGGCGCTCACGGCGTAGATGTAGGCGCCGGGCACGTTGTTCTCCGTGACGTGCACGTCGTAGAGCGGCTGGGTGAAGCGCGGCGCGTTGTCGTTCACGTCGGCCACCCGCACGCGGATGGAGCGGCTGGTGGCCAGCGCGGGCGCGCCGCCGTCGCGCGCCACCACGGTGAGCGTGTAGGCGTCGCCGGCCTCGCGGTCGAGCGGCGCGGCCGTCACCAGCGTGTAGTAGTTCTGGAAGGAGGGCTTGAGCAGGAAGGGCGCGTCGCCCAGCAGCTCGCAGCGCACGCGCCCGTTCTCGTCCGCGTCGCGGTCGGCCACGCTGAACAGGGCCACCACGGTGCCCGGCGCCGCGCCCTCGCTCACGGCCTCCTGCACCGTGCTGAAGCTGATCTCGGGCGCGTTGTCGTTGGCGTCCAGCACGCGCACCAGCACCTTGCAGTGCGCGGGCACGGCGTTGGGGCCCAGGTCCTTGGCCTGCACGTACACCTGCTGCACCGGGCTCTCCTCGTAGTCCAGCTCCCCGCTCACCTCCAGCCGCCCGGTGCGCGGCGACAGCCCGAACAGCTCGCGCGCGCGGGCCGACGCGTGGCTGCTGAAGGCGTACACCACCTCGCCGTTGGCGCCCTCGTCGGGGTCGCTGGCGTTCAGCTGCAGCACCAGCGTGCCGGGCGGCGAGTTCTCGGGCAGGGACACGGTGTACACGGGCTGGTCGAAGGCGGGGCACGTTGTCGTTGGAGTCCAGCACGCGGATGGTGAGCAGGGCCGTGCCGGTGCGCTGCGGCTGCGGCGGCGGCTGGGGCGCCTGGGGGCCCGGGCCGCCCGCGCCGCCGTCCCCGTCCCCGCCGTCCCCGTCCCCGCCGCCCGGCGCGCCCTCCCCGCCGCCGCCGCCGCCCCCGCCGCCCCCGTCCACCGCGGTGAGCACGTAGCGGTGCACCGCCTGCTGCTCGCGGTCCAGCGGCTTCTCCAGCACCAGCTCGGCGAAGCGGCCGCCGTCGCCCTGCGTCTGCACGTCCAGCGAGAAGTAGCTGTTGGGCGTGATCTGGTAGTCGCGCAGCGCGTTGGTGCCCACGTCCGGGTCGAAGGCGCTCTCCAGCGGGAAGCGCGTGCCCGGCGTGGCGCTCTCCGAGATCTCCAGCGTCAGGTCGGGCTCCGGGAAGGCCGGCGGGTTGTCGTTGATGTCCAGCACCTCGATCTCCACGCGGAACAGCTCCAGCGGGTTCTCCAGGAAGACCTCCAGGTGCAGCACGCACGCCGGGCTCTGGCGGCAGATCTGCTCGCGGTCGATCTTCTCGTTCACGTACAGCACGGCCCGTCTCCAGGTTCACGTCCAGGTACGGGCTCCGCGAGTTGGGCACCGTCTGGAAGCGGCGGGCCGAGAGTTTGGTGATGTCCAGGCCCAGGTCCTCCGCGATGTTGCCCACGAACGCGCCATGCTCCTGCTCCTCCTGCACCGTGTAGTGCAGCTGGGACGCCACCCCGGCCGCCATCCACGCCAGGGCGAGCAGGGCGCGCGGGACGCGCATCTCCGAGGCCGCCGCCGCCGCCGCGGGGGGCGGGGGGGAGCGGGGAGGGCGGGCCGCGGGGGAACGGGCCCCGAGACGCGGGCTAGGGCTGCGGGCGGGCGGGCGCCGCGCCGCGCCGCTCCCCGGGGGAGGCGATCCCCGTCCCCGCCGCCGCCGCCGCCGCGCGCCCGCGCTTCCCCGGGCCGCCCGGCGCCTCCAATGGCAGCGCCGGGAGCGGGGCCGCGGTGCCCGGCGCCGCGCCGAGCCGCCGAGCCTCCCTCCCCCGGGCGGTCAGGGGAACCGCGGCGCCTCCATCGTCCTGGGCCCCGCCGTCAGCCCCGGCGCCCCGCGGACCGGATCGCGGGGTGTCTGCGCGCTGCCCGGCTGCGGGGAGGAAGACGAAGAGGAGGAGGAGGAGGAGGGCGACGACGAGGAGGAGGCGGCGGCGGCGGCGGCGGCGGCGGGGACGAGGCTGCCACCGCCGACCATGCCTCCCAATGCCCGCGGCTGGCCCCGGCGGGAGGGTCGGAAGATCGGGGGTGAACCGGGCCGGATCCCCGGGGCCGGCTCTGCCGCATCAAACTTTCATCCTCCTCGGTTCGCCGGGGGCACGCGCGCGCGCGCCCCGCGCCCCCCCGGGCATCTCGGGGTCCGCTCGCTCGCTCGCTCGCTCGCTCTCGCTCGGCGTGGGGTGGCCGGCTGTCCGCGGCCGCGGCGTCCCCGACCTCCCGGCGGAGCGTGGGAAGGCGTCCGTGTCCCGAGGCCGCCCGGGCTCCCGCGCCGGGGCCCTCGGCCGCCCGCCCGCCCGCCGCCGCTGGCCCGCCGGTGGTCCGCTGGTGGCCCGCAGCCGGATCGCGGCCGGCCGGCGGTGTCTGAGCTCCGAGCGCTCCGCTTCGCTGTTTTTGCGCAGCGCCCTCGTTCTGCCAACCAATGGCCTCCGAGCGCCGCCCACCCGCGCCGCCGCCCATTGGCCGGCGCGGCCGCCACTCGCGCGCGTCACCCGCGGCCGGGCGGGGCGGGGCGGGGCGGGGGCGGACCCGGAGCCCGGGCGGCCCGCCCTCCGGGCCCGGGTGAGCGCCCGAGCCGGAGGATCGCGGTCCGTCCCTCCCCGCCCCCCCCTCCCCACCCCCGGCGCCGGCTGGGGACTCGGCCGCGGAAAGTTCCCGGTCCCCAGCCGCGGGGGACGCGCGGGGAATCGAGGTTCCCCCGTTTGCGTCAGCCAAGGCGAAAACACCGGGCGGGCCCCGAGGCGCCGTCTCCACGGAGCGGGGTTCCCGGCCGGGCGCCCGGGTTTTCCCTCCCAGGTAGCTTCCCCGCCCGGCGATGGAGACCCATCTCCCCGGAGGGAAAAAGTTGCCCGGGGCTCCCCGGGTGCGCGGGGTGGCCCCGGAGCGGGACGCCGGCGGGGATCGCCCGCACGCAGACCCGGCGGAGAATGCCGGCGTGTGTCCGCCGAGCGGGGCACTCGCGGGAGGGTCCGGCCGGGGTGTGCGGGGGGGGGGGGGGGTTGGGTGGGTGCGAGAACGGGGTGCAGCGCCTGGAAGGGGGGGCGCCGCGTGGGGGGGGGCGGGGTGCCCGGCAGGGACGAGTGTGCACCGACCGGGCGCACTGCAGATGCCTCCCGGCGCCCCTGCTCACGCGGGCACCCACAGATGCTCACCTGAAAGATTAACTCTTTGGGGAACCCTACTTGGAAATGGGAGTGCACTCGCCAAAGCCCGGGGCGCCTGCGTGAGAGCCCTCCCCCCTCCCTACCGCCCTCCCCCCGGCCCCGCGCCCTGCCCGCAGCGCCCCCCGCGCGCGCTCACCGCAGCTTCTCCCCCCGGGCGCCCCATCCCTGCGCCCCCAGGCCCCGGCCTCGCTCTGTGGGCGGCAGCCGTGGCTGTTTGGGTTTCGTTTTTCTCCCCCCGCCGCCCTCCCCCCCCCTGAAAATCTGAGTTCCGTCTCGCAAGCCCCACAGCACCCTGATGGATGCTTGTCCATCCGGGGTCGGCCAGCCCTGGGGGGCGCCCGCGATCGCGCGGCCCGGGCGGGGGGGGGGGGGAAGGCGCAGTGCACGCGCCCCCCGGCGTCCGGGCGCGGAACCCCGTGTGTGCACAGCCGGGGGCTGCCCGCCCTCTCTGCCTGGGCTCGGCGACCCCCCCGCCCCGTGCGCCCCCCCCCCCCTCCGCGAAGCCGCGGGAGCCGGGCCTGGGCGCCAGGCCTCGCGGGGGGCGCCGGGCCCGGGAGACCCGGTAGGCCGGCTGCAGACAGCCGCGTGCTGTGCTCTGCATAATTCCCCACGGGTGCGCGCGTGCGTGTGTGTGCGTGTGTGCGCGCGTGCGTGTGTGTGCGAGCGTGGTGCGCGCGTGCCCGTGCGCACGTGTGTGCATGGATGTGGGGAGCACGCGAGCGCGCGTGTGTGTCCGTGCGCGCGCGCATGGGGGTGAATGCCAATGGCCCCCGTGCGGGGGGCCGGCGGGGCGGGCGCGGGGAGGCCGGATCGCGGGCGCGGGATCGCGGGGAGCCGCGTGGTTCTGCACCCACACGAGAACGCAACCAGGCCCTTCTCCCCGCTCGTGCCCCCCGCCCGCCCTGCACGCCCCGCCCCGCGCCCTTTGGGGGGTGGTTTGGCGGAGCGCGGCGCGGACCTGGGGATCGGGGGCCGGGGACCCCGCGGCCGGGGGTGGGGTGGGTGGGGCGGGAGGGGGCGGCTTTCCCGCTGACTCGGCGGAGTCCGGAGCCGGGCAGGTAGGACTGGCACTGGGGTCCCCACCTGTGCCTCGGGGCGTTCGGGCCCGGCGCGCGCACACGCGGGCACGTGTGCACCGGTGCGTGCCCGCGCTGTTGTGCGCGTCCGCGGGGCGTGCGCGCGTGCCCCCGAGGCGTGCAGCCCCCTCGGGGCGGCCGGTGCCCGCGAGGCCCCCGGGCTCGGGGCGGGAGCCGCCGCTGGACGTTGGCGGCGGCGGCGGGACGCGGAGGGGCCCACCGGCCCCGCACCGCCCGGCCTCCGCACCGCGACCCCCGCGGGCGGGCGGCGGCTTCCCGGCTCCGGGGCGGCGGGTGAACGGCTGCGCTCCCGGCAAACGCGGGCTCCGCGCGCCCCCAGGCGGCCGCGCCGGCGCACAGCAGCCGGCTCCCGCCGCACCGGCTCCGAGGGCGGGGCCGCCGTGGGCAGGCGCTCGGGTGGGCGGGTGGGAGCCCATCGGTGGCGGGCAGGGCTTCCAGACAGGCGGACAAGACCCGAGCCGGAGCCTCTGCCCTCCCGGGACCACCGGATCGCCTTACCGGGAGCCGCCGTTAGATCCGGGCAGGGACCGGCCTGCCCCCCCCCCCCCCCGCCCCACCCGTCTGCCACGCAGGACCCCGCGCGGAACCTCGGAGCTGGGTTTTTAAGGCGCTGTGGCCGTTGCAGGTCCAAACTTCCCCTCGGGGCCAAGGGGGCAGAACCCACGCCCCGGAAACACCCGTGCGCCCATGCGCACCCACGCGTGCCCAGGCACGGGGCCCCAGCGCCTCCCCGCGGCCCTGTCCGCCTGCTTGGGAACTGACTGGAGTGAGCCTAGGCTCAGCCATGCTCGCCCCTCTCCTGCCCCAGCCCAGGAGGGGTGCGAACTGGGGTATCAGCAGGATTGGGGGGCGCCAAGGCCCCCCTGTGTTTTACAAAGCTGGTGTGGGGGTGCCCCTCTCCCCCGCGCCTTTCTGGAAAGGGCCAGAGGGGAAAGTTGGCCGGCCGGCCTTTGGACAGATGAGTGTTGGCAGTGACTTGACGTGACTCCGGAGCCCGCCGTCTGTGGACCCTTCTCCTGCTGCCGCGTGGCGTGCCTGGACGGGAAGTGAGTTGTGGTGTGAAGCACGGCAGGAAACCTTCATTTCTCCACAGGGAATGTTTCACATCCCAGCCTTGGCCTGGCCCTGGGCGGAGGGCTCCGCCTCCTGGCCAACCCTGCAGGCTGAGGACCAGAGGGGCGCATCCTCCGGGGCCCAGGAGAGGGCTTAGCCCTGCGCTGGGGTAACCCGGCTTCGGGGAGCCTTGGACCCATGCCACAGGGAGGGAGACCGGTGACTGGCTCTACTCCCCCCAATGCTTTGAACCTCCCACCCAACAGCCGGTCCTGGTGCTAGGACTGTGCCTCCAAGCACTCAGAGAGTAGCCTGTCCTGGTTCCAGTACTTACTGTGCCTCCAAGCACTCAGAGAGTAGCCTGTCCTGGTTCCAGTACTTACTGTGCCTCCAAGCATCCCTGTCTGCACACAGCAGTAGAAACGTCCTCCTCTCTGGTTCAGCCACTGCTGGCTGGCGGACCCAGCCCTGCTCCCGCGTCTTTCCAGGGATGCGGCAGGGCCAGGGTTTTGTTAAACTCTAAACAGCGAATTAAAAGCCCTCCTTGGGCCGAAGCAACCCCTCTAATATAAAATGACAAACTGCACTTAAGCAGTACGTGAACAAGAAAGTGATTTATGGATTTTTACAATGGTCTGAGCAAATGAAAGCAGCATGAATTATACATCGCGATGCTCACGGTATCATTTTCTAATAATACCGTTTCGGTTCAGATACGAAGCGCTCCTCCTTTCCATAAGTGACTTTGATCAATAAGAGGTCCAGGAATGTTTCAAAATTAGGCCAAGCCTCTGCCTGCTGTGCACAGGTAGAGCAGTGGTCCTGGCCTTGCGTGAACACAGGAGCTCCGGGGTGCTACAGACTGAGCCTTTTCTCCCTCAGAAGTTCCATGCCATCTTATGCTGTGCAAATATATATATATATGTATGTATATATATATATTTGGTTTCATGGCCTCTGTGAAGATCAAAACTACCTTCCTTCCACTACATTGGAAGCAGCAAAGTCTGACCCTTTACCTCTTCTTACTTGCTTTGGCTTGTGTTTTTCAGGACATTATTGTATTCCACAGTGTACTTGAGCTACACTTAGGTAACTACAAAGACCATGCATTTTGGGTCTTAGGGAGGGCTTAGGAGACCAAAACGGATCCATGGCTCTCTGAAATCACAGGAAAATAATTCAGAGATTCAGGCAATGCTTGTGTTTTGAGTTAGGAAAAAAAAAATTGTTCCCTGTGTTAGGACAGCTGGTCACCTCTGTCATTCCCCTCCTTCGGATGTGCCACATTTTCAGGGGGCCCTTTTGGTGTCGCACACACTTCTGGATGGAGTCAGTGTTGCGTACTCAGCCACAGGCACACGCTTGTCACCCAGAGGCCTCCGGAGTCACATTATTAGACCTCATCTTCGTTCTCCCTTTTCATAGGAAAGGAAATCGACAAACATGCGCTGCATCGGGCTTCTGCTTTGGAAGTGTGGCGGGTAGGATTGCTGAAATCAGAGCTGTGATTGGGATAGTAAATGAGAACGGCAAGCATTGGAGAAGCCAGCTGCCCTGCTATTGGGGGTATGTGGGATTCAGTGTTGAGACCCCGGGCAGAAAGTGAAGATTCAGACGCTGTGGTCGATGGAGAACGAGTTCCGAATTAATGACAACTCCTGACCACGTTTATATGAGTAATGGAGAAGTTGTCCAGAAAGAGCTCGCTCTCTCTCTCTTTCCCCCTTCTTTCCCCCCTCCTCTCTCCCACTCTTTCCCTTCCACATAATTTTCTCTCGATCCTCCCTCTCTCTCTTTGATCCCTTAGTGGCTTGAGTTCTTTTTTTTTTTTTTTGGCCAGTCCTGGGCCTTGGACTCAGGGCCTGAGCACTGTGCCTGGCTTCTTTTTGCTCAAGGCTAGCACTCTACCACTTGAGCCACAGCGCCACTTCTGGCCGTTTTCTGTATATGTGGCGCTGGGGAATCGAACCCAGGGCCGCATGTATACAAGGCAAGCACTCTTGCCACTAGGCCATATCCCCAGCCCTTGAGTTCTTGTCAGTACTACGAAATCAGGGTGGCGCGAGTGTTTGTCAGTCAAGCGTAAATTGTTTTCTTGGGGGAAGCTCCTTTGGTTTCATAAACAGAATGAGATTACCCAAATTGTGACTGAGGTGACAAACCAGGCAGCTCTAGTCTACAGCGTCTGGACACATTATTATTGGAGATGGTCACTAAGGAACAGAATGTCAGATGGGGCTTTAGAGCGGCCCTTAGTGCTAGAACTGCATTGGCGGGGTGACTGGGATCGATGGGGGCCCAGGAGACACACCCTCCTGTGAGCCTACTCTCCGCCTGTGGCTGACACTGCTTCCTTCAGGAAACGGGGCGCCCGCGGTGTTCATCCACGTAGGTCGCGTTGCCGTACTCTAAGATCTCTTCTTTCGTCACAATTCGAACCTATTTTAGTAAAGCCACACTAATAGCATCCGCAGCTCTTGTGTGCTGGCAGCGAATCCCTGCTGTGACATTTGACCTTTGCATCTCTGTAAACATTATCCCCACATGGTAGACGGGACAGCAAAACCGTGGCCACAGCTGACGGGCATCACCAACTGGGCTTCCTCCGAGCTGAAACGCGGGTCCTTCGGTATTCTCCGTGCGCCCCTCTGCTCACTGTGAGACTTCGCGTATCCATCCATTCAGTGGACCATCGGAGGAGCTTAGACCATGGGGTTTATCTATGCCTGCTGGTCAGTCCATTTAGGACCTGCAGAAGCACTGGGTTCGTTCTTCCTAAAATCGGGTGGCATGTTATTTTGAACTGAGCCACGGTGGAACTTTATGGGGGACAAAGACTTGAAGGAAAGGTGACCGTGTCCCGGCACTGTTCACCATGTGTGGAGACAGCACAGACGGACAAGCAGATCAAGGAAATGTGGTATGTACACAGGGTGGAATTTCACTCGTGTGTCAGGAAGAGCGATTTGTACCCTTTGTGAAGAAATGGAAAGGCTGGGGGGAACTTCTATCAAGTGACGCACGCCAGGGCCCGAGAGACAAAGGAGGAGTGCTTCCCCCTGCTAGATCTAGCTCACACACTCCTCCGTGAATGCGCTGGGTGGTTAGGCAAGTGTGGACACACGTGTGAGCACAATTAGCCGTGCCGCTCTGAGCAGCCGTCTCTTCCTTGGGCTGGAGGAGCGGACCTGGCGCGTAGACTTTCCCAAGGGAGCGTGGAAGTCCCTAGAACACGTGAGTCTCACACCCAGGACCACAGTCGACCTCCTCCACCCCCCAAGCCCGCAGCGGGGGTGGGGGACCCACTGGGGAGGGGGGGCCTGCAGCTGCAATGTCGTGTTTTATTTATTTTTATCAGAGCTGAAGAGCAAGGGGAAAACCCTTGTGCCCCCTTTTAACAGAGAACCATGCTATTGTTAATCCCTTTTCTGAATCGGTCTTACTTTAAAAGAGAAAACGTATTTTGTTACGTGGAATTCGTGTGTCATACCGATCTCTCCTTCACTGTTCCTCGGGAGCCAAGTAGTTTACTTAGGGATTCGAGGTGTGTTTGCAGTGTTGGATTTTTATTGGGGGGAGGGGGTTGGGTTCCCGGTGGGATGGAAACGGAAGGAGGCCCCGGACAACCGAGTTGTGACTTTGAGAACAGGTCACTGAAGGAATATGATCGTGTCGTCCTATTTAGGTAATACAAGCAAACTTTTCATTAGTGCCTCCGTGGTTAATGAGCGACAAGAAAAATCCCATGGCCCTCAGGAATATAAGGAGTGGTATACGGTAAACCTCCACGAAGTCCGAGGTTAATCCGTACATTCTGGTCCCATGTCCAGTGTCACTCAGCTGTAGCTGGAGATGAAGCAAACATGATGAGGAACAGAAACTTGGGGAGCATGCAGAACTGGAATAAGCAGTTGTGTTTCTCTGGATCTTTGTGGTGGGAGAAACCACTGCATTTCTTTGAAGCTGTGGCATAGATTTGCACACCTGTTAGGCTGCAGTGATTTACCTCCAGCCAGTGATTGTGAGTCGCAAACTAAAATGCCGGGGATGGGCGGGGAGTCTCACTCAATGTTGACTGGCCACACACACGTCAGGATGTTTCTAATGTACCCACGTCAAATAAAGAGGTTAGACGGCTATCGACTGAGAAACCCTTGACTCATCGCTCCTGATAATCATATTTCCTTTGTCCAGCACAAACTATTTACCAAGAGATACAAAAAATAATACTGCATTGTCCTCTCTTCATGAGAAACTGGAATGTGATTTTGAAGGCTAGATGCAAGTGGGAAGTGAACCAAACCGAACTAATTGAGTGTAAGCTACACACCAGAATGATGAGTATTGTACTCTTTGCCTAATCATATTGTTTGGATATTTTATTCTTGTACCTAATGTGAAAGCTTTGTTGGTTACACTAATTAATCAGATAAAGCTCATTGATAAGTCATTCTGATAGGAGGACATGGGAGGGTAGTTCTTTGATTTGCTTACGCGCTTTGTGTTTCCGTTTTCCTTTTCCTGGTTTGAACTCAGGGCCTCAGGCAGGCTCTGCTGATGTTCTTCCACGTGAGCTAGGCCTCCAGCCCCGTGTTGCTGGTGGTGGGAAGGCAGCCGGGTGTGAGCTGCTCTGTCGGGGTTCGTATCCTCCAGGCCTCGGCCTCCTGAGTAGCTGGGGTGACAGGAATGAGAACATTTCAGGAATAAAGTACAAAAAAAGTACTTTCATTTTCTTTTCTTTTCTTCCAATTCCTTCATATAATACTTGTCATGAGATATTCCTCCATCCAATCTGACGGGCGCTGACGTTGGCAATTTGAGGAATAAGTAGTGCGGGACCTCCATTGCTTGGGATAGGGGGACTTGGTTGGACTCTCCGGGCCTGAGCTTGGGGTGCGGGGTGGGGCGGCTGGCACCCACATTGTCATCAGCATCTCGCACAAGTGGGGGAGGGGGCGGGGGGGAGAGAGAGACAGAGCCGCCCTGGTCCCTGGTGTGGGTAACCGGCACCCCCGGGTGAGAGGCCCAGGGAGAGAGTGGAAAACAGATGTGAATCCCGGACGAGACCGCCACCGTTTCACAACCCGCCCGATAGAGGAGGCGTCTTTACTCAAAGGCTGGGGAAATTCCTCAAGACACGGAGCTCGACTTATTCTCATGAGGCTGACAACACCAACCGTCTACCTACCCAATGCTGTGCACTTTAACCAGATCCCGGTGGCCTTTCGGGGGGGGGGGGGGGCGGGCGGCAGGTGGCTGCGCTGTCTAACCGCGTTCAGTGGCGTGAGAGTTGTCGGTGGGCTGTTGGTTCTCAGAACGCGGGGTGCTTGCCGGTGTCCCAGGCCTTAGTAACCATGTGCCCGGGGCCCGGCCTTGTCTACCATCGTCAGTACTTGGAGGGACTCTGTGCTGCTCTGCTCACCTCTTCCAGCTATGGGGTTCATAATGTGCATTTGTCTTTGCATTGCGGTTACGTAGAAGAAACTCCAACCCGATGTGGAAAGTTCCGCAGAGATCATTACACGCGTCTTAAGAGACACCCACCCCCCTCGCAACTAGTTAGGGGGGAAAAGAATGTCTCTCCAGACTCCTGCTCCGAGGCGGCCCAGCATTTGACGACTCTTGAAATATGAACACAGAAGGCGTAGCACAGGCCTGCCAGGCTCTCCAAGGCCACCTCGCAGTGGGAGGACTGAGCACGCCCCAAGGCGAGCACGCTCAGAGCTGGGAGCCAGCCAGGGGGGCGGGGGGCGGGGGCGGAGCTGCCGTCCCTGGGGCTGAGAGAAGAGAGCCGGCCCAGCAGTGCTGGCAACTGTCAACCAGCGCCCAGCGTCCGCCCACCACCCGCCTCTGCTGCCTGTAGTCTCCGCCCGGCGCCTCTCCACCTCCTCTCCCCCGGGGACGGCGGGTGGACAAGCTCAGCCGCTCAGCTTCACCCCCGACAGACGCCTGCACTACAAGGGAGGGCAGCCTGCCCTGGGTCTCCAGCGAGAGAGACTCGAGGTGGCTCCTCCAGCTGTGGTGCTGCTGTTTGTGGTGGGGCTCCGGAGAGGAAATGCAAAGACGGCACTTGGCAGACCACCTGTCTTAGAACGTAAGTCCTCTCTGACGCTGTGGGGAGTGGAGGAGGAAGGATGACTGTCATTGTTTCAAGGTATGTTCACTGAGAGAACTGATTCAAACCCTAGTTCTTCGTGTTGAGACACTAGGAAAGCCAGAAAGAGCTTTACGCACGTCAGAGTTGGTCCATCGTGAGCGGATTCTCATGGTCACAGTGGAGTTAAGTGAATTGTTTTTTGTTGTTTTTTTTTTTACTCTGATATCTGTTGTTACCAAAATGTGACCTGGCCTTGACAAGTTTGTTTGTAAACTGAAAAAACTATTTTGAAACTTTTTTTTTTTACAAAAATTCACATTGGAATTTTCTTACAATGTTTCATTTTTGTATTACTACATTAGTTTTTTTCCTGATTTGGTATATTTATTCTAGAACTTATACATATATACATACATTTATCTCAGGAAGGTGAAAGATGAGTGGATATGGAACTTTCGACACTCGACTTTATTTAAAAGGAAGTCTGTTGATCTTTAGCGTGGTTTTTCTGGAGCTTGAACCCTTATCACTATTTTCTGTGATACAGCTGAGTTATGCTCCTCTGAGCGGAGAAATTCATTATTGTTTTGGAAGGATGGCTCTCTATAAAAGAAAGAAAGGTTTCAATCCTTTCCCTTTTGAAGTTCGTGTCCTCAGCTTAGCTAGCGTATTTATGGTTCACATAATATTTTCAGATTTAAATAAGAGTCTGCTTCGCAGCCTGAGATCTGATTTAGTTATTAGGTTGCAGGTTGAAATGACAATTCAATTTATTTTTTGCACTTAAATTAAGTAATATACAGGGCTAATCGATATATGCATGCATTTGCATACAAAGAGTTTTCAAATATATATATATATATACATTCTATATTATATATATATTCTTCAAATACGCATGTTATGCAATTTTTAATGGAAAAACCAAAACGTAATCAGTTATCCAATTCTTTTAGAGTCTGATAACTGTGAATAAAATCAATAAAGTAAAAGTAGAGGCTCTTGCTTTAAGGATGTGTGTTCAGTAGTGGGCGTGTGTTCTCCAGCTGCTGCATTCTTTCTGTGTGCAGGGACGGCTGCGAGTTCCTTTCTCTGCTCTCAGAGGAAGGTGTGATATTTCTCTGGGTTGTAGGTGGCAGTATACACAGCTAAATCCTGTGTGTTTACTGCAGGTAGCGGAAAGAGATCTTTGTTGCTCAGTGCTTCCATTCCTTTTATCCATGATTTGATCTTCTGGTCCTGAGGATTGGACCCCTGGCCCACCGCCGAGTTACTTCTCTAGCTGGTGAGAATTTGGGGCACAGCTCTTTGAGCTAACTTCCATTCCAGCCCTTTTCAAACCTATCCCGGGAGTGTTAGCACCAGGGAGGCAAAAACGCCCACTCCGCGGAGAGTGTGCTCTTGAGAGGCGTTTTCATCTCCTGCTTATTTTGAAAACATGATGAGAGCATCGCTGGGTATAGATATATTAGAAAGAGCGCTACAGTCACTGACCGGTTACTATTAAGATGTGAGTTTGTTCAAGAGGGAATTTGTTCAAGGCAGTGACTGTCAGAGACTCTGGGGTCTGCCCACCTCCACTCTGGATGAGGGAACACCGGAGAGAGGCCACCGCGGGGCCAGCCCAGGCATGGACGGCCCACGGCGCCGGCTTAGGGGACTTCTCGCATCTCAAAGTTCTCTGGAAACACTGTATTCAGCTACTAGCTCATCTGCAACGTGCAACTTTGAAACAGATATTCCTTTATTTGCATTTTTCATTGAAATTTAGTTTTAGCAGAACCTAAAGGCATAAAAAAAATCATAAAGATGGGTGAGGTACCATGTCACATATTTACATAGCATGATGTGTAAATTGGGATAAATATATCCAACTCCCCAAACAATGATCATTTCTCTGTGTTGGAAGCCTGCAGATTCCTTTCTTCCAGCTTTCTGAATTACTCAGTACTCTTGTGGAAGTTCCCATACATGCTGGCCAATTGCTTTGGGCCATTTGGTTATTAACACTAGTGGATGCATAAACATGACTGATTCTAACAGAAAAAGAAAAACAGACTTAAGTCCAGATTGCCATTATGCCTCCAAGCTCCTTTTTTCACTTTTTCTCCTGAGGCAACTAAAGACAGACTCTCAAGGTGTGTTTGTCTTATAAGCACTTTTGAATGAACTTTGTTGTTTTATTTGATAAGCTAGGGCTCTCTAGCCACTGGAAATCCTGAATGGCCTCCCTAGCCCCAGGCCCTTGGGGACTACAGGCGAGTGGCTACTGTGTTTTGTTGGGTTCAGGTGAATAGATGCTGCGTTTCTTTAAACTCAAGCTGGAAATCGGCTAGGATGGATCCTGCCCCGGCCTCTTGGGCGGAGGAGGACTGTGTGAAGCCCTGCTTAATGGTTCTCTTGGCAGGTGATTTACACGTTGTAGCTCCCGAGTCCGCGGTCTGGGGAGAGTGAGCCTCTCTGGCCTGAAGCAGGTGCTGTGCTTCTGGCCGCCCCATTTCCACAGGAAAGGTCAGCCCCCCCCCCCCACCAAATGTATTAAAATCAGCTTGCTGAGACGTCCCTCTTTTGCAGGACACGGAAGTCCCTCTGACTCACCGGGCTTTATAGATCCAAGCAAATAGAACGATAAGGAAGGATGCTCTCTCCCAGGGAGAGGAAGTGTGCGGGTTCTTGGTGGGGGGGGAGGGAGGCCGGGGCCTGGGGGCTCTGTCCCGGATTCCTAGTCCACCTAACAAACCTTACTATCCACCGGGGGCCAGGAAACCGATTTGCGAGGGGGCGAGCCATGTCTACGCAGGGCCGGGGGAGCCGCCTCGGTGCTCAGTGCTCGCTGCAGGCTCTCTGAAACGCTGTCCTGCTCAAGTTTCACTCATGTCAGCTGCCCCCCTTCTCCCCCTCCCCCCCCGCCCGCTTATTTGCTTACTTACCTTCTTCATGCATTTATTAGCTCGCGTATTATCAGGGAAAGACAGGGAATAAGGTATCTGAGAGGCTGTGTGAGTCTCTCGTGGGTGGGTGTCTGGATAGAAGTATTCTCTGGTCCCGGGGACCGGGGGCCAGGCCTGCCCCTGTGTCCGTCCCTGCAGGTGCAGCGGTAGACCCCGGCTCAGACGGGAAGCAGGGCGAGGCCGGGATAGGTTACGGCAAGTGTTGAGAGGGCGAAGCGCAGTTCGGGGCTGCCTGGGTAGCGCTGGAGCCCTGGCCGTCGGCGAGGTGACTCCGTGGAGCCTAGGGGCCCCGTGAGCCCCCGAGGACCATCTCCACCCACTCACACGTGGCTGACCACACGCACGCGCGGCCACGGCGCTCGAGGTGACTCCGTGGAGCCTGGGACCTCGTGAGCCCCCGAGGACCATCTCCACCCACTCACACGTGGCTGACCACACGCACGCGCGGCCACGACTCGCGAGGTGACTCCGTGGAGCCTGGAGACCTCGTGAGCCCCCGAGGACCATCTCCACCCACTCACACGTGGCTGACCACACGCACGCGCGGCCACGGCGCTCGAGGTGACTCCGTGGAGCCTGGGGGCCCCGTGAGCCCCCGAGGACCATCTCCACCCACTCACACGTGGCTGACCACACGCACGCGCGGCCACGGCACGAGAGGTGACGGGTGATGGCCGTGATTAATTAGTTTGGAAGTTGTTTCGCGAAGAAAATTATTCGGTAGGCACTATCTCATTTTCAGTTGTTGCTAGGTATATTACAGGGCTACAAATTATATTCAATTTAATGTTTTAATTTACCCATTTATTAAATCTAGAGTTTTTACCATACCTGCTTTGCCACTAGCCTGTATTTTAAATGTTATTATCTATAGGTTTTCAATGAGTGGATGAATGCATTGGTAACTATATTATAATGCTTCTGAATGTTTGAAAGAAATCACACGTGGCCCATTTTACCTCTGTACATCACGAGTTCTACACACATGTAGAAAGCATGTAGAATTATGTAAGCATTGTGCTGCTGACTTAGTTTCATCATGTAAATTTAGGCTGTGCGCCTCGGTTTCCGTAAAAAGATTGTTAAATTTAATATAGTATCTTAATGGGAGAAGTGAAGTAATTAAGAAACACAGGGTTACCTATTTAATTAGCCCATTTGTATCCTCAGAAGAATTCTTACTCGTAAAAGTGTGAGGGAGTCTGCCCTGTGCTAATTGACCCAGAGAATTTCCTTTTCTCATTTGCATTTCTCCCTTCGCTCTTGATTCAGTTCTCTTCACCCCAGAACGACTCACCAACGCAGCCTTCCTCTCTCTCTCTCTCTCTCTCTCTCTCTCTCTCTCTGTCATATTTTATGGAAGCCTGTGCGACTCACCACATCTGGCGTCAATGTCAACTCTGTTGTTATGAAAGAGCAGAACAAAATGAATGAAAGAAGTTTGTATTTAGTCAAGTTTCATACTTACTAATGGGTATTTTTAGCTGAAGGTCTGAACTTGGGGCCTTGTGTATTCTTGGTTTGTTTGCTTGGCTGCTGAACTTCCCCTGAGCCACAACGCCAGCCTGGCTTTTTACATTTTTTGTTTTTTATTTTGGGGGTTATTTTGCAGATGAGTGTCATCAGTGTTTCTCCCTTGCGTGGCTTTGAACCGTAGACCACAAGCCAGAATCTGTATCTCAGTCTCCCAAGTAGCTAGGCTGTTATTGGTGTAAGACGCTGATTGCTGGCAAAAACTGAGATTTTTCCAGTTCCTGTTTGTGTTTTTTGCCTAAGACAATGTATTGTGTAATTAAGTCTTGGAAATGATGGCATCCATAGAAGGAATCTTAGTGGATGTTTGGATGTTCAGCTAAGACTTAAGGTGTAAATCCGGGAAGGCTTAATTTGTAAACGCATGAGCAGGATGCTCCCTCCTGCCCATGCTAGGATGGTTTCCTTCTTAGCGTTGTTTCTCGTTTTGAACATTCCAGTAGCTCTTGGATTTGAAATGCATGCGCGTCTCCAAATCGGTCTCCTTGCTTTGGAATGGGAATCGGCTCTCAGATGTGCGCTGCCCGGTCCTGTTCTGGAACTCACGGCCGCTTTCCAGTGTGTGTTCTCCTCCTCAGACAGAGGTGGGAAGTAGAATGAATATGCCCGCATTGTCCCGTGGGGGCTGAGGATTCTTGTCAAACTGAGCGTTCCCACTTATTTTGAGTCTCTTTGGCTCCCTCTCCTGTGGCTGCAATCATTAGCAGAAGTTCACAGAGAGGAGGTTTGTCTCGAAATGCAGACACGATTATTTAGAACATGAGGCTTTCAGGGATTTTTTTTTCCCTCATTCTTCTTACTTGATTTGAGGTATATAGTTGCACCTTTGGCTTTAATATGCTTATTATAAACCCTGGCCACTTTGTCTGTTTTCTCTCGCTTGGAGACACAGGTGGACAAAGTCTGCAGTCTGCCAAGAAATTGTATTTGCTTCTAAATTCTAAGCATCTCGTTCCACGACTTTGTTACATTAGACTTCAATGGTGCAAATCAGGGTCAAGGCTTCTTTGCTGATGGAATATTAAATCGCCCTTCGGCGTTTTTACATCTGACAGTTATTCTTCCACTTCATCTTGAAAAGCAGAAGCTCATGAGCGTTGTATGCAGTGAAGAAGTGGGATTTTATTCATGTTCGTACTCCCTGAATCCAGCCGGCCACAAGAACGGCTGCCTAGCCGGGTGCTAGCCGGGTGCTAGCCGGGTGCTGGCCGGGTGCTGGCCGGGTGCTAGCTGGGTGCTGGCCGGGTGCTGGCCGGGTGCTAGCCGGGTGCTGGTGGCTCACCCCTGTCCTGCGGGCTGACTCAGGAGGCTGAGATCGGAGGATCACGTCTCGAAGCCAGCATGGGCAGGAAAAGCTGTGAGACTCTTATCTCCAACCAACTACTCAGCAAAAGCCAGAAGCGGTGACGCGGCTCACGCGGTAGAGCTCTGGCCTGGAGCACCGAGAGGCTCGGGGACAGCGTCCAGACCCAAGGCCCAATCCCCAGGACCGGCAAAAACAGACAACCACCACCAAACAAACACGCACACAACAGCCGTCGCTACGCGAGATGACTTTCTCGTGTCGTGGTGGACAGGCGTTCACTGGGTCGACATGAGCGTACAGGAAAAGTGCCGCCCCTCCTGGAAACAAGAGGGCCTGCTGGGGGATCCAGCTGTGTCCGCATGGAGGGGAGGGGCCCCCGAGACTCGGGGGAGGGCCCCTCGGTTACACTGCAAACAGCCAGTGTATGGATACACGCAGTGTCTGTCTGTCTGTAGAATACTATCTCCATTCATAAAATAATACCTGGCTATAAAATATTTTAAGTATAGACCATGTCCCTCCCTCCCCATCCATCCTCCTCCATCCCCTCCCTCCCTCCCTCCCTCCTTCCCTCCCTTCCTTCTTTCCTTCCTTCCTTCCTCCTTTCCTTCCTTCCTCCCTTCCTTCCTTCCTTCCTTCCTTCCTTCCTTCCTTCCTTCCTTCCTTCCTTCCTTCCTTCCTTCCTTCCTTCCTTCCTTCTTTCCTTCCTTCCTTCCTTCCTTCCTTCCTTCCTTCCTTCCTTCCTTCCTTCCTTCCTTCCTTCCTTCCTTCCTTCCTCCTTTCCCTCCCTCCCTCCTTTCTTCCTTCCCTCCCTCCCTCCCTCCCCCCCTCCCTCCCTCCCTCCCTCCCTCCCTCCCTCCCTTCCTACCTTCCTTCCTTCCATCCTTCCAATAAGCTTGAGCATATTGATATTTTATGGCCTTTTGTCTTTTATGAAGTTCTTGGCCTCCCCCCTTTCTTTTTTTTATTGCTTTTTGTCTGTTGTTCTGTTGACTGTGGATGCCTTGTTGATTTTGTTTCCAAGTTTACTTGAAAAAATCCTTCATCCGTTCTACATGTTTCAAATATCTTTTTCTGTTTTGTGACATCCTTTCATTGTAATGATGTCGACTACCTTAAACTTAAAAAAAAAATCCTCATTCGCCGTAATGTGATCAGTTTAAAATTCTTTTTCTGAGACTGTAAAAATGCTTTTCCATTATGTAATTCTTTACAGTGTTCTTCATAAGGCTGTACAGTGATTTTATTAGTTTATTTTGTTTTTTATCGTATGAATTTATAATTTCTGTATATTACTTTTTAGGTACCACGATTGTTATATTCTGATTTTATTTTTGGTACAGTTATAATTATCCAACCATTTCTTTAAAAGTTTTCTTCCTTTGCATTGCCTACTTTTCCTAAATAAGGTACGGTAGGTAGCTGCTGGGCCGGTTTTCTGTTAGCTTCCATAAACCCCAAACGCTGGCCCAGGACTCAGCCTTATTGATTAATGTGGTTTTGTAACACATCTCACTATCTTGCTATATTAATATTTTGTAAAGATCTTGGCCTTTTGGTTCCCACATAAATATTTTAAGTAAATGGTCAGGTCACTCCTTAATATTAAAATGTTGGTTTGATTGCATTCAGTCAGCCAACACACGAGAAGGAGAAACCTTCTCTAGATGGTATTTTAGATCATTGTTTCCCCTTTATCCAGTTTGGTTTTCCGTCATCAGGATGAGGAAATGAGTCCCTAACTTGCCACGGGGTTATACTAGTAGGTACAAGGAAAGGTGTTTAAAACCAAACAGCTCTGATAATACTTTATTTCTGGAAATCTGGATCAGGTACTTGCTCACTTAGTTTCCTAGGCAGATGAAAAATTGTTCGGACAGGCCAGTCCAGGTCTGAAGCAGCAAGCGTTCCCCTCAAATGCCACACCTGAGATCCTTTACATATGTCTGTTAAATAATTTAGTTATAGGCCCGCGAAGGCCCCGGAGTTCAGCGAAGGTGGACTTCCTTGCGCTTGGCACGTCAACCGCTGCAGGAGGAAATTTCATTTTCATAGGCAGTTTGCAGTGTCTGATATACTGCCAATCATGCTTTAAAATTAGCATACGTGTCAGGAAAGAAAGAGCTGTAGTAAATTCTGGGAACTGAATTTTGTAACATTTCTAAAAGTTCGCCCATGTTCCTGGGGGTTTAGGAGCTGATCTAAGTAAAGCAATGTTTCACAGTTGAAAAAGAACAAGCCTCCTACCACTTGTCTGCCGTCGAGAAAAATGTGTCTCCCGTAGTCACGGAGCACTGTGCGGGGCGTTTCACGCACCAGATTTGCTTCGCTTCCCATATGCGTTCCTGTTTGTGATGTTCTATGACAGGATTTTATCCCTGGATCCTCTCTACCCTTGTCGACGGTAGAAAGCTCTGTATTATTCAAGAAGCTGTGGTTTACCTACCAAGGTACCCTTCACATACTAAAGCAGGTAAGAGATTTTAAGCTTGGGTTGCTGTTTCCAACTTCTCTTTTTTTGGATAGTGGCTTCCAAGAACATGTTATAATGTTCTAACTCGAAGAAAATTACTTGGCAGCCATAGGGAAAACACAAAGAAGATCAAAAATAAATCCTATTGAAAGTAGAGATCTGTTTTAGAAATAGATCCTGAACCTATAGCATACTCATTCGTATGCTCTGAGATACACTTAACACAACTACTCCCTAAGACAGCTTTTAGAATTTGGACTAGTTGGAACACCGTCAAAATGACAATTGGCATCATAAGTAATGTGCAACGGGTATACCACCAAATGCTCCCCCTCCCCCTCCCCCTCCCCTCCCCCTCCCCCTCCCCTCCCCCTCCCCCTCCCCCTCCTCCTCCTCCTCCTCCTCCTCCCCCTTCCTCCTCCTCCTTTTGCTGCTAATGGTTTTGCTGCTATACTAGGACTCGAACTCAAAGCTTGTCTCCAGGATGGCTTTTTGATGGTTATTCTGGAGGTGGAGCTGACTCCTTGCTTTTCTGATCTGAGTGGCCTCAAATTGACATCCTCTGAGTCTCAGCCTCCTGAGTAGCTGGGATTATAGGTTTGAGCCAACGGTAGCTGGCTTTGTACTCTCTTCTCGTTGTTACCAAAGCGTGCACAGACTGCCTTGGTGTTGACTCTTTAAAGGATAACTCTCACCCGTGATTTCCTCTAGGAGAAGAAATCACAATTTTAGATCTTACATTTGAGTCTTGCTCCAGTTTGGAGTGGGTGTTCTGTCGACTGTCGAGTCACAGGTAAGTGTCCATTGGTGTGCGTACATACACGAGCCAGACCCAGCTCCGCTGTTCAATGCTGCTCCGTATCCCACTGCTTTTGTAAGTGCTTCTCTGTAAGGTCCACTGGCGGTGGGTGGGTGGGATTTCCAGCTCTGGGAGCCTTCCCCACTGACCTGTGTTTACGCCAGTGCCTTGGTGGCAATGCTGAGGCTTTGTAGCATATTTTGACTTTAGGTAATGAGATGCGTCTGGCTACAATCTTTTTGCCCAAGATTTCTTCTGCTCTGCAATGGGATGCAGTTCCACAGAAATTTTAGTCTTTCTTGTTATTGTAAAAGATATCATTAGTATTTTGGTAGAAAATTCATTGAATCTGTAGATGGCTATTGGCAGTACTGTATAGATAATTGGTATCTATGTAATATTGACTCTTCCAATTCATGAATATGGCCTTCCTTCCTTCCTTCCTTCCTTCCTTCCTTCCTTCCTTCCTTCCTTCCTTCCTTCCTTTTCCCCTCCTTTTTTCTTTCCTTCCTCCTCCTCTCCTTCTGCTTCTTTTTTTCCTTTGTTTGGTTTTCTCTTTATTGTTGATATCATTTCCATATTAAGTTAAATTTATTCCAAGGATTATTTGTGTTATTGTTGGTGAGATTTGTTCTTAAAGTCTGTTTCAGATAAGTTGATGTTGGCATAAAATAATAACACTGATTATTGTGTGTTGAGTTTATACCACCCAACTTTTTCTGAATTTATTTATTAGTTTGAATAGATATTTTTGGTAGCCTTTCTCCCTCTTCTCCATGTAAAATCATATGTATAAACAGTGATTATTTAATACTTAATCATATATATAAAACTAGCAATGATTTATATTTGACTCATATGTATAAAAATGATTACTTATAATTGATAAGGTAAATAGCACAGTACATAAAAATGGAAAGAATTTGGACTTGCATTCATAAAGAACTATAAACAAAAAAGATCACATCAAAGAAAGGAGCTTTTGATCATCAAAGAAAACAATCGACAGAGAGAAGAAATACTTCAGTATGAGAGAAATAAACTACAAATTATACTTAAGACAGTATATTAACGCTGATACATTCATGTTCACGTATTAATATTAATGCTTATGTTCCAGAAAATATAAGGAACTCAGGTTAATACCAAAAGAGGAAATCTATTTTTTTTTTTACTAAAGTAGACATGACTAGATATTTCTCAAAAGAAGATGTGTAAACGGTCCTCATGATTAAGAACGTACAAGATGGGACACTGTCTTATCCAGAAAGATTGCTGTTCTCAAGAAGATGAAACAATTGCCAAGTGCTGAGAAGAAAAAGAACTTTGGCCATTGTTCCTGGGCGTGAACCTCAGCGCTGCAACCCCGGGAATGGAGGAAGTGCTCCAGAGGGGAAGGTAGCGCCCCGGCCCAGCGTCCACCGTCACGCTTGGGGTGGTCTGTGCATCGGGGCACATCTCTCCGGGGAAATCTACTCTTAGGAAGATGCAAACACACGTCCTCTTTTCCCACAACCCTTAGCGATTTTCTTCAAAGTTACGTTCACAACGGTGGCAAGCGATTTCTCATTTCTTTCCAGCTGTAAGTCTGTCCTGAGATCATGAAGTCTCGAACTTGTTCCTTTCTCGTGGAGGAAAGTGTGTGTGTGTGTGTGTATATACACACCCACGGTGAAACCCTGGGAGAGGAAGTTATTAGTGAGGTGTATACTAGAGTGTCTGCAGCGTTGTTTGTAGCAGGTCTGGTTAGTCTCTTAACTGTGCTACCCTTTTGCACACCCAGGCACACACATTCAGCACTGGCGTGAGCATACGTTCCAGTGCTAATGATCTAAGTAGATGTCATTACCGAGCTGTGGAACGGCAGATAGCAGGAGCACCATTAGTGTTTTCTCAACCTGGAGAAAGCATGGGTAACTTCTTTTAACCACCAGGAGATTGTGTATATCTCACATATTTCAAGAGAATGTAACTGTTCTTCCTCTCTAATATTTGATTTGAGGAATCGGAGAAGTAAAAGGCAGAGACAAAAGATTTATAACTTCGTCTGGGGATCTTAGTATACAAAACAAGTTCTTAATGTACCCAGCAGGACTTTCACTGAACACCTGGCTCATTCCCCAGTAAGTTACCTACCTAAGGACACCTCTGACCTACGGTGGTTTTAAGGCTGAAATTTCCTTTCCAGTGCTGGTGTCCTAAGGCAGTCTAGCGTACCCACACAAATCCATTTGGTCCCGCCGGTTCCTGCAAATATGAAATGAAAGGATGCATGGGAACAGCTGTGCAGTATTTGGGAGTCTTAGGGTCCACTCCCCAAACTGTGTATTTTGCATCGCATTGTGATATCTACCTATGGACACAGAGAGCTGTGTTATAGCTATGCACAGAAAGTTCTTCCTTCATGCAGGGCATCCAGGAGAGCTCTCAGGAAGTATTGCTCAGTTATGTTGTAGTTGTAATACTAAGAACTCGAGTTTCAACTTAGAAAAGACGGTGATAGTCCCAATTACAAATACTTCATCGTTACCTTGGTATGACAATCCTCTTCATCTGATCAAGCAAACCTATGGAGTATGGGATGGAATCTCTTCCCTGGACTTGATATAAATGTACTGTAGATCCTGAGGTGTTGACAGAAATCTGAGAGGTTTTCCACTGTCTTCTCTAATCAATTATTATTCCTTTGATCCCAATATTTGTACGATCATAAGTATCTTTGAAATTCTGGGATTTATTTCACTGCTACACTTGCTGGTAACTTGCTTAACTTAGTTCCTCTTAGACTGTGTACAGGCCAACTTTGACAAGTAATTTAGAAGGTTGTCATACTTGACCTGAAAGCCTGTGTGTGCGTGGATTTTTTTTCCCCACTAGGAATATTGTCATCCGGCTTTTTTCTGACATTCGAAAGCAAGTGTGAACTCTATTTACTATTATTCAAATGGCAGATGAAATCACGTCAGAGGCTTGGGAGATTGTTTCCATATTCAAATATATATACCCAGAGTATCAAATCAGACGATCATTAAAATACCCATCGACTTTTGTATACTGGAACTTCTGTTGGATGTGTTTCAGTGCAATGCTCTGTGGTTCTTTTATTTGTTGATGTTTTTAAGAACCATACATCTAAATGTTTGAGTTCGCCTTCGCCTTTGTGTGTCATCAGCTTACCTCCCCACTTGCTCCTTCGTGGAGAACAGCGGTCTCCAATGATTCTTCAGATGAATCGGAAGTCCCTTTCCACCAGGCCCCCCAGGCAGGGGAACCCGCTGGCAAGGAAATGGGGGCAAGGGCTTCCTGAGCGACCGCGCCCAGGTTCTTCCAGGCCTGGGGTCTCAGGCGCCTCCCTGTGGTCAGGTGGCTTTCCCTCCCAGGGCCGCTCAGCCTCAGGAGGCTGCGTGGGGATGGTGTCCTTTCCACCTCCAGCACGTGAGGAATCGGGTCTGGCACACGGAGCGGGCTCTACACGCGAGAGGATGCCGTGTAAATGCAGAAGACCGCTCACCATCGAGAGGAATGGTGTGTGCGGGCGATGGGGAAGTCCACAGGTCAGTGGCCCGGACGGGGGCGGGGTGGGGGGGGGCTGAGGATCCCCAGTGGGGATAAGCTGGCTTTCAGTGGGGCCCCACAGCAGGGGGTGAGGCCGGTGGGCCCCCCCCCCCCCCGGGAGACGCACACACGCCCGCCGGCCTTCTCGTGTGCCGTGGGGCGGGAGTCGGAGGAGGTATTCTTAAGGTCAGCTGCTGCCCAGGTAACGACAGTCTCATTTTCAACAAAGTACGTTTCCCTGTATCTTTCTTCCTCTACCCACCCATCTTTCAGTGGAAAATCGGGGCATCCTGGCAGAAATGGTTTTCTAGTTAATTTTTTTTCTTTTCCCGGAAGCAGCACGTAGACTTGAAGGACTTGAAGGAACATGTATTTTATTAGGATGCCAGTGGCAGACTCATTTGCATCCGTATGTAATCAGAGTCAAGGCTTTTCATCTTATTTAAAATTCCAACTCGGAGTTAGAGGAAGAAGTCGCCCTCCAATTCTGATCTGAGAGTGTTGTTGGTAAGTGGCAGACTCTCCGCTGAGAGGTGAAAAACCATACATTTATGCATCACGATCGTGCCTGCAGCAGCCCCGACGTTTTTACGACACCCTACCTTGCCTGCTCTTCCTGGCCCTGCGCCCCTCATTTGTGAGGCGCCTTGTGATCCCTTGGGCGTGGTCCATCACCGCTAGGCCTTTCTGTGGAGGACATCCGTCACTTCCATTATTCCAGTTATGTCTGAACCCCGAGGAGGGCACATCCCTAATATGTCTAACACTTTTGTGCCCTGTGCTTAAATGCGGAGATTCAGACATACAGAACTCCTCCGCTCACATCCCTTTTAAGGAAGGTAGAACGACGTACCTGCTTTTGTTCCTACAAACGTTATGCCTTTGTGCGCGTGGGACTTTAAAGCAAACGTGTCGACGTGAATGAAGAGGATGGGTGCTCCGTGGGTGCTGTTGATTGATTACCGGCGCACTCTAGCAGTACTCTGATCGTATCAGGGAGTCGTAAGCTCTGGTCCGCTGCCGTGTTCTCTGGCATCGCGACTGGTTTTCAAGGGTTGCATGTCCCTGGTATCGCCGGTGACTGCAACTCTTTCCGCCGCTTGTCCTTCTGATGGAACCTTCCTGGTTGGCTTGCTGACAGACAGCGTCTTCACTCGGCATATCAGGGAGCTCTGAACAGGAGGGCGGGCATTGGACAGGGTCCAGGGAGCACTTCTCATGCTTAATATAATATAATAATATAATATAATATTATATAATAATATAATATAAGGATTCAAACCGGGAACGACGCCCCTCCCTCTTCAGTTAGGGTCCTCATCCATGAACTCAGCAGGACCCTCCTCCATCTTAAGAGGAACGCAGAAACCCTGGCTCTTGCGAATGTTAAAAACAACCACAAAACAACTCTCAAAGCCGTGGAAAATCGTGAGGAAAAAAAAAATGCAGCCTGCCTGAGCCCATGTTGCTTCATGTGTTTTAGCTAAATGTGAGTAAACAGAAGCAGTAATTATGGTTCATAGATGATTAACAAGGAAATCAACACTGCCTTGCCGTAGCTGTCCAGTTCTCCATTTTACAATTGATTTTATTGCTTACTGATTATTTCACCATCCTGTCATATTGGTGTGAACTAGTCATCTTAAAAACCAATTAAACTACCTGAATTAGATCATAATTTCAACTGTGTTTTAACTGCGATAATGTTCTAGAAAAAAAAAATCTTTGTTTTCCCTTAAAATCCAATATCTCCACCTCAGATACAAACTATTACATACTGTAAAATCCTTTTGGCATTCTAGAAATTTTCTAGTCCCGTGTCAATTCTCGCTCGTCGCCTGATTGGGAAACACCATGAGTGTTGTTTCAGTGTACCGCGACGTGTGGAAATGCACCTCTTGGCATCCTGTGTGTGCAGTCTCGTCTCGGGATGCCCACCTCGTTCTAACCTGCGGAGCTCCGAACTGGCCGCGAGGGTAAGGCCGACTGCTGGAGTTGTGGGAAGCACGATTTTCACGGCCGCTGGAGTTTGCAGGGTGGGCGAGATGGAGGCTCAAGCAGGAATCCAGCCTGGGCCGTTGGGAGTTCAACACCGGGCCGTGTGCTGGGCCGGGGTCTCCACGGTGAGCAAGCCTGGTCCTCAGAGCCCCAGATGGGCCTGCTGAGAAGGAGTAGGACCCCAGGTCTCGGGTCTTTTGTGGCATGGCCCCCTGAGAGGCCTGGGGGGGCCTTCTCCTCTTCCTCTTGTTCAGCTGGTCTCCTGACTCATGAGCTGTGCTGTTTGCTCTGACCTATGACCTTCGCCACTGTAGTCTGATGAACACCCACCAGAGGCCCAAAGCGGTGGGTCGGCCTGACCTTCGCTATGACCTCCAAACTTCAGAGCCAAGGCCGGTCCTCTCTCCTTACATAGTAGTGATTTCAGATGTTTTAGGGCAGCAACAGGAAGCTCGCCGCCGCGGGGTTCCTTCCCTGCCGGGCATCGCGGTCAATAAAGAGAGATTATTCTAAACTCATCTGACACACGTGCAGCCCAGATCTGGTTCTGGGGTCTCCGTGTTCTTGTTCAGTGCCATGAGTGTGGAAACTGGGCTGCGCTCACCCATCCTGACTTTTCACACTCACCCGTTCCTGATGCCGGGGGTTTGAGAGACGCTGTTCATGATAAGTCTCTCTGACCATCTCACTTCTCCACCGAGCCACGTTAGGAAACCTAGGGCGAATTTCTTAAGCAGATCCCAGGACAAAACAGATGCTCGGTCCACCTGGAGAAAGGAAATACCCACATCTAGGTCACGGCACGTTCAGTGCCTGTGTGGACGGATCACAAAGAATTCTTTTGGTACAAAACATGACAGTAGAACTGCTAAAACACAAATACAGAGTTTGGAAGTCTGAGTGCACGTAAGTAATTTGATCATCAAATATTATGATTACATATCATTACCCAGCATTGGCCAGTGAGCTTATTCTTCTTGTGTCTTCATTGTTAGAGTTTCTATTATGTTTCTCACATTTTCATGATTATCTGTGCATTCATTGAACAACATTGGGAAAATTCTGTGATTCTGTCACTTCTTCCCTATTGATTCATGTAATTAAAGTTAATAAGAATTTGAAAGCAATTTCCCTATTGGTCTCGATGGTTCTGAGCAGTCCGACATTAAGAGAATGCATGGGCAAACTCTGGGGCAGCTACTTTCAATCTACGCTGAATAAGATGCTGTCTTTGTGACTGCTGTACGATTTTAATGTAGCCGTTTTCCTTCGCCAGTCTCACGAATGGAGTCTTAGCACCTTTGCAAACGCAGGGTTCTTTATTTCCTTTCACCAATGGAGCATGGGAGGCATGCCAAATTTAGGTTCATGTCAAGAATCCCCAGGAAGCCCGTGGCGTCTCAAGGACTCCTATGTGAAGGAACGAGACGGAAGGCGATCCGCACGTTGGACGTCGGGAGCCGATCGGCAGGGCAGTCGCGGAGGGGTCATTCCGTATCCAGGGACCGCTGGCCTCCATCGGATGATGCTATGAAGGATGCTATGATGATGCTTGAAAGAAGAGACGCCCCCTGCTGAGCTACGAAGAGAAGACGCTGAGAAAATTAAGAGCTTGACTCTTTACGAGTGAAATTGGTGGTTTACAATATGCAATTGGTCAAACGCAAAGATAAAAATACTTGTTGTTTGGGTAGCGCAAAATAGATCCTAGTTACTACCATCAACCCAGTGCTAATTTCCCCTGAAGGACAAAGAAAAGCCGTTTTCAATGTGAAGTCAAAATTTAGAGCTAATTAGAGAATACCATAGGGAAACCTGCAAAATATAATTAAAAAGGGGAAGGGGATTTATGGCTGTGTGATATAAATGAGTGTTCTTGTCAGAAACTAAAATTTAATTTGAGAAATGAAGAGCAAAATGGGGCATGTAATGAAATATTACTGAGACATGTCTACATCCTCGGTGATTTATGACACTTTTCTTGGATGAGATAACTTCAGTTTTATGTTAAATAGCCAAATCAATAATTTTTATTAGGCAAAAAGTAACATCAATTCCATCATTAGGCCTGAGTGTAGATGGCCGGCTAATGGGAGCCCCTGATTCTCTGTGGGGGCCTCAGAATGGATGTCTCTGTGTGAGCACTTCTGAAAAATGACGCCAAGGGTAATACATTTTGTTCAAAAGGGTGATTTTTTTTTTTACCCCTTTTCAAAATTACTTCCCTCTCCAAGAATACCGCTGTGATTTAAAGTTATCTTTTAAAACGTGCCGGTTAGTCTGAAGCTCTCTCGCTCTCTCCGCTCTTCTGCCTACACGCTTCTCCATTTGTCAGTCCCCACCGCGCGCCCTCAGCGGTGAAAACGTCCCCAGCCTCGCTGCCTCCAGGACCCGCTCACCCCAGCCCGGGAGCAGCCCCCCAACCGCGCGGCTGGCAAGGTTCTTGGTGGGCCCGGGGCCTCTTGAAGCGTGGGACCACAGCTCTTGGCACCGTGGTCCCTGGGAATGGACTCAGAGGCTTGCACTGCCGACGGTCAAAGACCGGGCAACCGTTGTCCGTCCGGGGATCCGAAGCCACGTGGCCACGGCGGGCACTCTGCTTTGACTCCCCTCCCTGCTGACAGCCAGCCGGGCTTGCTCTCAGGAGCCCTGCCGGGTGACGGCCTGCGGTGAGCCAATGGGAGCTCTGCCCTGGGCTCAGCACGGCCTTTCCGTCTTCAGAGAGTTCTCTCCTGGGCTCCAACAGGGGGATGCACGAAGCTGTGGAGGAAGACGTGAACTCCCGAAAGACTCAGCCGTGCACGTTTTGCAGCGTTCTTTCTGCTTCACCCCAGAGGCCAAAGAAAGGTGTCCACGTCCCTAGACCCGAGGGTCGCCCGCCTAGACTGAAGGGTAAGAAGAGCAGGCTTTGCTTCCTTCTGACAGGGCTGGCTTGTAGTGTTGTCGACATGTTAACTCACTAGGCTGTAAATTTATTATACGGTATGTCATGTCGATTTCCAAGAATAAAGGTGCCATTTTTATATTTTCGTGTTCTAAAGTTAAAATTTCTTTCTCGTTATCTGCATCAATTAAAACTCTGGATTTTCCTGTACTTTTAAGGTGATAAGCTAACACTCTATACTGTATTTATCGTTCTACTTTGCTGTTGGTAAAAGGTACTTTGAAGCACCCTTTTTTCTATCATTATGTTTTTAGTTTTTAGTGGTTTTCCTGATCAAATGTTATGTATAAGAAACCATTTCTATTTTTTATTTTCTGGAGTTCTTTGATGATAAATATTTATAAAAATTTCACCTCATGACCAAAGAAACAATAATCCTGTTTTTCTTTAATGAAGATGAAAAGATGGACCACATTTCATTTCACACATTCGACTAATTATATTCATCAAAGTACCATGAAAAGTATCTGAGAATGCATGACTGGTTATTTAGTAATCATGAAATTAATAGCAATAAGCCTTTAATCTACATACTTCTTGGTGACTTTAATTTGTTATGTTGATCTTAGTAGTCCTGAAAACATACTGGGAGAACAAATATTCTAGCAATTAGAGCTTAAGCAGCTAGTCAACAAGCAGGTTGGTTTAGTACGGGTTAGACATCGCCTCAAATACGCTTGCCCCACACACACCCTTCAAAGACGCATTGCCTTTGAAAGCCTACCGACTCCAAAATACAGTCTGTCGGTGTCTCTTTCACACCGGGAGGACCCGGCTGTGCCCCAGGATCCCCGCGGCACAGAGGCTCGTGGGTGTGAGCAGGGGGTGTACTCGGGCACCGTGTCCAGGCGGGAAGCTCGGTGGGGGAAACCGTGTGGAGAAGGAGCACTGGAACACAGCGACTCTCAGGAAGCTGAAAGCGGACAGACCGGGGACGGGGGGGGGGGGGGGGACCGTGGGGCGATGAAAGGCCAGGGGGTGGGCACAGGGGCAGGGGGCTGGGCGCACAGGTGTGGTGTGGTGGCGGAAGGGGGACGCCCACAGGGCCTTCCCGGGGCCCCATCCGTGCAGGCCGAGCATCTGTCTCCCCCAGCTCAACACTCACGGGGGGCCCCGGAGGTGATGGGGAGACGGCTGGTCCGGGAGATGCGCGCTCTCAGATTGCCCCGCTGGACCGTGGAGGGGGGGGATAAAGGGCACGCACCGGTGACTGTGTTCCGGGCGCGTGCACACTCGAGCGGTGACACCGTGGGCTGTGTCCCGTCCACGGGGCTGGAATTCCGAGGGGTGAAGGAGGTGGGGGAGCCCGTGCTCCGAGGGGGACAGGGAAGGGAAGTCGGGGAGCCCAAAGACAAGTCCCGGTCAAGCCACGCGTGTGGCGCGGTGCAGGCAGGATTCACACACAGAGCCACGCCTGCCGAGGGTGCAGGGGGGAATGAGGTTTGCGTTCCCGCGACGTGGTCCCCACTCTCAAGATGAGAAACCCAGCCCCGGTGTGCGTCTACCTCGTTCTCTGCACGCCTCTGCCTTCGCCTCTCCAAAGACGGCTACGCATCTATCTGCTTGATGCTGCAAACACGGGGTTTCATGTCCTAAGGTGTCATGACAATGGGAGCGTATTGATTATCTGCCCTCCTATTGATCAGAACGCTTTCTCCCAACGTAATTATCCTGAGAGAGGATGCTTTCGTACATACCAAGATCTTTTTTTTTCATTTATTACTTAGGGATGAGCTATTTCATGGATAATCCGTAATTTGTTTTAAAACACGTCTGTGGACCTACATTTGGGCCGTTTACGGAGTCAGGGCCACAGCTAACCCTGCCATCAATAAAATTTGGCACAGTGTTGTATAGGAAAATTTGGATGGTCTTATCTCCGCATTCGTTCTTGGGGTGTACTTGGGATTAGTGTGTGTGACCAGTGTTTAGTTCCCTTGTTTCAGAGAGGTTGGGTCATGTTCCATTCCTTTATTAAATTATATTCTTATTTTCCTGAGTCGGGCAAAGGAGTCGTCATGCAACAAATCGGTTTGCAAGCACAGTGTATCTTGACCAGTGTCACCCCCTTTTATCTCCCCCCCCCGTCCTCCTAATCCCTCCCCCTCCCATTTCTGTCATCTTTCTAACCTTTCTACCGGAAGTACCTCATCTACCTCACCGCGGTTTCGTTGTCGTTTTCCCAGTCACATGACTACCTTTTCAGAACGGGCACTGACTCACCATAGATCATTTTGACAAAATTTCTAGGTGAAATGAGACCCTCAGCTTTACAGCGGGGGGCCTCCTTGCTGTCCCCCAAAGCCATGTCACACAGAATCACCTGAAGTGTTTGGAATTCAAATGACGGTTATTTTAGACTCCTGTGAAGCGCCTCGCGACAAGGAGACCTACATCGGGGTAAAGGGACTGCACTTCTGAGCAGCAGACTTAAGGAGCTGGGAGAGACTGGGGCGCGTCGGGGGTCCAGCTAGGCTTCCTCTACTGCAGCCCACAACTCCACCTGTGTCATCTCTGTGCGGAGAGGGGACTCGGCAATGTCCAGCGGAAATAGTTCTTCCCTGTAACGGACTCTAGAAGAACAACAAAAAGGGAGAGAACCCCCTCCCCCCCCCCCCCCGTGAGAGATATGAAGCTCAAATCTACTGGTGAACCTGAAGTATCGATGCCTTTTATTTCCGGATGCCTCCTTTGGCAATGTGGTGCCACCAGATTTCTGTTTGCCTTGACAAGTGGCTGAATCACCTTTGTGCATTTGCCAGTTGAAGACTGAAATGGTATATTACTGGGTCGTTTTTGGAAGAGTGGATTCATGTCGATTTGTAAAAAGCCACTTTCCTGTTGTCAGCACTGTCCACTGTGGGTTAATGTCATTAACTTTTCGAAATCTCACATCATAGGAATTTTTTTATCAATAACAAATTCCGTAGAAGGGATTGATAAAAAAAAAAAAAATAACAATGAAGCAATGTTACACAAGGATGTGTCAAAAGCAGCATTAGAAATCCCTCCTGGAAGACAGGGTCAGCCCTTGTCCAGTTCAGGTCTGTTGTGTTTGGATTCCACCTGCCTGCAAGGCCTCCAGCTGGGGGCGGGGCTCCTGGGAGGAGGTGGAGACTCCGCTGAAACTCCATTGGCCCAGCCAGCCGACACTCTCCTCTGCTCATCCACCTGCCAGTCAATCACATGGTTTAGCATGGAAGCCGGGGAAGAGCACACCTAGTGGGCTTCCCTGGGCCACCTGCTCCTTCCACTGCCACAGGCCTGAGTGGTAAGAGGCCCAGCGCCTTCCCACCCGGAGCTTGTCTTCTGTCTAAAGCACAGTCCAGGCTTCTTCCAAACCTGCTGAAACAGTAGAAGCACAGGAGATGTTAGGGAAAAAACAAGGAAGGGCAACCCTCGCCGTCTCATTTCTACAAACGAGGCTGAAGTCCATGAAAACAGCCATCTTCCTCTCGCCACTCCTAGGCAACAGCATCCTCGCTGTTTGATTGAGGACTCAGGTAGCCCGGGGTCATCTTCAACAAGTCTCCTCAGCCGCCCCTACGTGATTCCTCCCCGTTTGCCTTTGAATGACGTTGTTTCTGAGCTTTACTCTCGGCGTGGCACTGTTCCTGGTCTCTGGGCCCCCAGTGGCTTTCTTTCCATTAAATGGCATTAATGTAGCGTGGCGCTATCTTCTCCACTTGCCCACCCCCCAACCCCACACGTTGGCGCTGGCCAATGCATCCCAGCTTGACTTTGTTGGTTTGGTTTTTGAGACAGAGTCTTACTCCATACCGTGAGCCGTCTTTGAGCTTATGATTTCCCTGCCTTGGTCCTCTCCAGTGGTAAGACTGTAGGTGTGGACTGCCACTCCAGGTAGCTGATTATTTTGCAACATATAGTAGATGAGATTCACATTTTCCATTAGAAGCTAGAAACAAAGAAAGGACTGGAAGGTATACTCCTTTCCCAGCCAAGTATCAATCACATCCTATAGGTATGCTCTGTCTTTTGTCTTTCTTGTCTGATGCACGCACCGCGTTTGGATTCACCTAACTCGAAGCTGCACTCGTTGGAGGGCAGGAAAACCTGCTGGGTAAAATTAAAGTGTTCGTATGGCGTTGCTGTTGGAGAGCTGACTCTACCCCCAGCGCCTTTGTGGCTCTGGGAGGATTATTTGCTTCCTCCAGTCGGCACAGTAGCCCTGCCCCGCAGGGAGGGGTGTGTACTGCGAAGGTGAGAGGCCCCCAGAGAGCGCGCTGCGACCCGGTCCTACTCAGCCCTTACTGGTGCCGTCTATCATTTCAACTTCCACACCATGCCTTTCTGCTATGCTGCTTGTGGGGCTTGGACTCGGGGCCTGCGTGTGTCCCCTGAGCCTTTCCTTTTGCTGGCTCAAGGCCAGCACTCTACCGTTTTGAGTCCCAGCTCCACTTCTGTTTTCTGAGTGGCTAATCGGAGATGGGTGTCTCGCAGGGACTTTTCTGCCGTGGCTGGCTTCGAGCCTCTCGAGGAGCCAGGAGTACAGGAGGGAGCCACCGGCCTCCAGTGCCATCGTGACTTTCACACTTGTTCTTTTGCGTCTTGGTGTACAGGGCGCTCCCCGCCGTTGGCCTTCGGTTCAGTCCTCGTGGGTGTTTTCACCAGCACGGTGCCTTCTCTACTCTTGACTGGTGAGTAACATGTGCTTCTATTTTTATAGCCTTTATCAGGACATGATTTTATTGCTTTGTATTTTATAGTTCTATTTGCCCTCCTTTGTTGGAGTGTAATCTCTGAGTACCCAGAAACGAGAACGTCTCTGCTTTTAACTGCTTACTCGGCGTCTTTCACGACGGCATCACAAGGAAGAACCTCATGGAAGAGTTTTCGGTTGGAATGGCTTTGGGTTTTGCCTGTTTATTTTTTCAGCAGCCGCAACACACAGTGCTGTTTGTAGCACTTGGCCAATGCTAGTTCTACGACTTCCTAAAATATCTCAATACGGATGAAAACATGCCGGACGGGCATGGAAATGATTTTGTTTTCCTCCTATGGTGTCTAATTTGTCACACCAGAAGCATGAGGCACCATGTGTCGATCACATTTTGATATTAGCTTCATTTCTTCACGTGAGCATATTTCAAAATAAGAGAATGTCAAGACGGTAAAGATTTCCCGCCCAAAGAATGTGCGTATGCTTTAGAGGTTAGATTTCTTTCTTTCAAGGTCAGTGGGTAATTACATCAAGCTTCATCATTGCCAAGCTGTCCACAAGCAACTCAGACAAACACGACCGGAACGCGTCTTCCTGACTGGCATACGGAATGACAATAAAAACAAATGCGTGAAGCAGGACCCCAGCTCTGGCCCGATGGTTTCAACACAAGCCAGGGACGCACCATTTTTGTTTCTCAGGCTTCTCCAGGGAGCACTGACCAGGCTCCCCCCGCTGGGTGATGCCATCCCTCCTTGCCCTGGGCAGGCCGGCCCGGGTGAGCCTCAGTTTCCCCAGCTGCCCTGGATCCAGGGCCGGGAGGCAGGTGGTCCCCACCCCAGGACCGTGCAGCCCGGCCATGCCCGGTGCCCACCTGACAACCGAGGCCGGAAGCAAACTCCACTTCCTCCTGTGTGCTCTGAGCTGGTCTTCACACATTCCTTCCGGAAAGTTCTACCCCGAAAGACGGCCACGATTCTTATGTATTTCTGATGCAGAAGACACGCTGTTTTATTAATTAGTGCACAAGGAATTGTTAGGTTTGATGGCTGTGTTCAATTAAGTCTAATGAATGTAATTAATGTGGTTGCTGTTGTAGGTCCTTGAGTTAATAGGGCCATTACTGGATGGTGTGTGGTTGTGGTGCTGAGTGCGGTTAGAAGGGAATGGATAGGAAAAGGGAAGTTTTGATGACTCTTTGTCGCAAATATGTGCATTTATTTTCATTCCTATAGCGGATCATAATGCAGTCGTATTGTGCAACAATAGCTTTGTAGGTATTGCAGTTGACACTTCAAAGTGTTTTCTGTATCTGTGTAGAAAGACTTGGTTTAAAATTGGAATGTAGTTATCAAATTATACTTGCAAGATAAGTGTACAAACTTTTCAGTTATCTTAAGGGGGAACTCATTAACATAGTTACTACTTCGTTCCTGCCCAAATTTGTTAAGCATCCTTAATATGTCCAATATATGAAAGTAATTTTCACTACCGAGTGCTTTGCTACTGTACTTGTATAAAAATGCTCAGTTTTAAAGCATCAATTACAATGTACCACAGAGTTTTAGTAATAATTATAATTCGTTTTCTTATCTACTTGTTCTTCAGGCAATATTAATGAATATGTAAGTGCAGGTAAATAAAAGCCTTCTTATAGTTTTAAGCAGCACTAGGAAAAGAACATGATCTATGTATTTTGAATTACTTCTCACATACAGAACATAATTTATAACACATTTTCTACCAAGTCAGAAAATGATCATTGATTCTAAAATGTGGTAGTATTGATAGATTAGTAAATGTGGGTGAATGTTTTATTTTTTTCTTGTGTGTACCTTCACTTTTTAGACATGATCATGTCTGATTCCATGTAATTTTTTCCTATCATCTCAGTTATGTAAGCCTGCAAAGCAATTGGCTTTTATTACATACGTTAAATGAAAGTTTTGACATATAAATGTTTCAAAAGAAGATGATATTCTAGAAATATTTACTACTTGGAAACCATTTTGTATGTTTTGCTCAAGTGTACATGATGTTTTGAAGTTCATGCTCATGATTTTGTTCAATCTCGCCAATTATTGAGGCCGTGACCTCATATAGATATTTTTTTTGCTTCTGGTGTGAATACTCAACATTAACTCTTTTTGAATGCTTCAAGATTAAAAGAAAAATCTCTACTAATTCTAGTAAGCATGCATTTTAGGGGTTTATCCAATGTGTTTCTTTATCTAGCTGTAATTATGGATCCTTTGATCAACTCTTCCAACCCAGCGAGCAAACTTGGCCACTCACCATACTTTCTACCGCGAGACAACTTTCTTTGATTCTGCAGGCAAATGAAATTTTATTTTCTGAAACACAAAGATGATATTTTTTTTTGTCTGTGTGTCAGCTGTTGGGAATTTTCTAGTCTTCTCTTTTTCCAACAACATGTATCTTTTCCTCCTGTGAAGAAGTCTCTTGTTTTGGAGGTTTGCCTTTAAAAAAAAAAAAAAGACAAAAAAGAAAAGCAGAAACAGAGTGAAAGAGTGTAAGGAAGTTTGGCTGGGAAGATTCTGGTATTGTCACACTGTTGACAACATGACAAGTTGGACTTCTTTTGTTCTCAAAATACCCTTTCACACAAAAGACAAAATTTGGACCAATTGGACCCAATTTTGTGCCTATTGTGTCATGTGCAAAAAGCAGTTGTTATTAGCACCCCGATGTGCTCCAAGAACCTCGGTGCAGAGAGAAAACGTAGGCGAGCAGCTGGCAGGCCCAGGCAGTGCAGGAGAGGGGCCAAGGCAGCGCCCTTGGGAACGATCTACGATCGAAGGCAGCTCCCTGCTCCTTTCTTCTTCCCATTGCAAAAGCTCTCCAGGGCTCCTCCTGTGCAGAAGGGGGGGACGATTAGGATTTCTATTTAATTCTCCTTAGGGTTATATACATATATATATAATAGAATATAATATATATTTATGTATAGTATATATTTATATATTATACAATATTATATATTATAATATATGCATATATACATACTAAATATACTTATATATTACCTATACAGATACGTATGCATACATTGTATAGTTTATAAAATACATGCACATGTGTGTATAAACATATTTCTTTTTAAATTAACACATTTATTTATTGTCAAAGTGATATTTCATATGTAAGGCAGTGAGTACTTCTCCAACTTGCTACCTCCTCCCAAAATGTATTACCGGTATATTATACAATATAGAAATTACACATAATGTACATATGTTTGTATTTTTATTTTCCTTTGATGATTCTTGAGATTGAACTCAGGACTGCTAGTCAAGTCATCCACTGCTTAGGCCATGTCTCCAGTCTTTCTGAGACTCAGTGCCTTGCTTTTTTGGCAGGCAGGACTGCCATCCTCTTACTTAGGCTCGTGGTTGTGACCAACTTGAAGGCTCACACTACCGCGCCCAGTGCCTTTACTTATTGACCTACAAAAGTATAACTAGAGTGAAAATGAAGAGATTATCCATGGAAAGAATGTTTGAATCCTAAATTTTCTCCCGTGTAAACTTATGTCTGCTGCCTCAATCTAACCAGTCCCACATGGCTCAAGATAACTTTTATTTCTTTGAATTTTACATAGATTAATTGACATGTTGTGCAGGCCTTTTAAAAAAAAAACGAATTATGTTTCTTTCCCTCAGAATAATTAGAGTTTCAGCCATATCATTATTGGATGAATCCATAGGCCATCATTCTGTCTGTACAATAAGCGTTCCACTGTGTGGACGTACAATTTGATTATCCATTTACCTGCCAGTGGGGGCTGTTTCCAGTTTGGGCCTCTTCTGAGAAAAACCACCGCATGTACAGACAGATATTCAGTTCCCTCATGGATTTAAGGAATGGTTTCCTGTGTGAGCAGCCAGGAGTAGGAAGAATGACTCACCCATGGGCTCTCTGTACATTTATTGAACGCCTTAAACACTAAAATGTTTACCACCAGCTAGTATTTATGACTTTTAATTTTTATTTCTCTAGTAACTTGTGGCAATGTGGTTTGAGTGCTTTATTCCTCCCGATAATCTATAGGAGGCTGTCGATCGTCACTGTAAATCATTTAGATGTTTTCAGAGTGAATGTGTGGTTTTATGATGAAGTTTTCACTGGAGTGTGATTTACCTTTCCCTGATAAGTCACGATGTTTAATGCAGTTGTGTGTATTTGTAAGCTGTTACTCATGAAGCAGTCCTCTCCAGGAGAGACTGTCTCTGGCCGTCGCCCTGCCTCATGGATGGGGCTGCTTGCGTTCCTCTCGTAGGCGGTGCGGTTGGCAGGGATCAATCAGCAGATCTCTCCTTCCGTGACACCGTTCTGTAGTCTGCTTAGCAGTTTCTTAGGCAAGCATGTTTTCGATCATTTATATATATATATATATATATATATAATTATTATTATCAAACTGAATTACAGAGAGGTTACAGTTTCATACATTAGGCATCGGATACATTTCTCATACTGTTTGTTACCTCATCCCTCATTCCCCCCTCCCCCCTCCCCCTTTCCTTTCCCCCTCCCTCCCATGAGTTGTTCAGTTGTTCAGTTCATTTTCACCAGTTTGTAAGTATTGCTTTTGTAGTCGTTTGTCTTTTTTCACCCGGTGTCTCTCGATTTTGGTATTCCCTTCCAAGTTCCTGGTTCTAATACCAGTATACCCGGTTTCCAGTATATACTCAGCTGAGATACAGATCATTTTAAGCAAGTTAAAACGGTAGCTTTTTCCTGGCTTCACGGTTCGGGTTCCGTTGAAAGCTTTGCCCACCCGGGGCACCAGGCCGACCCCGTCGAGCCTCTCTCTGTGTCGGAGCGGGTCAGTCACCGGGACGACCTCACGGCCCATGCTGAGTCCCCCCGGGGTGCTGTGCCGGTCGCACTCACAGGGAAGGCTTCGCACGCCGAGTCCCGGGCCCTGGGAGCTGAGAGCACACCCTTCCTCGCACGCCTGCCGAGATGCCCAGAGCGGCCGCGGAGCAGCGAGCGTCTGGCGATGTGCAGGGGGTGCCCTCTCTCCTCCCCCCTGCCCCGGTGTGCCGCCCAGATGGCATCGTCTGTACAGCTCGATGCGTGTGGTCACAAGTGAGAGGACCCCGGGGGGCAAGCTGAGCACTGCCTCCCGTCGCCACGGTGTCCTCTTCAACGCCTTCTTAGTAACGGCATAGGAGACACGCTGTCTCCATCCGATCTCTGCCCTGCCTTCTCTGTGCCTTTGGGGGCCTGTGCCTGTATCTATCTCTGCGCACGTTAGTGAACCGGGTTAGAGTGCGAAGACAGCGTCCGGTCTGTGATGGAGTGCTCACCAGGCACCTTTTACCAGATCACATCTGGGTTACGGAATGCAACGAGTTATTGTGCTCTCCTCAGAGTGTGAATGGTGAGCAAGCTCTCCACGTCTATTTATTTCCTAGACTCTTTCCTTCAATGTTTGGTTACTGGGAGCGTTCGGATATCCTGGTGACTTTTCCAAGAAAGATGGGCCAGGCATCCTCTAGAAATGGCCTGTTAATTAAAATACTCACAATAGAAATGATTTGCACAAATTGTTTGGTGACCCAGAAGCCCAGAGGAGGTATATTTCTGGCAAGGTTATCTTCATTAATCTTACTGGGTCTCGAAAGTTAGGGAAAGATAAAACTAATCCATATGACTGATAAAAGAAGAGCTTAACTTGCTTCATAATGAAATATTGGAGCAGTTTAATATTGCGAACCCACCCAGAAAATATCCGCCTAAGGCTTCAGACTGCGGAAGAGGGAGGCGAAAGGAAATTCTGCCGGTCTTAGAAGTGCAACGTCTTAATACTTCATTTCTTTCATGAAACATTCAGTTGCTTTTGAAGTGGCAGTGTTACCTTGCTTTTTAGCTTTGAGTGGAAACACACCGTCCCCAGCTCTTGCTGTGGCTAGAAAGAAGAGAGACCCGGCCACAGGGAAGGGCCGGCTGGGCAGGAAGCCCAGCCCTGGGCCTGGGGATACCATTTCCTGCTGCCTCCACCTTTGGGAAAAAAGTGGAGTTTTCTCCTCGTCGGCCTGGGTTGTCACTTCCTTGATTCTTCTGCATCTTCCCTTACACGGATAACGGTTGAGTAGTCGTCTGAAAATCTCTGCAGTTCATAATTCAAACTAAAAACGACGCGAGGCCTGCCACGCTCTTGTGCGTGAGTTAGGATTTCCCGAGGAGAGGCCCCTCACGCCCACCCTGCGTTAGGAAAGCGCACCCCAGGGCTTGGAAGGGCCAGGGTGGGTGGGTGAACTGTGTCGCTGCCAGGCTGGGCTCTGAGTCTGAGACTCGGGCTAGATACGACCTAGCCCTTGATCTCCCGGTCAAAGAGCTCAAGCTGGCGTTCAACAGCAGTTTGCAGAACATTGTGTCGTGTTGTTCTCGGCATCCCTGAGGTTATTTTTATAATGTTGGACATGTTCATAGTTTCAAATGTATAAAATCAAAACCACACATAAATTTAGCTGAGGCCCAGATTCTTTCTTGCGTAATGATTAAGACGATGCACGAATTTATGAAAATTCTAAATAAGATTCTTTAATTAGGAGACCTTACATTTTATCATGTAGTCCAATGATCATATGTAAATGGGGGGCTCATTGCCCTAGCGTTCAAAGAAAGAAAAATGCCACTTTGGAGGGCAGAACGAAGCGATTACGATTTTTTTAAATAAAATGATTAGGTTTATAAGATCACCGACTGCATCTCGCTGCGAAGCGCGGGGCCCCTTGCGGGGAGTGGGGGTCAGCCCCAGGGTCCTGCTCTGCTCTTCCTCAGCCTCCCTTCCTGCCCCTCCCTTAGGAGGAGCCCGGCCAGCCCGGCGGTGTCTGGTGTGTGGCGGGGGCCAGGGCTCCCCACCCCGGTGTTGGGGTCAGGCCTGCCTTCTCCCGTCCTCGGGGCAGGCGTTCCGCAGGACGAAGCCGTTGGGGAGGAGCAGCCCCGGTCCCCTCAGGCGAGCCGGCGCCGAGGCCATGGAGCGAACGCCAGCTGCGTCCTTGGGCACCTCCCTGCGGACGGGCGCGCTGCGTTCTTCGTGAACCCCCGTCCTGCGTGAACCCCCGTCACCGCAGAACGCAGCGGCTCTGAGCTTTCCATATACGGGATGCGTTAGGAGCGTATTAATTTCAAATGGAGCCCGAAAGCAAGATTTACATTTGAAAAAATTGGATTCGTAGTTTCTTTTTTTTCCCCCCGTTAGGGAAAATTATGAGGAACGTTTTAATGAGAAAGTATTACTTATCCTAAATAGAACTATACTAGTACATGCGTAAGCTGTGAAATTTATAACCCATTGGTAATATGAGGATGTGATGAATGAGGGAAACTTAATAATCTTGGGGATATTTAGAGGTTTTCTAATTAGATAAAACAAGCAATTAAATTCCCTTTTAAGGGCATCCTTAGAAGTATAGATAAGCGCTTTTATTTTGGTTGCTCTCACTGCTCTTTCTAAATTCGACTTTGTCAGTTTTTCTTCCCAACTAAGGTCAGAGATGGCACGAGTGGACGGCTCGACTGAGTCATTTATCCCTCGCTCTAGATGAGCAGTAAGTTACTAACCATTGACTATTCATACTGTTCTAAGCTGAAGGAACTGCGTGTCTCTAAAAGCCAGTGAACAAGGCCCCAGGAGAAGCATTGCCGGACGAAGACTCAGTCAACTCCCCTTTGTGACCGCATCCTTTCCCTGCTCGAAAACCCCAGTTCTTGTGCCTCTGTGAATTATTCCTCTACCTTCGTAACGGGAGTTCTGGGTCCTGCGATGTCTGTAGGTTGTCTGTGATTCTGAGTGGAAGAATGCTCTGGACACGGCTAGGTGAAGTCCAGGCGTAAACGCAGACTCAGTCCCACGGAAAGCAAGCAAGACTGACTCCCTATGGCCGTGCAATCCCTATGATGCAAATCTACTGTCTCCAGGAACCGAGGCAGGCCTTCACCTCTGGCTACACAGGCCCTGGCACTCTGCTGGCAAGCTTGTTTGTTGGCCAGTCCTGGGCCTTGGACTCAGGGCCTGAGCACTGTCCCTGGCTTCTTTTTGCTCAAGACTAGCACTGTACCACTTGAGCCACTCCCAGCCTTTTCTGTGTATGGGGTGCTGAGGACTCGAACCCAGGGCCTCCCGCACGCCAGGCAAGCGCTCTACCGCGGAGCCCCGTTCCCAGGCCCTGGCGCGTTTCTTCGGCTCTGGGTTTGCAGAGGTGGCGATTCCTGTGTGAATGTGGTGGACCACGCGGCGTTGCCTCCACGGGGCTTGGGGGGGGTGCCGAATCCCACCGTCCACACCGGCGCCCCCCCGAGCCTCAGGGTCAGCTCTGAAGACGCCAGCTCGCCGGGGGCGGGAGGGCAGAGGGCGTTAGGGAAAGGGAAAAGTCACCAAAGTGAGAGAGAAAGCCCTGTGCGCATCCCACGGCCCGCGGTGGCGGTGCGGGGGCAGCTCTGTTTAGAAAGCAGGATTCGTATTCGCTCACTGGACATGGACAATGCAGATGACACGCCACTTCCAAGAGAGGACTGACTTTTCTCAGGCCCGTGATCCTGCCAAGTGCGCTCCAGTCACTTCGCCGGCCGAGCGAGTGAACGTGCTTAATGGAGTCCAGGAAGGTCTCCCCCCCGGGTGGCTTCCTGGCTGCCCCCGGGGGCCTGCAGAGGGATCTGAGGTGGGACCGGCCATCGCCGCAGCCGGCAACAGAGCCGGCCGAGGGCACAAGCCCCAGCTGCCAGGAGGAGCTTTGTCCTAGGAGTGGGAGACGAGAGATGATGGCATTTTCACCTCGCTCACCTGCCACGGGTTCCGAACACTAGACACGGAGCGCGTCGGCTTCCGGCCTTGTGCCGTCTTGGAACAATCGGGGAATCACAGAGGAAGAGGTTTCCCACCCCGTGCAGCGCCGTGGCTTTGGATCGCTCCGATGGGATTTGACGAGTCTGGCGTCTTTTAGGAAATGTGTCTTGCGTGATTGAATGGTCGTTAGTTACAGAGGTGGAAACTTGTCTGCGGGGCCCGCGGTGGATTTCAGTTTCGGTGATATTCTAGGGAACCTGCCGAAGACGAACCACGGTGCAACCGCAGGAAGAAAATAAGTTGATGTAGTTTGAAAGGATTCAATTGTATCTAGGGCTAGTTTACACCGAACTAGGCAAAAATACCGGGCCTTTAAAGGGGGAAAATCTATTGTCCACTCGGCAACTTTTCTTCCTTGAGATTAGGAGAGACAAAACAGGGGCTGATGTTCAGTTCTGTGACAAATCCACGCTATTTCTTTTCTATTTTCAGTTTTACTATTTGACACACTGAAATAGGAAACTGAGATGGAAACAATGGAACCAGACTGTTAAAAAAAAATGGGAAAAACAAATCCAGGAGCTCTGAGAAGGGGCAGGCTGTCGGCAGGATGGGTGTGGAACCCTTTGCCAGCTCCCAAACGCAGCGTGAACAGAGGCTCAGCGAATGCGCTATCTGGGCCACGCATTTTAGAAGACGAAGACTCCTCCGATCGGTGCAAGCACAACGTGAAATGTGTGTTGAGCTTCATCTAGGAGGCGTGCACTCACTTCCCATAATGCCATCATCATGTTCACGGCAAGCTTTTTTCTTGCCAAGCGTATGGCTTTCAAGTTTGATCGCCGTTGTGCGGCTGGTTTGTTCACGGGGCAGGGTGGTGAGCTCGGAGTCGGACGCAACGCGCGCCTGGCCTCGTGCGCGTGTGGCGAATGGCGACTGCACGCAGACGGCGCCTTAGAAGCCGTCTCCTCCTCCTCGGGCTGGGAAGGTGGCTCAGCGGTGGAGCGCTCGCCTCGCATGCATGAAGCCCTGGGTTCCATTCCTCAGCACCACCGACGTGGAAAAGCCAGCAGGGGCGCTGTGGCTCACGTGGCAGAGCGCTAGCCTTGCGCCGGAGGAAGCCAGGGACGGCGCTCCGGCCTCCGGAAGGAGAGCTGGCCTTGCGGCCACGCCTGGACATCTCGGTCTCTCCGTCTTGCTGTGCGCGCGCAGCGCCCGGGGCCAGGCGAGAACAGTCGGACGGCCGGGGGCCTGGAATTCACGTACGGAAAGGAACCTGGGATTTTAAAGACACTATGACCCCTCCCGTACATTTGCCTCGGATCCATTTAGGAGACATGATCGGGTCTTCTGAAGATCAATTACTGAAATGTGCCTTCCACGGAAGGCAAACCCACCGGTGTGGATATTTTTAGCTCTGCCGAATGACCTGCACTCAAGTGGTTAATATATCCATAGTCAAAAGATCCATAAATCCCAAATTTGCACAGATACATTCTTGACTAGATAACATCAAGGCATAATTAGGATGATTGCCTATGTGTCCCACACAGTTTGACTTACTGCCTAATAACGGATAAACTACATTTAGAGTCAAGCAACAATGTAATTCCTGGGGTTACTAAGTGAACTGAGATCTTTTCCCCGCCCGAGAAGACACGTCCTCAACGCTGGAGGACCACAGAGCTAGTCGTCCTTACGGAGGGATTTTTAACACGGAGTGGCGCGGTGGGAAATGGTAAGAACAAGGCTGCCCTTGTGGCAGGCGAGGCTCCGGAGCCCTGAGGCCTGGGCCGCGCTGACAGGCGGACGAGCAGGGCGGAGCCAGTCTTGATGGACTCGCTGGAAGGAAGTTACACAAGTCGTAGGGCGAGCATTCATTCTCTCAGAAGTGCCAACACACTAAACCGTACTGCTGCTGTTCTTTTGCAAAGCCATCGTTTTCGACTATAAAACTAGAAAATAATGAATTAGCTTATTTATTATAATCTGTCACTTAGGAACACAAGGTAAGTAAACAATGCAAATAATTATAATATGGAAATTAAACGGCTTTGTACTGCTACCTTATCAGAAATATTACAAATTAGGCTTTCCTGAAGAACAACAATTAATCATAAGGATTCGCATAGTGCTTTACTCCTAATTAAAAGTTACAAAAATCATAATGCAGGCTACTTTGCTTCTTTTGGATTTCTCTTTGGGAACTATTAAAAACACATGCCATTAGGAATTACTAAAAAGTCTATACTACAGAATAGTCTCAAATATTCTTTCACCTATTTCATTCTCATTAAATCTCATGAGATCTAAAGGAAGAAATACTTAGTAACGATCAGTGATAGAGCAGGGAAAGGTAGCTATTTTTCAGTGGGCCCTATCATTTACTTATAACTAAAATAATGAAAAGACTGAAAACCACGGAGTAAAAATAACATTTTCCAAAGTTTAGTAAAGACTAATTGAGTTACATAATTTTATTGGGAAACATTTAATATTTGACTATATGTCCATATGTAAAAATACTTTTGACCACAAATAGTTCATTCACTAGATAGATAGATAGATAGATAGATAGATAGATAGATAGATAGACAGACAGATATAGATATCACAGTATCACAGACAGGGTCACCAGGGCCGAGCTGGGTAGACTGACCTGTGTCAGCATTGCATCATCCTGCTGAAATCATGAACTAAAGCACGCGTTACTCGTTTACTAAGACAGTCATGGAGTCTCGGCATAGGTAATATGCCATAATCACGCTAAATGTACCGTAGTTATGTAAAACGCAACACACTGCATCTCACTGGTTCCTCCCACTAGACTTACATAGAAGATACAGAAGGCCCCGGAAACTTCCATGAGGAACTGGAAGCCTCCACTGAGCGCGTCCTCCGGAGCTCGAGCCGTCCAGGCGGTGTGCAAGGCGCGGTCCTGTTGGAAGCGGGCGTCGGGCTCAGGGTCAGCTCTCCCATAAGCAAGCTCAAGATGCCTGTGGTAGACCCCGTGGGATGCATTTGGGGCACAGTAAACCCCCTGTCCACCAGTAAAATCTCTTTATTATTATTATTTATCTAATTCAGTTCAGTGAAGGAAGAGTAACATCTCATACACCAGCTGGTATAAATTCAGACGAGATCTATAGAAAACACTTGGCCAATCACTTGGATTCATCAATGGCAGATAATCAGTAAGTCTGATAACTCACTTGTCCACTTAGGACCATTGCAATCCTGAGATACTGTCCCTAAGTATGTCTAATCTCATGAACTCATGGGTCAAGCTTTAGTCACTGAGAACAGATAATTACACTAAAAACTATCACGGGTAACAAAATAAATAGACCAACTATATTTGGGAGTGAGTGATTTAATTAAATAATGAAAGTTTGGAGTAATGCAGGCACTGAACTGATAAACACATTCACATTTTTTGAGAGCATTTTTGTTCCGATTAACCAAAATAATTAAATACACACATCATTGCCTTTTAATTAAAAGGGATAATCGTGTTATTTCATAGGCTCCTTGAATCATAACAAACACGATAGTTATATTTGCTCAGTAATAGTTTCTGAAATAAAATATTTTAACAGTTCTTAGGATAGCCTGTATATCTGGGAAGGGTACAACATACAGAAACCATATAATTCGACAAGTGCAAACACAGGCCCTGATCTATGCCGCGGCTCATGGCCACAGGGGTGAAGACCGTCACTTCTGCGTGACGGTCGCCCGGTTGGCTAGCAGGTGGGCGGTGTGTGGTAGTCAGTTCAGTAGAAGAAGGCTGTGCAGGAACCCGGAGCCGGATGGAGGGAGGTTTGGGAGAAGATGGCAAGGGCACGGGAGGTGGGAGGGGAGGCGGGTCGGAGAGCAGGACTCCCGTCACGTGTGGAACGGGATCGCGGCCGCCAAGGAGCTTCGTGGAGAAACTCAACAGGTTGTACTGGGAGCAGGTAGGGAACGAATGGCCGGAGAGGAAGCCACAGGCCGGGTCACCCCGGAGCGGACGGGCAGCGCCCGTCAGTGTCAGAAGAAGCAAGGCCACTGAGCTCGCTCTCGTCCTGTTGTCTGTGGGCGCTGCTCTCTGGTGTGGACACCCCCCTAGCCCTGTGTCCACCCCACACCCCTAGCCCTGTGTCCACCCCTCCGGACCCCACGTGGGACTCCAGACGCGCCACCCCCGTGGTATACCAGCTCGCCGGAGCCACGCTCTGCCTCCTAATTAATATGAACGTTTCCTTTAGGTATGCTAAAAGGTGTCTATATACAACTTTAATTACATCCTGTAAATTCTGGGCTGCATTGGGTCTAACTCACTGAAAATAACCCCCATTTTCTCTTCGGATGAACTTCCAAATGTGTTTTGGGCAACGGCGGGGCGATGTGCTTAATGCATAAATGAAGTTTGTGGAGGCTCCGGGAGCCACCGGGCAGGGTCGCAGGGCTCTGACATTCACGGCCTCTCCCGGCTGCACCGCCATCTGCAAATGTCCACTGGCCTGTGCGGTTGGCTCTGCTGTCCAGCATCCGGTGGGGGTGGGGGTGGGGGTGAGGGTGGGGTGGGGGGAGGGGGCATGCCGAGGGCTGGCGCGATCCCAGGCTCTGGGCCTGTGCGTGCTGTCAGTTCTCCTGTGGTCCCATTTAAGGCTCTTTCATTCAGTACACTTTGTGAGTACTAGAATGATGATTTTATCTGCACGAGGTGACCCTCTTTATCTCTGATAATACTTATTTTTCTGGAACATAGTCTGTCTCATGCTAACAGAGGCACATCAATATTTGAGCGCAGGTTTTTCTTGCTATATCCTTCTCCATCATTTGATTTTTAATGTTTCCATGACATTTGCTTAAAGGACGAGTCTCAGAAGGATTCCTTGCTCTTCCTTTTCAAAAATCTGGAACTTTCTCTTTTTATGAAGCATGTAATTTATTCAATTTAATGTACTTATACCCGAAACCCTTCTCATTTACACATTTTGTCATTATTCTGCTATTATTTCTATTTTCTTCTTTTACTCTCACTGTTTAGATTAATGGAACACCTTCATTTTCTCATGCTCTTCATGTTTTTGGCTTTTTTCTTAAATATATAATATTCTGTCAAGTAAGCTTGGGGAAGTTGAAGGACTAGCGTAAGGATGAATGAATTACAGTCTAATACAGGCCCAAGAAATTCAAATAACGCCAACTACGTAAACTGACAAAACTCGTGGAAATAACTTATTAATAACTTCTTTTTTTTTTTTTTGGTCAGTCCTGGTCCTTGGACTCAGGGCCTGAGCACTGTCCCTGGCTTCTTTTTGCTTAAGGCTAGCACTCTGCCACCTGAGCCACAGCGCCACTTCTGGCCATTTTCTGTATATGTGGTGCTGGGGAATCGAACCCAGGGCCTCATGTATATGAGGCAGGCACTCTTGCTGCTAGGCCATATCCCCAGCCCTATTAATAACTTCTTATGCATAGATATCTGTGAGTAGTATAGCTATGCGGTTGGACATCACATACTTGGTGGATACAATGGTAATAAATGTGTATGGTTAAACATCTTACTCTGATTAAGTAACTGTGATGACAGTATTTCTGTGTGGTTAAACATCTTATGATGGGTAGATATCAGATGCTGATATACTTTATTGAGTAGATATCTATGATACCTGTTTATCGTTATGGTTAATTACCTTATGATGTGCAGATATGCATGATGGTGTATATATACGTGTATGTATCATAGGTATCTATTGATTATAATTTATTACAATGGTAGATAGAAATATATATATATGATAATGTGTGTATATGGTTACACAGCTTAGGATGGGTAAATATAATGATAGCATATTTTTATGGTTAATATACTATGCTGTGCATATATTGGATACGGTAGTGTATCTTATGATGGGCGTATGTCTAGGATTATAACGCATCTCAATGGTTATAAATCTCATGGTGGGTGGATACCTAGGATGGGTACATTTCTTAGGTTGGGTGGACATCTGTTTTTCCTCCCAGTTTGGTTAAATCTCTGAGCACTGGCGGAATGACTTGAGCTACCCCAGCGGTGGTTAAATGCAATCTCAAGGGTCTCAGCGGACGGGAGGGAAACCGCTGACAACAGGGACGTGCTAGACGACGTTTGCATAATCGGAACAGTGTGGTTTGAGGAAGGCGGGCAGAAGAGAGGAGGGGATGCTAAGAACGAAGCCCAGACAGCCTGCCCCCCCAGGAGTTAGGCCGTCCTGAGGCAGAAGGGACCACCGGCAGGAACCTCAGCCCAGGACCCTGCGTGCGTGTGAGTTTGGGGTATTCTTAAACGATTTGGGCGACGTCCGCACGGGGATGCTTAATTCACGTCTCCACTGCGTAGGTTTTCGCCGACACCCATGCTTCCTGGACGACCGCTGATCTCTGCGGTGGAGCTCAGGCGGGGGGCTGGAGGCCGTGTCTGGAGGGAGTGTGTGCGAATCCTGGCGGGGGGCTGCAGCCGCAGGGCCGCCAGCTGCTCTCAGGGCCCCTGCCCCTCACCGCACGGGGCCCTGGAGCGCCCCGAAACCGTCGCCCGCCCTGCAGGCCGACGTCCTTTCGGCGGTCGATCCGAAGCGTGAGGAGGAGCCCACTATCATTCACTTTTTCGTGGAGGAGCGCTGCAGGCCTCATCCCCGCGGCCTCCGGGAGGAGTTCCGGGAGCCCTGGGTCTCCGGACGCCTCTGACACGCCCCGTCACCGTGCACGGCTCCTCTGTGGTTTCCACGCTCACGCGCCCCCACGGCGCGTCCTGAAGCGGGCCGCGGGGCTGCCTGGCGGCGTCTTCGCGTTCTACCTACGTGTCGATGTCACTGCGCATTCCCGAGGGTGGTGTTTTGGGGAGGAGGGGAGCGTGAGCCACGACGCGACGCGGGAGAGACGGCGCCTGAGAAGGCGTGCCCCGGCCGGCTCCTCCACCCCCACCCCTCACACCGGAAGCGGCTGTGTGCACAGTGAGCGTTCACGAAACAAGCCGGAAAAGGTCCGTTACGGAGCCTGGCTCGCCCACGGAGAACGCCGGGCACGCGGCCTGGGCGTGGAGGTCGATTCCACGCGGCGCAGCGGAAGGGAAGGAGCTGCCGCCGCCGCTGCTCTTACCCCAGGAGGGGGGGAGCAGGGGCGGCCCGGGCCTCCGGTGCCCACACGCGCGTGCACGACGCGTGCACTGCTACCCCGGGGCGCACGCTCCTCCCTGGCCGGCGACCGCAGCCACTCGGGCTTCGGATCGTGAGTGTCGCCCGGTTCCTCCCCATGTCCTCTGTGCTCCACAGTAAGTTCCCTCGAATCCGTGCTAAGAAGCATGCGGCGAGACTGCCCCATTCGCGACTCCCTCGCGTGCACCGGTGATCGAGAACGGGTTTACGCAGCGACTTACATAGACATCTGGCACACCGTTTGCAGTTGTGAGGCGGAGGAGCGCGTCGGTCTTAGGTTCTCCTCGGCTGTGGCTAAGTGGATGGACGTGAGCCACACACACCCTCAGAGGAAACGGGGGTCTGCCGCGTCCTGAACATCTGCTAAGCAGAAAGGAACATGAACGAGAGCAGGCGTCATTTCACGAGTGACTGTGTCGTGCCGGACGCTGAGATCTGTTTGTGTGTTAAGTAATATAACCGTCGGAACAACCATTTTAGACAGGAAACATCATGGTCTCCTTGTTAAGCGTGAGAGGAGTTGGGCTCAGAGAGTCGAGCAGATGTTCACGGATACACGGCCAATTCGGGAGCGCGGTTTCGAAGGGAGGACACCTGCTTGGACGGACGGTGCTCGGCCAGGGTAGAGCAGCGGCTTTCCCGTTCCGTTTTCCATTACTTCAAAACAATGAGTTTTAAAGATACGGCACGATCAGATCGTTGTGGCTGCCTCTCTGCGTGGGGTTTTAAATCGTCCCGGATTCGTTCGCCCTGGCTGACGATGTGCCCGTGGCGCTGGCTTGCCGTGGACTGCTCTCGCAGTGCGACTCTGATCGGGCGGTGTTGGCCACGTCCCCCCGTTCTCAGCCGGCACTGAGCCCCCAGCCGCCCCGGGACGCCCGAGCTCCGGGGTCTGCGCTCCTCTCTCCCGCCTTCCTCCCTCTGTGTGGAACACAGGGGAGACGGCGGGGACCGGCCGGGGCGTCTCTGCCTTCGAAGGCCCCCCCCTCAGCCTGGGATCAGGGAGGATTTTTCAGAAGTATCCCAGAAAGAGGCTCATTCTCCAAGGATTTCCAAGAGCCGAGGCTCCATGTCAGGCCTGCGTTTCCCTGTTCTTTAAGATGCGCACGTGAGAGGAGAAGAGGAAGTCCAGTCTCGGCTAATGCGCTATTGTCCTGACTTATCTCTTACTCCTCGCCAAACCGGACCGAAAAGCGTGCAAAGGCTGACGCAGTTTGCTACTCCCCTCAAGCAGGGGGCGAGGCTCAGCGGCAAACGGCTTCACAACCTGTCCTTGCAAGGACGGAAATCCGTTTCCGGGGCCCCAGTATGCCACGGGTGCCCCCGTCCAGAGGGGTGGGTGGTGGGCTGCCTCCTCCACCACCTTCACCCGCCTCCGCCCTCCCCCTAAACCTCACCGTGCCTGGGCTTCGCTGGTGTCAGGAAGCCTGGGGTTGCACTGGGCCCCGTTTCTCCCTGTGGCACCCAAGTTGCAAGCTAGGCTTATCTGCACCTGCCAGCCGATCCGTTCACTCTCTACATAGAAGGGAACGTAACTCCATCGGTTCAAAGCAATCGGCGCCTGGGCCCGAGGTAATACTGGAATCCACAGAGCACATTGTGTGTAATCCACATGCCTGTGTGTGCTTGTAAACCTTGGACGTGCCTGAACTGGGTCTTGCACGCAGTGGAAATTATTTCTGCTAGGCTACGAATCATACATTTTAAATTAAAAAAAAAAACCATGATTATAATCTGACATTACAGGCTTACTGGATGATGACACTCATTCTGCGTGTGTGGGTAGCTAGTAAATCATATCAGAAGACCGCAGATTGGAAAGGGAAGGTTTGCCTGTTAAGTACCTAGTAAGTTAACATACACCAATCATGTACGTTTATTAAAGCAATTGAGTGTATCACACGTGAAAGGTGTGGCAGGCAGTAGGCTACCACCAATTCAAAGCTTTCGGGTCCCACGCAGTTGAGGGTTAGGGGTGGGATGTAGCTCAGAGGTAGAGCAAGTGTAGCGTGGAGTCCCTTGGTACAATCCATGCACCGTAAAGCAAGCACAAGAAATAAAGTAACCATGGAGTTAGATGTGCGTGCGTTGGATTTGGACTTCTCGCCTGCTCCACCACTTGAGCCACGCCTCCAGTTTTAAAGTATCGTTTTCAAAAGTCGGGTCTGATAGATGTAAGTAGGCAAATGTACCTCAAGGCATTCTGGATTGCTGCTCTCTCCTCTCCTCAGTACCACCTCCTCTTACTTCCCTGCACAGGTGCCACGCATGCAAGGCAGGTCTCTTGTTTTAGAGATTAAAAACTGTCCTTAGACGATCCAATTTGAGGGTGTATCAGGGCCAATAGCTAGTCAGTGTTCTGCGTTTCACCGTCTCCTCCTAAATGTTGCACACGTGTACTCATTTGTTGATTGATTTGAGTCACTGGCATAGCTGACTACAGTCAGAGCCTGGGGTACTCTGAGGAGTTAGAATTATATAAGCAAGAAGAGCCCAAGAGTTCTAATTCTGAGGTCGCATGCGTGAGGCTTTATTCTAGTTCATTGAACGCTGTTAATCCATGTATGATGAATTTGACAAATGTCAATTAACAAGAATGTTCAGTTAACCAGAAAAGACCCAATTTTCTGATTATGTCTGGGTAAATGGATGCTTATTAAAATTCCTATTAAGGGATAATTTTCACAAATGTTTCTTTTAATATTTATATATGGGTATGTAAAATTACATATGGGTATATATTTATATATTACATTTATATTGTTATTTATACTACATATATTTATATATCATGAACACTAAAAATTCTTCTTGGGATATTTCTGTCTACTGGGATTTAAAGGATTGTGCCTGATAGTGTATGAAGAGCTGAAATACAAAGTTCAAGCACACAAGTGATTTACCATAGAGACTTTATATCACATTATATATTGTCTATAATACTTTAGAATATATTGTATATGCTATAATAAAGGAGGCCCTTGGAAACGGCACAGGTTACTGAACCATCGTAATTCACTAAGGTGGGAGAAGGGGTTTCCATCACCTTACTTTATGTACCGGTTCTGCCAGTCTCACCTGGTAGCTGTTATTTATTTTTGTGCCAGCCACTGGTTCCAAACTTTATGTCTTCCCATCACACCCAGAAACCGCTGAACCAGTCATCTGTGGCAGCCTGGCCCGGCCCAGGCTTCTACTTGGTGTTCTGAAAACCGACGGTACGAGGGCATTTCCCTTCGAGTCCTCAATCCCCGACTCTTCCCTTGGCTCCCGCGGATGTGCTGGCAGTTGTTGATTTTCGTGGCAGTTTTATCTGTGATAATTCCATTTGTCTCCTTGCGCTCCGAGTTCTTCAACAGTCAGGTAACTAATCCCCTCTATACTCTTCTCACGGTTGAAAATCCCGTGCATGAAATTTTCTTTGTCCTCGTCAGACTCACCCTGAGCATTGACAGATGTGTCATGTACACACGCAAGGCACCTCTTCAATATTGAAGAGGCTGTACGCTCTACGATGTTAAAAACTCATTACACAAGGCTCGATGCTTGAGACGGTAGGAAAATCTGTTGTCAAACGTATCCTTGTGTGTGCTACTTATAAATTAGCCTCACTCTCTTACTTAGTGGTCCCTCGTTCTAATGAAGGTTTGCTCTTGTCAAGTTTCTTGATGCTTCTTTCTAGATTTTCCATGGAGCACCGGAGTTCTTCAGCCTCCACCTGCCCTCTTTTCATCTTCCTGACTTGTCAGCTCTGCTTGTTGCATTTGCCCGCTCCCTTTTCCCTGCTCTCTATCTTTTTTTTTTGGCCAGTCCTGGGACTTTTCGAGCCTGAGCGCTGTCCCTGGCTTCTTTTTGCTCAAGGCTAGCACTCTACCACCTGAGCCACAGCACCCTTCCAGCCTTTTCTGTGTATGTGGTGCTGAGCAATCGAACCCAGGGCTTCATGCATGCTAGGCAAGCGCTCTACCGCTGAGCCACGCTCCCAGCTCTGCTGTCTTTCTCTGATTGACATCAACTCCTGCTCACTTGTCCTTTTTCTGCCTCATCCCTGATGCCTCTACCTGTCCCTTTCAATTTTTCTTTATCCACTTTATTGTCTTCTCTTTTAAGTCCGTGTTTATTGTTACTCTCAGGCTCACTTGGTTACTTCACTTAGGCGATTCAAAGCTTGTTTATCGTTGCTGATGCTTACTTCTTGAGTCACTCTCCTGAACTGACTCGTTGAAGGGCATTTCTCTTCACCCTCTGTCTTTGCTATGAAGCTCTGCGTGTGGGCTCATTCTTGTCTTTTGTCTCTGCCAGGTTCTCACTGTACTTTTTCCTGCACATAGGAAAAGAAATGCGCCTGTGCACGAACATCTTCCATCCCTGCTTTGTGTTGCACACAGAAACAAATAAGCAACAACGTCCCTTGGGGACGCCTGATTCCCCTGACACCACCGTGAACAGTTGTGGGTTTTGCTCCCCTCTTTGTGTTTCATTGCCTCGTTTGTGAGGAGGGCGGATACCCCAAGTCAAGGTGGCACCACGTTCATTTGGAGGGCTGCTGGGATTGCCAACACGGCACCATTTCTCCAAAGTTACCCCCTCACTAATACTAGCTTCAGGACCCTCAGCCCACCCAAGCCACGGTCCTACCTTTAATATCTTCCCCATCTGCTGTATAGACACCTGTACACCAGCACACACAGCGTGAGCTCTGTCTTACGCACGTGCTGGGCGGCATTTTTATTATTACTCAGCATAATTCTGGTTACCATGTTGTGACTGATTGTTTTTCTGCTCCACTCATCAGAGATCTGGGGCTATGTCCTGTACTTGTTCTTTCAGCTCTTGCCAGAATGCCTTTTCCTGTCTCCCATACAATCAATCCCCTGGCTAAACGTTCTATGCACACTTGTAGCTTACACACCATGCAGCTACTGAGTACAAGCGTGTCCGTTTGGCCCATTTCCTTACATGTTGTTCAAATATTCATCTGCTGATATTTGAGCATTTTTCCTTCACTGGGTGAGGCAAACTGAAACCATTCATATATATTTTTAGTTGTCTGTATTTCATGAAGTTCTGTTAGTCTCCACTTTAGGGAAACAGATCTATTTAGAAAACTTGGAAGTAAAAGCAAGTTGTTCAGTGCTAACAGTTAAGTGTTCTATGATTTGCTAGAAAGGTTATATGTTTGGAATCCCACTCTGTCACAAGTCTTCCTTCCCACACATTAATTTTCTGAAAGGGATCATGTATTTTCAGTTTCAGGACAAAAGGAGACACATACCAAACATTCAAATTGTCTCTCCATCCCTTCCTGTTACTTCATGCTAAACAGTGCCTAGAGTCTCCTCCACACTGTCTTGCGTACTTGTACTTTCCAACGGCTTGTATTGACTGGGCTCTCTCCATGGTGGTTCACTTGTAGTTTATTGTGAATCTGGACAGCTGACTAAGTAGCTGACTGAAATTCACTTGAAATGACTGATGGCCTTCCACAGGAGACCAGTTGTAGGAGAGATTATGAAAATTATCTTCTACCACACATGGAATTCTAATCCCCCAGCGCCTTCAAAGGTGACTTTATGGGGAGACAGGATTTTTACACAGCGATTCTAGTTACGCACGTGGCTGTGCTTGAGCACGTCTCGTGAGATGCGGAAACACGGGTGACATCTCACCAGGACGACAGCAGAGGTGAGGGGACAAGAGCCGGGCTCTCGGGGAGCAGCGATTCACTCTACCGAACGTCCAGAAGTCAGAGGATGGGCGAGGAAGAAGCCTCCACAGGTGACTCAGAGGGACATTGGGGAGCGTGGGCTCAACTGTTGAAGGTAGGCTTGAGCACAAGGGGGAGGGGCAGCCCCCCGGTCCTGCATTCAAGCCCCAGGACTGGCACAAAAAAGAGTAAGAGGTCATCAACCAGAAATGACACTAAGCTATCACCAGGTGACATCAAGGAGTGGAGCGTAGGTTTACACTTGGGCTTGCCCTTGGGCGAAAGGTAACCCAGGAGTAGACAAATAATCTGAAATATTCCCTAGAGGCATGGTCTGACATTCTCGGTGAAAGGACAAAGAAACCTCTCCAGTGAGTATGATAGAAATTTTGTGTTGCTGAGGTCTTGGGCTCATTCTTTCACTACAACCATGGTTGAAAAAATACTTGCAAGCTCACTCATATTAATAGGTAGCATAAGTATAAAAGAGAGAGGAAGCTAGAAAAGGGCAGCAGTTTGTTGGTCAGGACAAAATAATTTAAGAGAGAAATGAAGAACCAGAAGCACCCAAGGTTCAGGATGGAGTTTAAACATCGCAACCCAACCTTCCCATTAACACCCATCAGTATTTCTAGTTAATTAGGCTGTTAATTTGATAAGCATGACTGACTGCAATTTATTTAGACCAAACTACTAATAATTTACTTATTAAGGATGGTTTAAATGGATGCAGCAGGAAAGAGGCTCATGAAAGAGATGCAAGTTCATATCCATCAAGGTTTGTAGTCCCCAAACACAGGAAAATCAAACTTTAAGAAAAGTAGGAAGGAAAATTAAAATTTAGATAGCACAGAGACTTCACGACTGCGGCTGGCAATAATCCTTAATGAGGGCAGTGTCTGGGGTGGCAGGCATCCTCTGGCAAGGTTATTTTCACGAACTCTGTACTCCTCAGATGCAAACCTCGGCAGGAATTCAGGGGGAACAAAACACTGCATTTTCAGGGGTGACTGTGGAAAATAATCGAATTATTGCATACTATGTTCACATTGATATTTGACTATCAATTAGACTTTGAGCTCATATATTCCATCTATTTGTAATATACACTTACAATGAAGTGTATGTGATTCTTTTTATAGTTTGAATGTGAATGCTACAAATCTTAAGAATTCGACATGGAGCTTTCTTTATGTCTTTTAGGATATTTCTTTTTTTTTTCTTCAAAATTTTATTATCAAACTGATGTACAGAGAGTTTGCAGTTTCATATGTTAGGCATTGGATACATTTCTTGTACTGTTTGTTACCTTGTCCCTCATACCCCCCTCCCTTCCCCCCTTTCCCTCCCCCCCCCCCCAGAGGTGTTCAGTTCACTTACACCAAACAGTTTTGCAAGTATTGCTTTTGTAGTTGTTTCTCTTTTTTTACCCTGTGTCTCTCAAATTTGGTATTCCCTTTGAATTTCCTACTTCCAATACCAGTGAACACGGTTTCCAATATACTCAGATAAGATTACAGAGATAGTGTAGGTACAAACATAGGAAGGTGATACAAAACATCATCAATAATAGAAACTACACATACACATAGGACGTTGAAAGTAGTTACAACTGTGATATAACAATTGTTTCCATAACATGGAGTTCATTTCACTTAGCATCATCTTATGTGTTCATAAGGGTATAGCTATTGGGCCTTGTGATGCTCTGCTATGGCTTGCCTAAACCTGTACTAATTATTCCCAATAAGGGAGGCCATAGAATCCATGTTTCTTTGGGTCTGGCTCACTTCACTTAGTATAACTTTTTCCAAGTCCTTCCATTTCCTTACAAATGGAACAATGTCATTCTTTCTGATAGAGGCATAAAATTCCATTGTGTATATGTACCACATTTTCCTGATCCATTCGTCTACTGAGGGGCATCTGGGTTGGTTCCAGATTCTCGCTATGACAAATTATGCTGCGATGAACATTGTTGTGCTGGTGACATTACTGTGATTTTGTTTGTGGGCTTTTGGATAGATACCCAAAAGTGGGGCTGCTGAGTCATAGGGGAGTTCTGGGATTCCAGGGAACATTCCTGAATATAATCAAGGCAGTTTATGACAAACCAACAGCAAGCATACTCTAAATGGTGAAAAACTAAAGCCATTCCCTTTAAAATCAGGAACAAGGCAGGGATGTCCACTCTCTCCCCTGCTCTTCAACATGGTACTAGAGTTCCTAGCCAGAGCAATTAGGCAAGAAGAGAATATAAAGGGGATCCAAATAGGAAAAGATGAAGTTAAACTTTCTCTCTTCGCAGATGACATGATCCTATACCTAAAGAATCCCATAGACTCTACCCCCAAGCTACTAGAGCTGATCCAAAACTTTGGCAAAGTTGCAGGATATAAAATAAACCTTCAAAAATCAATGGCCTTTCTCTATGCTAACAACCCGAAGACCGAGGCTGAAATCAGGAAAGCAACTCCTTTTTCAATAGCCCCCCAAAATATAAAATACCTAGGAATAACCTTAACCAAAGAAGTGAAAGACCTCTTTGATGAGAACTTTAAAAGCTTGAAAAATGAAATTAAGTCAGAACTAAGAAAATGGAAAAACCTCCCATGCTCCTGGATTGGGAGGATTAATATAATCAAAATGGCAATATTGCCAAAGGCTATCTACAAATTCAATGCAATACCCATTACTATCCCAACACCATTCTTTAATGAAATAGAGGAAGCAATCCAGAAATTCATATGGAACAATAAAAGACCTAGAATAGCAAAAACACTCCTAAGCAGAAAGAACAGTGGTGGAGGAATTACAATACCCAACTTCAAGCTGTATTATAAAGCTATAGTAATAAAAACAGCTTGGTATTGGCACCGGAACAGGCCTGAAGACCAAGGGAACAGAATTGAAGACCCAGAATTGAACCCACAGAACTATGCCTACTTAATCTTTGATAAAGGAGCTAAAACAATAGCTTGGAAGAAAGATAGCCTCTTTAACAAGTGGTGCTGGCAAAACTGGCTCAACACATGCAACAAACTAAAACTAGATCCTTATATATCACCCTGCACCAAAATCAATTCCAAATGGATTAAAGACCTTGAAATCAAAACAGGCACCCTGAAAACACGAAGGAAGGAGTAGGAGAAACACTTGGGCTCCTTGGCACAGGACAGAACTTCCTTAACAAAGACCCTGAAAGGCTACAAATCAAAGAAAGGTTGGACAAATGGGACTGCATCAAACTGCAGAGCTTCTGCACGGCAAAGGACATAGCTCGCAAGATAAACAGAAAGCCCACAGACTGGGAGAAGATCTTTACCGGACATTCAACAGACAAAGGCCTCATCTCTAAAATATATGCAGAACTAAAAGAATTACCTTTTAGGATATTTCTAAATTAACATTCTCCTAGAGCACTAATTGGGTTTTCTTCCTCTCTCTCTCTCTCTCTCTCTCTCTCTCTCTCTCTCTCTCTCTCTCTCTCTCCCTCTCTCTCTCTCTCTCTCTCTCTCTCTCTCTCTCTCTCTCTCTCTCTCTCTCTCTCACTGTGTGTGTATGAAAGATAATCAGGTTGAGGATATACTGCCAAAGTCCTTAAGCTATAGCACTGGGTTTATTGCCATCTCTTCATTCAAATTAGCGTCTCTTCTGCTCTCAGAGTGGGTTCTCATTAGAGGGAGAGGAGAAAGGGAGCCAGCCTTGCTGCTGGGGACACCCCAGAGCAGAGCAGAGCGCACTAGTGGGCGGAGTGCTAGCTCCTTCCCTGGCAGTGGGCACAGGGAGGAGGGATGCCATCCAGCCTTCCGAGTACTGAGTGAGAGCCGAGACGCCGCTGGGCAGGGGACGTTTAGCTTGCCTCATTCTCTCCTTTACTCGTACATATATCCTCATGTAATTAGAGCAATATAAAGCCAGGAGCTACTGACGTTTATGCAGTGTAGTGGAAAGGACAAAGATTAGTGGATACGCCACTTCACACACGTAGAATATGTGCACGAGAGAACATGGAACGAGAGAAAAGAGAAAACTACAGTCCCCTGACTTCTAAACTATCGACTAACGTACTTGATGACAGAAAAGAACGTTCTAACTGTGGTATGAAAGAAAAATCTCATGTTTGTAAAGAAGACTTAAAAACGCCAGTGAGTGCTGTCTTACACGACAGAACCGGATTGTGGCGGTGCCTTCTTAGGGACAAAGCCCTTTTGAGTTCCGAGTGTGGCCACAGGCCTGGGGGGGACGGAAAACCCTGCCCTGATGTCCCAAAGGGAAATCTCCTCAAGCAACGCCCCATAAAGAACATCAGGAGCCCCAGCCGTTCTTTTGGTTAGTCTGCATGTCAGCTCATCATCCTGTTTGCCAGGAGCAGATCGGAAGATGTATGTTCACCCTAGGAGAAATGACCAAGAAAACACACACCGTGAGATTTGATTCATCCACTAGAAAGAATGATATCACGTTGTTTCCAAAGCAATGGAATAAGTTGGAGAAGAAATTATGCGGGGCCCAGAGAGACAAAAGATGCATGTTTTCTCTCATATGTGAAAACTAGAATTTGTTCTTAAAAATATGAGTGAATACTTGGGGTTGTATGCAAGTATACCCAGATGTATTAACTGAAAATACAGTAGATCCAGGGAAGAGCTCAAATGGAGTGATTCCTGAAAAATGCTGAATTATAACTCCACAAGAATCTGAACACCAGGAAGCAGGGAATGAGGAAGAGACTGAGAAGGGGTGGATTGGCAGGGCTGGGTGAGAATGAGGAAAGTGTGTCATTGACCAAAACTGTTTGGTTAAATGGCAACTCCTTCGTACAACTAAAGATAATCTGTATCTATCTATCTATCTATCTATCTATCTATCTATCTATCTATCTATCTATCTATTATATATATATATATAGAGAGAGAGAGAGAGAGAGAGAATCATTTCTGTAAAAGCAACTTTGATATGCCTTCCCCAATACCAGACCTTTCTACACTTAAAAGCTCCAGTAGACATACGATAAAGGGATAGCCTTGTCCAGTTCATGTGACCTCTGAAGTCACAGATATGTCAAAGATATAGAGGGAATAAGTTAGCGGATGGCCCTCAGCACTGCTTTGACAGACTAGTAAGAAAAGCTAACAAGCCCGAGTGTAAGCTCTTTGCTTTCAGAAACCCTCCCCTCATAAATTTTATGAGATAATGATTATGTTTACATTTTCCCTGTGAATGTCGTGACTCCTTGGTTTCATCACAAACAAGTGATTAAAAGACCGCTTGAGTGTAGGCCTCTAACAAGCAAGGCCGCCGAGAGTGCCCACCCGACATTGCCAGCCGCAGAATCACTTCCTGAGTGGGAGCCCAGTGGAACAACCCACTGAGCTCCCCACGCAGACTGACTGGGGTTTCATGGGTCTTACTTGGAAGCGGTCACCCAGAATAAACTTTGTAAATCCTAATATGAGCCCGAAGCGTCTCAGATGATGTAACTGTAGGATGACTAACACGTTAATACCAATGGTGGCGTTTCCAGTCTTGTGAGACAGCTCCTGTGGTGTGTGGTCCGTGAGCGGATGGCCTCGAATCCAATGCACCTGTGATGCAAACTATAGCTCCACTGGGATCCAGGTTACCAGCACCCAACCTTTTCCCGCGCCAGCTACACGTGGACAGGAAGGAAGGCGCACGACAAAGGAAGCCATGAAGGAAGCCGGCTGAGGAAAGGGTGCACAGACAGAAGCAGTCCCGGAGCGTCGCACAGACAAACAGCACAGACTGAGATGCGTGAAGTTCCCACAGAGGCGGGGCACAAGCCTTGTGCTCTACCAGGCCCTCTCTAGAGCCGACAGTGGAGAGTTCTCACAGTTCCGGCCTTCACAGATGGTCCACTGAGACTGGAATGGGACAGAGCACCCGTCTACCTTTGAAGAGACATCTTTTAACCAAGGACACAGCTGTCCATTAGAATGGAGTCTCCACCACGGCAAAAGCCCTGGAAAGACAGGACACGGAATGAATTGAAATGAACGCAACGTAGGAAGTGGACCCCAAAGGGGCCCCGCAGACACCAAAGCGGCCTTCACACGCACACAAGTGCACACTCGTTCACGTCGGAAGGCCACGCGAATGACAGCCAGGAACCCAGAGCGGTGCAAAAGCGCAGCAAGCCGCGCACCGGGCGAGCATTTCTGAGAAAGCCATGGCATGTCCACGGCTTGGAGAGGGGTGGAGGCTGCGTCCGGCCCTGCTGAGCGTCACCCTCAGCTAGTGCCAGGGTGACAGCCATTCCCTCCACCCCTTCGCTATTTCCTCATCCCAGCTGCCAGATGGAACCGTGCGCCGGGCCCTCCCTCCCTCGCGATCAGCATCCCGGCTGAAACGCTACCTCCCCGGTGCCCAGGGCTCCATTAGCTATCGCCTTCTGCCCCATTTGATCCAGACGCGCTGGCCGCTTCGATGCCTTCCGGGAGCAAGCAGGCGCACTAATGAACGCTGGCCGGCTCAGCCCCACCCTGCGGGAGGCTCTCTGGCTGCCCGCGTCCGGGCTGGGGGGCGTGGGGGGCGCAGGGCCCCAGCGCTGCTGCACAGGGTGCGCCCCGCGTCCTGCACCCCACCAGGCTGTTCACCGGACCCACTAGGGCGTTCGCGCCCCGCTTCGGACAGGCGGTGACAGACACCAAGTCGGGGCTGAACCTCCGCTGCTTACTTCTTTATTGACGTGTGCTGCCCGTTTCAGCTCAGTTTCTGCCATCCGTTATTTCCTAGTTAGTCTCCTTTCCAGAATGTGTTTATTAACTCTACCAGTGTTTTATTAAAAATGGATGTTTATTTTTAACCGTAGCTTGCCAAAAGCAATTAGCTCTATCCAGAGAGGAGTTGTCTATCTTCTAATTGTTTAATGCACCGTGGGTCCTTCATCAATGCGTCCAGAAGGCCAGCGGCTTAATGGGAATAATTAGTGGGCTGTAACATGACAGTACAGATAGGAACTGCAGTATTTTTAGAGCTCATCTTATGAAAATAAGCTTCATCGGTTCCCTTATCAGACAAGTGATTTTGTTTTTACCGCGATAGAATTGGAGTCATTCCTGCACGTGTTTAAAAAAGAAAATCAGCACAGTCCCGGTGAGAAGAGAATCGGTGCTGGAGGTGAGAATGGGCTTGACTCTCTCCTCAGGTCTTCCTCGCAGTGACTTGCTTCTGGCCCGCTAACTTTCACCTGGGTTTCCCCACACAGCTGTCGTGCGCTGTGTGAAATCGCATGGGTGCGCGGATCTACTCTGCTCATGAAGCAAGTGGTCCAAAATCCACTCAGTGAATGCCAGAGAGCCGACATGAAGATGAGGTGTTAGAAACGGAGGCTGTGACGTTCCCTGCTCCGAGGAAGCTATGAATGAAAGGGACGGAGGGCGGGAACCCATCGACAGCAGGAGGCCGTGTCGGGCTGTCCATGAGAGGAAACTATTTCATCGGAACCCCTACTGTCCGCAAGATTGCTTTGTTGTATGCCCCCACGTTTGCTCCCTCCCCCACGAAGAACACGAGAACTGTCACACCGTTACCTCCCAGAGGGTTCACGTGGCATACTCTTCTGAACAATCAATCTCTCGAGATTTTTTTAGATCATAAAGAGGATGAAAATAAACCCCACCAAATTAGGACAAACTCGGGCAACTTTCCACTCCGCATCGCGCGAACCCGAAGTTCCCACGACACAACCGCGATTCACCGAGCGCAGTACCCTAGGGGAAGTTCATCCCTGCAGTTTCGGATCTGTGTCCGGGGTAAGGGTTTCCTTGGAGTAGCACGGACAGGTCAGGTGGGCTGTCTCCCACGCTGTGTGACGGGGAGGCCCAATGCAATGACTTCCTACCACGCCGACATAGTTCACAGAAGAAATGACTTTACAGACACATCTAAAGAGGAAGGATTGCTAAACTCAAAGTGTCCAGTAGTTCTATCCTCTCAATTCCCTGACAAAGACACCTGGGGATTCAAGCCACGGCTGTGTGACTGTTCAGTCTATGTCACCAACAGCAAACAAAAGGCAGAGTGTCTACAGGGCGGCTTTTCTGCCGTGGGCAATGTTCTCCCTTCCTCCCATTGCAGTAGCACTGGGCGCCCAGTGGTTAGCGTCCTTCTCAGGCCCCACCGCCTGCTACAAGCCAGAGGCCTCTGGCACAGTTGTGGGTTCCCATTCCAAGCGGAGGCAGAGTCCCACGCCATGCAATCCAATTCAAGGCCCTCGGGTGTGCAATGTCCTTTGATCTGCGTCTATGGACATTCGAATGTCTGCATGTGTGTGTAAACATGCACGTGTGTAAACACGTGAGCATGGAGGTGAGAACGGGTTGGTGACACGGCATCTGGAGAAAGATGGCTGAGCGAGGGCTTTGGCTGGCGTCTGGTTTGACCTCCGCTGTGCAACGGAAGCAGAGGAGCAAGGAATCCCCTGCGGGTCTAGCACACGTCCTTCGGAAGCACAGTGGACCCGCCACTGACTTCGTGATTGCCGTAGGAACGTACATGAAACTTAAGCAGACGGTTAGTTCGAGGCTGCCCATATGAAAAACAATTTCAGAGGACGCAGTCCATTTACAACTTAAAAACCTAGTCAAGCTATTGATTTTTAGTGGAAACGAATGGGAGACACTCTTTTAGATATTCTTCTGTTGACATTCACATTTCTGTTTAAAGAGACTTCGACCAGCTTATTTTCACATCTCCATGTGTTTGTATTTTACAAAGACCCTTCAATAATCTGGACAAAAGTGCTCCGGCCCAACCCTTTGATTCGGACTTTTTTTTTCCTCTAAATTAAACAAACGACGGTGTCGGTAATGTCTCTTTTAGCATATTAAGTGTGTTAGGATGGTAACCAGATCTGCATATATTGAAAACAAAGGCCTGGCTTCTAATTCACACACCTGGAGTGCAGACGCCAGCCAGCCACTCTGGCGTGACGTTCTGTGGCATGATTTTGAGTGTTTCTTCTCTCTAACTCTTGCATTTATGACATTAATATAATATGAACATCTGTGCTTTTCTTTTCAGCAAAGCATAAATCTGTATCTCTCTTGATCCTCTAGGGAACAAAGAGACATTAGGTTTGAAGTAATGGGTTCACACACACAAAAAAATTGAAAATGACTTCTGAGACCCTCTGGAGCATATTTCCCAGGGTGAAGGATGCTTCTAATAACACCTTCTGCTTGGCATGCCTTCATCACAGGCAGTGGTGGGGACCTTCCTTCAGAACAGCAAGGAGACGGTGGATGTTTTATATATAAGAATAATTTTGGAGACAGAGAATAGATTTCTGAATAAAAACGAGGTGAATTTTACACGGTTGGTATATGTTAAAAAAAAACTCATATTGAAAAGTTTTAAAACTACTCATCAAGCTGCTTGATATAGGTGGCGACTTTCAAGTGGAAGGAACAAACGTTTCAGGTGGAGGAAAACGACGGCTGCTATTCGTGCACACCACCTGTGACCCCAAGAGCTCTGCCTTTTCCTGAACCCCAAAGACTGCCATACTCTCCATGCTCCCGTTCTTGCCTTGCATTTGCTGGTAATTCTCACCTCTGGGTTCATAAGTATACTTTACTTGGGGTTTTTATGAAACTTTAAATAGGCTTAACAACAACAACAACAAAAATCCACCTGATATCTCAGCCTTTCAACCAGCGTTCTAATTAGGATATTCGTCGTAGTGCTACATCGAGATGTGCTCATCCTAGGTACATCAGAAAGTATTTCTTCTCTGTAATTTTGTTTTTTCTGGTTGGGCCTGCGGCTTGAAGCAAGGGCCCGGGCATGTGGTTTTGCTGACGGCTGGCACTCCACCACGCTGAGCCACCGTGCCTTCTCCGGTGCGCTGCCGGTTCACTGGATGCCAAAGTCCCTCAGGCTTCCCCACCCTGGCCGGCTTCACACCGCCCTCCTCGGGTCTCAGCCTCCTGAGGAGCCAGGGTGACAGCCGTGAGTCCCGGCGGCGGCAGGGACAGGGTCTCCCGCACACCTCAGGGAACTTAGCCCGGGACTCCCGGGGGCCTGGGCCAAGCAGGGTGGTTCCGCGTCTCCTTCTCGTCGGGAAGGCTCGGCCCTCCGGTGGAGAAGCTCCGGCTGTGCCGCTGTCCAGGCTGCCAGTGAGCCCTGCGGGATGAGCCGGCCCCGCTCCACACAGCCGCGCGATGGCGATGACTTCCCTCGTCTGATCCCGCGTACCTTGCCACCACCCCGAGGAACAGATCCCAAGAACCAACTGTCCACAGTCCGGAGGAGGGTCACGAAATGAACCCCTTTCTATGAATGTATGCAAAGGGGGACGGCATCTTGGATAAATACCGCTGCACATGCCGGATATTCGCACGCAGAAAGAGGAAAACTGATGTCGATTCTTGCCACCACTTCTCTGTACTCATCCGACGTGACGTCCGTCTGGGTCACCGCATGCCCCCCGATGAGTGGCCGGGGTAAGAGCTGGCGGCTGGCGAAGGTGTCAGCTCGAGTGGCTGGAGGTTGGCACAATCCTAATTCTTCAGCTCCGGGTCCTCACTGTGAAGGGAGGAGGTCTCCAACGCGGGAGGCGATTCCCGCCGTGGCGGCTGAGCTTCCCGCAGGGCTGGCCGGCGGAGAGCCACGCAGGACCAGGACGAGCCGGGTGGAACCCACGCCTACCCTGGCCTCACGGATGACCTCCTGTTGCTTTGTTGCAGGTTGCTAGGTCCAGCTCACACTCAGGCAGGAACATCAGGGGCAATTCGATATTTATTTATCACCTATTTTAATTTGACATTTACTAAAAATGACTAGGGACACGATCAGCTACGTTAGAACCATCGTGGGAAGTGATTTACTTTACAGAAGTGTATGTAATATAACTTCCCGGTCAGGTGCTTCGTGGCCTCATCAGAGGAAGAGAAGAGACAACTGGATCCTGGTCAGAAACGCAAAGCAACTCGCCAGCAGCCAGCGAGGACCGCCCGTCATCCATGCAGATACTTCCCGCAACCCGAAGCGTCTCTCTCTGGTCTGCGTGCGTCGCGGGAGACCTGAAGACTTCCAAAGAATTCCCTCACGGAATTTGTCAGCACCCATCCACGGGTGTCCCGCGGGGTGTGGGCGAACATTTGCCCTCCAGAGCTTTTTCAACTCCGCAGTTGGCCGTGCCAGGTCGTTGGGAACCCAGCTGGGCTCGGAAGAAGGAGCAGGGATGGCAGGTGTTGAAGCAGGCAAGCCACCAACCAGCAGAGCTGGAAGTCACCGTCGAGACTTCAGTCGTGACTTCCACAGTGGAGTCAGGGAGCACGTTGGGGCCTGCTAGCCCAGCCCACTGAGTGCTGGCAGTGACCCACGAAGGTGACAGAATTCCTGGGGTGCCTTCTCCCCCCGGGAGCACTGTTTCCTGGGGGAGAACTCGGCCTTCCTTTCCACCCTAGGGAACCTATGGATCCCAAATGGGAAGCCCAGAAGGTGAACAGGTCTCCAGAAAGTCGAGGCACAAAGTGCAGACTGCCATTCTAAGTATAAAACAGAAGTGAGCCCCCCCCCCCAAAGACAAGAGGGGAGACATCTTATTGCTGAGCACAACATGGAGGCCGTCCCTCAGCCCCTATCACCTCAGGCGGGAATGGACGTACTTCCTCCCCAAATTCAAAGAAAATGGGCGTACTACCTCCCCAAACTCAAAAGAGGCATGACCAGAAAAATATGCCAGCAAATAATTTAGTTAAACATAGCTTTACACTAGCCACACACCTAGGAAATTGCTAGAATGCAAGCAAAAAGGCTCCACGTACAGGAAGCAAACTAAGGAGGAACGTGAAAATCAAAAGACTACAGAAACAAATAGGAAACTCCTTAGACATTTCCATTTCAGAACATCCCCTTAATGGGAGACCTGGAACTCTGAGATGACTAGAAGAAAGAGTAGAGACAGCACTGGAACATATTGGCACAAACCGTGACTTCCTGAACGTGACTTCAATAGCTCAGTAAAAAGAACAAGGGCCGAGAAATGAGATTTTTATCTAACTGAAAACTATGCATACAATAAAGGAAACTGTGACTATATTGAGGAGACTGCCCCCACCCCAGGGGACAAAAACATTGTCATCTGCACCTGGCATGCAACTAGGGGCCAGAATATATAGGAGACCCCAAAACTAAACGCCCAAAGAGTTAACAACCCAATCAATAATGGACAAATGAACGTAACCAACAATTCTCACAAGAAGTACAGGGGTGTGGAGGAAATGCCCACCAGAATGGCACTGGAATTCCACCTTAGAGTAGCCAGAGTGGCCACCACTAAGTCAATAGAAGATGAGGTGTTTGGTCTCACCGCCAGGAAGACCGGTGGTAGAGTCCTTGTCTAGCAGGCTGGAAGCTTTTCTTCAGTCTCCTGCCTTTCTTGATGTTGTACTGTATGTAAACTAGAAGTTGGGGCTTATATTCCATCACTGGGAAGAAAATTTAAAAGGATAATGAGAATAGTAACAACACTCACATTTTATAATGTCTGTTTATTAACCTGAAACACTTGTACCCGGCTTTGCCTTAAAAACATTCACAAGTCTACCATTATGTAAAAAAAATAAAATACCCACACTAAAGTCATCAGGTAGTACTTTGTGTTACCTGTCAAGGAATCTTATCATATTTTGCCTAGTAGAGGAAATTAACCCATTAAAGACAGTTGCCTAGCAACAACATTCCTGTATGTTAAATGCATTCTTCTATTTAATCACCACAGAGACGCTGGCGTCTACGACACTTCAGTCTTGAATAGTGAAAGGAAATTGGTTGAGACGTACCTTAGTTACACCTAAGAGGAGAAGTTTTTCTAGTGACATTACACTTACATCATTTTCGGCTCTTTTCTTTGTACATACCAAAACTCCACATTGCGATGAGTTCCGAATCTCAGTATTTCAGAAGGTGAAGCCGGTTTGATGAGTGCTGTGACTCTGGCCTGTTATTATATTCTCCGGAGATGACTTCCGTGGCCCCTGAGCTGCTTTCGGCCATGGATCGGGAGGTAAACACCTTCCTTGCCACAGAAACATCTGCCGAAACAGATCTGTCCCCAGTAACATACCCCAGAGCTGAATTGCTCTGTGTACAGCATTGTCAGGACTCTGCTAATAGCCGGTTCCATTTCTGGGGCTGTATTTAAGTATTCATTCTTGATTCAAATTATCTTGCTCCAAATACAGAAGTGGATTTTTAGATGTCCTAGCTAATTTTCAAGTCAATGTATCAGAGCCCACTGCCCAATTCTGCCTGAATTGACTTCTTATGACTAAGTACCTGTGGGGGGGATGTGGATTATAACCTATAAAACATTATTGGTTATCTGTTCCCCACACAATCTTTATAAGTGTGGAATCCTGAAGCAGGGCCTTGCTTCATTCCTGCTCAAGTTGTCCATTTTTGTCAGAAATGTACAAACAAAAAAAAAATAAATGAATACATGAACTATCATTATGGGGGACAAGACGATTGCAACCTGAAGTGTAATTACTAAGGACTGAGATGTTCTGGTCATTCTTTTAGGGTCATGTGAGCTATTTTTAATTGCTAATGTGTCAATTTTTACATCATTGTGCACAATTGAACTCAGAAATGAGAGACAGGAGTCAAATAACTCTGAAGAAAATGTAGTTTAAATTTATTTAGGGAGGAGCTAATGATTACTTGAATAGCCATGTTATCAAGTGTAACGTAAGTTTTTTTTAATTATACAATGACAAATACCGTCTTGGGCATGTGAATATAGGCAATAGCTTATTAGAATTACTTCTAGAGTTTGGGTGATGTGGTAAGAGTTGAAGTTAGGGAGAAAAATCATGCAGAACGGAGAGTTGCTAGATTCCCAGAACAATTCCAATTTTTTGTTAAACACTTGAGTATGCATGTATAATTTAAAGATATGTGTACACATACGAGTTACAGGTAAAGTTCTGGGCCTAAAGACGTATAGTGAGGAATGGTTTATAAACACTGTTTCTATAGATACAAAATGTTTACTTCATCTGCAATAGGAAACTTCAGAAACTAGTCTGCAGGGGGATAACTATTAGAGTGATTGTCAGTGAACTTAGTAATGAGTGTGGGTAAAATGAAGTTGGAGAAGAGTAGAAAATTGAAGCACAGGACAAAAATTATCATACATTATTTTACACAATATTTGAAAATTGGTTATTGCAAAGAGAGTAAGATAAAATGACAGAGAAAAATGAGACAGGTGGAAACATAAAGCTCTGCTTAAATGTTGTTCATGAGTTGGGAGACGGCCAGTTTTATATGAAGTTGTTAAAATGACTAAGACAGGGACTCACATTGATTTAATTAATTTAACAACCAACGGCAAAGTTTATCAAGATCAGTTCTGATGAAATGAGAGGAGTTGGTCGCGGCGTTTTCATAATTTAGCCAACTCAAGTTTGAGGTGGCGTTCATTTATTTATTTGTTTTCGTGATTCAATCAACTGTTAATGGAATTGATATGGCAGTCATTCTCGTGAAATGCTCCCTGAGAAGACAGGAGAAGTAGTAAATTGTAACTTTTATTTTCTCATCATGAAAGCCCGTGGTATAAATAAAAGCTTCATTGATCAGATATGAAATTACGGCATTAAATGTCAGGTTCGGTTAAAAAATACTTGTGGACAGCCAGAATTGGGTGAAATAAAGTTAAGATCGCTGTTGCCAAGCATGCAAATCTCCAGAGTGAAATCTTTGCAGCAGCCTTGTGCCCCGCGCTTTCCGATCCCCCCGCAGCCAGGAGATCATTTCTGGGTTGAAAGGCTTTGGAGTGACAGAAGACCAATGAAAAATTTACTTGAATCTGAGCACGTATAAAATGGCGTTGCCCAAAGAGGTTTCTTTTCGAAATTAATTGTCAATTTTCTTTCTGTTTTACGCGAGCGGGATGGGGATATTGATCCTGGGTCCCCGGCCGCTCACCATCTTTGCTTGTCTTAAAACCTCAAAGATTTGAAAGGTTTCTCCAGCGGCACAAGTCTCCTGTCGAAGCGGAAACCAGTCCAAATCCAGTCCCTGCGCTTCCTCCCGTCCTGGGGAAGGGCAGTCAGAATATCCACGTTCGTGAAGCCATTGACCCATGGGCACGGTTTCTGCTCTAATTGCTCTGCTCTCTTCTCTGGAGTCGGGGTAGAGGCGCTGGGTTGCAGCTCCAGGGCTGTGATTGTAAAGACGGCCTTGAAGGGAGCAAGGAATGCACGCATTGTGCCACGCATGTCTAGGATGAACAATAAAACCCGCTTGAGTCCACAGACTTACAAGTATCCAATGACGCAAATGCACCAACAAACAGAAGATAAATTAATTAATCGATGAAGTTGTTTGTTTTCATAGTCACAGTAGTTTGGGTTTATTGTAAGGTTTGTACTATGCCTTAGGTATATCCTTTGGCTGGATCACTGGAGTGGGTTTGTTCATGCACTCACATATTCGTGTATTTGTTTCTACCCTGTCTGTTGGTTGAAGGGAAAGTAACATGGGCGCTAAATAAAGAATGGGTATATGTGTGTACTACACTGAGAAGAATAACACATAGGTTGGAAGTGAGTCCTCAACTTGAAAGCCCTTTTTTGACAAATAATATTGAGTCCTAGTCATCCTAAGTATGTTTTCTTTTTAATTGACCGACACACACACACACACACACACAAACACGCGTATATATGTATATGTATATGTATATATGCACACCTTCATCTGTTTCTCAGGTTTTTTTCAATGTGTGTATACATTTGAGAATGACTAAATCAAGCTATTCAGAACCTACATTACTACTATGGCTATTTTTACATTTGTTAACATGTATTGCTTTAGTAATTTTCAAGCATATGATTCATTGGCATTTTCCATAGTAATTAAAACACATGTTGGGGCTCTTGAATCTATTCCTGTCTCAATGCAGTTTTAGGAATGTGCTCATTCGATTCACAAATTCTGCTCTTTTAGATGCCTATGATGATTCTCCTACTTATTTTTTAATTTTCTTACTTAAGTTTTAATTCTGTACTTTTTACTTTCATCTTCATTTAATCCTCTTTATTTCTGTCTTACATATATTTTATAGCTTTATGAGTTACATTCTTTGTCTCCCTCAGAACTGATTTGCCTTCCCAACTTGCTTTAAACTTTCAAGGCAGTGTATTGTTTTGATTTCTCTCCTGTAAGTAGCACTTTTACTTCTTTATATGGAGGCTTTTTCTCTGCCATGCATTCTTGATGATTGATATTATCTTTGTTGTATACTCACATTAATTCAGTGACAAAGCTTCTTGTCCTTTTTCTTCTTTGTCTGAAATTGCATACAGATGGGTTTTATTTCATGCCAGTCTTCAAAGATAGTCCTGGGGCCTGAATTTCAGTTTATATGTTTACATTATATGTTTATATTAATGACAAGAGATTATGCTATATAGAATAAAATTTCCTTAGACAATGTGTGACTATAACTCCTTTCATATATTTTCTATAGAAATGAAAACAAAACGGAGCAGAACAAATAAGTAATCCCAGTGTCCATCCATCCAGTCTCCTGTGGGTACGTTTGCCTACCTCTTTTCCCTACGGGGTCGTTGAAGTGCTCTAGTGTTATTCACTGTCCCAACAATATTTTTTTTTTAATTTTTTTTTTTGGCCAGTCCTGGGCCTTGGACTCAGGGCCTGAGCACTGTCCCTGGCTTCTTCCCGCTCAAGGCTAGCACTCTGCCACTTGAGCCACAGCGCCGCTTCTGGCCGTTTTCTGCATATGTGGTGCTGGGGAATCGAACCTAGGGCCTCGTGTATCCGAGGCGGGCACTCTTGCCACTAGGCTATATCCCCAGCCCCCAACAATATTTTTTGAGTTTATATTAGGTGTGGACATAGAGCCTTCATTCAATGAACGTAGTGTTTTGTGTTTCTTCTTAATGAAGAATTTTCTTTAAGAAAAAAATTTAATGTCCCTTCTAAATGAAATAATACATAAGGAATACAAATTGTTTAAAATACTGTACCTATGCTGCTATTTTTATGGTTGCTGTTTAACTTCTTCATGATGCAGTAATGCTATTTGCAAAACAGATGCCTCTCATTCTTGTCTGGAGAGCATGTGAAGAATCCTTGTATCCTTTGTCAGCTAACGTGGTAGTCCTTGGCCGAGGCTAACCCGCATTGGAGGCTGTATAACTTACACCAGTCACCTTCCTGCTACACCGGCCAGGGCGGAGATCAGCAGTGGTAAACAGTGGGTTCATTTAGGGTCGTGGCCCAGTATAATAAAAACCAGTCACTGTTTCTTTGGCTTAATCTGCATTTGGAAGGAACAATATTCAAGTAAGGTATTTTTATTACAAAATCATCCAACTTTTAACAAAGCTTACAGTGATCAGAATTTGCTGTAAATCCAATACTCTGTTTTCAGGATCTCAAAGGTAGCTATGCATAAGTTTGCTGCAAGGAAAATCACATAATAAAAGCAATAAAGGTACCAATATTTTATCTGATGAACATGCCTGTTCTTATGGCTATGGGATGTGAAATAACATACAATTATGGTTAAAAATGGAAGCAATAGGCGAACTAGTGTTTTCCAAACAATTTAATTTGAGCCCTGTCAACATAAAATTCTATGCAAAGAAGCATGTAGACTCTGCATACAAGTGGGTATCATGGAAATGTATCCACAATGATGTTCTTTGAATTCTCATAGTTCCTCGTAGAATTCGTGTTCTACATGCAAGTGAGATCTTGTGATTTAAACTATCTTTTCTAAGCATGTCAGCAGAAGCAGAGCTCATTAAGTAGATAGAAACCTCTCCCCTATCTTACCCAGACTCACACATGCGAGTTTAGCAGAGTATTTACCTGGCAGGCAGCCTGAAACTGCTTACTCTATACAAAGTCTAGCCTGGCCTATTTGTTTCACATTACATATTTTGTAGTCCACATTTTTTGGAAAAAATACCTATAGCTCAATCTCTTTTCCCACAACTTCAGCAAAAAAAAAATTAACCTTAAATAAAAACTCTGCATAAACAGCCTGGATTCTGAAGTTTACAGACTTGTGAATCTAAAGACTATGTCATATGCATTTATTACAGCCACAGAAAATAATTAATGAGACAAAAAATACAAATTCCTACTTACAATGGAAATTTGTTGAACATCACAGGAAATACCTAGAGGATAGAAATAGTGTTTCCTTTGCTTTATTTTGTAATTTAGACTGAGCAGTGAAATACTGACTTCTGTTAACCTAGGATGTGTGTGTGTGTGTGTGTATGTGTATGTGTGTGTGTGCACGCACACACACAGTCAGGTGTGGCTATGCATATTCTACATGGTATTCTCTGGGATGGCTCTAACCATGGGTTGATTCTCCTTTGGGTTGAAAGCCTTTTCCATTTCCCATGCGTTCATCTCATTTATGCAGAACATAGGTACGTGGGTTTGAGGGTGAACTTGCAGCAAGAATTGCACGGAGCTATAAGGCTGAAAGTCTACTGGGGGGGTGGGGAAGTAAGTGATCTACTACCACAGAATTGGGGGAGTGGATTGCTTTCTTGGGTGTAGGACACGTTGGGTTCCACTGGAGGAACTCAGCACGGGAAATTATTAGCGTGGGGAAGAATCTTGTCCAGGTAGCTTTCTTCGTTAAGGTCATAGAGGAACAGAAATCTGAAGGAACCACAGGGCAGGGCCAGGAGGAGGGAGCTCAAAGCTCTCCAGGAGGGGCGAGGCGCGCGTTTACCCACGGGAGAGAAGCTCGGATGGGGTGGGTACGCAGACAAAAGCTGCCTGGCATGGCTGGAGACTCCGGGAAGGCCTCCGTGGGTCTCCCACGCTGGAGGAGGGCAGAGGCCCTAGGCATGAGCTCTTTGTTATAAGTCGTAGGAAGATAATTTCTGCACCTTACAAAGCTGATTTTGCAGGTTCGCCCGGTAATGACCATGTCATGCTTTGCCCCCCGAAGCAGATTTTGCCCAGTGCGCGTCCCTGGTTGAGGCTCAGTGCTCTAATGCCTCAGCCGGGCTCCTGGGTTTTTGCTGGGCCTTTGAACCTGGCTTGCTAGCATTCCTCAAATCACTTCCATAGGAGGTAAACACATGTTGAACACATCGGTACACATTTAAAAATTCTGCAACTATATGTATGTAACTGACGTACTTACCAAAGCTAAGGATTTTAAGTGAACACGTTAAAATAAAGTCACCATTGGGGCGACGACACCCATTTGCGGTCTCATCTGAATTCTGACCTTCTCAAGGAAACTCCCCGCACTGCACAACCCAATGCTTGGTACTTTGTGTCTTCCCAAGGCCCTACTTGCTCTAATTCTCTAGAACCAGGCGTCAACTGAACTCCTGCTCCCCACAGGAAGTGGAAACAAGAGCACGATCACCCAGGAGTGTCTCTCAGCCCCATGAGGTTGTGACACACTATTTCCAAATAACCCTGAATTGTTAAGTGTGGCTTTAGGGAGGAAGACATCCACTCCTGGCCTATTATACTCACAGTTGATAACGATTTAAATTATGCTTACATCCAGTTTATTGACAGAAAAATGGGGAGGGGGTGTTCCTCTTTTATCTGTTCTATTGTAGATCTCTATTTCTTGAAATCATGATGATAATTTATTCACCAAAAAGCATGACTTATGATAAGTATGAATTGATTAGTTATTAGTTTATGAATGGATTTTTTTTTTTTTTTTTGGCCAGTCCTGGGCCTTGGACTCAGGGCCTGAGCACGGTCCCTGGCTTCCTTTTTGCTCAAGGCTAGCACTCTGCCACTTGAGCCACAGCGCCACTTCTGGCCATTTTCTGTATATGTGGTGCTGGGGAATCGAACCAAGGGCCTCATGTATACGAGGCAAGCTCTCTCGCCACTAGGCCATATCCCCAGCCCCTATGAATGGATTTTTACAGGCACACAGTGTACGAGTCATTCCCATTAACCAAGGCGAACCACGGTGATGACTGGCTGTGTCTTCGTTAGCTTTTTGGTCCATGTTCCTTTCTTGTTGGAACCCAGGTCAGAGAGTCATTGTGGAATCTAGTCCTCAAGGACGCTATCTGTGGGTGTGTACACACCTGTATGCATGCATGTATGGTATGGTGAGTTGATGAATGTGGATTTATGTATGTGTGAATGCATGCACATATGGATAGAGGAATTTGTTAAGATATAAGAAAACAGGTCAAGGAAGCCTCTTGAGACTCACACGGAAGAAGGAGTCAGAGGAGTGAGGGAAGAGAGAGCAGGCTGAGTCTGATTGTGGCATATCACACACACACACACACGTGGAAACGTCACAGTGAACACCCTCGCACACTACAATGTATGTGAATACGTGTTTTGGAAAAGATGCTTTACTTGTAGATGTAATGTAATCCGGGTACAGAAGAAAAAAGGCCACGACTTTACAGTTCCCAAAGACCTAATCTCCTCTCCAATATGTCTTTCGTTTTTTTAAGACAGTAAGCTCTTGAGCCATATCAATTGTAGTTGATTTTATTTACTGGTAGAACAAAAAGGACACGCTGTAATCATCGGAAAAATGACCTCCGTAATCATTACAGTCACATATGACTTAGGATTTATCCTGCTCATTTTTCTGAAATAATTTTAAACTAATATTTCAAGGCAAATTATTTGTAAGGTATAATTTCCTTGGTACTGAAGAGATTGGAATTCACACATGCCAATGACCGAATTATTTTCTATGATAAGATTTGTTTGTGTGAATCATTGAAAAACATTACATTTTAATCTCTTTAAGTTAATTTTTAACTCTGACAACATCACTTATTTCTCAGAACATTTACAATGTTTGTTTATGAGAGTCTTCCATAGTTACTAGCCATTTAGAAATACTAAATGTTCCATCTGTTGTAAAATAAAAATAAATCACATTAGTTCTTCTAACCAGTTTCCTTTTCTGAAAATGTGGCTTTCTTTAAATATTATTTTTTTCTTTGTTTTGAGACTATTAGACCAATTAGCATCACTATCAAATGAATTTTTGTGTTGTGTTTCTCACCCTTGCTGACTTATAAACAAACATAACTCAGTCATCTGTGCTCATAATCCTTTAAGATGTGCAGTAATAGGAAACTGAATGAGATTACAGGGGTATCACTCAGAATATAAATTCTTAATTTAGCGCCCTGGGAGTCTCAGTTGTCTTGCCTTTTATTGCTCGCTTGCTACAGTCTCCCACGTTGTATAACTAAAAATGAAATGCTTTAAACGCTTATTTTCTCACCAGTCTTGCTCACTTCTTCCTAGGAAGTCATACTCTATGTAGAGGGCCATCTAAAGTGTTCTATATTTCAGACACGGTGGCGTAACAGACCTCCTTAAATTATGGTAGTTGGCTAAGAACAGTGGCGGTGACCAGAGTTGACAGTTGAAAGCAAGACGCATGAAATCATCACATCCCAGGAAATCCTGATGCAAGATGCATGCCATCTGTAATTTCTTGTAGTCATTCACATTGGCAGCAGAAAACGCAGAGCTTTTGCAGGGGCAATCAAGATTCACAGCTCAACGGAATCACATTCTGGAGATAGTTGAACATAGCAATATATGTACAGAGGGATACAAAACAAAATATTTCAAAAATATCACATAGGACATAGTCTTGCTAATTAAACATTCATGCTAAAGTCAGCAACCCAAACTGAAGAAATCTTGTGGTTAGGAATTTTTTGTTAAAGGAGAAATTCTGCTTCATGGATTCATGAATATGACCATTTCAATCTTTTGAGTAACCGATATTTTCAATAAAGATGGCACCATTTTCTAGCATTTGAACAATAAAAATAATGATATTTAGTAAAGAGTTTCCAAAATGGGTGAGAAAATCAGCAAGGAAGGAGTGCCGAGAAAATACAGGGTTATACTCCCAAATCTCTGAAGTGACATTTGCCTATTGAGACATTTGACTTGTTGAGACATTGGATAAAATCACTCGGTATTTTTGCATGTTCTGTTTGAACTTGTTGGACTCAAAATATAAGATATTTGACATAGGAAATACTAAGCTTGCAGCAGACCCCAGGAAACATATATTCTATTCACTAGAATTCTCCAGACAAGTACAAACAGCTTTGCCTAATTTTTTTTTTAACTCTTACAAGATAGTCGTGTATTTGCCTTGCTAGATCACTGTAGCTTGGCTTTCGTCCATGAGCAGCAACCATTTTTGTTTCAGTTGGTGACCGTGTCACCCTACTGTTCAAGTACCCACAGCTTCCGATCTCACTCAGCTTTCAATCCCAATCATGACAAGAAGATTCGTTCACAAAACAAAACACAAACAAGCAAACCCCAGCACAAGAAAGCATCTAGAACTCTGGCCTTGCCCCTCTGACCTCAGCTTTCCCCTTTTCCCTCTCCCTCCCCTGCAGTCGGTGAGCTGTCTCTATGGGAGAGCCTTTAACACACCTGGGTCTCCTGACTGAAGAGGTGGCTGTTGTTTGTTCTGTTAAATGAGCAGCGTGGTTCTCGAGAACATGCCACGCGATCCTTGTGTTGGAAACACCAAGCTTCCAGTAGCCTGGGCCCCCAGCTTAGGAAACGACCACACCTTGAAAACATGAACATTTCTAGTCAAAGCGTTGAAAAATGTGGCTTATGTTTATTAGACAATCCTATATTCTGGTTCCCATTTGCTAACATATTCTATACACTTAACTACAGATTGTTTTGATTACTATTACATAATAAAAAATGATCTCACAAAATTTGAAATTTTGAGGTCTTTTTATTCATCATGATTTACGAATCAACATTCAATTCTACCTTTAAGTGGAATTTGCAGCACATCTAAATGCTAACCGCAGTGTCAGTGATTGTAGATACATCTAGGAGGCTTTCCAGCTCAGAGAAACCCAATTTGCTCTTTCATTTAGTGAATTGAGATTAAAAAAATGATATCGATTGAAATTGTGCATCTGCGTGTAAAAGCATGGAGCATGAGCGCGTGTGCGTATTATTGTGAAAGGGATGACATTGTGCTCACAAACTAACAGGCTTCATTGCAACTTCTTTTTGCAGCTACCTAAAGATAATAAAACCAGAGGAAGTGTTGCTTTGGGAATCAACCTTAATGTTGCTAAATGCGTCTATGAATCACTGATGATAAATAAAATGGAACAGCAACATTATTTCAAAAGAATGCATACATAATCTTATCCCATGGACCTCTTAAGATTTCATGACAGCTCTTGTACAGCGTGCATGTATTGCACTGGAATTGTTAGCAAGAGCCAGTGCAGTGGTGAAACAAGGAAAAAGCAATGCTGTCTCTGCCCAATTCTTCATCCAGTTATTCTGATATTGTCCTAACTGGACATCATATGTGCATCCTTTCTTCGGGGTAAAGGAAGAGGAGATGTCATTTCTGAAGTTACAGTATTTGAAGGAGGGGGACAATGTATGTGCTGTTATCATTTATATTTCCTGTGGATATTTAATTTATGCAGTCATAGAGCACAAGAAGATATTTATTTCAGAATTTTATGTTAATAATTTTTCTGTAATGATTAATAGATATTGAATAGTTTTGAAAAGTTTGATATATATATTCATACACACATATATAGGTATATATATATATATTTCAAATACCCACAGTCTCAACATCTCTATTAGAATTTAATTCCTTTGTTTATTTCCTACCTTTATTTTTTCTCTGGCCCTGGGGCTTGAATTTTTGAACAGGTTATTTTATTTTATTTTATTTTTTAGTTTTTTTTTATAAAACTGATGTACAGAGAGGTTACAGTTTCATATGTTAGGCATTGGATACATTTCTTGTACTGTTTGTTACCTTGTCCCTCATACCTCCCTCCCCCCTCCCCCTTTCCACCCCTGAGGTGTTCAGTTCACTTACACCAAACAGTTTTGCAAGTATTGCTTTTGTTGTTGTTTCTCTTATTTTACCCTTTGTCTCTCAATTTTGGTATTCCCTTTCAGTTTCCTAATTCTAGTACCAGTATACACGGTTTCCAATATACTCAGATAAGATTACAGAGATAGTGTAGATAAAATCACAAGAAGGTGATACAAGAACATCATTTGATCCTGGGTACTGTCTCTGAGCTTCTTTTGCTCAAGGCTAGTTAGTGCTCTACCACTAGAGTCACAGCAACATTTGCAGCTTTTTTCTGCATGGTTTATTGGAGATAAGAGTCTCGCGACCTGTTCTGTCCAGACTGGCTTTGAGCTGTCATGCTCAGACATCAAGTCCCTGAGTAGCTAGGATTACAGGCCACTAGCACCTAGCTTTATTTCCTACCTTTCATACAAATCTAGTGTAGGTTGACCCTTATTTTCTTGTTTTGTATTTATGAACAATACTAAATATTTTGTATGAGAAAATGGAATTATATTCTTGACGGTTTGATGTACAAATGCCTATGTAAATGAGCTCATAGAAAAAATATTCACTTCCTAAAAGGTATGCAGCTTTTCTTTCATTTTCAGTAAGCTCAGGAGAAATGGAGGGCATGACACTTTATAATCAAGAAAGCGTTTCACTGCCTCTCACCTAAGTGCTCACAAATGGAGATGCACACAAGCTACAAAACAAAACATTTAGTTGTTTAGGAGGCTGGGAAAGCAAGAGAAATTAAATTTAAACTGATAGTTTTCTATTTTGTCAGTAGAATGCATAATATGTCTGTATACTTACATTGGTTTTCATCTTGACTCAGCTCCGTTTAAAGTATCATTGAACAAGAGAGTGAACATAAATTGCTTGATATGAAAAATACACATTGAAGAACAAGCATACAATGATATTACTAGCACCGCCATTTCAGGCTGGTATGTCACTGTCGATACAGAAGAGATGTTTATTATGAGAATATGGTAATTTCATTAGATATGGAACTAAATATAAAATGATGCTAGCATATTCTTTTTCAATATAACATTTGGATTTGTAATAATTTTAATTCTGTAGAAGTAATAATTCTGTTCACGAAGTGCGCTGCCCTGCTTCAATGTATGATTTTATTTTCACCATGATTTATTTTTGAGATTTTGTTTTTGACTGTTAAGGTGTTTGGAAAACACAGTGTTTGTTTCTTGCTTGCAGGTTGGGAATAAACATCCTATTTCTTGCTCTGTGATTGTCACATGACCAGGGATGCTGATGGCCTCGGTCAGATGACTTTGTGTGTTCCTCGCACTCGGCCCTGGGAAGTCTGCACAGCTAGTTCCTGAGTGAAAGTAGCTGACCATCTCAGCGGATGGCTTCTGAGACAATGGTTCTCCTCCTGTTGTACGTGGACAAGCACCAGGCCCGTCCTAAAGGCCTCGGGGCCATGTCCTCAGAGACCTGTTAGCCTTGATATCAGATGTGAGCAAGCTGCGATCATTTCATAGGAAGATATCAGGAAACTTCAATAAGAAAGAGGTGCTAACGCTAAGGAAGGATGGAAAATGTAACTTTGTGATCCACGTTGCTTAGCATGAACCAGCCCTGGGGTCAGTGCAAAAAAGCAAACAAGCAAAATCAAAACAGGAAATGAGCCTCAAATTAAAAAAAACAAAAATTCCTGCTGTAGTAGATTACCCTTTGCTATGGGTGATGCAGTTTCTGCTCTGTAACAGCTACAAAAATCATTTGATACTGGAGCTCAGATGCTTTCAAGATCCCAGTGCGACAAGAAGGTTTTCTTTTGTTAAGCAAATATTGGTGGGTAGAAGCTCCTTGCAGGCAGTTTTCCTTGCAGCATTTCTCAGGCATAGAATAATGGATAAAAAGCTCCTCAAGAAGGGATGGGAAGAAAAGGGGCGGGGAGAAAGACCTGACCATTTCAGGTGAAATTGAGATGTTACCAGCTTGCAGATGGTTTATTTTTAATTGTTTCATAACCTGGAACGAGGTGCCATTTCTGGATGTCTGAATCTTCTCTACCCTGTTATCACTGTAGGACTGTGAAAGCCGGCTGTAAGGCCTTTCTCGTAGGTCTGGTAACTGAGCTCCATGCACCTGCAGTGCATCTGCCCTGTTTTCTCCCTTCCGGAGATCCATCCTTCCTCAGAAAGAGCACCACAACCACGCGATCGTTCCCACTGCGGCCATCAGCTCGCTGCTGTGACACCTGTTCTTGCCAACGCAGGTGCCTCCATTCCATTTCCAGCAAAAGAACTGGGTGATTTGGAGGGATTATTTACTAGGATTTCTGACATTATTGCCATAGATATATATTAAACTTATATATGTATATACATACATTTTTTTCTCTTAATGCTGTGGACCTTCTTCTGTTGCCTGGTCATATTCTTTTAAAAGTTTTGAGCTAAACAATTTCCAATGATTCTTACAGAAAAGAGAGGGGTCTTCCATCTTCTTGAAGGTTAGTGCTAAGAGCCGATGAAAATGAGTGCCTTGACTTTTTGCTATTTGGAAATACTGTTTCACACATTTCCCATTCCTATCCAGCAGACCTGTCATTAATACAATTTAGAAGCCTGCTTTCTTGTAGACTGCACAGAAACTTTATGCACTCATTAAGTCAGAAAGTCTAAAGTACATGAAACACATCGTTCTCACCTTATAATCAGATAAATTGAGACATAGAAAAGTCACTGATCTCTACAACCCCATATTTTTGGAGGTTATTTCAACATTTTCAGAACAAGGAAAGGGAACTGTTAGTAATGACTTCTAAATGCATTAAATTGAGGATATGTACACAACCATTTGCTCTAAAACTCATTGTTGGAAGACAAGGATAATGTGAAGGTAAGAAAGAATAGAAAAACAAACCAGCGAGGAGACCTTGAGAGCCAAGGTTAACTTGGTCATTTCCTTGAAAATGTTTTGCAATGTGAACTGTGAACTCTATCTGAGAAGGATATTAAGTTTTCTTTCCTTGAAAAGTCATTTACAATGTCAGTGCTGTGATTTTTGTCTTAGCTTTCTGACAAATTAAACAAAACAAAGAAAGAATCATAGAGCTAGTCTTTAATACCCAGGCTAACTCTAAAGGTAATTTGAAGAAAAAAAAAAACCTATCTACAGTTCTCAGCAACGTAGATTGCATTGTAGTTCTCTAAAGCACTGAACACAGTGCTGTGTTGTTTGCTTAATTATAAATGTTCTATTTAAAAGGAATGCATGAGCTTAAAGTGAATTTTTATTTAAAAAAATAAGATAACGCATATGCATCTTCCTCTCCCCTATTCTACTTCTATGTTTTGGCAAAACATTTGTAAACCATTGCTGCATATGTTTGTTGATTCAAATAAATGTCCAGTCTCTGTAGGTTGCTTTGCATACATGCCCCCATTTTAGATGTACTAAGTATACTCCTGGGTAGAATGACTTGTTATCTCCAGTACAGTGAGGAGCATCTGCATCTATGCTGTGATGTTGTGTTCTGGGAAGAAGCCTTTTCATGTGAAAACTCAGAAGGCCAGTTGAGAGTATTTGGAGTAGAAAGGGACCTTTTTAGGGTGGAGCGGACTTTGTTGATATTAAGGTGCTATCAAGTTAGTTCAGATGCTCTCATCTTGCATTAGAAGAGCTCATTTCCAGACAACACTGTATATTTTGTGCATTTACAAAAAAAAATGGAAATAAAAAGTGAGTGAAATTAGTTTAGAAGATCACTGCTTTGAGACAAAATAGAAATGTCTCCGTTCACTCTGGCCTCTGAGTGACAGAATTGGAATTTCAAAGTCCACAAAATCAATACCTTCAGCACCCATAGAAATCCAGTCTTCATAATCAGTATGTCCGCCTCAGTTTCAGCCAGTTCAGCCCCCACGCTGGGCATTCTCAGCAACTCCCACTGCTCAGTACTTTCCAGGGAATGTCTCCTGCATTCACCATCATCCGTTTATTTCCATGTGATCAGTCCCTTCAAGAGGCTGGCAAACCTTGACTAAATGCTGTGTGTGCCTTCTTCTGTCTGTGAAAGACTCGCAGCAAACAGTGCACTAGGAACGGGGTGAATTGTGTACTACTGGAAGTATCACTGAAAGTAAAAATAAAAGTCAGTTGCCTCTTAAATATTCACCAGTAATTTATCTTCACCGTTGAAGCACCAAACAGAATACTTAAAAATACTGATTCTACTAAGAAAAGTACAACAGTGAATATGTAGTATTTATTAATCTTGTATTCGTGAGCATTTAGAACTTTTTGTGTAGTTGAAGAATTATTTGGGAAGTAACTATTTCTTTGGGAAATAAATTTATTATGATTGCTAAACCAGTGAATATTCTAAATAGTGCTACACATTATTAAGATAGGAACTCAGAAGTAACTAATTTGACAGCATTGCCGACAATGTCAACATTTTCGGCCATTGTCAAATTGAAATTTGGCAAAATGAAAGTGCTTAAAATTATATAATGAAAGACAGTAACATACCTCAGTAAAACAAATTACCAACTGAAGTCAGCTTATTCAACTTAGTATCCAAATAACAAGAGAATACCAGAATGTGGAGTTTAAGTTAAATTGCAAAATTATAGACTCGGGTTAGAATTCAGGAATCGTATTTTCATTTTAAATGTATCTAATTATATTCTAGACGGAAATAAAATAAAAATAGTAAAGTACACAATTGTATGAAGGTGTGAAACCCTCATACTTGAATTGTCTGCCACACGACTTAATTTCAAGTATTCCTCTTCCTGTAATTATTAACATCTCGTTGCACTTTTTCCATTCTTGTTGTCTTTACACAGTTCTACGAAGGAGTTGCCATTTAACAGAGCAGTTTGTGAATGTGGTGCCTCCTGACCAATGTCACCCCTTTTCAGCATCCTCTCCTCAGCTTTGTAGGGGGCACCGGGCATTCTTGGCTGGGCTCTCCCGCTCTTCTCTTCCTGTGCCCACCCTTTTCCCTTCCAGCCCACCCCACCCCTTCCCCGAATCTGCTTCTTGGTGTTTACTATTTTTTTTAAGCCATTCAAAACTGGGTGACAAGAGTTCCTTTCCACACACATATATGAATACCACAGATGATTATTCCGCTAGTATGTCCTTTAATAATTGTTCGTAAACATTTGAAGGACTTCTTAGCGCCTTCTTCTTTACAGCGGTAGCCTTTGAACCATACACGACCTGTTCTGCTTATGAGGCTTCGAGGTCAATGGCCGACACCTGAGGAACGTGAATATAACAGGGTGAACACACTGGCGGCGCCCAGACTGTGCTGGAGAGCCGGGTGGAGCAGGCTCCACGCGCTTCTTCCTGCATCAGTCTCCTCCTCGGGTTCTAAGACGTCAGGGAATGGGCAGCTGCACCTGGACTGCCGAGCAAGCTACACTCGGAAGGGCCCTCGGTGCCCTTCGCAACGGAGGCCACTTCAGCCACACATGATGAAGGCCTGTCTAGCACTGTTAGAACACCACGGGAATTCCCTGCGAAAACCAAGCTGCTGCGTGTGTTTTTGACATTTGTAAATGCTGTGACTCATGAAAATTAATGAAGTGCTTCTATTAAGATGCCACAAAGTTTTCCACAGTTATGAATGGAACCATGGGTTCTGTCATTGCATCCCAAGGAAGTTTTGTCCTTTAGTTTGATTAAATTTGATCTTCTTAATTGGGAAAATTAAATGGCATGGATTTTCAAAGTCCATGGTAATTTGAGAGTATAACTCAATACAGCTCCAACATTAGGGTGTTTTGTATGGACTAGGTATACTCCACTAGTGAAATCGGTGAAACGTTTTGATAAGAAACATCTTCCATTTATTTTCCCATTCATCTGTCAGAGCAATGGTCCTGTAACTCAGAACTGTCATTTTGTGTGCGATGATACACACATAAAGACACTCTCTTCTACACCTCTTAATACAAACTTTTATAGGACTGAATTTTTTTTGTTATCAAGGAAGCTGTTCAATTAATGGAAGTTAATAAAGATTTTTATGGCCTTAGTCATGTATTTATCATTTAGAAGATGAAAAACTCACTTTGCCCTGCTTTTTAAAGAATCAGATAAATTTTACAAAGGGCACATTATCATTTTGGAATTTATGAATAAGTTATTTTAAAGAGAAGAGATTATTTGAAACAATAACTCAATGGTAAATTTAGAATCTTGTAAGGAATGACCAAGTCCTTGAAAGGTAGAGCGGCAGGGCGAAGGCAGGAGCGAGAAAGACAGAAGCCGACAAGGAAGGCCTGGCGGAACAGCCAGGATGTTGCCTCGAGAATTGGCGGCTGTAACCTTGGTGTAGAAAAGTTGTCAGACAGACAACTGAAACGACACACACACTTCGTGGTAAACAACTTCCTCAGCAGGGATCTCCTAGAGATCAAGGAAAAGAGTTGTAAAAGTCTCAGAAATCACAAGCTTTTGTTTGCCTTTATTGTAGCTACAGGGAAAGAAAACACATACACTTTCTAGTTCCTGACACAAACAGTCAAGAAAAAAATCACATGAATCCTGTGCCAAATCAGGCTCAAGGAACTTTGAATTTTTTTAAACATTCAGACATTGCTTCCATTCCACTTAATAAAAATTCTATTGATCTAAGTTGATGAAATGCCTTGAAGTTTAACTCTGAAACCTTAGGATTTTTTCTTCACTTGCTTTGATATCTACTTCTCTGACTAAATTGTATCATGCAGAACAGAAAACTTAACTTGGACTTTTCATGATTAGTAACTTTGAGAACTCTCAGAGAAAAGTTACAATATCAAGGGGTAGCTATCGTTGAGGGAAAAAGAAGACATTGTTCAGCTAAAAGAAGAAAAAAGCAAGAAGAAAAACAAGCGTGTCTGACGCTGATATGACAGGGAGAAATACATGGGAAACGAAACTGATCCCTGGATTTACCTAGTAGAAACCCGCCTGGCCCTGATCACATGCAGTAATATTCTGTTTCAAGCCCGGAATGAAAACGTAACTCTGATGAGCTTAAGAATGAACGTCCCTTCCACAGGGCGTGGCCGGAACCCTTCCTTGCCCGCCTGCCTGAGACGTTAAAAAGAGGGGTGACATTTATGACATCACGATTGCCAAAACCCAGAAGAGCAGTGCCGTCCAGTGAAGAGAAACGTGTTGTACCCTCTGGACGGTTTCAAGGCTTTGGCTTGAGGGAAGTGGGTAGTGGCGGACGCTCAGAGCTCGAAGGAAGAGCCAAGGCCACCAAGGTGGCACAGAGGTAGCGCTCGGAGTCAGTGCAGGCCGCACACCTGCCGGTGCGCAGCAGGGCAGTCATTGGAAGACAAATCTCCAGGTGAGGGAGACAACAAGCCAAAGACACAGGTGATGCCCGCGCGCACTCAGGCAGTGACAGGCCGGGGACAACGCAAGTCAGCACAGGCCAGTCAGTGGGGCCTGGCAAGTTCTGGGACTCTACACAGCGTGGTGGGAAGGTTGACAAAGAGCACTGGACGTGGGTAATATTCTTTTAACATATAAGAACTACGAGCATCTTACTCTCCTCAAGCAACTCGCGATGCACCAGGAAGGGTATAAACGGACGTAGACGTGTTCTTTTTTGTGTTCACCAGGTGTGTGTGTGTGTGTGTGTGTGTGTGTGTGTAGTGGCATGCTTTTAATTTTGTCCCTACTTCCTTCTGTACATCTTTGAGACATATTTTCACCTTACAGTTATGGGACATGTTAATGTAATTTGTCTTCGATCGATAATGCGATTCACACACACAATTTCTACTCCGTTGCATCTCTCCTCTACCTCAAGTTGATGTTCGTATCACATACTGCAATCTTAACATACATGGAGAGCTATTTTATGCTTCAAACTTGTAATTTCAAGTCAGGTTTAGAAGTTTTAGCATATCAGTAATTCAGTCTTGGGAATTGCACATTTATCTGTGCATTTGCTTTCAGCAGTTGATTGCTGGTGTTTGGTGTCTTTTCATTCATTCATGCTTTGGAGCCGGCATAGTGGTAGTGAGATTGCAGAGATTTGCTTTCTCTGGAAAGATTTGATTGGCCTCCAATTAAGAATTACAATTTTGGCAAAGACAACTTCCTTGGTTGGCAATGTTTTACTTGTTTCTCTCAGGCACTTGGCATATATTAGCGATTGCATTTATTGAAGAATCAAGCTGTATTCATTAGCATGTATTAATTGCATTCAAGTTTCTCATTTGTTTTAATTTTTATATGTCAAAAATTATCTTTAAGTAGGTGGACCAAGGAGCTGCCATCCAACAAAGCAGTTCATAGGTACAATGCATCTTGTTCAGTGTCACACCTTCAACATCCCCAACTACAACCCACTCCTCCCCCTGCTTTTCTTAATTTTGTGGTATATGTAATGGATTCTTGACTGCATCCTCCCCCCTTCTCCCTTCCATTCACCTAGGGTTTCATGGTTCTGTTTCCATACATTGTGATATCCTTGGATAAAGTTCACGTTTTCTGTTTCTTTTTGTTAGCTTCCTCCTCTTCTTACTGTCAGTGGGATCCACCCTTGTTTTCAGGTTAGTTTGGGCTGCTGTGAGCATTTTCATCCCCATCGTGGCTCGGGTCACCCCTTTCCTCCCACTGCCCCCTTTGACCTACAGTTTCTTGACAAATCCACTGAAGATTGACTAACAACTCCCTGTGCCAGAAAAATCTCTTTATAAAAACATATTGGAAGACATCAGGAGATTACCTGTGCCGGCTGACAGTTTCATTGTACTGTCTTGTGTTGTGGCTCTCTTTGGATTTTTTCCTGCAGGAGATTAATTGAATTTGTGAATTTGTAGGCCAATTTCTTCCCTCAACCCTGGAACATGTTGAGTTTTGTTTCCCAAATACATGTCTGACCTTTTCTGTCTCACTTCTCATGGAAATCTCAGAGCACACATAATGGTTGCCTTGATGGCTTTTCAGAAATCCCTTAAGCTCTTTTCAATTTTCTATATTCTTTTCCATTTGCTTCACTTCCTTGATAATTTCAAATGACCTGTTTCGAGTATATGGATTCTTCTACTCCTGCAACTCTGCTGCCGATTCCCTCCAGCAAATTTTCATTTTAGTGATTGTATTCCAGAGGTAAGGGATTCCGGTGAGCGCCGTCTCTCCTGCCTGTGACTTTGTTGGTGATCGCACACCTTTTCCTGCTTAAATGGAGCCGTCTGTGCTCCCTTTTACCTCACTGAACATCCGTAGCACAGTCACTGGCAAGTGCTTCACAATCTACTCATCAGTAGAATAATCAACTAATTAACCTCACACGACAGCAAGCCAGAAATGGAAAAGTGAACTTAAGTATGCGGGAGGAAGTGATGAATAAATATTAGAATGAAAACAAGGGAAGCATAAACGATGAACGAAAAACCTACAAAAACGAGTCTTCTAAAGGTTAAAAAAATTGTCAAACATTAAGAAAATGACGGAAGACTCAGCTGAAATTTGGAGTGGAAGAAGATGAATTATAGTGTTGTTTTCTTAAAGGAAAAATGTTGGATTTTGAGCACAATGCTAGATAACAGAATAAGTTGACAGTTCCTAGGAACTTAACAGTTCCAAGACAGAAGAGGAAAAATAGTGATAAATCGGAACAGACTTAGAAGAGATTGAATCATCACTAATCTTACGCTTTCCAATAATGAAACACTTGAGACTATCCAGCTCTACGTATTCAGCAGTGATGGACAGCTCGTGCTCTCACGCCGGAGTCATGCCACCAGCCTGGCTTTTTGCTGGGTGCGTCAGAGGTAAATGCTCACAAATTCATCTCTCCAGGATGGCCTCGGAATTCAATCCTCCAGCACTCAGCCTCACAAGAGAACAGGCATGACCCATGACCGTGCTTCGCTTTTATAGGACTGCTCTGGTCCCGCTAAGTCTGGCTTAGATTCACACAATGATCACCAGTAAACTGACTTTCTAGAAGCCAGCACCCGTGTCTTCTACGAGCTCTTGTGCTAACACGTGCGTTTCTGCACACTGCCCTGTGTTGGGCATGGAGATCACAGGCTTTGTAGGCGGTGTGTACCTCATAAGCCCCTTCACTACACCACACCTTGCCTCTGAAGTATTACCTGATTTTCTGCTCAGTGAAACTTCTCAACCCTTTATTGGTGCAAAGACCTCAAAAGGATTAAGACATAAGCGTAGTCTATTTTTAGGTTAAGTATTTCAGTCCTGCCAAAATCAATGGAAGAACTAGAAACCTGAACAGAGAAACACAGACTCTCCCTGGAGAAACGAAGAGCGTGCAGCATAAATAAACTCCCAGCCTGCCCATGTGAGACTGTTTGCCCCTCCTCCGTACACGAGACGCAGCACCTATGTGCCAAGGTTGTTACCTAATGGCACAAAATACACATAAAAGAGTCTCTACTTGACCTAGATCATATTCGGCTTTCTTATGTGAGAACAGCTCAAGTTCCTCTGTAAACATGCCACAGCAACTCACACAACCAGCACCGTAAATAAGCCATTTCCTTGCTGTAAGCCAAAGGAAAACAAAATGGCTCTCAACATTCTTGACCGTGAAAATCTTTGTCTTTCAGCTGCTAACACTAAACATAAAATCCAACAAGATGTAAGAACTGCACACAATTATACCCTTAACTTTATTTGTAGGTGGACAACAGAAGTCTGCAAGATATGTTTGTAAGATAAAGCATAGCATGAATGAAAAGGGGTTTCTTTGAGCAGAGAAAATGGAAGTGCTTGCTCCTTTATTATGCAAAATCTTAAAATATCATCAAATACTAAAGTAACAAAGTTTTTTTTTTCTGAAGACATGACCTTTTGCAACAGGATAACTCTTGTTATTTGTGAACATCTTGTAATTCACAAAGAATTAACTAGATTAAAACTAGACTTTTAAAAGTCAACATTTAAAATGAGTCAACTAAGTTATAAAATTTTCACTGGATTTATGGTGATAAATGTTGGATAGATATCTGTCATCATTTGTTGGTGCTTACAAAAGCTACCTCTTTATCTGTTATTGTGTAAAAGACACATTAATAAACATCAACATTCTGATATCACATCAATGAAAATTCAAGTGATATATAATTACATATATGTAGTCTTATTGATACTAGTCACTCTTATTAGAATAAGCTGATATCTTACTATGGTTGCACTTGCAATATTCCATTGATCAATAAGTTTAAGCATAAAATTTAACCATAAAAATTAAAGATATAAGGTCCATATAGTCCTAGAATTCCTGAATTTCAAGCATAAGACTTGTCATATAAGTTGTCACAGGAAGCATGCTACACAAATAAAAACAACTTTCTGGTAACTTTCCTCTTACCTTCACGACAGTGGAAACAGCCGCTAATAATTGACACAAAAATCAAGCCGCCAAGATTTTCTGTCTCTTGCAGAAACTCTCCTCTTCTCCACAAGCTGTGGGACTCCTTACCGGTTAGCTTCCTGTGAATCCTGGCTAAGGTGGACACCGGGAGAGCTTGGAGAGGTGTGGGAAGAGGTAGCCAGTCCATGATACCCAAAAAGAGTTCAACATGCATGCCTTGTGCGGAGACAGAAACGTTCAGTTCCCCTGCATCTAAATTCAGGGAGTGCGGACTGGTATGGAGACACCTATGTTCTTGTTGGAAATCTATTCTTTCAGGCTGTAGAGCAAAACAGAAATGTTCTCCTGAGTCCGGTGAGGTTCTGACCGTGCAGATAATCATGTGGTGGGACAGTGCTAATGGAACCTCGTTCTCTCCGGTGGGGCTGTCCTTCAATGAGTGCGGTGAAGTAAGCTCATCAGCAGGTGTGCAGAAGTAGAAAGTGCCCCAGAGTTGTGGTCATGAGGGTTAGTTATCATAAAACCAATGTTTTCTTCCTTTCTTCTTTTTTTTTTTTTTTTTTTTTTGCCAGTCCTGGGGCTTGGACTCAGGGCCTGAGCACTGTCCCTGGCTTCTTTTTTGCTCAAGGCTAGCACTCTGCCACTTGAGCCACAGCGCCACTTCTGGCTTTTTCTGTATATGTGGGGCTGGGGAATTGAACCCAGGACTTCACGTATACGAGGCGAGCACTCTACCACTAGGCCATATTCCCGGCCCCTATGCTGCTTTTTTTTTTTTTTTTTAGGAAAATAAATGATGTCACAAAAATGTAGATCGTCTTCTCTTAATGTCCCTCAGAAATGTTTGTGAGAATTAACATTTTGTTTTTCTGCACTTCAAGTCTGCTCCAAAATAAAGTTTAATGATCTTTTGGTAGATTACATAGTATTACATTGATAATTTCCTTTTCCTCTCAGCATGAGTTCCTCCTTGTGTGATGACTCATAGAAGTAGCCACAGGAAAAGATATCCCTAAAAAAAAAATACTTAAACAACTAAAAATCAAATCCTAATTTTAGAGGCAGTGCATTAATTTATTGCAGAAGTTTTCCGAATAAGATGCCGAAAGCATCATCTAACCACACAGATGACTTCATTTCTTTTATGAAAATAGAGATATCTTCCCTCTATGCTTCTTACTATTTCTAAGTTACACTACCTCACCAACTAAGTGGTGCATGGATAAAAACACCAGTGAAGTTCAGGTTATGAAAAACTATGATATTTTCTGTAAATGTATCCTACGGGGGAATAGTGTGGAATTTGCTTTGTTAAGAGAGCTCTAGAGGATGATGGCAAGATGTTGTCCAGTTTCCTGTGTGTGCGCGCGCTCTCCTCCCACGCCCTTTGGGTCCGTCTGCCTCCCTGTGTGTATTCTTGGCACTGCTGCTCTCCGTCATGTGAGTAGAAACGCCTGGATTTCATCCTCGGGTCTTCAGGCTCCCTGGTCTGATCATTGTGTCTTGATTGCTATTGTTTCGGTCCATGTGGAAGTCAAGGAGGGCTAGCCCTCCAGTTGGGTTATTTGGTTTGCAGTGACTTTGTCTTCTCAGACAAAGAGATTCTTTATTTGGAACGTTAGAGCATTTTCCCCTACTGGATAAAAATACACTCCAAGGAGATTAACACTGAAGTAGAAACTGTAAAACTATTACACAGGAGAACAACACCGGCAGAGACTTACAAGCCGACTTAGATTTGAAAAACGGCTCGACATTGCTAGTCATGGAAATCCTGGTCAAAGCCAGGAGCAAACCTCCCTCACAGGGCTTTAGAATGGCAGCTGTCGGGGGTGAGAGGTGACACACACTGGGAGGGACGTGAGCGGGCAGAGCCGACTGCTGGGGGTGGAAACTTAGGACAGAGGGAGCCCGGAACGTCACGACTCGCGCGTGGCTCCGGAGCCTGTCATGTCTAGACACCCGAGGAGCAAACCCATCGGGCCTCCGAGCCCCACCTGGGTCTCGGGGTCACAGGGGCCGTGAGCCGGAATCCACCTTTGCTTCTCAGCTGGTGAGTGGGTCGGTGAGATGGGGTGACCAGAAGCCACGCGATGCCGCTCACGCTTGAAGGGGGGGAACCTGCTGTAGTCACAGCTGTACACAGCCTGGAGGGAACCCGGCCCGCCCACCGCACAAGCTCAGGAGCCAGGTGGACCCTGTCACCCTCAGCCACAGTCGCCATGAGCTCCAGGGGCGGCAGGACACCCCCGGGAGACTTGACTGACGCGGGGTGTCCTGCCGTGTGGGGACTGCTGACAACGGCCATGTTCTCCTTGTGGAAGTTTCAACACAACAGCATAGAAGACTAATGGTTGTTTTATTTAGCTTTGTGCAGCCCTGCTGCAATGTATACACATTTCAGACGCAATTGTTATGTGGTAATTACACATGAAGTCTGTTCATTTAAGTTTGGTGAATTCAAAAGAATGAAAACACCCATTTGAGGGACAGAGGACGGTGAGTCAGTCTTCCAGTACCTGCCTGGCAGGTGGAGGTCTTGTGTATCCCCAACACTACAAAAAGAACCCCACCAGGGAAAAATAAATAAAACCTCCTCCTCCGAGTAAAATCCTGTCTATTTATAGAAAACAACCTGGATGGCACTTTACGAAGGCAGGAAATCTCCAGAGACTGGAATCTTTGCTCTCCTACCACTGTTTCTGTCTCTACTGATTCACACAAGTCCTGGTTGATTGAAAGTCTTTTCTATTACACTAAGCACTTACACTAAGCCGGGCAGATCAGCACATATTTTGGATATTTCCTGAAACATTACTCAACAGATGATTATATTTTTATTTTTCCACTGCTGTTGTGCAACTGCCCAGATACATGTCACTATTCAGAGCTGCAGAATAACATGTATTGCTAATAGCAGTGTTGTTGTCCAATACCCGCTTGAGAACCATCTCTGCAAGCGTGCAAATATGCATTAATGATATTTTATAATTTGTCTCTGAGGAAGTTGAAAACTATTGTGGTTTAGAATTTCATCTTTTTGAATAATTTAAAAAAATAAGTAGGTTTCCCACTCTGCTTTGCACAAACAGCAACCCTCAGAAATCTATTGGTTAGAAACAGACACAATGTACTTCAACATTTCTTCTGTACATTTAATCTGATGCTCTCGGTAACTTCCACACAGCAGAGCTATATTTCCATCGCAATGGGCGGAGGGGCGGGGCAGAGCTCTCATCCCCAGTCAGGCAAGGAAACAAATGGTTTATTCCTTCTGGTGCGGGGCAGACTGACATGCAGGAAACGCAAACACACAGAGAGAGCTACAACCCCGCACTTGTGTGGTGGGTAAAACTCCCGGAATCAGAGGCCGCCCCGGGTTTCAAACCAAGCTGTCCATGAAAGGGCAGGGGTGGGGTTCGGCAGAGCAGAGACGGGAGGCCGTTTGTGTGAGGAATCTGAGATACGCTGCTCCCTCCTCCCCGCCCCCCAGACATTTACAGCAAATTCGGGGCTGCGCCATGGACAGATTCTGGGGCGAAGGCACACACACAGCTGTGCAATGCTCTTTATGTTCAAACCAAATACCGGAGCATCCGGAGCTGCGGAGACCAGCAGCCAAGCCAGACTCCCCGGCTGGGCGCCCACGGAGGGCTCGGCGCGCGCCCGCACACCCCACTGTAGCTCACCAGGGCAGGGGAGCCCGGTGGATCTGGTAGAAAGAGCACACACACAGGTGGCAGGTGCCTGAGGCCAGCCGATGACCTGTCCATTGTGAAGGGAGATGGGACGTGGAGACGGCAATGATAGCAAGCAGCACGGCTTCGCGATGGGAAAGAGGCAGCTGCACAAGGGACAAACATTCACAGCAGGCCTGGGAGAGCAGGCCTGTCACCTATGATTTCTACTCCTCTGTGACTATTGCGGGGAGGGGGCCGAAACAAACCAAATTCCCTTCCCCTAAGGTTAAACATGTTGATAACACTGGTAACCGTCTTCGTTCTAGAAAGGGTTGCAGCTATTTGCGTGTAATATTTAGTTTACTGTAAAGACGATGAACAGTCCCGAATGGTATGTATTGCTTAGGAATACATTCAAGATTTAATGTTTAAGGGATTCATGCTGTATTTTACATGGAATAAAAACTGCAAAAAAGAAACCAAAAAAAAAATCCAGGCAGCAGGATGAGGTCAGCTTTTCAAGGCAGGTTATTGAATACGTGTTGTCCGGTTGGGCCGAGCATTGCCCTTGGTTAAGACTGAACGTTCCATCTACCAGGCAAAACCCCTCCCTCAGTCCTGGGCAGAATCAAGGGATGTAGCCACTGCATAGAGCTGTAGTTGAAGTTAGCTAGGTCCCGCTCTGCTGCCCACGTTCATGTTTCTCCCGAAAGTCGAACTCACCACGGGGGGCCTGCCCCTGTGGAGACGGCCCGCCTGCCAGTGGCTACGCGAGCACGCGGGACCCCAGTGCACAGGGCAATGGTCGGAGGAATGATCAGGGCGCGTTGCCACCGAATCCTCTCCCCATGGTCCCATCCCACGCGCTCAGATTCCAACAGCTGCCACCAAAGGCGGGAGGGGGCTTGGTCACAAAGAGGAAGAAGAGCACAACAGCCTACCCAACTTTAAGTCACGGCCACCTTTATTGGGGACGCAGAAAGGAATTAACACCATGGGGAAGCCCGGGGACTAGCATTCAGGGAGCGCCCAGCCCCCGTCCCCTAGCCCTGGAAATGCAGGATTCACGGGAAGCCGTGGCATTAGCATTCTAGCCTATTGTAGATCATTGTTCTCGTTTAAGGTCCCAAATCGGACTCATTACGAGTGCTCTTAAGGACTCCAGCGCTGTCCCCGCACGTTAGGTTGAGGGGCACAGTCCTGTGACACTCAGCCCCCCGGGGCTCTTCTGCGCTGACTCGTAACCAGGTTATTATTCTGCCACTAATAAGCTGCTTCTCCAAGGAATAAACCTGGACTTTGAACCATGATAATTCTTAAATCAAAAGTAGCCAAACCTGTAGGGAAAACGACATTTAGAGCTGAAAATATTGATTTATGTATACCAGAACCCGGTTTCGAGTGTTATTGCATTTCACATGTATGAAATAAGAAAATGAGTTCCATCAGTGAAACCTATTATTTTGGATGAATTGGACTGGCGGAATTAAAAGAAGAGAGTCGATACACCTCACACCTTGTCTGTAAAATTCAATCGCAGGCTACCTTCCACGACTGAACCTGCAATAGGTAATTTTCTTCAAATCATATCAGGCTCCAGAAATAACATGTCTCCAACGGCAGCATTGAAAGCTAGGCAGTATTGATGCTTATTTCTATGTCATGCTTTATGGAACCAATTTTAGTTATTCCATATAAATATTGATACATGTCATTCAGCAATCTGTTTTCACTGTTTTCCTTTTTTTTTTCTTTTCCCCTTCTGTTTTGTTCTGGCATTGAACCGGACATGGAATCAGCACTTGAACAATAAGCTGCATGGACTGAAGAAAACAACCAGTGGAGCTTGCAAGAGACCCCAGACCCAAGTCCCGTGGGTGGACCTGCACCACAAAGCAAAGGTCACGCGTCCACAAAGATACTCTTTACCAGGGATAAAGTCCCTTCAGCATCGTGTGCACATTACCAGCTGATATTTAAATATGCACAATAGACCATTTGTAGTCAGTTCTCAGTATTTGGTAAACGTTGACAAAATTTAAGTCGCATAAAAGCCTATACAAATACAAAAATCATGAGTCTGGTCTTATTTCAAAGAGTAAATTTATATGAGCATTGCTTTTCATTTTATAAAAATTATTAAAAATAAACAGCATGTCTTGCAAACAGAAATAGATATGTGAAGAACTTCATTGCTCATGTTGACCCAAAAGTCTTAATTGTCGGTCCATTTACACCTAATTTGTGATCAAGAGGCAGTTGTTTTAGTCAGTTAAATGTAAATCCATGTATTTTCTTTAAAATTAATATTATAAATTCTAATACTATAGCTAGAAAATTGTAGCTCTGGAGCAATTGAAAAATGACAACTTAATTTTAAGCCTCTGTTAAGATTCAAGTTCCCTTGTGTTTAATTTCACTTGAGCAGAAAGACAATAGAGTACGTGTGATATGTTTTCTTTCACATAGAGTACACATGCCCTGAAAAGATCATCAACACGCTGTGTTCATGTCTATTTCGCACAAGTGGGCCGCAGAAAACAATCTTTCCAATTCTGGAGTCCATTCTTCCCTTGAGCTACAGTAGCTGCAAATAGCTCATTTCACTTCTGATACTTCAAAGAATGAATCCAGCTCTTGGCGCATAATTCTCGTGGCATTTCTTTAAACACCGGGCCTCTGAGTGGTGTCCCACCGAAGCGCCCTCGATTTCAACCGGCCGGTTCTCAAGCCGGGTTCGAGACTGCCCGCGCAGCCCCTCGGAGGCCGTCACGAAGCTGCTCGTCTCGAATCCAGGGCGTTTGGAGTCTCCGACTCCCACAGCCACACACACGGGGAAGAGCTCTGTGCCACCGTAAACCGGCTCTGTGTGCGCGGCACGGCCAAGGACATGGCAGGGACCCACGTGGGCTGAAGTGGTGTGTGCATATCCTCCCGTGACAACGCCATGCTTTGTGGTCATGTACACCGTGAACAGATCAGAGAAAGATGAACACAGATGCCATGGGCAGCAGCCACCCGTTCCGCCTCATGACCTATTGCTTGCGGAGTGAAACCGGAGACCATTCTGCCGTTCTTCTACTGGTATTACTCAGATGCAGAAGAATGCCTATTATGAGACCTCTATTCTGCTCTCTTAAAGTCACAGGGAATGTCCACGTTTACTTTGCCTTAGACCTGGATTTGTGACTCATTGAAGTCACAGTTTATCAAAGGACCAACACCCCTGTTTTAGTGCTTTCTTCCTTTCTGAAGATAAGAGCAGACAAGGGGTGTAGGTGGATTCCTCTCAGAACAAAATGAGTTCAATTTTGTGAAAATTGTTTCAGCCCCTCAGTATCTGTTACCTCCTATGTGAAATGAACTTTGATAGATTCTTCAAGAGTTCATTATGAGACTTTAATGAGACAATTTATTAAAACACTAAGCCTAGGGGTTGGCACGGAGCATTTCTGCCTTCTAATATAACTCCTACCAACCCATTTATTCCTGCATTTCATTAAAATATACTGGGTATCTTAGGCTTTCAAATCAGATACTCGGTATTTCAATGCTGGGCATAGTTATAATTGAAAGTTTATATCTAGTTTGTATTGTGATATTCAAAATACATTTATAGGTGTATTGAACGAATCAAACATTTAAAAATAATTAGGTCCTATGAAGAGAGTAAATTGTTACCTTACTTCTGTAGCATGAAAAGCAGGGGAGTTGTACATATTTGTGCGCCCCTTCTCCTACTGTTAAATTATCAATTATGAATTATATTCATTTTTCTTCCATGCAAGGCTGTATAATTTGATACCTCTGTTACTAAGAAGATCTATAATACAAGTTCTTCTCCATTATCAAGATGAATCACGAGCACCGCAGGAACGCTCCCTACGAAAGGGAGCGATTAGCACGTGCAATACACTTAGGGACCTCTTGGCTCATGATCATCCTCGCGCTGGCTCATTGAATAATGCCTACGACTCGTAACCTGCCTGGGTGACCACGCCGCGACCAGCGAGCACCGTAGCACGAGCGCAGCACAGGCCCCAAAGTGTGTACAGAGCCCGCAGGACAGAACGGGGGAGCGAAAGTTGCCTGCCCACTGAGGTCTAGGGATTTGCATCAAGTGTGCCACACACATGCAGTGGGAAAGGACCGCCTCCTGCGTCAATGGTGCCGAAAGAGCTCTAGATCCCTCTGCGGTGGGGTGGGAGGGGAGAGAGAGAGAGAGAGAGAGAGAGAGAGAGAGAGAGACAGAGACAGAGACAGAGACAGAGACAGCGACAGAGACACAGACACAGAGACAGAGCGATAGAGACAGAGACAGAGAGACAGAGACAGAGAGACAGAGACAGAGAGATAAAGAGACAGAGAGAGACAGAGACAGAGAGAGAGACAGAGACAGAGAGATAGAGAGACAGAGACAGAGAGAGAGAGTACAGAGAATAAATTTGAAGTATGGAGACCTCTTATTCTCTTCTCTGCCTTGCAGGTTTTACTTTAACATTTTCACCGCGTGAAGGCTTGGTTTTCTTTCGCAGCTGGAGTCTTGCTGTGTAGCCCAGGCAGGGCTAGCCAGCCCTTGGAATCTTCCTGTCTCTGCTATTTGCTTGCAGGGGTTAAGGACAGCGACCACAGTCAACTCTGCTGTAGCACGTCTTTAATTTAAGATAACGGTACAATTAGAGGGGCTACTATTCTGCTGATTTCCTGTTGGTCGCTTTCCTTAGAAATGCATTGACTTCTTGTATTTCCTTACTAAATAATAATGTGCAATAGATGGAGTTGTTGGAAATGACTTGTGTGAAGAAAACGTTGCTGTTTCAAGGTAACCTTTCTTTTCTGGTGCGGGAGAGCAAGCCCGGAGGCTCATTCCCAGAGAGCACTGTGCTTGATCACCCCACATCATAATCTGAAGTGTGCTGCCTGATCCTTTATTGACCTCTGAATAATTCAACCTTGAAGAATAAAGTATGAACACACAACCAAACTCAGTTGTTTTGCTACAAATTTTAACTTGACGGACTGTGATACGGATTGTAATCCCAGAAATGGATTCTGATTAATTTTGCACGGGTAAGAAATGTTTTTAATATAAGTGGCATGCACACTCTATTAATACCTAACGTCATTTAAAAATAAGTACAAAGGGAATTATAAACAACAGTTTACATTTGAATTCTAACGTTACGTGGGTTGGGAAAGTCTTACTGTGTTGGTGGAGTTGTGGGTTTCTTTTCCTCTACACGCAAAATTTCTCCAGTTTCTGTATGAATTTTTGTTTCTCCTGAAATGAAAAATAAGTATTTAACAATGTTTATAGTGCTGCAAAGGTGGATGTGTTTCATAACTGACAGTGTGAATAGGGTAAAACAAAGTAACTGCATATATTGAAAGACTATGTAGTCATGCAAGTTCAGAAGTAAGTTAGGATAAATATGGATTTGCTTTGTGTTTGTGTTTTATCTTGTCACCTCAAGCCAAATTGAAGAGCAACTACCTTATTACACAGCCATTCTCTTTCTCTTGGAGCAAATTTACGATTCTCGATAAAGAATGCATGTCTGAGATCATGATGAGGGTGAGAGATTATGTTGATTATAAAGTTTTACTTATAGAGAAGCAGGGCACAGTACTCCCGGGTCCATGGTGGCTCCGGGAAGGGCAGGAGCAGGGCACGGGGGCTTCTCCTCCCTGTGTGCAGTGTCCATCTGGCTTTTATTTCTCTTGATGTGACTTTCTGGTCACTCGTGAAAGTACTATAGCAATCCCAGCATGTAATTTAAGAAAGAAATTGTATTTAAATATTCACAAGGCATCCTTGTTCTATTTTTGTGTGTGTGATACACTGAGAGGTCAATTTTTGACCTTTATATGTTGAGTAGTTGTTTAGTTTTAGATACATAATGTAAGGTCGCTGCCCCAATCCTGTGGGAAATACCATTTGACAAGAAACTTATTGTTTCGCAGACCTGGTCTCTACTGTCTCCACCCCCCACCTTCACAGTCATATATCAGGGAGATCATGCCCCTTTGTTCTCTGTGTTCTAGGCTTGTCTTGCTCAACGTTATTTGTAAAAGTTCTGACCATTTCCCTGCGAATACCAATATTTCACCATTCCTAATCGCTATGTAATATTCCATTGTGTATAGGTACCACATTTTTTGGATACAGACATCTGTAGAGGGGCATCTGGGTTGTTTCCACATTTTGGCTATTGTGAATTGTACAAGGCATCCTTGTAAGTTCTTTTGAAGTCACATACAGTTTTAATTCCACTTGATATGTCTTTCTATGTCGTAAGTAAACTCAGTGTTGGTCTGGCCAACCAGAGAAACAACCATGTGAGTAGTATGTCATGGCTGACGAAGCCACAGCAGAAAATATAGTGTGTGTGTGTGTGTGTGTGTGTGTGTGTGTAGTAGGTGAACAATGGTGATTTTCAGGAAGAGCTTATGCACACTGACTCGTAGCGACAGGTGTGCATTTGTTGTTTATTCATTTATAGCGCTGCGGTCTCAAGTTCTGTGCATGAGATAGAAGATGGACAGCATCTGTTTCCCATCAGACGCAGCCTTGATAACAACTTCTGAAGTCAGCGGTGCGCTGTCATCTCAGGAACATGTTTTTCATTGCTAGTGTGTAAGTGTCACAAATAGTGAATTGTTTCTAGGTTCTTAAGATGCCTGAAACATATTTTTTTTTCCAAAAAATACTCTTTTTAAAAGTGAGGGTCCTTGGTTTCCTGTTGGTCTAGCTTACATTATGAGATTTTAAAATGCTAAGATGTTGCATAAATGGAAACGTATTAGTCAGGTAAGTCCAACACTTTATGGTCAGATCTTATTCCTTTGACACATTCAAAAATAGCAGGAAAAAAAACGTAGACGAGGTTTTCATTTTATTTCTGATAAAATGTAAAGCTTATTCATACTTGAAAACAAATCATAAATATGAACTAAGCCTGAATTTTCACCAGCTACAAAAATATCTCAAGCACAAATCAATGGAGCAAAACCAGTGGAAACATCAGGAGCGGATGGTTGTAGGATTGTTGATGGAGACTAGACCCCCAAAGAACAGAAAGCAACAGCAACGATGGACACATAGGATTTCCGCTTCAAGAACAAAGCTTCAGGTCAGCCCAAGACATAACTAGCAGAGTGAAGAGATGGCTACAGAATAAAATAAAAGTATTTCCAAGCACTGTATCTGAGAGATCGATATCCATGCCGTAACTCGGGCTCCAAAAAGTTAACAGCAAAAATGCAAATAACCTAACTTAAAATGGGCAACAGACCGACATAGACACTTCTCACAAGAAGGGATGTAAACAGCCAAGGAGTCAATGAAAATCCATCCATAGACAATCACTAGAGAAATGCAAACTCCGTTCACATGGAGGTCACCTCAGGCCGAGGAGAATGGCTGTTGTAATAAACAAACAAACGCGTGCATGAATGACTAAGAGGCACTAATAACGAGGAGGAGGGTGGTGAGGACGTGAGAACCAGAATCCTGCCTTGCGCCGTGAAGAGAGTGCGGACCAGGGCAGTCATGTGACAGGCTGCAGGTGTTCCCTGTAAACCCAAATAGAATAATCATGTGACCCGCACCTGCTCGGCTCGGTCTCCATCCAGGGGAAACTGGACTCAGTGCCCAGCCAGCTCCACGAGGCTCTGGGTGGCCGAGAAGCGAGGGGCGGAGGACTCGCCGTCGGCACCTGCCAGGGCACACGGAGGGACGCCAGGGGACCTGCCCACCCTGGGCAGGGCCGGAGCGGGTGAGAGCTCTCCCAGCTGGAGCTGCCTCAACTCCGGTTGCTGGGTTCAATTCCCAGCAATGCCAAACGGAAGGGAGGCAAGCCGGCAGGTTGAGAGGAGACTTGTGTTCACAGCCCAGGAAGGGGGGAGTGGGCTGGGAAGGGAGGGGGGGCAGGGAAGGGCATTGGATGGCAACCTACACGCAAATGGGAATCAGAAGTGGGCGGGCCAGAATCCATGCGATGACCACAGACGAAAGGCGTATGCCGACAGCTTCAGGAGGACAAAAGAAAAGGCTCTAAATGCTCTCACCCTGAGAACAGTATTAGATTCGAGGTCAATGCTCGGTGTGAGTACACAAGCATACACAACCCCTTACCCACGATACGCACAATTCTGCATCTGCGCCATAAAAATAAATCTCCAGAAGTTCAAAACGAAATTACTTGTCAAATCTGTTCATCTCTCTTTTCAGTTAAGTATCTTTCAAGATACTTAAAATATTAACAATGACTTTGAAAAATCTATCTTAAGTACCTTTTTTCAACAATGAGGATAAATAGGCATAGTTTTGTTTTATTACTCACGCACTTCTTTGCTATTTGCTTATTTCATAATTTTGTGCCTTACACGCTTGGCTGGGAATAGAGTGTTCTTGGAAGAATGCTCTAAACGCCATAAATACATTTTCAATTATTATGCCATAATAATTCCTTCCCTAAGAACGGTGCATCATTTGCACCAATCTAAATTTTATTCACACTTTTTGTTTTCAGAACGGATGAAGTGAGTTTGGAAAGTTTTCACCTCAGCTGTGAGAGAAATAGTTTTAGAAATGATACCAACAGCAGCAATTTCACGTTCGGCCAAGAAGTAAGGTCACAGGTCAAATGGCCGCCTCCACAGTTGGGGGCATGGGCGGGGAGTGGAGTGCCCAGGGCGGGGAGTGGAGTGCCCAGGGCGGGGAGTGGAGTTCACAGGGCGGGGAGTGGAGTTCACAGGGCGGGGAGTGGAGTTCACAGGGCGGGGAGTAGAGTTCACAGGGCGGGGAGTAGAGTTCACAGGGCGGGGAGTGGAGTGGAGTGCCCAGGGCGGGGGGGGGGGGGGGGGTGGAGTGCCCAGGGCAAGTCTGCGGGCGCCGGCTGACAGGCAGGGAGCTCTTCAGCACAGCCGCCGAGGTTGGCAATGACCACACCAGGATCCGCAAATGAACAGCTCTGCGCCCCAGTGTGCCCACATCTGGAAGAAAGCCCGCCCAGGCTAGGTGAGGGGGGGAAGGACGTGTCTCGGCGGATCCGAAGCATCTGCGAGGAGAGGCACACTGAGAACACGGGCCGCCCCCCGCCCGTCCGGCCAGCAGCTGGACTCGCCCCTGCTCCGACAGCCCGCAGCCACGCTGTGCTCTCGGGAACCAGCCACCCGTGGCTTCTGTCAACACGCTGCGGCATTCGTGGACGGCAGCTCGAGCAGCCTGACAAGAGGTGAAATGTTGCTGTAAGAGATGCTGGAGGCATGGAAGCTTCGAGCGAAGTGGTTGGGAAAGCTGGGAGGGGCTCCACTGGGCATAGTGGTGTCCCGAGGCCAACCTGGTGAGGGTTGGGAGGGAGAGGGGGGATCTACAGACAGCCCTCGACGCTCCAGGAACACATCCTTCACCACCAACAGCAAGGGAAGCCAAGCCAACCCAGCGCTTCGGCCCAAGTCCCGATTGCTGGAGGGAAGGAAGGAGCGACGGGAAGCACAAAGGAACCAGAGTTTGGAAAGTCGCTGTCCACTATCCACATATAAAATAAGAACCAAGGCATGTTCTGGAGAGAATATGAATGCCTGGGCCGAACAACCATTTGACAAGAAGACTGGTTTTGGTTGAAACCATGCATCGAGTCAACCATCATGGCAGAAACAAGGGATAGGAGCTCCTAGTGTCAGGAATACAGCCCGGTTAATTCAGAGACCACAGAGGAGAAAGGTAAGGAACGCTTTTAGAAGAAACGAAGGGAGACTTCCCTACTTCTGAGATTCTCCAGTAGATGACGCAAGGGCTCGTTGGCTGTGAGGATATATTAACTTTAATAAAACGGGAGAAGAATAGTCAGGGCTATTCCTGTGGGTTTACAGAGCCAGGGGAAATCTGCTTTATCAAGATTGAACGCTGGCCTAGTCGCGTGGGGGGCTGTCTCCAGGGGCAGACACATTCTGAATATTGGGTTGGAAGTGTAGGGCAACAAATCAAAGAGCAATGTTCTTAAGCCTCACCATGTAATGCAACTTGTCTACCAGGTTTGGGACTTGTTTGTGCCCGTCACCTCTTTCTTCTTTCAAATTTCTCTCCATGGACTGTGAAGACTCACAGCTCGTAGGAACTTTTTCTTAGTATAAATCATGCAGTGATTTTCAATCGTACATGCTTTATGTACACGTGGATTACACTTTGCATTTTTATACCTTAGAGTGGATGCTGGGGCGGGAGAAGACTGGGGAGAAAGAGAGTGGAATTCCTGTATTTTGCAAGCAATAAAAATGCGCACATTCCGAGGTCAGGTATGGGTTGCTTCCCATGATGCCTTTCTTCCTACAAATTATATTTTGAAGTTGAGAGTATCAATATGACTCTCTTTGGAGATTGAGATTGGGGGGGGGCGAATAAGGCTAGACAACAAATCTGTTATCATAGATGGAGACTTCGGCAGGCATCTCTCCAATATGCATGGCACCGTGCACCTAGCAGGCAGGAAACCCATCTGCAATGGTGCACTTAGCTCAACGCCATCCCTGACACCTGGATTGAATTACCACCTTAGACGGTGTTATTGAGCAACAGCATACCAGCATTTTTCTGAAGCTCACAAGTAGTGTACTATATTGATAAGAATGGAAGTTATAGAAAGTAGGATCTGATTGTATACATATGGAAACACTTCAAATCTCAAATTGATTTTTCCTACTTTCTTATGGAAATTCAAAGCAATGTGTGAAAACAGTTTATAAAATTATCTATTATTTGTTTGTCTATCTACTTTTCTACATATCTACTTAATCTATCTTTGTCTTTGTATCTATGTATGTACCTACCTACCTACCTACCTATCTACCTATCTTCTATACATGATCAACTACTCCTACACCCAATAATTTATGGAAAATAACCAAAAGCATTGGCTCAATCTGGCATAGAACATGTGGGTTTTGTTGTTGTTGTTGTTATTGTTGTTTCTGGGGCTTGAACTCAGAGCCTGATCACTGTCCCTGAGCTCTTTTGCTCAAGGCTAGCACTCTACCATTTTGAGCCACAGTGCTACTTCCATTGTTCTGGTGGTTAATTGAGGATAAAACTCTTAATGGGCTTTTCTGCCCTAACAGTGATCCTCAGATCTCAGCCTCCTGAGTAGCTAGAGTTATAGGCCTGCATCACCGGTGCCTGAGTAGAACATGAGGTTTTGTCCTTTTGGCTTTTACACTAAGGGTATTTTCCCAGTTGAAATAATATTACAACCATCCCTTTGATCAAGGTAATTTTAGGAATTAGTAATTTTCTATTTGCTCCTCAAAATGTAAATACTTATTGCAAAGACTTATTTGCTAATTTTACTGGTTAACTTACATTTTCATAAAATGAGTCAAAATTTCTGTAAGAGTGGCATTGCTAATTACATTTAAATGATCAAAAAGATATAAGAAAAGGACATTAAGCAAACTGTCTATAAATATATGCTTTTATTAACACTCAGTTCAATTTAAATCATATCAGTAAAATAATTCCATAGATGAACGTACATTGTAATTGTATCATTACACATAAAAGTTAGAGATAAAAAGATAAAAGACAAGTTACCCAGGTGGAAAACTTGAAATTGATAAGAAAAGAATAAAAGTCCCTTGATAATCTAAGGAAGAGGAGAAAATAGCAATCTAGTTTTAGTGATAGGAGATTTCATTTTCTCCACAAAAATCTGTGAAACTTCTGAGAGGTGTAGGACAATAAACTATAAAATTATGGATGAAATAAAGAATTATTGACCTTCAGTGTCAGAAATCCTAATAGGACCGGTGGTATCCAATCTTAGAGAAAATGTGCAGTTAGTAGATTAGACGCAGCAAAGCTACTCGGTTCATGTGACCTCAAGATTAAATTCCATAGAACTAGAACAGCACTAAATGCGGTATCAAACCGAAGCTTGAATTCTCAAAAGCATATTTTCAAGGTGGAAGGAAGGAGTGGAGGAAGTGGCCTAGGAAATAATACAGTAAAAGCTGGGAAGAGAGAATGGGGGATCAAAATGGAAAGAAAAACACTATAAGCACCCTTAATTTTAGAGAGCATCCATCCACTGTCAGCACTCTTTAGTTTAGAGGACTGAAATATTCCTTGGTTTTCTTCCTTAGTGATTTATTCTTTTAGTAGTCATGATATATTAATGGTAGCAATAATTAAATTCCATATTAAACCAAGCTGCATGTTCTTTCCCTGAAGAGTGAATGCAGGTTAGCAATAATTCTTATTGGTTCATAAAGCACTTCCTCAGGAAATGGAACTAAGAAATTATTCCCTGGAGCCTGTCCACAGGAAAAAGCACACACGTTTTATTAAGTTATTAAATAAAACAGGAGGAGGAATAGGGAAGCTCGGTAAATGAAATAAAGAAATTCAAAAATGTAAAAAATGTTAACTTTTTTATTGAAGGTAAAAATTGCATTATGATGGGCAAAGATGCCTTACAGAAGTCATGCTGGTTTAGCCACTGAGTAGCCAGGACACGATTTCCTAGGCTGAGTGACTGCAGTCATGGTAGGTCCCAGAGACCCACTGAGGAGCAGGTGTGTGCTATGCGGGTCTGGACGAACCTTTTCTCTAAACACCAACACGGGTATCGTACCTCTCACTTCCTCACCTTGCCTTAACTTCAACCTCTTCATTCAAATGCTAGCATTCAACGTCATTACTTAATAATGACCCATTTTGGCATTTACGTGGGGTTTCCTTCTTCTACACTTCCTTAACATTTTGAGTAAGATTCACATTTTTGTCTGCCATTTGATTCTCCGGAGGTCTGGTGGTTTTATATATCCCCTGCGCGTGCACACACACACACACACACACACACACACACACTTCACTGACTCTTTGGAGTTGCACTTGACAGAGTAAGGAAGTGTGATAGAAAAGAACACGATATTAAGACAAAGTCTTACTAATTAGTGTGCTCCTGAATGATGATTTTATACTTTTAATTCCAACTTCTAGCTGGAGGTGGCTCATTACACAAGTGGAAGTCTCATGAATTAGGAATTTTGCTTATGAAAGGTGAATTGCCTTTGAACAATTAGCATACAGTAAAAAAAATTAATGGCTGATAGGAATGCAAACCAGTCCTACCGGGAGGGAGTGTGCAACCTGGGGGAGGGAGCTGGGAAATGGGGAGAGGGTGGCGGGGTGGGGCAGCCCAGGATGGTCGAATCTTCCATTTGCACACACGGAAATGGAAAGTTAAAGCGGTTGACATTGGCCTGGGAGGAGGGACAGGACACAGAGGGACGAAGGTGACGCGTGTGACCAGGGTGCATGGCACCGGCACGTCCAAGGGAACCCCTTGCACACCTGGCCCGTGCAGGTCCAAACGCCCTGGGCATCCTGGGCTCACCGCTCACCCCACTGAGCTCCTGGTCCTCTTTGTCCCAAGCTTAAGCCTGAGAAGAAATGCCATTGCCGCGAGAAGCAGAATTTGTGTTCCTCCACGTTTACCTAAAGAAATGAAATGAGGGTCCTGAGGCCGCACTGGCGCTGGGAGTCCTCGCAGCAGGGATTAGGGCGTGGAGCCCACAGGCACGGGCAGGGCAGGAAGGAGAAGAGGAAGCCTGGCGTGTGCTCACAGGGAGCGGTGGCAGCCCTGCCCCCGCAGATGGGGTAACCGCTGGCTCGCGGATTGGGAACGTGGGTGTTTCCGGAGCGTGATGTCTTCTCTCTGCGTGGGCTCCTGTTTCATGAGTGGGATCCCAAGGGCACTAAAAGGGGGTAAGGAGAGAGCCTAGGCATACAGGCATTTGCCCCTCTTCCCCTCCCTCCTCCCTTCCTCCCCACTGCCCCTCCTCCTGCCTCCCTCTCTCTCTTTCATCTTCCTGGACATCCATGGTTTTCCTGACCTTGGTTGTTGCACTTCCAGGCTCTTAGATGTTTGTACTTCAACTAAACAATAGCACCGGTCCACTGTCCTCTGGAGTTTCCATCTCCCCAGCCCTGCAAACAGAGAGCAGAGTCTGCAATCCTCAGCTCCCGCAAGCCTTGAAACTGATTTCCATAATAACCCCTTTCTTCTATATTTATTTAGATGCCTTTTGGTTATATTTTCTGCAGAATGCTATCTAAAACCACTTTACATCATCACACTTCAAAGGTAAGCCGGATCATTGTTAACAGGTGTGCTCTGCAATTCTCTGAAAATTAAAAATGCAAGTCATATGAATATGCACTTAGTACAGTGTCACAGAGAAACCGACATTGCTGCAGAATTAATCCTCCCAGTCAATGCGTGCTATAGTACACATGCTGAGTTTAATTTCATTCCTGCTCTTTTCAGTACATATATGCATTAACACGCAGAGTTCCTTCCTGTAAACAGGAAATTCAGTTTATAGGAAAGAGATGGGAGTGTTGTGCATATCTTCTGGCATACTTTGAGAGTGATACGTTCTAACCTAACAGTAAAATGCAAGATAAAAGCAAGCATACACACAGTCACATGGGACCATACTTAATGCAGGGCACCGTCTAAACATAAGGTATGTTTCTACCAAGGTGACATCACCACAGGTGTGCTTCTGCTAGTGTTTCTCTACATGAGCGAAGCTCTGTGCTTGGTGCTTTGTTGGATGTGACAGTAGCGATATTTCAGCTCTACTGAAATTTCATGACACTCCTGCCATACCTGAGGTTTGTGGTTTACCAAAATCTTTTAGGTGTTTCTTAACTCTAGAAGTGTATTTCTGTGTACATGCACATGTGAAGTATATATATATTTCCTTATGTGTGTGTGTGTGAATTTCTGTGTATATACACACTTCTATATATACATATACACGTCTCTCTATGTATATACTTCTGTATGTATGTATCTATTTCTGTGTATGCACATGTGAAATATATGTGTGTATATGTATATGTACACATATATATATTACATTTACTCATTTATGGAATTATATGGTGCAAGACTATACCCGACCTTCAAACAGTTCACACTTCTATTGTATGCCATTGGCTACAGTATTCGGTAAAATTCTTTCTTTCTTATACTTTAGCAAATTATAACTTTTTTTCTAACTTTCTGGGGCTAGAGTTCCATTACCATAAACCATCACACAATTGTTTCCCCATAATAGCTATGCCCAAATGCAATGGCGTTGAGAAAGAGGTTAATGGATGCATTTGGAAAGGTGAAATGAGAAATCTGGTGGCCAGGTCAGCATCTCACTCCACAGCTGATTTCGTGAAGGTTTTCTGTGTGCTCTAAAACATCAGGTAAAAAAAAAGGAAAGCCAGAAAACAGCAATTGTCTCCTCAGTCCCTTTGCGAGTAGGAAATTTTGCTGAGGAGGGACTCAGAGTAGGTTTGTAGTTTGAATGTCGGTGTTGTAATGGAAAGAAATGAGCAAGGAAAAAGCCCTGGGATGTTTGCTGTGACTGAGGATATAGCAGGTGTAACTGCAAACAGAAATGAAACGATGATTACGCCGGCCCTGCGTCGCTCAAGCCAGGAGAGGAACTGACCTTCTCCAGGGCTTCTCTTGAAGCTTGCAAACATTTCTTGAAGCTCCAATTTAACATTTATAATACCTGAAGTGTAAAAAAACAAAACCCCAAAAAACAACAAACAAACAAACCAACAACTTATTCTCCTAACTCTATTCTTAGAATAAATAGCATTGGGAAGTAGCATCAGACTTGGCCGTGCCTCATATGTAGGCAGAAGACCGGCGTATTTACTTCCAAAGACGGTTGAGAAAGGAAGAAGGTTTCCGTGAGGGGCAGGGCTCCTGTTGGTGGCCTCCGACCCCTGCGTGTGCATTTTCCTTGGGCTTTGCTCAAAAGCACAGGCCGCGTCTGTTGAGTTTCAGCCACAGCCGTTGGGGGTTTTTATTCCAACATAGATGCAATGTGTTTCACTGTTACTGACTGTGGCCCAGGAAACCATCAACGGATAGACTGACTGCTACAGAAGCGGAAGAAAACAATACGAGGGTTGAAAACAAACAAGCACGGGAATCGAATCCTGCAGGAGAGTTCCCTAGCTAACTCACGACTTTTAGGAATTCATTCAACCTCATTCTGTTGCAGATGTTTTCCACTGGGGAAAATCCCTGTCTATCCGGGAAACAGAGTTCCTCTGAAGACCGTGTTTTCTCATTGTCTTTTAATTACTTTGAGCTATTCTGAGTATGGATACCAGGAAAACCTGGTATTTTCCCCAAAGGATATTATCTAAAGGAGGTATCTGATGTGGTAAAGAGGACATTTGTCCTGTTTGGGGATGGAGAAGGGAATGGAGCCCCAGGAAAGGATGGAGCCGCCCCAAAGCTCTCCCCCCCACCCCCCCCACCCCTGACAAGTAGGAAATGCATCTTGCAGAGGCCCCTAAATAGCAGTGCACTCCTCTTCTTCACGCGTCTTCTGCGGAAATGCAACTTAAATGGGCTTGGGCTTGTGGAGAATAACGGCAAAGCACTGTGAAATTGTTACGTCTCATTCTCTCTTGTGTTTCCTTGGTAATTAATACTTCTGTGTTGAGTCCAGGAAGTGTAGTTAACTCACAAATCAAAATGTCTTTGTAAGTATCAAAATGCTCACAACAATTAAAAGTTCATCTGAAGGGAATTCTAATTAGCATTTTGTTTAGGACACCATGTCCCTGTTCACACAACTTACCCCAGAAAAGGAAAAGAATTAAAGATATTGTCAGGGAATAAAAGCTGTCACGGTTTAACTTATTCCTTACAAAAAAAAAAATAAGAGAGGTCAGAAATAAGTAAAGCTCTTTGGCGAAAAGTAATCTTATCACAGTCATTGCCTTAAAAGGACAGATAAGAATCCAGCTATTTTCTCTGTTCACAGAGAAGTGCACTTCTGAAGATTCAAGTGTGAAAACTCTTAACTTTGATAAGAAGAGCTACCCTCTATGGCTGGAACAGTGGATTTCTCAACCCACTTGGCTAATATGAAAAGTTGCTTGAAAACCAGAGGGCTGCGGGGCCCGCCACAAAATGATAAAGCACATTTGTGGGCGGTTAAAATCACCACTGACGGGCATGCCCATGCAGGATAATTAACTGAGATCTGTGCTCTCATTCGCACAACTTACATTAACTTTTAAGAGCACTGTTCATAACAGCTGTGCTTCAGTTTACTCAGAAATATCATGAGACAAATGTGCTAGTATTTTTTATAGAGATCCAGTGGAAAAAGCTCAGAATTAGGGTCACTTGGAAGGAAGTACTTAGCAAGTAGTAGATCATAATTTCTGTAGCCTTATTGAATCTTTTACCTTAAAACTATTTTCTATTTCTTTGAGGTATGTGATTGTTATATTATTATAGTAAGTGAGGTCTCTATTTTATACAAAAAGATAAGATGGCTAATTTAAGGATTTAATGTTAAGAAAACCCAAAAGTTACAGTAGCTATCTATTGGTAATTCTCCTTACAGAATTTCAAACTGCGTTTTGTCACAGTTTTTATTCTTTACATTCTACAGTGTTCATTTTTTGTCAAGTGATTTCTTATCTGACATACTATGATCTTCAGGGAATACCTGGACAGGCACCTCTGGGGCTCCCCTCAGCGGGGGTCCTGGGGTCCTCTGATCCGCTCAGTGTGGAGCCAGCCTCCCGCAGGGACTCTGCTGCCCTTGCAGCTCCTAAACTGAGGGGCAGGCTCCCTGCAGTATTTGTGTAAGGAGTGAGGAAAGACCGAGGGGAGGCGCTACTAGACAGACGCGAAAGAAAGCCCAGAACTGGCAAACGGAAGCGATTCTCTCTGAGAAGCTCCGCTGTGAAAATCGACATGAAGTGGACCAGCTGGATACACATTCACCGAGCCGTCATCCCCAGCAGCCCGGGCTCTGAAGACACGTCAGTGCCGGACCAGGCCATCGGACCCCAAATACAGCTCCCTTTCCGTATAGGCCTCCGATAAGATCGCGCGCACCATCTCCTGCCAACTGGCCTTGCGCTCCTCGCTTATGAGAGCGGCTTCCCCCTTAGCGAGACTTCTCCCAGGGACACAACTGTGAGAGGAGAAAAAGAACAGAGAGGGGAACTCAACAGACCAACAGATTCTATGCCGCCCGAAAACCCGGAAAGGGCAACCGAGTCTCCTTCGGCCGGGCCTCAGGGGACATGGGTCTCTTTAAATATTAGGCAGAAAGGCTGAGGTCAGCCAGGCAGGTGGGAGGGGGTGGGAGAGTCGGGTTTCAGGGTTCAGAGCATCCTTGTCCACCAGGGGCCTTGGGCTGGAGCTCTCTTCCTAGCTAGACCCCTGGTGTGTGCGTGTGTTCAGGGCAGGGAGGGGAGACGGTTCAGAGGGGGGCTGCAAGATGCGTCGAAGGTAAGGATGTCAGGGAGAGGAAGGTGCTTCCAGTTTATTTTCCATCAAGAACCGTGCTGGGCTTCCAGGACAACACACACACGCACATGCACACATGCACACGCACGCACACGCACACACACGCACACGCACGCGCACACGCACACACACGGGTGTCTGATGATCGCAAGTGGCTAATTCAGCCTTGTGAATGTCCAGTTTCAGATGTCGAATGCCGGTCTCCTCATTCTGGGGACCCACTTGTCCTCTTGACCCTTCATCCCCAGTTCTTGGTCCAGTCCTGCAGGGAGCCCTGCTCTTCCCGGTCCTCCATTCTCCCTCGAGGGTGCTCCCAGTCCCCGAAGCCTTCCATTTTGTCACTTTCGATCTTTGTCGATGTTCTTTAAACTGGGTTAGGCAGAGCCCCGGTGTACAAAAAGACCTTCCAGGGAGTTTATCCCGGCAGGAAGTACATTAAAGGAATCAATTTCCAAATCTCCAGCTTCTATTTGTGGTTCCTTTCCTCGATTGCTTGTGCTAGAGAAGGCTCTCTGGGGCTCCCCTATCTACCGCTTCCCAAATAAAGCTTATCTCCCCCCCCTCCCAGGACTTCACTTGGGAGAGAACACCTTCGAACAAAAGGACAATTGTAAGCACTGATGTTTGAGGAGCTTAGCGCCGCCGTGGAGGAGGAGGTTTCTGCAGGTTGCCCACAGGTGGCTGCAATGTCACGGCCGTGACGTCACTGGGGCTCTCCCTTCACGCGCACGGTGGAGAGTCAGGACAGGGATGGGCAGCGGTGCCGGTCTGTGACCTTGACCTTAGCATCGTCTGGGCACCGTCTAGAAAGAGAAGACCCGGGCAAGAGTTTGTATTGTTTTGCAGAAAGGATGTGTCTTATTTAATCCATGTACGTGTTCTCTGGATTGCCCTAATGAAACATGATATTTTAAATTATAAATAATCTACCAAAGGCTAGCGGACTCTGCAGATGGTGACTTACTAGAAGGCCTATACTTGTTCTTATTAGGGGCTGAAGTCTTGCAAATCCGTATCCTAAGAATTGGTAGTGTTTGTCCCTGGGTCAAAGTAAGGAGTTCTATGTCTATTTATTAATGCATTTCCCTTCTGACATTATTTCTGTGTATCATTTCAATACACTTCTGATTTGGTTATAACTTTGTAAGAGGATGATGATGCTGGTGGTGAGGAGGAAGAAGAGGAGGAGGATGTCACTGGAACTGTGACTTGCACCCAGGGCCTTGTGCTCCTGCTAGGCAGTTTTGCTCATGGCTAGTGTTTTACTGTTTGAGTCACAGCACTGCTTCCAGGTATGTTCTGGATTTTTGCAGGTTTTACATCTCAGCTTCCTGAGTAGCTGGGATTGTGCCTCTGGGTGACCAGGACACAGGACAGCTTTGCTCTTCTGGACGATGCCACCCTCCCTCCATGTGGACACAGAATCCGAGTAGATTTAGCCAGCTCCACTGCACTTTCTGATCGCCCCGGGGCCAATCGTGTCTAATAAAATAAGCACCAGTGAGAAAAAAAGTGCTAGTTCTATCAAGTGGAAACTCAAACTTTTCTGCATCTGAGAACTGGGGAGAGTTTTTAATAGTAAAGCAAAGGTGACAGCGAGGTTTATTTTTTTTTTAATTGAAATGCAGTTTTAGTGAGATATTTAAGTTTATTTTGAAGGACTGTTCCTAACCAAGAGTGATCTTCACACTTCTGCAATGCTGGGCTTTATGAAACGTTTTTTTACCTTGGTGACACAATCCAAGCTAATGTGCCAAATGAAATGTAGCCTAATTAGTACACATGAAGAAAAAGAGGCAATTAGCTACGGGGGAATGAAGGACCTGGGCAACCAGGAAAAGGTCCAGTCAGGAGACAGGAAGTTGGATGAAGCGTTCAATGAATCATTTGCATTTTTAATCCCAGATGTATTGACTCTGGATTGTGATATTGATTTATTATTGATATGCATGGTTAATAGGTACAAAGATTGAGTAGAAATATACAATACATATAATCATTTTCATTAAATACTAGATGAAATATTGTTCCAGAGGGTATTAGCACATTAAACTTAAGGATGCCGAACATACTAGAAAACTTGATTTATCACAAGATCTATGTTTAAAGAAAAACAAAGGTGTATAATTTAATCATTCCACTATTTTTGGAAACTATCTAATATTTTGTCCTCCAAAAGCATAGATTTGAACAATACATTCAATAACTTTCAAAAAGGCTTTCCTATTTGTTTTTTTTTATTTGCTGGTAGTAATCCTTAAATCTTACATACACTAAAATCTAGAAGGATGTTTAGAATTTAAGTTAAAAAAATACTGCCCAGTGAAATATTTGTTTGGGTTTTCTTCTTTCTAGTAAGCAACTTGTAACTACTTAAAATTATGGAGCCCCAATTTTTATTGTAAATTGAGACACAAGAGCAATCTAACTCTCCATACATAAAGCAGAAGGGTTAAACTGTATCAGAACTGTTTACAACAATACTAGAGAATGGTAGGCACTTGAGTTATCATCAGCAATAGGAAGTGATAGACGAATATTTCACCTAAAACTGAAGTCAAATTAACCCCAAATATCTTGTTTGGGTTGTATTGCCAATAGATAAATACGAACTGTTTTGAATCATTTCTGAATGTGAGCATACATTTCTCAATGAGAATAAGCCAGAATATGTATATATTTCCTGAATTCATTCTCAACTAACATTCTCCTTAAGTCTTTATATATTTTGTAATATGTTAAAATTATACTAAAAAGTTTTGGCTGAGAGGTAGTAAAACCAAATCTGAGTATATTACTATATTTTATATGCCAGTTTAACACAGGAATACAGAAATGTTTCTGCTTGCAACATGATTTACACAGATGCAGTGTTTTCAGCATTTTCCAGGTACATAAATACCATTCTGAAGCCCAGTGTTTTCAGATTTTACATACCTGATATTTCAAACTATAGTAAAGTTCATTGCTATTGCACACTAACTTAACAACCTCCTTCACAAACCTTAGCATTTAATCAAGAGAAGCTTTATTGCTATTTATAGAGAAGAACACATTTTAGTGATAGATCTGAAAATAAAGATGGCACACAAGTGTTATTACAGCCTTTGTTCTCCGATTAGTAGTTGCTGGTAGGTTTAGCTCACTTGTCTTTTATAAGCATGTGTAAATGCCTGTTATTTATCTAAGTGAACCCCTACTGTTTTTAAAGACAAACAATTATTCCCAACCCAAACACTTTCTTGTCACTATAAAATATATAGCACTTCCTCTTTCATTGTTCCTGTTCAACTCCGTTTCGGTCACACTTGCTTGGACTCTCTGTGGACAGCAGCTGCACGCACTGGAAAATCACAGCTTTGGCTCTTCGGCCTCGTGTTGTCACGTGACAGTCTTCATAGAAGACAGAGAACAAATAGTAGGGCAATCATTTCCTTGGTCGAATTGACAAGGAAGAAAAATAATAGGTTTTAAAATGTGTTCACATGCAGAAAACTGAAACTAGGTCCTCAAATATCACCTTGCACCAGCATCAATTCAAACTCATTCAAAGACCTCAATGTAAGATCAAAGCCCATGACACTTTTATAGGAAGGGGTAGAGGAAACTCGAGAGTTCCCGGGCACAGGTCAAGACTTTCCAAGTAAAATCCACAAACACCACAAACCAAAGAAAGACTTGATGAATGGATTTGAGTCACACTTGAAAGTTTCTGCATGACAAAGCACATAGCCAACAGGCTGGAAAGCATGCCTCCATGATGGAAGAAGATCTTTACCAGCTATGCATCAGATAAGGGCCTAGTATACTTAGCAATATATAAATAGACAATCAAAAAGTTAAATGCTCAAGGAAACAACAACCCAATTAATACATGGGGTAAGGACTTAAAGAGAGACCTCTCAAAAGAAGAGGTAAAAATGGCCAACACACATGAAGAAATGCTCAACATTTGTGGCCATAAAGGGTATGCAAATCAAAATAACACTGTGATTCCACCTCACCCCAGGTGGAACGGCCATTATCAAGAAAACCAACAATAGCAGGAGGATGCGGCTGGGATGGGAGCTACTACACGGCTGGTGGGAGTGTAAGCATGTTCAGCCACTCTGGGAAGCGGTGTGGCGGTTCCTCGCACATCTACCCAGAGCCTCCCTGTGATTCAGCAGCTCCGCACCTGACCATTTTCCCAATAGAATAAGAAAGTCTCAGTAAAACCGGCACAGGCCCGTTCACTGCAACACTGTCCAGTCCGCCCAGAGGGCCCTCGTGGAGGAATGAATCCATAAAATGTGCATATACACAATGGAATTCTACCCATCAGTCAGAAAGATGATGTTTTACCATTCATAAGGAGCTAGAAAGATTTGTGAAAACCTTACAGGAAGTGAGCCAGACAGTCCCAAAGAAGCAGCGGTTGCATGGTTTCCTTCATTTGTGTTAGATAGAACGTGCTCGTACCTCTCTAAGTACACACTTTGGGCAATATGCAAATGGGCATAAGTGAATGAACTCAAGTATCTTAAGATCTATGAAGAGTTAAAGCTGTATAGTTTCTTGGAAAGACTAGGTCAAAGATCAGCAAAGTCATTGCAAGGAGAATGGCACATCCAAGGGGGGTGGAGAATGTGGTCAGGAATTCGTGATGGACACCAAAATATTAGGAAAAATAAGGGCAGGGGTGGGTTGAAGGAAAGCGAGAACATTGCAGGAACGATCAAGATGCACTGTGTTCAGAAATCGCTTCGTAACATGGCAATGCCTGTACAGCTAAAGATAATAAAGGTTTAAGTCATCTTTAAATGTCCAATAATATCAACACAAAAGGAGATGTGGGATTTGTATATTCTGTTTTTACTTATTCTGACTTCCAGCACTCTGGACGCAAAGACCAGAAACGGAGCAAAGTCAAACACTGATACATTTTACGAAGTGCGGAAATTTTAATGGTATGCCAAGCAATGTAGAAACACAGTGGCAGTTCTTCTGGGTTTTGATTCATTTTTTTTTTTTTTTTTTGCCAGTCCTGGGCCTTGGACTCAGGGCCTGAGCACTGTCCCTGGCTTCTTTTTGCTCAAGGCTAGCACTCTGCCACCTGAGCCACAGCGCCACTTCTGACCGTTTTCTATATATGTGGTGCTGAGGAATCGAACCCAGGGCTTCATGTATACGAGGCAAGCGCTCTTGCCACTAGGCCATATTCCCAGCCCTTGATTCATTCTTTAAAAACCTTTCCAAGTCTGGTCCCACAAATTAGGAAATTTTGAGTCAAGATTTGTGAAACTTACCAAACGGAGATTTAGTGTAGAATAAAAATGACAGAAATTGCGAGTATACACGCTAATGAAGAAACAAACACACGGCTGGGGATATAGCCTAGTGGCAAGAGTGCCTGCCTCGGATACACGAGGCCCTAGGTTCGATTCCCCAGCACCACATATACAGAAAACGGCCAGAAGCGGCGCTGTGGCTCAAGTGGCAGAGTGCTAGCCTTGAGCGGGAAGAAGCCAGGGACAGTGCTCAGGCCCTGAGTCCAAGGCCCAGGACTGGCCAAAAAAAAAAAAAAAAAAAAGAAACAAACACATGTGATCTACTTGGCCATTGCAAGTCCGTGGCTAGTTGAGATTGATTTTTTTTTTTTTTTAAGGAAAAGCCCTCTATCTGGGCTCGATTTTGCTGTACATTTTCCCATGCAGCTTACACCCGATGATGTGCTGGGATTTGCCTGTGTGACCGACCACTGCCCTGCCCTTGACAGCACCACGGGAGGAGTGAAGACAAAGTCTTCTCCGTCAGGTACGCCATCCCACCGCTGAGGTGCGGAAGCTGCATGCTGCATGAAGAAGACGTGAGTATCGAGCTCTTGCCCTGAGAATCGGATCTTCCAGGACTGCCCTATTTGTTCCGTCCTTTAAGACAACGTAAAAGAAGAAAGGGAGCCATGCGTGTGACTTTAGAAAGCATTCCGTACTGATCTGGACCCTCGGGAACCAGTTGTTTTTAATAGTACTTGAGTTTCCATGTGGCACAGAGGCACCTGAAGGATGACCATTTGCATAAACCGCAAGGTCATATAAGGAGAGCCCACGGTTGCCCTGGATCATTTCATGTTGGGGACCCAGGAAATGCCGGAAGCAGAGCCGGGTGGGTGGCCGCCTGGATGCTCCTCAGGTCCCTGAGCCAGTTCTGTCCGCGCTCTCGCCCTCCTGGTAGCTGGAGAAGGCTGGCAGGCGTGTGACCTCGTGCAGCTGCTTATCCTCCCGTCTGCAGGTCAGGTTGTCAGGCGACACGCGTTCAGTGTTTCTCCTGCGATTCCATGAACAAATTAATGAACCAGGTCAAAAGACAAATGACCGCCCCCGGTGAGGAAGCCGTGCGGTGATCAGATCTGGCCAGACGGGGGCAGCAAAGGGAAGCTGAGCGGCTGGCTGGGAGAGAGAGGAGCCCTCAAGATGGACCAGGGCAAGAGGGGGTGGGGTGTCTGTGAGCAGAGCCACAGAAGGCCAGAGGAGAGTGACCCCCCCCCCCCCAAGCCAAGCCAGGCCTCTCAGCAAGTCCGGAGGGCTTCGCGTGACCCTGGGAGCGAAAAGCCAAAAGACGACCCACCGGGCAAAGCCCCAGCCCAGCCCTGACACAGTCCCCGGCTCCCCAAGCGCGGTCTGGTGACACACGTCTGTACTGCCTGCTCTCCACCCACTCTGCCCAGGGCGCCTCTGGAAGCCAGGCTGACCTTGGGGCGCAGAAGAACCAGTGGAGTTGGGGATCTACCTATTCACGGCAGGTGGGGAGTGAAAACGAGCTCGCCTCTCTCTGCCTCTACAGCCAAGTGGTTCCCGGCAGCACGATGTAGGTTCTCCAATGCAATGGCTCTACTACAGATAACTTAAATTATCCTAAGTGTACGCTTGTCATAAGGAAGCCAAAACAAGGTGAAAACATTTTCGCCAGTTGTTTTAAGTGACTAAGTTTAGCGCAGAGTTCTCACTCAGTTAAGAGTGCTCAATAAGCCAACCCACTGGCGAGCTGAAATTTCAGTTTTCTGAGAACAGCAAAGTGTCTAACGCTCCCTCAACAGAACTTGGGTGAATCCTTTATTGCGTCTTGTATTTGGGAAGCAAATGTTAAAATATTAGGAGTACTTACTATCACAGAGCTCTCCTGAGTATTCACTGAAAGATTCAGTCATAGTTAAGTTAGAAGTGTACCAGTCATAAAGTGAACAATTGGTCAATATAAATTAACATGGCTTTTTAGGTATAACAACTTTGTATACATTTCCATGAACTTGTTAAAATATCTCAGCATTTCTACTTGGCGTCATTATACAAGGCAGAGTAGATCCGGCTTTTCAAGAACGTTGCTCTCCCCTTCAGATGTACAAAATAAAAAATAAAAGAGCAGATGATTTAGAAAATTAAATTTATTGCATTTCTACAGTGCAGAACTGCGGTTGTGAGGTAATCATGATCATGAGGCTGGGAATAAAGTAACAGTTTGCTTTGTGCAGTTTAACTTCTCCTGAGGTAATCTCGACGGTTGCACCAGAGCGGTGAGGGACACAGGAGGGAGGGCGCTGCCGCCGCCGCTGCGGGGCCGGCTCTGGCTGTGGAGTACAGTGTCCAGCATCCAGTACGCAGCCGAGACGGCCGGATGAATCCACAGGACGCTCAAGATGGCTCTTGGGCGCAGGCGATGGGTTCGCCGTCCTGGGAAGGCCTGAGGAGGGCTTGGAGCACGTGTACCCTTTCCATACAACCTGCCCAGCACAGACGCTTGGTAGGGGCCCGGAGCAAATCGCACAGGCCACGCGCACGCGAAGGCGAGAGTCGTGGGGCAGGCCGCGCGCGGCTACCATCTGAGGAGGACCAAGTGCCCCCCAAAAATGCATTTCACCTCACGAGTCAGCTAGTTCTATTCTAGATAACGTCAAAGTCCTCTAGGCGTTCTGTGCGGACGATGACTCAATTTGAAAGAAATTCGCTTTTCATTGTTCGCATTGCACAATAACACAGGATCTCTCGGCCAACTTTAAATCATTTAAATATGAGCGTGTATTTCCTGGATGATACCTCGTCTTACAACCTTGCCGATAAAACTTCCACTATTGTAAAAGACGATCTTACCTAACATTTTCTATTTTAGAATAATTACAAGAACTTGCCAGTATGTCTCAAAAATCCTGTGTCAATATTTTCTTTTTATCCACAGGAATAAAAGAAAGTTTTCAGCCTAAGAAGGAATTCCTACCGTGCTAATCCACATTAGGTACAAATTAATGTCATTTAATAGTCTCAAGAGCATGCCAAAGTTTAAAATATTTGAACATTAATTAAACAATTAAATACTGTGTCGGATAATAATGGGACAATTTCCTGATCAACACTGCTAATTAATGCCCGTGTCATGAAGTTCACAGTGAGATTTTCGTGTTAATACTATAACTTGACAAAAGTTATAAAAGGCCACGAAACCAAATTTCTCTTTCTAAACTTTCTAGTCGATATAGCTTAGATGTCTGTGTTTGAAAACAAGTGGATTCCTTCATGTCAGGCTTGCACACAAAGTAGGTGAGTTCTCCGAGTGTCACAAGACCATAGGTGTATTTAAAAATTCTCACTAGGAATCACATTATGATGAAGTTCTTCTGTCTAATCCCTCCAAGTAGCTTTTACACAATGCGGATTCTTCATTCTTGGGTCTGTGTCTCTGATACTGTGCACGGCTGCTTTGTAAATCCACGCGGACCACTCATAAATGTTGGCCATTTAGTCCTAAGTGAATTTCACCAACATAGTAGAAACGACACCTTAAGATGTCCTCCATGCCATCCTCAGGGAGAGACCACGTGGCCGGGTTCCACTCAACGGTCACCGGGTTGCCTGAGCGGGGCCTCCTCCCTCGACATCGGCCCCACCTCACCAGGCCAGAGGGCCTTCGCCTCCGGAGACAGACAGCCTGCCACTCTATTTACCTAGAACCTCCGTCTGCGACACAGAGAGCCCGATGGAAACAAGGCCGTGCTGTGTGCACGGATGGGAACTCAAGCGTTCACCCTTGGGGACGTGGCCAAGTGCAGGGCAGTGTGGAGTGATGTCACGGGCCCCCGCGGGGTGCACGCCGTTCACGTGGATTTTATTGGGAACGGGAAGACACGCAGCGGAGTGCGCACAAACTCAATGTAGACGTGAATGAATTATTATGTAACCTTTCTTTTGAAAACACTAGCATCTCCAGTACTGCCAGAGTTCTTGTCCCAAACGTAACCCCTTTCTTTCCTCCTGTTGTCACCATAATCATCTTCTATGTATTCCTAACATCTGTAACTACAAATAGTTTGGCCAATGTTGTCCATGTCCAGTGGTCTGGTTTTATTTCCTCCAGCTGAGTGACAGTAACCAGAGGTACATGACTGTTTGGCAACTGGAATGTTGTTTCTGTCTTTTATTTTTGCTAATTGGTCTAAGAGTGATATTCCAACAGTATTCTAGTGTGAATCTTACGATTGCACATTATAGAACATGCTTTTTCCTGGGGAGGGGTTTCTTATATAATAGAAAAGTTCAGTCTGAAGGTCAAGAGACAAATTGCTTCCTGAAAATAAGCCTGGCCTCCATGTTCCTTGAAACGCCATCTTCAGTGTTTCTGTGAACAAAGTTGAACACAGGGAACTTTGGCTTCCAATCTCTTCTTTCCTGTTTGATCAAAGGACACACAAGATGGAGTCCTTGAAATTCACAGTGAGCGCACATTTCAGAGTATGTGCTTGGTGACAGAGGACGTCTTTGAGCTGAATCCCTTGGTGCTCTCCACTCTCTGGTGCTCTTTCTGTCTCTCTGAGAACATTCTGTGCCTGCTCCCAACCTACTGAAGTTATTTGGACATTAAAAATGAGAGCCATGCTCTGTGCCCAACTGGATTATTCTCTTACTTTGGGGGAATCTCTATTTTCAGTCCATCCTGGGTTTTCATTCAGCTCTCGACCGAGTAATAACCTCTTCACTCATTCTTGTGTGACATCCTCCAAATTTAATTGACTTCAGCAGCTGTTTATATTTAATATCTTTAGATCATATCTGCCTTCATGTTACAAGGAACATAAAGGCCACATTTCAAGTTGTGCTTATTGCCTTACTTCATTGCTAGAGAGGAGAAAGATGATAACAGGACTTCCTTATCAGACTTTTATTGTGTTAGCCATCTCTAAGTATTCCACAGGCATCTGCCAGTCATTTCCAATGCACATGGAGATATTAATAGTTGCATTAGGAATTTATAACAAGCTCATATGGATTGCTTCCAGTGTTTTGCTACTTAGAGTAATATTTAGTGTTGTTTTCCAGTAAATAGATTTTTATTTTATTTATGTAACCCCTTTGTAGCCTGTTTCTATTAGAAATATCAGCCAAATGTTATAAAATCAATTTTCAGGGCCCAGTGACAGAGGTATGTGGTAAATCTTTTACTTTGCTACTGACATGAATTACACTGGGGAATTTCTCTCATTCTTGGAAGAAACCTAAATTATAATAACATTATTATGGTTTTGATGCATTGCTATATTATGGCCATATCAAAAAATTGTGAGAGAATGGTATTGTAGATAAATAAATCTTGCTTTCCCTATGGTTCTGCCTGGAGCAGACTTCATGATGGGCTGATACAGGAGCATGGATTTTATTTAGGAAAGTTCTCTCAAGGACATAGAGGGAGCAAGGGCACCTTGAGACCGGAGGTGTGTGGGAAGCCTGTGAGAACCCAGGAACCGTCTCTGATCACAGTGTAATGGTAAGAATAGCGGAATTTCACAGCCATGAATAGAAACTCCGTCTCCCTTCCCCCTCTGCCGGAAACCAGGCTCTCTTCCTACCCAGTTTGGACTCCTCACCTCAGTGGAACCTCAGGGAATTGTTCTTCTGTCACGTGCTGCGTGCTCTTGGAACAACGGTCCCCAGGGCCTTTCATCCTGCCACGTTCTCAGGTTTTGTGTCGTCTGTGATGATGAATAGCATCCCATTGCCTATCTGCAGTCTGTTTCTGTCCCCAGCTCTTCTACTGTACCGGATGTTGATTCTCTATTTTCCAAGGGTGAGGAGAACCACGTGAGCTTAGCGCTGCAAGTCTCTGTTCAGTATGCTGATTTACACTGATGTCAACTCCGGTCCATGTATATCCGTCGAAGCTTCCTGCGTAGAGTTACTGGAGTTCATCACCACTGGGCTTCTAATTTTCTGATGAGCCAGTCATACGCTTTCCAGCCGGCTTTTCCAATTCACATCTGCACGAGCACAGTGCTCATGATCTCAAAGTGAGAGAACGTCAGATCAGTTTGATTTCAACACACCACGAGACAGAAATAAATCGAATCTTGAGCTTAGGAGCCCGTGCAGCGCGGCACCGGGGGGCCAGGGGCTCGGACCTTGGAAAGGCCAGCTGTGGTGGGAGAATGGACCTCCTCCACGCTCAGAGCCTCCACACCTGCCGAGCGCCCTTCAAACGCCCTTCACAAGGCCGGAAGAGGCGCCTGGAACCTGCCACCTCTGCGTAGCACTTCCGGAGACTTTCTGAGTAATGAACTATTACTTGGATAACCTCCAAGTAGGAATTAGACAAATAGGAGCCAGAAATCTTTAAAAGAAATGTAATAGTAGGAAAGAGAAGCGTTTGGTTCTCGTCAGCTGTATCTGGAAGGAGATAGTTCACGCTCGTTGTGACTTCTGAGTGGAGAAATGATGATTGGGAGAGGACTTGAAGTGTTTTGAAAGGCAATTCTCAAGAAACTTCAAGGGCGAAGAAAATAAATAATGTAATGGAAAAGGCCACAACAACGTGGTGGCTTAAAAAAAAAAACTATTTTAAGAATGCTTAGCTATGTGAGTCAGAAATGTGATTAACTTATTCTAGAAAGTCTCAGAGTTCTCTGCTCCATCAAGTGTGTGTGTGCCCAGGGCAGGTAGAGGGGTGGGGAAAGGGAGGGAAGTGGAGGGGTTGGTGTGATTAAAACCTAAGATGTGCACGGGAGGAATCCCGGGGCACGGTGACTAGATGACGAAATGCGCGAGGGTAACATTCAAAAAGGCTCTGGTGGGGTGAGTGCCAGCTGGGCTGGGGGAGGGGCTGCCGGGGAGGAGAGGGAAGGAGGCGGGCTAGATGTCCTTGATACGCAGGTGTAAAAATAGAAACAGGGTATCACTGGTGTTCTTCGTGATAAGCAGGCACAAGGATGGGGGAGAGCGGAAGCCGGATCGAGCTTGGTCAGGATATTTGTGTGCATAAAGAAACGATCACAATAATGTAACTCGTATTTACTAAGATACATGTTCATATATATATATATATATATTCTCCTAAAATTCTTTTAATTGATGAGATCCCAATAACGAGAGAATTCGAATCTACAAATTTCAGATGGGTTGGAAATAGTGATGAGAACAGCAGCTGACGGAAGGTGCATGGATGCCCTCCCCGGGCGGTGGGTGGCCACGGTGGACGGTGGGGGGCTCGCAACCGGGGACCGGGGAGAGCGAGCCCAGGAGTGGGGGCCCCTGCGGGACTGATGTGTTAAGTCACCACTATTTCCCATGTGATAAATGCCCTTCCAACACAACTTGATTGAGTATGTGTGTGTGTGTGCGTGTGCGTATGTGTGAATTTACATAATAGAGACCTGCAATACTCATGTATGGAGACAGAGTCATGCACGGAAGGGACTCTGGGAGGGGGCAGACTGGCTTTGAAATGCTGTTGTCCAAAGCAGGAGGAAAAGCAAGGCCGAGGTGGTGGGTGGTGTGTTACCCAAGCACACAGACACGGCTGTGGCATTGCACACCATTGCTCATGCACACACTGTCAGCCATAGAGTAAAGGTCTTGGATATATTACTTCAAAAACGTTACAGAGATGTGGGCACAACCTTTTAGGCACAGTACCAGAGCTATGGGTCACGTACGTGTACTTTTTACACACATCTGGGTTTGCATGAATTTCTTCACAAGTTGAAACGCATCTCAGGTGTTATCATTTTCCCTCATAATATTAGTTTTTCTATTTGCCTTTTCTAAATCTGCTTTTTCATAAGGTGATCAAAAAGCGTGTTGGGGGAAAGGAATTCCTTTTAACCAGCTCCTGAGAATTTGTTTTAAGCAGTTCACCAGGCAGACGCCCAGCGATACTCTAATTTTCTCTGGAGGTTTAAGAGCTCAGAGGAGAAGAGAGTGGTTTGTGGTTATTAATTTTTGATATTACTTTGGTACCGAATAGTTGGTGGAACTGCTTTGCTTCTTTTACTGTTTTCATGCCTAAGCACATTTTGGTTCTTTCCCACGCCTCTGTGTCTTCATTAAAATGAAGAGCCAGAAATACAAACTCAGGGCTCTGGGGTGAGGAAATCAGTAAATCCAGCAGTTGAAAGACCCTCAGAACCGCAGTGAGGATAACAGGCACACATATTGGCACTGACCGGATCTTTCGGCGAGGCCTCGCTGCAGTAGGGAAGTGTGCTTCCGTGGGAGAGATGGGCAGACGATGACTTGCACCTGGGAAACCGGACAGCCAGGGAGAAGGCTCTGTGAAGAGGGAGACAGAGGCAAGGAACCCCACAATACCCGGTGCTCAGGATGCCCCCCAAAGTTAGGACTGGTCAAGAAGACCTTTCCCTATACTTGAAAAATCACTCAGCCAATGCCATGAACCCACACTCTTAGCTTCCAGAGCTGTGAGGGAAGACATTCCTGTTCTTTTCTTAGCTGGCAATTTCTGGTTCTTTCTATCAGCACTACATAGAAAACTAACGTAGTCCCTATTCATAAGCATGTCAGCAAATGAAGTAATGATGTGTGATAAAAAAAAATCATTACAAAGTAATCACTAATACGAAGTTCACATGCATACTAGCTATGCACATTTACTGTTGGGGTAGAAGGTATGTGAAAGAGATATTTCTGCGGGTGAAAGCACAGATTGGTGATGTGGTTTTACTGTACCTGCACGGAGGAGGGAAGGGAGGAAACAACACAGGATCCAGACACCCTGCGATGACACCGTCGTGAAAGCCTTTAGTTGTAGAACATACCACTTGGAATTTCAACAGCTACTGATTCTTCACAAGCCCTTTCAAGAGACCATAAAAAAAATAAAAACAGAATGAATCAAAAAACCCGCTAATATTTTCTTCTTGAGACTTTCTCACAAATGAGACTCTTGCTGCCCCCCCACCAAAAAAATAAATAAATAAAAGAACCAGGAGGCAGAAAAATTGTCAGGACCAAAGTCACCAGAAACCATACTGAAAAAGTAAGAACACACGAAAATATAGTCCTGTCATCACACCTCTATTCTATTTACAACGAATTCAGCACTCAAGAAAATGGCACTAGAACTTCTTCATCATATGTTTCTGAAGAACACGTATGTATGCATTAAAAATTACTGTGTTGTTATTCCCAAGGTGTTATTTCCTTAAATCGGTCTAAAATTGGTGTCAGCAATGACCCGTTAGTCAGAAAATACTCAGAAAAAATAGCAATTAACTCTGAATAATTTACAAAGAATATTTATACCGATAATGAAGATTTTGTTGACAAGCTCCGAAAGTTCTGTGGTAGGTCAACACTACAATATTTACTAAACTTAATCAGGTCATTTCATGATCCATCAAATTAACCCTTGATGAACTGGATGCCCTAACGTATTAGCCATGCTCATAATGTTCGCAGGTTACTAATTGTCTGTAATATCCCAATTATCACACCTATAAAAAAATGTACTGTTCTTTTGAAATTCCTTCCCAATTAATAATATCAGAATCCCCTCCAAAAAAAAAAAAAACAAAGAAATTGAGTAAAGTCAATTGTAGACTTGGCGTGTGTGTGTGTGTGTGTGTGTGTGTGTGTGTGTGTGTGTGTGTGTGTGTTCTGTACTGGGGTTTGAACCCTGGGCTTAGACACTATCTCTCAGCTTCCAACCCGGAGACCCACCCCTCGTGCCCCAGCTCTCCTTTGGCCTTTGCTGGTTGAGTGGAGAAAGGAGTCTTATGGCCTTTCCTGCCCAGACTGACTTCAAACTACAGCCCCTGACCCTCGGCCTCCTTAGAAGATAAGATTAAAGGAATGAGACCATAGTACACAGCAATTCTTTAGCCTCAGGCACAATCTTAGCTTCCATTAGTCTTTGGAGAATGAACTTATCTTTCTTTTCACTGCTTAGGTTTTCCTCTTTGAGCCTTCAAAAGATCACAGTGCTCCTTAGTACATTGGGTAGTTTCCCATGGCTTTTGCATCTTGAATATAACTAGCATTATAAGAGAGTGGAGTGTGAAATCAAGGCCTTAAATTGAAGCCTCAGTAGCTGCACATATGCAAAAAAAAAACAACCCACAAATAAAAATCTTCAGATCTGCAGACAAATGCTTATGCAACCTACATACACATACAACCCAGTGTGGCTCACGCGCGAAAGCTGACCCCTATCAGGAGCCGGCCCTGACAATGCAACCTATCATGGCTTGTATTTGTTTGTGCCTACTTTTAATGGGGTGAACGTCACGAGACTCACTTACCTGCTAGATCCCTGAGTCCACCGAGGGTAGTAACTCACAGAGTGTGTGGAAGCGGAGTGTGTTCTGAGTCCACAGGGAGGAGACATCTCCCATTGGCTCGCTACCAGAGTGGCCCACACCCCAGATGGTTGGTCAGGGGCCGGAACCACCCGCAGGGCAGAAGAAAACAGGAAGGACAAACAGAGACACATTTGCCTACCAAGCCATCCTGGTTATACTGGGAATTTTACCGTCTGTATTTTCCTCAAAGAAGCCATAATACTTACCTGCTATTTTTGTAAGAAAATGCATTCTGATTTGCTCTCACTTGACTTTGAAATAGCTGTTTTGAGCATGACCTCTTTGTCGGTACATCCCAATGTTTAGCATTGTGCTTCTACCATAAGAGAAAGCATCGAAGAGTTCCCATTATTGTGCCTTTAAATTCTGCTATAAAGCATATAAATCACTGTGGCCCAGAAAAACCAGACGCAGGAGAAAGCGGAGCACAGAGGTATGTTGATAATGTTTCCGTGCTGCACTTCTGATATTGACTATTTGCAGGATAAATGGAAAATGAACACAATTTATGAGTATTCATGATAATTGCCAAAAAGACACTGGCTCTGAGTTTATAAAGCCGATTCTGTTCACAGCAAAAAGAAGGATGAAGCATTATACATACTCAGTGGCGGCTGCTCCTTGCAGAGCCTCTTACTTTGGAGCAAGAGTGATTTAGTATGCCTGCCTAAAACATAAGGAGAATTTCGGTAATATCAAATAACGTCATGTTTTTGAATGTAAAGAACTGTGCCCTACAAAACACTTGCTGCTTATTGAAGGGAACAAAGGAATGTTGCGGTTTAAGTGCATCTTTATTTGAAGGGGAAGATGAAGACCTGCATAGTTTCCTTTCGCCGTAGACGCGTGCGGTAAATGCTCTGTCTGCGATTCACTGTGATTGAGCCGTCCTCAGATGAGGTTCATCTTGTTCGGAATGAGTCCCGGGTTTCCTAAATGTAAAAAAAATATATATATATATATATATGTTGTTTTTAAGTGTGCGTTTGGGTGTGTGAGACTGTGTGTGCACACAGAAGCGACCCCGTGGCCCTGTTGCGTCAGCGATGGCGGGAATGCACCCGGGGGAGAGCAGGACGATGGTGATGGACCGCGGTGCCCGGCCCTTGGTGCAGGACGGGGCTGCCGGCCCTGTGCGCTGACCCCTGGCTGTTGTCAGTCCCGCAGCGTCCGCAAACATGTATGGAGAGACGTGTGCCCTGGGAACCTGTAGGAAGGCGTCTCACTCACCTTGGGCCTCGCGTGTTGTAGAACGTGCCGGAGAGGAGATCAAAGCACGCTGTACGCAGGCATAAAGTATCATCGCATGTATCCTGTTTGCATAGTTGATATACGCTAACAAAAATCCGATTGCAAAGGAATATTAGAATTGCAGGGGTGATGTTGGTCAAGACACGTGGTGCGCATCAACTGGCGCGATGGTTGTCAACATGATGTACAACAACTGAAAGGAACTACGTGGGCGATTTAGAAAGGAAGCGCTGCCGTTCTGGTGTCAAGCCTCACTCCAGTCGTTTTAGCAGGAGAATTCGCAGAAATACGTGGCTCTCAGCTCACCCCCAGTTTCCACGTCCCGGGTTCCTATCGTTGCTTCGCATTCACGAGTTTGGGACAGTCTCTCACTCGCCAGGAGCTGGCATTCCCTTCGCGTAGTTTACAAAGCCCACCGCCCTCCCACTCCAGTGGATTCTCAGAAATACCCGCGAGCCAGGTCTCCTTCTCACTGCCAAACTGCGGCCATCGCTGGTCTCGGTGTCTTGGTGAAACTAGCCCAACGCAAGTCCCCGGGTGTGTTCCTTCGTAACCACTGTCCGTTTCAGAAATACCCCTTTCTAATATTTTTGAAATGTGTGGTTTGGGAATATCCCCACAGGAGGTAAGTGCCAGTGCTGTTTAGTCCACCAAAGAAGCAGGACAGAGAAAACGGCGTGTCTGAGAGGAGCTGGCCGAGGAATGACTGTATCAGCATGGAGAACGGGCATCAGAGAAATGTGAGGGTTGGGTCCTTGGCACATTTCCTGGGAGCTGTGGGCACCGACACTGGCGGGATGCAAAAATCCCAAACCAAATAAGACAGGGCAAGGACGGAGCTCGCACGCTCCCCGCTGCGGACTTCCAGGGCCCCCCTGGCTCTGCTCTGGCCTGGGGCGAGCTCAGGCTTCCTGCGCTGGTCTTGGGGTGAGCTCCGGTGGGGTGTGGGGGTTTCTTTATCACAGCGATATCAACTACTTCTTCAGTTATGTCTCCTTCTCTAATGTTTATGAATCACCATTCGAGACCTTACTTTGCCACACGCAATGAGTTAGGTTTAGTGAAAGTCACTGCTCTTAGGATCGTTAGGCTGTCTGGATTTATGCCACTTGGTCAGGTAAAGAGGAAAAAACATGGCAATGTAAGCTGATTTCGCAGGTTTTTTTCATGTAACTGGACAGTAATACTATTTATCCTCCATTTCATTACTTTCCCTTTCACCGGCGAAAGGGATTATGTATCGTGTGGACATGATAATACAATCACAGAGCATATTAAAGAGTATCTAAAAGTTACAAAAAAAAGCTTAACAATATCCAAACCAGCAGCTAAATGGTTGAAAATCCATTTTCTTATTATTTAGTTTACAAAGACAGACATAAGTGTAAAAACCTTGTCAGGAAAAAAAGAAATTGGTAGATCATGATAATTAGAATTTATTTTCTCGCTGTGCAACACCGTTGGGTTGTAAGGAAGAAAATAAAAGCAGGGCACATGTCTTCAACACTGTGATAACTGAAAGTGTGTGGAATATTAATTGTTTTCAAGAGCACAATCTGCTTCGCACAATAGAAATAATTGCACAAAGAATGTTGTAATCATTGACTTGGGTGAAGTTAATCTGTTTTTGTTGTCTTCTGTGTGGTGTGGGGATTGAACTCGGGTCCTCGAGCTTGCTGGGCAAGAGCAAATGCATCCTCAGTGTCTTTCCCTCCCCCTCATTGTAGGAGAAGAGCTGCAGGCCCAGGCCCCGGTGGGACACAGTTCCACGCACGTGTGCGCCCACCATCTGACTGGTGACGTGGGCCAAGTCTCCGCCTCCTGCGTGGGTAGGATACGAGCTCAAGCCACTACCCTCAGCTGAATAGAAATACTGTTTCCACTAAGCCCCGGAGCAATATCGTGGGTGCACGTGTTGAAATAGGCCAAAATTACGATGGAGGGGAAAGCAATGATGTAAACCGTCTACAAGTTCAGATCGTAAGTAAATGTCTGTATTTCAAATGAAAAGCAACTGTTTCTGCAGCGCTGACCACAGGTGCCCTCAGAGTGTGATTTACAAATGCTTTCATATGTAAAATGCATTTTATTTTCAAGACTTAGTAGTAAATTTGGTTAATTTCATGTTACCTTATAATCCATTTTGAACAACAGGCACCTGATCTGGGCAGAAGAAAGTGCCGGATCTGGATAAGCAACAAATAATCTTCCTGCTCCCTCCTTCCCACAAGGAACACATCACACACACACACACACACACACACACACACACACACACACACACACACTTTAGAATCATATGTTTTCCAATACAGGGAACACCCTCAAACTATAAATAGTATGTCACAAATTCCAGCCACCTAAGGCAACTGGTAGCTGCGCATGGGGGTGAAACGGGGCCCCTGCCCTCCCAGCCCCACAGAAGGGGAAGTTGCAACCCACAAATGGTTAAAAGCAGCAACCAAGGGAGGGGAAAAAAAAAATCTAGCTTGACTTCCTCTATTAACCAGACGACAGCAAGTCGGGAGAAGCGGTGCCCTTTCCAATTTAGGAATGATGCTCTCCAGACAGTGCGAGTGACTCCGAAGCATACGAAGCAGTTAACCTGCCCGGCGAGAGGCCACACCAGGTGTCTGCTCCTAGCCTCCCGCCTCCGGAATCGTTCCGATCAAAGAAAGGCGGCCGGGCCCCCCCCCTCCTCCCTGTCTCCCCCCTCCCCGCTCCAGACTCTGCGTGGGGAGGCCCACTGGGTCTCGGATTTGGAATCAATTAGTCCTGCGTTCTTGTTTCCACAGAGCAGGGCAGAGGCCTGGGTGGCCGCGGCAGAACACAACGATTTCTTAGCTCAAAGCAGGGCAATCACGCCCTGTCACTCAGTCACAGTTCCAGACTCTTGTTAGTTTCTTTCCTCATTAAAACGACAGCATCTTGAGCATGCAAGGAAAGACAGGCTGTAAGGTGACGCGCTAAATCTGCGAAACCAAGGAGACAGAGAGGTGACACCGATCGCTTATCTGACCCAGGGCAGAAATAAACATTTAAACCAGCACGTGTGAACAAGCAGATAAAGCATACGATTCCATTTTTTTTAAACTGAAAATGTGGTTTTTATAGTGATCCCGAATAGCCATGTTTCCCAACCAGACTCAGCAATCTGCGTTTAAGAAGAACATACAAGGGCTCTGAGTTCAAGCCCCAGCATGGACACAAGGAAATAAATACATCAAATTAAATTAAAAGAAGAATTTATTTAGCTATTGGTATGCCTTAGGAAGAAAGAAGAAGGGATGAATTGCTAAAATTCTAGGAAGTGGTTAAAAACTGGGTTTTAGATTGACCTCTAATTGGAATCTGAGACCTACATATTTAGGTAATCCTTAGAGAAGAAATAGGACAGAACAATTTTACAGAAAAATAATGGAATGTGTTTTCATAAATCAGTCTGAAGTATTTTATATTTTAAATTCTATAACATTTGCCGTAAAGACTAGAAGATTCGTATGGCTTGTGAATTGTTAAGGCTTATGGCAACCACGTGTTAATTAGGATCAATTTTCAGCTATGGTTGACTCTAATGGTGGAGTTTTGCTGATACTTGACAATGTTAACCGTGGCGTATAATATCACTAGAAACTTCTTAGGTATGTGAGAATAAGAAAATCTTCTAATTATGTACCGCAGGATATAAAAATTTTGCGTTAGTGGACTTGGCATGTTTAATTAGTGTTTTCAAATTTATAATTAGGAAAAAAAATTCAGTGAAGCGTGTCAAGTTGGTATCAGGAAGACTGTATTTCTTTGCGTTTTGCTGAGCGAAAATAAACACTAACATTTTGAGAGGACATGCTAGTGAAAATTTTACTGAGGCTTTTAGGTACACAGTTAACGTTTCAGACTGAAGCTCTACAGGTTTAGCTTCGGGTAGAGCGCCTGCTCCTGTTGTAGTTTGAGTACAGTATCAAATGAGAACTCACATGAAGGAGATGTGGCGTTTAAGGTATTATGGAAATATACATTCCAGGCCTTCCCTTTATTTCACTAATGTAATGGTTGGGATGATGAAGGACAAAGTTTACCATCGTAAGACTCCAAGAAAATAAATCCCGAGTTTCGGTGTGCGGAGGCATAATGTCCTTCCGGACATGCAGTTTGGTTTCCAGGCCCACAACCTCCTGGGTAATCAGACTTGCAAAAGGCATTGATGATATTTAGATAAAATAGTCTAATACCAGGAATAAATCTTGGTGAGATGGCCAGCCTATGTAATACGAGCAGCCCCGACTTGCATTACAAAGAGATTTATTTAATCCTCCAGGAAGAAAGAAAGAAATAGTCTGCAAGTAGCACAAGTGCAGGAAATATGTTATTCCGTATAACTCCTCTTTAACGTAACAGCACATCACACGCAAAATGAATAATGCTAAATGTTCTATCACGTGCTATCAAATGTGACTTGAAATGCTGAGGGACAAAAGGCGTAGAGAGCGTTTCCTCCCCGGAGCTCTGCAAGGGGCTCAGAGATGCACAGATGCGTGCACTGGGTTTAGAGAAAGCAGCGTGGACGGCGCTGTGCTCTGCAAACCTCCACCCGGGGCTCTGCCATCTGCCAGGAGAAGGGAGAGGGAGGTCTGGGGGCCGGGCATGGGCCTGGCAGAGGGGCCAACGCGGCCCGCGCTCCGGTTGTCGGAGGCCTGGCAGCCCGCAGAGGAGGATGCAAGGGTAGCTCCAGGCACTTTGTGATGAGTACCGTGGCAGAGGTGAGGTTTGCAGCCATGTTCTTCACTTCAGGAGGGTGTGGGTGGAGTCCAGAGGAGCGCCCGGGAACATTCCAGAATGAAGTGACTCGCATCGTACACGTGCAGACGAAGGGGTTAGACGGAGGCTCATGTCTAGAAAGGTCCCAGTGAGGGTGGCCCAAACAATGCACCAAATGACTGAAACAGGACACCATTGTGGGGGGCAAATGCTTCCTTTACCACGGACGGAACGGCCCCCATCTCACCTAAGCGGAGCAAGGTGTTGGACAAGTGAGCGGGAAATCTTGCAATTTTTTTTTTAAAGCAATAGGTCTTTGAGAAACATATATAAAAACAGAGTCGTACAGAACAGCAAAGAAGTCCCAGAGGGCTTTGCGCAGTGGGACTCGTTGAAGGGTGGAAGGACTGCACAGTGCCATCGTTGGAACAAGAGACGAGGTGGAGAAAGGCCTGCGACTCAGGCGGGGGGTTGAGCACAGCGGTGCGGCCTCACGGATGCCACCCGCGCTCCCTGCCTGCCCCGTGAGCCGCGCGCGTTACAGCGCGGCCCAGCACGGCTGGGGAAGGGTGGCTTCTACCAGAAAGGACCACCGGAGAGCTGGGCACTGGCGGCTCCCTGGTGGCTGCCATCCTAGCCGGTCAGGAGGCGGAGAGCTGGGAATCACACCCAGCTCAAGCCGCCTGGGGCAGGAAGGTCGATGAGACTCGCGCCAGTTACCCACAAAAGCCAAAAGTGGAGCAGCAGTCCAAGTGGCAGGGGGCTAACGTGGAGCAAAAAGCTCCAAGACGGCACCCGGGCCTCGAGTTCAAGCCCTGGGGCCCACGCACACACAGGTATGCACACACACACACACACACACACACTGTGACACATTGATGAAAGTAGTCCCAGTGAAAAGAATGTATCCAGCAATATATGGTGATAGCATATAGATGATAAATTACCAATATTACTAAGTGTGTCGGCCATCATTAAATGCTTCTTTAGTGGATTTGCCAACAAGGTATGCGAAAGGCGACAATACTAACTCACCTTTCCTTCTGTGGACAGCTTCTGATTAAGTTTGTGTAGGATTTATAAATTCTGATGCACTTTGATGACCAATTGTATCGGTCAAAATGTAGATCATCTTGTAGGCTTTACTTGCACAATAGCCTTTCTTTGTTGCAGTATAATTATCCAAGGAAATTTTAATAAATTTCTAAATTACCCAAGATAGTACAACCCACGTCCCTAGGTAACAATTCAATAAAGCTAGATATTAAAAACTTATATATAAACAGAATCCAGCTATTTAGAACTAAACGCAATATATTATCTTAAGATAAAATCAATAAAATTCCAGTTGCAGCCATTGGAAACTAAATATTATGAACATAAATTTCACTAAAATAATATCTGAATTAAAATATATGGGTGGAGGCCAAAACTACACTTACCATGTACTGTTTTATATTCAACAGGAAAAATAAACATACAGAGGATAAAATTACAATACATTAATCATAGAAATTTAAAAACAAGAAATAAGATAAAAATAATTTAGTTGACAAATATAATCCTTCATAAGCAATTCAAATGAACAAAAATAGCTGGTATAACAAAGAACAAAATTAGAAGGCTTGGGTAAGGAAATTAGAGATAGACTTGTCATCATATATATGTGATGTATATGTGTTCATATACTTCTCCATATCAGTGTACTTGAAAATGTCATCAAATATTATTAAACATATAAGTGTAACTGAGCAATTTCAGTAAAATATGGAGACTATATCTGTGGAAAAGAGTACTGAGAGTAAAACCTTTAGTATTGTTGAAATATTTGGAGGGACAGTGCCTGTAAACCAGTATTAATAAAAATTTCACATTGTGTGCTGGGTACAGTGTGTGACAGTCCATTTCGTTTTTGCTTTTTAAAAATATGGCTTTTTATGTACTGGTAAGTTTTCAATTTTGAGAACTGATGTATCCAAAAGGCATGTTTGGAAATGAATACAATAAATTTGGATCATTAGTAAAAAAACAAACACAGAACCAGACAATATATGTTATTAATGGAAATACAACACTGGGTTCTTTACACATAATTATTGAAATTTTCCAACATGCAAGTCAAGGACTAGAAAACGTGAAGTTGATGAAATCAGGATGAGTCTGAGATAGAAACCACATTAGAATAGAAGGCAGAAATCAGAGAAGGATGTAAGGGAAGGGAATCCATGTTGACATCAGAGAAGGGCATAAATGAAGGAAATCCATATCGGAATTGTACTTAAGAGTGGACTGAGATGATTTTTACCTGTTCTTATTGAGTGACCATCTTTGTTGCAAGATAGGAATACAAACTAAAGGGGTAGATTAAATTATTCTGGAGAGCCTTTTGAAGGATCAATGTCTGCATCTTTGTGCAAAAAAAGGGTATTTATTACAGAATACTTCAGTATTGCTTTTACCTTTATAGTGTTTATTTAATCTATTTTGTACACATGTTTAAATTTAGTTAATGAGCATAATGAGAAAACTCATATTTGTATATACTTCTTAGATGTTAATCATTTCAGATAAGAAACAATTTTAAGCTAGCAGGGTGCTGAAGTTACTTTTCTAGAAAAGAAGCATCCAGTTTCTGACTTTCTCAATACATATTTATCTCCATATGAGTGCATCTTTTTTTTTTTTTTTTTGGTCATGGGGCTTGGGCTGGTGGTTAAGACTCTCTTGGACTTTCCTGCCCCCGCCATCTTTGAACCAAGATCCTCATACCTCAGCCTGCTGGGTAGCTAGGATTACAGGCGTGAGCCACCAGTGCCTGCCAAGTGCACAATTTTAGAGAAGGGCACGTGACATTTCATAGATGGTTAGTTCCTTTAAGTAATGATTAGAATGTTGCCAATGGTGGTTCTCAATTACCATTGGTCAATTTTGTTCTTAACTATCTTTGACCCGAGTAGGAAGAAAGCGTTTTCAACCATCCGTGTATAAATCTTGAAGTCTTTTGTAGGTGACGTCTTCAAGCGCTCGTGGGAGGCAGAGCCGGGAGTCTAATCAGAGACAGTGGCTCCAGCATCGGTCCTCCTCAACGACCTATACGAGCCATCCATAAATCAAATCTATTTCGCTCCTACTAATATTTTAATTATACCTCCAATTGCTTTGAGCAGCTTTAACACTAATATGGAATACACGTTTAGTAGGTTTCCTCCGAAAATGTTCTCTCTACGGTTATCAATTCCAAGAGAACACTTTCATTAAAAATGAGAAAGATTTTTTAAAAAAAATCTGCTCCCATTTATCCATCGAGGAGTTTTTCCCATGGCTCTGTGGGGCTGTGGGCAAAATCATCTCTTCTCCATTTCTGAAGCTGCTAATTACACACCACACATTAAATCAAGTCCACTTGGGAAAAGGCCACATCATCAATTAATTTAATTAACAGGAAGACTGAGAGAAGATATGGTTATCATATGATAATCACCCCTTGGGGATGTCTCTCCGGCGCAGTGTGTTTCATATATAAGTGGCAAAAGAATGGCCATCCTTGCGAGGGTCTGTTAACTCTGCGGAGATCAAACTCCAGACGTGACCCATGTGATTTGCACGGGAATGAATAGCAGAATTTTTTTTTGTAGAACCTGGAACGTTATTTAAGCATCTCAGTTTTTATAACCAAGTTTGTATTTGTAAGTAAAGTTAGGGCTATATAGTTTTTCTTTTCTTTTCTTTTTTTCTTTTTCCCCCAGCCCAGTGGGTTTTCTTTCAGGAAGCACCCCATACCCTCTTAAATGAGGTTGAACAAGAACGTGCTAAAACTTGGCCAGCCTCAGCTCCAAGTTAAGACAACTTGGAATGCATGCTACAGTCTCCAAGAACAGCAAGGCTTCCTTTGCTTTTCCTGACCAGCCCTCTTGATTCCTTTGACCAACATGTGAGATTTTTAATTTGTTGACCTCAGGTCTATTCTACTGACACCATAGCTGACTTCATACCTGTACCACACTGCTTTGACTATTGTATGTTTGAAGTCAGTTTTGAAAACAAGAAGTTTGGGGAGCTCCAAAGTTGCCCTTTTTGCAGGTTGGTTTGGGCTATTTCAGGAAAATGAAGTTTCCTTTTCTGCAAAAATATCATTGGGACCTTGATAGAGATTTTGAATACACATTTTGAATACATCTTATCAACATCAAAACATCACAGTCACAGAAACTGGATGTCCTTAGCATGTGTTTGAGTCTCCACTTTGTCTTCTCAATTGTGTTTTCCAGTGTTGGTTTTGTCATCTGAAGCCTTGCTGAATTTATTTCTTAGTTCTCACAGGGTGTCTACATATAAAACATTTATCTGTAAGATTATTTCTTCATTTTTAACCATGATGCCTCTCATTTCTTCTCTCGTTTAATTGCACTGCTGGGAGTTTTTATTCCATTTTTAAACAGAATTGGCAACAATTGGAATCCTCTTTCTGACTTCAGACAAGCCTCCAGTCTCTTACCATGTGGGCAATACAAGACATGTGAGAGTTGAGTTTTGTTTCTTATTTTTGTGTTCTTAGATTGTTAAGCCTTTTTTTAACTATTGAATTTCATGAGATTTATGCCAATTGGTTTTTATGGATTAATACAGATGCCTATATTGTTATTCCTTCTCTCCTTATAAAAGAGACCAATTTTATTATTCTCAAGCATTACTAAAATTACATTTTCTTTTGGTTTTGCAAAACAAAAAAAAAGCAAGGTAAAATTACATATAACAGACTGATATTTCAATGACTATTGTAACTGAAATCTTTGTTCTTTTCCTGGCTTCTTTTTCAACAAAGAAAACATTTCTAAGATTATCATTATGTAGTTAAATGGTTTATCCGACAATTATTAACAATGATCCACAATTATCTACATAATAAAGCAAGTATTTGATTGGGTAACATTCAAATAGTTGGTTTTATTTGCCCTTTGCCAATGCAAATACCATTGCGTTTGCTTTGAAAACACATTCCAATTGTTTCCTAGATAAAACCTTTCATCTTTCAAAATAGTGTTCAAATGTTACATTTTCCAAGCTGCCCAACCACATTTTATAATTCTATATCGTCAAACATTAAAGCATAGGATATTTTTCTTTTTTACATTCCATAATACACAGAATATCTATGATAAGCTTCAGTGTCTAATATTATCTGTCATGAAGTACTTTCTCAAAATGTGTGTCATTTTCCAGTCAGAATTACTGAGAACTAATATTTCCATTTTTAACAAAAAATTTCCATTTGAACACTTGATTACTGTAATCTACCATGGTCATATCACTATTGCTCCTGGTAATCAATTAATGAGGAACATAACATCTTCAAACTTGGTAATATCAAAGACCTGCATACATTGGATTGGTTGTAGCTGTCTATAATTTCTTAGGTATGTAAAATATGTAGAGATAAGTTTAAATCAGATTGCAAATATAGATGGATCTCAGCATCCTTCTAAAATTTTCAGAACAACCACAGGTGTGTGCAACTTGCCACCTGCCTTAGTCTTCAGCAGCATTCTATCCTGGGAACCTAGAAAGGGACCAAGGCCTTCAAACCCAGATGAGGACCAACCAGCTTTTCATCCCCACAACCCCAGGAGCACCCAGTAGATGGCTGAAGACTTATTCTTTGTGTAACTGAAATCCTGCCAACAGGCATTTATGCATCACAATAGATTTCTTAATCCCTAACTATGTCACTCTGTCAGAGGACTTTAGATATGTAAATTGCAGTCTAACCTAATACAGTCACTTATTCAACCAATACACATTTATAAATCTCAGTATTTAAGTTTGTGATTCTCCCCCATAATTCCAATTCTACTAGCATTCTTTGAATTATGTTGATACTCTTTAACCCTTTGCCTTGAAGAATATCTTCACTCATCTACATGGTATTGCTTCAATTGAAGCCACTCAGTGTCATCAATCTAAAACTTCAATCCAAAAAAAATAAGCTCAAGCTTTGCGCAATGTTTGCTGAAATTTTTGTTGCCTGTAGCAACAAGAGGCCAAAGCACAGTCCACACTCTCTGTTAAAACATGAATCACGGAACGGATAAATGTGAAATGGAACTGCTATGGTTTGAAGGCCTCCTCCGTCGCACGTGGTCATCTGGACACCTCTGGAGGAGGCTGCTAGCTAGCAGGCGGTCACACACAGCTGTGTGTGCAGATGACAGGCACTGTGGAGACCGCCAACCTGCTGGAGCACTTCGCTCTTGGTGTCCATCGCCACGTCCAACCACAACCTTCTCCTGACAGGAGAAAACCCAGACTCCTGGGCAGGAAGAGGACAACACCCACCAACTGTGTTCTTCCTGCTGTCTACCCAGGGTTTCTCAAGGAAGAAAATCCCCAAGCAGTCTGATCCCTGCTCTGGAAACTGCTGAACCATGGAAAATCTAGCAAGGAAGCCCACAATCGTATCCAAGTCATCTCACTAGCCAGACTAGCCAGACTCTTTTCATTGATATGGAATCGGGAATCAATCGACAGATTGGTATTATTTATGTAGGATTAGGTTTTGTTTCTTTTACTCGGCTCAGGGAGTTGTCACACACTTTGCCGAAGAGGACACGGCCGTGTGTGCAACTCAGGACTTTTATCACACAACTTCTCTCAACTCATAGCCGTGCACGGGAGCGAAAGTATGTAAACGTGAATAACTCCTCTTCCCCAGCAACTCAGAAACCAGTCCACCCTCGTGAAGGACGGCATTCTGCATGAAAAACACTTCACAGTTGACGTGGAATGTACCAGAAGCTCAATAGGTATTAGCTTTTGTTATAAAGTAACCCTGTGTTGGAAATGTACCAGGTTGAAAGATGGCATTGGAATAATAATTATATTATTTTATCTAAATCTGTCACTTAATTCTCAGCTTGGGGATAGGAATAAAAGTCTGACATATTTCTACTGGAGATTTACTGGAGTGTAGATTTAAATGGAAGCTTTACGCTCAGTGCGCACTGACAGGTAGCTGCACTAGAATTTGTGTGGTGCGCACCAAACAAAGAAGTAGAAACGCAATACAGAGCTTCATATTCCGTGACTTATGTAATCACAAAAGTACGCCTTCTGATCCCAACTGTTCTTTTAGCCGTGTCTCATATTTTTTTCTCCCGAATAAATGAGCTTCTACACAAAAGCAAGGATGTATTAAAAATATCGATTGTCCCAGCCAGTATTTCTAGTGTGCTTGTGACTTCACAGGTCTTCATAGCCATTGCTTCCGCACCATTTCACTTCACAACAAGAGTATCAATTTGACTGCAGGTTCCTTCTGTACCATTAGCACACTAAAAAATCTGTGTCAATCACATTGAAAGGTTAGCAAAAATAATACATGCCTTCTTTTCAGATCAGTTCACAATACAGAATATACTAAAAAAAAAAACAAAACTCCAGTATCAGACTTACAAAAACCAATTGCAATTAGTGCCACGTCAGCTTCCAGGGCCGGGGCCTTTTACCTGCCAGACACAGCTCTCAAGTGAGACATTCTAGGGTGAAGTCAAGGCGCACACTGCCTTCAGCCATGCTTGCTCCCGCTCCTTGGCGGCCTCTGGGTCGTATTTGTTTTCTCCCGGCAGAGTGCAGTGAGGTTTCCAGTGCCCACCGGGTCGCGTTGCCTAGCTGCTACGTGCACGTCATAGTTTCTGTCCAGTGGCTGATTTCTGGTCTCCTTACCGATGTCGGCCCCACAGGTGGAGGGTAGACGGAGCCGGGGCCAGGAGGCCCTCCCTCCACCCAGCACCCACTGGGTGTCACGGGTGGAGGCAGCACCCACGTTTAGCAGGCTGGCCGTGGGGCCAGCGTGCCTTGCAGGAACCCAGGGCAGTGCAGAGACGCAAGGCGAGTGTCTGAGGCTAACTGGCGTCCTTCGCATCCTGCCTGTTCCTGCTGCGAAGTCATTACAGCGTTTTAGAGAACCAAGGAGACTATATCCACCTAATCCTTCCAGAAAGGCCTCTCTCCTAAGGAAGGAAGCAGGCTAGCGGAGGAGGGGTGAGCCAAGTTGGACTTCAAGGACAGAGATTTCGTCACGGTGATTCAGGTTGGCTAGTGAGCTTTCCTTGGTTTAAAATGTATGACTACCTTTCAAGGCTACTTCTTGATTGAGGGAAGGAAGGAAGGAAGGGAGGGAGGGAGGGAGGGAAGAAGGGAAGAAGGGAGAAAGGAAGGGAGGGAGGGAGGGAGGGAGGAAGGAAGGAAGGAAGGAAGGAAGGAAGAAGGGAGGGAGGGGGGAGGGAGGGAGGGAGGGAGAGAGGGAGAAAGGGAAGAAGGGAGAAAGGAATGAAGGAAGGGAGGGAGGGAGGAAGGGAGGAAGGAAGGAAGGAGGGAGGGAGGGAGGATGGAAGGAAGGAAGGGAGGAAGGGATGGAGGGAGGAAGGAAGAGAGGAAGGGAAGGAGGGAGGGAGAGAGGAAGGAAGGAAAGGAGAAAAGGAGGGAGAAATGGAGGGAGGAAAGGAGGGAGGGAGGGAGGGAGGAAGGAAGGAAAGGAGGAAGGAAGGAAGGTAAGGAGGGAGGAAAGGAGGGAGGGAGGGGGGAAGGGAGGGAGGGAGGGAGGGAGGGAGGAAGGAAGGAAGGAAAGGAGGAAGGAAGGAAGGTAAGGAGGGAGGAAAGGAGGGAGGAGGGGGGAAGGGAGGGAGGGAGGAGGGGAGGAAGGAAAGGGAGGGAGGAAGGAAGGAAGGAAAGAAGGAAGGAAGGAAGGAAGGAAGGAATTAAGGAAGGAAGGAAGGGAGAGAGGGAGGAAGGAAAGGAAGGGAGGGAGGGAGGGAGGGAGGAAGGAGGGAGAAAGGAAGGAAGGAAGGAATAACATGTTCATTTGATAAGCAGGACAGGGGAGAGGGAGCCACCTTAGAACTCACAGGGTTGAGATGCCCAGGGTCAGCAGGAGGCCTAGTCTGTCCCTGGATCTGCTTGGCAGGGGGATGGGCGCCCCAGTGAGCCCGTGAGAGACATTCACTCCCTCCACCCCAAGTCACCGATGGGATGGGGAGGATCCCGTGACCCCTCACAGGGGAGCCCGCGGTGGTACTTGAGGGTGGGCATGTTGGTATGGTTCACAGACCGTTGTACGGCTGGGAAAGAGACTTCGATTTGAGGAAGTGCATGAAGGGGGATACACACAGAGGCGTGCTGAAGGCGGTGCAGACGGAAGAGGCGCGTTAGGCATGGTTGTTGTTGGATGTGTGTGAAGACGCAGGGTTAGCTTGGGTTACTGAGGAAGACTTAAAGAACAGTACGCCGGCCATCCCGGCGCAAGAGAGTGCGTAAGGTGTGGAAGTGACTTTGGCTGGTTCTGGGTGACTTGCTCGGAGGCGAGGAGTTTCTTTATGAGGAGGTGGAATTTGAGGAGATTGTATCAGCACAGCCATTCCTGTACACCCAATGGTCCAATCCACTCCAGTTTTACAGAACGGCAGAAGCATTTGACGGATGGACAGTATGATATTCACGACGCCATTGAGCCCGAACAAAAACACAAGGGAAAAGGATTAGGCAAGGAACTGTGTAAATAATATGGAAATTGTATTATGTGTATTGAGTTAATTTCAACAGAAATATTTACTATCCAAGGAGATAGATTCTCATACAAAAATATCAAAATAAATGGAGTATTGCTATGGAATGTGACTGTCGAACGTTTGAAAGGATGCTGGTTTTCATATTGAGAAGCACAAGACACCCAAATTAAATAAGCTTCGTTTTAATTCTATTTACTTAAAGCAGATATATTAGTATTTTGAGAATAGTTTATGGTAGTTATACCTGGAAAGAAGTTATTGCAATTATTTTACTTTTCTTTGACTACTGGGTTTGAAAATCAGTATCATTCAATGACTGAATACATTTGTTCCAATATTAATAGAACAGTCAATTTTTCTATATGTACTATGAGTCTGTTGTATCTAATAAAAGAAACTATCATTCATTAACATTTTAATCACAGTAGGTATTTCTGGTAATTGTGTGTTTTCAATGCTGTCACAATCTTTTTCAAAAAGATTTTGAATCATTAATATTCAATCACTTGAGTTCATTTTCTTTATAGAAGCATCAATGCTTATGCTATTTATAGGAAAAGTAAAATAATTACAGCTATCACTGTTTCAAAACTTAAATGTCCTTAATTCCTATTACTAGCACATGGAAGTATGACTAGATAATTCTAGCAAACTGGGATACAATGACATTTCTAAAGGATGGATTTCATAAAAATACAGAAAATTTGACTTACACTTTGCATTTAGCCAGAAAATTTGTGATGAAAATCTGAATAATATGTATATGAGTTTTATCAGTGAATATTCTGATATTTTTAAAGCAAAAACACAACATTAAATAGTAGAAAAAACATGATCATGTCAGGTATGAAAAAGTGAAATCAGTTATTCTTAATTGAGTAGTTAGTTTGAGGTATTATTTTGTAAATGAGTATTTTGGATGATGTTAAGATATTTATGGCTGCTTGAGAAACACCTTTTCTGTAGAATTTCTTGATTTGTTTTATGAAAAATTAGCATATCACATTAGGAACATATTTTTGACCTGACAGAAACAACTTAACAGTGAACCAATTGACTTTTTTGACCTGCAAGTCAGTAAACGCATCCATTCTTCCCACATGCATGTATGAACATAAATCAATTTTTATAAATGATCATGAGATATATTTATAACCTTATTTTATGTTTAGAAAACACAAGGGTTCTTGAGAAAAATGAAGACAAAATTTTTTTGGAATTAAACTTCTCAGAAAATGCATATAAAGTAACAAACCTAGGCTCAAACTACAAGGGAGAGTTTTTATACAGATAAAATATTTGATGATGGCCTACATACTTCAGGCAATGGAAAGCAGTAAGCCCATGAAATTTGCATTCAACATCCAAGTCTACAGTGGAAAAGAAGTAGCTTGTCCATAATTTTTTAAGTCAAAGGATATACTTTATATATGAAATGTTTATTATGTTTCTAAAGAGGAAAGGCAAAGCATATTTAGTTGTACATTGATATATGCTATGAAGTGAGAAATGACTATCCATTCATGTTCTTTCCTCCCATACTTCTACCTTCTCTTCCACCCTTCCCTCCTTCCTTCCTTCCTTCCTTCCTTCCTTCCTTCCTTCCTTCCTTCCTTCCCTCCTTCCTTCCTTCCTTCCCTCCCTCCCTCCCTCCCTCCCTCCTTCCTTCCTTCCTTCCTTCCTTCCTTCCTTCCTTCCTTCCTTCCTTCCTTCCTTTGTACCTACCTACCTACTTCCCTTCCTCCCTCCTTCCCTCCCTCCCTCCCTTCTCCCTCTCTCTCTTTTTTTTCTCTTTCCTTTCTTCATTTCTTCCGCTCCTTCCATCCTTCCTTCTGCCTTCCCTCCCTCCCTTCCCTTCTTCCTTTCCTTCCTTTTTTCCTTCTTTACTTCTCTTGTATCCATTACATGTCATATGATAGGTAACATCCATCTCCACAGACATGCACACATCCATGCACACCTTTCTGTGTGATTAAGTTTCACTACTATCTGGCATGTTTACCTGTATTTTCTTTAAACAGAGAAGTTTGGTATTCTGTCACTGAATTCAATTGCAATATCACCCTGTCTCCTAATCATGAATTTTCTGGGAGGAATAGGACATCTTGGCAGATTTCAGAAAGTCTGGTTTCAAGCACAGGGAAACAATCATTGGATAAATAAAAATAAAATACTGAAGTATAGTGTGAAAGTTTGCACTTGTGATTTCATCTTTTGTCTTTAAAAGACTAGGTCATCCATATCAAGTATTTAGAAAAATGACTTTTAAAAACTTTACATCTTTACATAACTTTAACACTGTAGCTTAAAAAGCTATTTTTTCTCAATGTAAATGTGGATTTTAAGTCTTGAAGTGGAAGGCCTACACAGGGTAAAAAGTTGGTTTTCCGATTATAATTTTTAATTTCCTGATGTCATCAGCAAATAACTGATTCAAGCGCCTACTTAATCCCTTTAGAACATTTTTCTGATTATCTGGGTGCCCAAAGATTTAGCCTGGAAATGTTAGTTGGAGTCATTATGCAAATTGCCTTATGCGAGAATATAACCTTATGCCCTCCTGGAAAGAGAAATTGAAAGAGGCCACCCTGAATTAATGATTTCCTTCCCTGCACGGTTTCCAGAGCGAAGAAACTCACAGGAATGCCCCGTGGATTTCATACTTTCATGTCCACTTCTGACTGGCCGCAGGCTAGTCAGGAGAAGGGGGAGAAGAGAGAGAGTTTGGTTCCTGCAAATACAAACCAGAACAATTGCCCTTTCCTAAGGGAAAGGCAGAGAAGAGGTCATAAATATTAATCCAGCCCTATCCACTGACCATCAGATGAAGTAATGCATTCTGCAAGATTTCCATGAACACTCTGAATGTTCAGCCTCACATACAGAAGAGAAGATGGGCAGTTTCTGAAAGGAGTTTTGTACCCGGAACTGCCCCGTTTTATGACGAGAGGGCACCCTGCTGTCTAAGAATCTATATGGATATTTTGAAGACTATATCACGTTAGCGATTAACATTAGTTTTGACTTTCAATGTTCAAATTTCCATCTGATAGCTGCAGTAACGGTGGTAATTAAAAACGAACCCCGCTTACCCTTTGGGATTTGATAGCACTTGGCTGTTCACTCTCTTCTTGAGCATGCAGACATAGTTGCTGGTGTCCAGCGAATTCTCCCCGGTACCCCTGGTTGCAAGAACACCGGTGGAATGGGTGGTGGGTTCTCCGTGTCCTCCTCGGCGATTTCCACACCCACTCCCTCACACCTTATAATGAACACCCCTGAGAAACAGAGGAAACCGTCCGCGTCCTCGGAAGCAGAGGTGCACACAACCCCCGGAGCAGGCAAACATATCTAACTGTGGAAAACACACGCGTGCCTTATGCTTTCCTAGTCATACGGGAAACATTTTAATTGATACCCAAGTAGTCCATTTGTCCACCTCCTAAGTATCTGCATACTTACTGAAGGACAATGTGTGTGTGTGTGTGCGCGTGCGTGTGCGTGTGTGCTATGACACAAGGAAGGCCCCGTAACCAGAGCCAACACTGACTCCACCCCCACCCCATAAAATGAAGGCTCAGTAGGAACTTGTCATTAGTTTGGCTCTCATTTCCTTGATGTGTGAGCACAAAATTCCAGGACTCCTTTGCTTTGTTAGCATTATAGTAGTGGGACCCCTTATTGATAAAGTGTGTCGTGATCTTCCTGAGAAACCTGGGCACTTTACAGAACCGTGACTTTATTTTCCTGCTTGGCTTGCAAACCCAGAAGCTCGGCAGCAAGGCCTCCGGAGACAGTGTCCCGTGTTCTCACGTTTTGCTACTTGGGAAACTCAGAATCATGTCGGTGCCCAGATTTCCCCGGGTCTTTCCTCTCTGCCCTGCTTTCCCTGAGCAAACACAATCCTACCGCTTCCTTGAAACATTCCAAAGCTTTTTAACTCGTGCTGAAAATTATTCTCAGAAACAGAGGCCACAGTTCTTCAGCTCATTGATTATCTTACATTCCCAGAATATTTTTGAGGTCATTCACCAAGGTAACACAGAAAATCTTTCTAAATATTTTAGAAATGATGGAGGCTGCTTTTAGTACGAAATGCTACATTTTGTAAAGTGAATCCTTGGCTTTCAGCTTCTTTTTCCCCTAATAAGCATGCTATATATAGAAGAAGAAGAAAAAATGGACTGGTAACAGCTCTCAAAGACAAATAGAAGCACCTAGAGTTCACCTTGCTTTGGCTGGTAGTATACTAGATAGAAATCTCTTTCAAAACTATGTGTATGCATATGTATGCAATACGATCTATATACATAGGGCATTCACTTCTAAAACATTGAAAAAATCATTTCTTCTTCCGTATAACATTAGGTTTCTAAATTTTCTGAAAAATAAAAACTTAGAGATACTTTCAAGTAAATGATTTATGTATCAGGCCCCAGTTAATCTGAGCTTTAATATTTCTAATTAATTAACCTTAGCTGTAGCAGTACGAGCCCCAAAGCAAGGGATTACCAGGTGACTTATCTATGAATAAAACAAATCCATTATTTGAACAAAATATCTTTAAACTGGTTGCCTGAAACTTACAAAAGCTTTGGAGAATGTTGGTGTAAGAATCACTCTGAAAAGCTACTTAATTCTCTTAAGATACTAAGACCCACTCAGCTTTAAAAAAATATCCTCAGACTTTAAATACTTGGAGATTAGTTCTGTTGTCTTGAAAACAAATCCATCCATTCCAGTGCATGAATAGGGCTATGGAAGAATACTTATGCAAACGAGAGTCGAGATTACATTCTAGACGTGTATGATTTTTAGTATTTCAGATACTTTTTAAGAAAATCCTGAATTAGGTAATGAAGTGTTTTTATATTTAAATTAAAAGAAAGTACAGGAAAACCCATAGTTTTTTCTTGGTGAATGTACATGTCAATAATATCATTAATTCTATAATTTTATACTGAAACACTTGTTTTTATAATGACCTTGTGTTGAGCATTGGCAATTAGAATGTGACATGTGCATGTGTAAAAATCCAATCTATTTTCATATTTATTTCAAGGATTTCAATATGCATCTCAATTTTCAATTTCTACAGTATTACCTCATCCTACTTAGCTAATTTTAATGTATTAGTGTTATTATCTTTTAGTATAATCAGACTATAAAAACATAGTACAGTATTAGGAAATATTTCCTTCAATTTTTAAATTAATCATAGGAAATAACAAGCTATAGTAAATAAAAAGTAAAGTTGTAACACGTTACCATGTTTCACACGTGACATCAGTGTCACAGACGCAAGAACTTTTGAGATCACATTTGAAAAATAATAAATGAACTAAAAACGATTTCTTCTCCTGAGTAGACAGGACGATGCATAAGGCTGATAGACAAGTGTACCTTAAGGCCAAGTTCTTTGCCACAATAATGTTAGGTCAGACATGACTAAAGTTAAGATAGAGAAGACAGGAACCATGATTATTTTTATCTTTGAATCGTTTTTATGTAAAGCCCTCTCCCCGTCCCCCGGCCTCTCCCATCCAGAGTTCCTGAACACAATGACCCCACAGCTAGCGGGCAGACACCACGGAATCAGCATTAGAACATGAGGTGAGGTGATGGATAAGGACCTAGCCTCAGTTTCCTGCATGTGTGTAGCCAACTCAGCCAGCACCATTTGCTGAGCAGACTGTCTTTCTTCCATCCTGTGTTTTTAGCTCCTTTATCAAATTTTAGGTGGCTATAAGTCTACGGGTTTGTTTCTGGAGCTTCTATTCGATTCCTAGGTCCTCAGATTTATTCTTGTGCTAGTGCCAAACTGTTTTTATTACTACAGCTTTGTAATGGAGTTTATAGTCTGGGATTGGTACGGATTGTTTTTGCTCTTCAGGGTCTTTTATTATTCCAAATGAATTTTTAGATTGTTGATAGCCTTGAATAATGTCATTGGGATTTTGATTAATATTGAATTGAATCTGTGGATACTTTTTGACAGAATTCCATTTTCATGATGTTAATCCTTCTAATCCAGGAGTGTGGAAAGTTTTTCCATTTCCTTAATTTGGTTTTATTTTTTTTTTTCAGATTTTTGTACTTTCTATCATAGTGGTCCTTCACATCTTTGGTTAAGTAATTCCTAGGTGCTTTATTTTTGTTTGTGGCTATTACAAAATGAGTTGCATTATTGATAGATATAAATATGGCCATATGTAACTATATATGTATGGCCATATGTAGCTATATATGTATAACTGCACATATGTATGTATATAATTACTATATATACATATATATAAAAGACATATACATGTGGGGGTGACATACTTCAGTCCTCCCAACCCCCCTCAATCCTTTCCCTACCAACACCTGTTCCCCTTTACATTTGTGTATCATCATCACCATCACCATCCTTTAAAGACTTCAATAAAATACGTAACCAAGGAACAAATACGCCAATTAATAAATGCACAAAGGAAGGGACTATTTTCCACACAGGTTGAAATGGCACACACATTAAGGTATATTCGAAATCATTAGCCACAAGGGAAATGAAAATCGCCACTCCACTAAGATTCTATTTCACTGTATTCAGAATGGCAAGCATCAAGAAAACAACAGATACCAGAAAGGGAGGAAAGCAGAGGAGCGCAAACCATGTGGAAATCCGTGAGGAGGATTCCCAGTAAACTAAAAATGTACTTTCCCATGACCATAGAATAGCACCCCAGAGCACATAATCAAAGATGCTTTCCCACCCACATTTCTTGCAGCTCTGTGCAAAACCATCAAGCTATGGAATCGTACTGAGTCAGTAGTAGTAATTCTTATTATCTAATTTTGCATTCCCAAAGTCATAAACACATAACACATCCAGCCCTTTTCATTTTCTGTGAAATACAGGGCCTCTACAAATTGGATTTCTTTTGGTTTCCCATTGGTAGAAGGTAAATATCCTGCTAAGAATTGTAGTGTGGGGTCTAGAGTGCTCTATCTTCGTTTAGATAAAATTTACTTAGTGAGTAGTAAATTTAGGAGTTAGTTACAGATGCACCTACACATGCACGCGCGCGCGCGCGCACACACACACACACACACACAGAGGCCAGTAATTGCTATCTGAAGAGAGATGCTAAATAAAAGAATGACAAGGGAACAGCCTTCATGGGAGACTATTTTCTAGGAATCACTTGTCATAGTTGGAAACTACTGCGCCATTTGCAGCAATATGCATAGTTGTTTTTCTGTTGTCAAGTCTCTGATTTCCTCCGCGTAAGTTCAGGCTGGAGATGTTATTGAACGTTGTCATCAGAACATGAGGAGGCCCTCCATAGTTCACTAATTAAAAGACATGATAAGATGGCAGCGTACATTTCACAATGGAAAAAAAAAGAAAACAACCCTTCCGGATAGGAAGTCTCATTTCTCATATTTTAATTTTATAGGATTTGGCTCATTACAGGTAATTCAGTATTTTTATAGTTCGCCTTTTTAACATGGGTCAAAAAACGCTATCACTTATTTGTGGGAGCTGGCTGAGTGCTAGTTTAAACCTCTCTGTATGCATCAAGCTGTCTTTCCCTCGCTTGAAAGCCTGTCAGAAATAATCATTTCATGGTCTCACAATCACAAAGGTGCGAAAGCCACATGTCCTGCCATCTTATATGCCAAGAGCTGGAGACAGAAAATGCTTACTAAACTACAATGGACGCACACATAAGCTCTGTTTTGTTTTCCTCTACTTAGTTTCTTTCAGGAATCAATTGTATGATTTGTGTTATCTCTATATTATTTTAAAAATCGCTGGTAATTGGTTACTGAAATCTACCTGTAAAATAGGAGGTGAAATAACTGTAATCATCACTGTGGCTATTTGGTAAGTAGAATCCTTTATGGGATGTTGTTGGAATGCAATTTATATCAGCAAACAACCCTTAACATTTTTGCTCAAGGAAACCCGGTACAGTCTTGAGATTATTAACTTTACACATAATCCAAGAGAGGAAAAGTCAGAGTGCCCTTATGACTCAATTAGAAAACACTAAGCTGTACCTGGAGAAAGGAGCTGATAATACATGAGTTACTGTAAGTCACAAGTCACTTGAGATAAATCAAAGAGATTTTAGACCCAGAAAACTATTTCATCATTTCCAAATTTCAGATACTCTACAAAACACTTTTTTTTGTTTGAAATGGCACTTGTAAGGGCATTTATATGAGTCAGAATAGCATCTAACATTTTTACATGCTAAAAAAGATAATTATATTTATATGTGAATATATATACACACATATATAGTTATAATACAAATGAGTATGTATACATATGTGTGGATAGAGATAGATCAATCCATAGGTAGATAGATAGATTTCTTGTGATCTATGTTCTGTTGGTGTTTAGTATGAATTAGTCCCAAAGCTACATATTATAATACAAATAGTTTCAGTTGGAAAGAAAATAAGAGATACTGGGATAGGCATTTCAGCAATACACAACAATCCCCAATACATGAATGCAAGGAAATATTGATAAATTTCCACGTACAGTAGCACTTCAATCAGCTCAATTATATCCCTTGATTTCACTGAGAAAACAATTCAATTCTAGGCTAAGCTAACGAGACCATACGACCAATATTTTAGAATATGGTGAATGTGACCTTCAGGAGAATTACATCTGAGAATGATCACTTGAGACAGGGGTGGCTTGTCTTTGAGAGTGAGGAAGACAGATGGGGATTTCATGTGAAGCCTTTAGCCTGAGGCTCGGCCTTTTGCTTGTTGTGGTGGCGGTGGTTTGTTTACTCCTTTCTCAACCAGCCCCTTATTGCTCCCTCCTTGTAACAACTATTTGAGTTTCTGAGCCCTGTGGGGGAGGCTGGGGGCTTGCACACTGAGCTTCAGAATCTCACACACTAAGAAAGATAATTGTATTTATGTGTGAATAGACAGAAAGGTAGATACACACCTACACACAAGTAGAGTCCCCTCAGGATGCCTTTGGCACTGTTGTCACTCACCGGGAAGGAAGGATGCAGGATGCTTAACAGGCCACTGCTGAAGGGAAGGAGATGGGCAGGCAGCTGCTTGACGGGCAGGCCTAGGTCGCCAGCCCGGGAAGAACTTCATTCTGGGACTGCAGTGCTTGGCTTCCAGGTTAGAGTCTTGAACTCACACTGGATACTCAGATACACCAAATCTCATCTTCTCTGCCATTAAGCTAAGAATTATAATGATTTGATCAGCTGAAAGGATAATTCACAGATAAATAAGTCTTCTATTGTTTAGAAGCGTCTGTAATATACAGAGCTGTTTTGCTTTTATCATTACCATATGGCTGTTATTCTAAAGTTGGCATTAAATTGCATATTCAATAACCCCAAAAATTTTCCCTAAAAATAACAACAATTGCATGTCTTGTTCTTAAATCAACAACGTAGGAGTTGTGTCAAAATATTATGTAATGAATCAGGAGTAACCTGTCCCGATTGAAAGAAATCATAGAAAAAAATGTAATAATTTTATACAAAAACAAGAGCAAGCAAACAAAACAGAGTAAGAACAAAAGAACTTTTCTCCCTGACTACACATATTTCTCCAATAAAACATACACACAAATAATAGAGAAACAATCCTATTTCCTCATTGAGTTACTGCATAAATTACCCTTGTCAAAAGTATTTGTTTAGTATATTACATTCCTAGAAGCATTATACTTCCAGCCAGAAGTACTGGCAGCTTATTAGGGTAATTAATAAGTAGCATGTCACTTATGTGTGTGGGAAAAAAAAAAAGAACAAAGACCTTACACTCACCTAAAACAGTATTAAATTTCATGTCTCTCAATTTCCTGTCAAAATCTCTTTGTAATAATGAAAACAAAGGAAGTAAACTGCAAAACAGATCTGTCACGGAAGCCAATCAAACTTCGACCTTGTCCCTTTCCGTTTGGTCACAAAGCCGTTCTTCTCTACACCTCTGTGAGTAGATTTGAACCCTGCACCCATCTGACTATAGAGGTCTGTTCCAATCATTAAATACAACTTTTTCCAAAATATGCTTTTTTACTTCTCTACAAGACACATAAAAGTATGCCTTAAGTGAACATTTTCCTATATTAAGTTTACTAAAGATGAAGTCACTTTTAAAGCACAGAGGAGTTCTTACATACAAATTCAAAGCTTAATTGAATATGTTAATGATCGAAGTGTAAAAGTACAAGTAATTTTCTGGAGGCACATGACTTAATATGGGCTTAAAATTAAATGCAAATAAAAGAGCTATACAATTAATAACATTAAAATGTTAATGGCCTTTCCCTGGGGCACGGCGACGATTTTCACATTAACTATTCTTTATTCCTTCTCTGACCGCTTGCCACGAATGTAAGGGCAGAAACCAGCCCAGACGCCCGGCTCTGCGGTGGGTCAGCACCTCGGTGCACCCTGCCGGTAAGGCTGCCGCTGATTTCACCAAGTTCAAAGGCAAGGCCTCTGGAGGCAAATCCAAACCCGGACTCCCCCAATCCAAGCTCAGGACCCTGCCCTGCAGAACCCAGTGCACCAGCCCTCCTTGCTGGGCTCCCTCTTCATTTCCAGAGCAAGGAGCCCACCTGCTCTTCCTCCTCCTCTCCTCTCCAGGAACCGGGAGGGAGATAATGGAGAGCACTGCCTTGCATGAAGGATGGCAAACTCCATGTCAACACCAGGCCACAGTCCTGCCGGGTTCCTGGATCTGAGATGGCATTATTCCACGTTCTGAAGAAGCGAAAGGGCCTGAGAGCGTGGCAGAACTCGAAGATGCTAGGGATTCCTCACCAGATTGAAGAGCTTCCTTTCCTGTAGCTGTGTCGCGCACCTTTGCTCGAGCCACTTCCATTTGGAAGCCTAGCCAGCTGACGCATTCAGCAAGCGTCTGGTGGGAGGTTGGGGTGTGTCCCTGCCCTGCTGTTGGCCACTTGTGAATTGATTAGCATGAGTAAGACCATGCAGACTGTAGACTGTGAGGAGCCGAGGAGCAGGTATAATTCAGCCAGTGGAATCTAGAATTCTTGGAGGAGGAAGCAGAGCTAGCGATGGTCACAGGGGTGACGGGACAGCAAAGACCCCGTGTGGATAAAGTGAAAGCAGCCAGGCCCAGGGAAATGGTGGAGCCAGAGACATAAAAGCCGTGTCAGGCTGGAATGCCAGTCTTCACGAGAAAGACAATGAACGCAATCGCTTGCGCTGATGACAAATGCAGGCCTTGTTCTTTTTATTATTATTATTATTATCTTCAGATTTCATTGCAATCTAATTTTACCACATCTAGTTGAAAGGTGGCTTTTCCATTAAAAAAGACGCTCGCCCTTATTGACAACTTCCTCTCTTAACTGAAGAGATAAATTGTAGCCCTAAAACATAAAAACAATGTGTAATGCCTTGGATTTCTGAAGTTAAAAGTAATTTCATGGTACAGTCTGATGAACATGAACATGGCCATGACGTGGGACAAAAGTCGAAAAGAGAAGCTTGATTTATTTTACCCTCTCCATTGTATATTTGAACATGGGGAAACGGTTATGAAGTTTAGCCTGGGTCTCCTGGGTTCTGAATGCATTACTTGAATACTGGCAGCCATACATTAAAACTTTTATGCAAAATGATTCTAGTGGAACACTGCAATGTTGACCACTAACAATATTGTAAGAGCAGCCTTTCAGCACCCACGAGTCATATTAGAAATCATCCAATTAATGGGAAAATTCAAGCTAGAAAAATGAAATCAAGGTTTATACCTCCTTGGTAGAGCATTTTCCCAGCATGCATTAGACCTTGGGTTTTGATCCATATAGAAATGAAAAAGAAAGAAAGAAAGATGAAAAAAACTAAAGATGAAGAAAACAAAGGCAAGAAAGGGAGAAAAGAAAGAGCAAGTCAAAAATATCAGTTAACAATTCAATCTCTATGCTTCTAAATGCTTTGCTTATTTTATCTTGAAACTCTCAGCCTCTCTGAAGTTCCTCTAGTTTAATGAAAACACAGGTCTCATTTTCCTGTGGAATTGTCACGAATCATTTGGCCTTCATTGACCTCATTCCTTAAATATCAGTTCTGAGGCTTTCCACTTTAAAGGTGCTTTATTAATGAAAAAATATTGAGTAACTCCTTTCTATTTCACAAACCAAATTAACTACAATTGAACCTTTGACTCCCAAATAAAAGCATTAAAACTTGGAGCTTGCATTGAAGAATTAAGTATAGATCACTGTAAAATAGATTTTTGTGTCGATATAAGAGCATAATAACTCCCAAATGAAATATGAAATACAATTCAGAAAACTCAATGAAAAAAACTAATGAACATGGGCTCCAATGATCATTTTGACAAGTGTTCAATTGTCAAAAGGATTTTAGAAGCTAAGATTTGAAAGGCTCAGCAGAGTAAAGCTAGAGACCGAGCAGAATGCTGAGGAAAGACCTGCAGGTTCTCTCTTGCCTTCTGGGTAATAGAGGCAGCAGTTCTTGGGTCGCTACAGATTCAGACAAGAGTGATCCAAATAAGTAACAAAACTGTGCCTAGACTTTTGGAAACGAGAGTATGGACTCTGCCTTTCGGAAACTGAAGACGCAAGGAACAGCAAGGGGCATGGATTAGTAGGGGAGACAAATTCTACCCTCCGTCACGAGCAGAGAAGTTGTCCCTGGGTCACAATCACATACACTCTATGCAAAGCTAGCCTTGAGATGCAGTCACCACGTCCGTCCGTCGGTAAACATTCGATGGCTCACTTCCTGCAGACCCAGGGACCTGGAAGGTGGGTACAGGAGGTTCATGAGTTTAAGGCCAGCTGGATGAAGTCTTCAAGAAGCGATGTCCTATTCACAGCAGTGAAAATGAAGGGAGACATCTTAAACACAAGAGGAAAACTGCAGGCCACATGCAGGAGGATAAAGGCAGACCCAAGAGGTTCTTGTCAGAGCCTAGGCTCCAACAACAGCGGCGGAGTCACCAAGTTAACGTGCGGGAAGAACACCGGCACCAAAGAAAACGCTGTCAATTCACAACTCCGTGCTCAGATTTCTCATGGAAGGAAGAACTGGAAAATTTCCCAGCCAGCAAAAAAGAAAAACAAAACAAAACAAAACAAACAACAACAATATAAAAACCCACACAGTGAAAAAAAATGTGAGTGGAAATTCTCCACACCTAACCACTATGAGGGAGAATGAAGTAAACAATGCATGAGTATAAAATGACATGGCGCTTTCCTTTTTGTACTTAGGTTTACTTTTTGGAATGCCTTGTGTGTTCATAGTTTGGAAACAATAAAAACTTACAACATGTCACATATTTAATTCTCATACATTAAACATTAAGTAATTATAATTAATTTTTTTCTAGTATGGAGGCAGTATTGTAATAGTGTTCAAGTTTGGATGGTTGCCACTGTGTGAGGAAACAAAGAATCATATTTTTGTCTTGCACTTTTTAAAAATTCAACTTTCATGGAATATGGGCATATTTCCCTTAGACCCTCTAGTTAGGTGATATGAAATATTATATTTTCATCATGACCAACATTTTTGCTTTCCATGTATTAGTAAATGCTCACATTGATGTCACTCAATGGAGACCAAAGTAAGAATTTCAGCCTTACTAACACTTGTGAGGGCAAATCATTGTTCTAAATGCCACAGTCAATCTACGTGCATTTTAGTCGTGCCTTTGAATTTACTTTGCATTTTATTTCAGACTAGTTTATTTCTCTATAAAAAAAAAATCTCACCCGGTTTGAGTAAGCCAATGCAATAAATTTAACTGGTCTCTCTTCACTCATGAAATATTTACCATATCCCCAAATGTCAAAATATTCCAGCCTGCTTTTTTTCAAATCTGTGATTTATCATGCTGTCAGTATGGAAGTATTAGGTTTCCTCCTTGAAGCAGACAATACAAGAGTGATACTTTAAATTTATAATTTTTAAATCTCCAGGACCAAATTACACTCTCATTTTCTCTTCCATCTTATTGTGACTTTTGAAGTAGTAAGAATTATGTGTCCCACATTTTATTTCTGAAAAATAAGCTAAGGAAAAGATGACACCTTACTAAGAATTCAATTTCGTCCACATTCTGAAGCCATGCTGGCCTTTCTTTGTTGTGGGGAAAAATCTTTGCCTTTATCTGCCCAACCTCTGCCTGTCTAGCCCCACGATAACTTTCGTTTGTTTTGTGTTTAATCCTTCCCCCTCTTAGGTGTGATAAGCTTGAAGGAGGAGTGGCCTCTCACATCTGAAAGGAGGGGAGGAATTGGGCTCCAAGCATGGTGGGTTCTTCCTGAGTAACTGAGCAGCCAGGTCTGAGGCTCGGGCTCTGCGGCGAGTTTGTGGCCCTCACCGGTCTCCAGAGCTCAGAACCCCCGGGCGCATGGCCCTGCCGTGGTCCAGGAGATCGGAGGGGCCTTTCAAAGACCAGGCACTGAGTTTAGGCTAGTCACCGCAGAGGATCACAAGAGCCCAATAGCTATGCCCCTATGAACGCATAAGATGACGCTAAGTGAAAGGAACTCCATGTGATGGAAACGACTGCTATATCACTGTTGTAATCACTTTCCACATGCCATGTGAAACCGTAGCTTCTATTGCTGATGATCCTCTTGTATCCCCTTCCTGGGGTTGTACCTGCACTATCACAGGCACTGAGTTTGGGAGAGCAGACAGCGGCGTCGACCTTAACTCTGAACCAAGAAACTTAAAGGCTCACGCATCCTCCTCTTAGGAAACTGTAACCGCTCTGTATATCAGTTTGAGAATAAAAAAAAGAAAAAGAAATACAAATGGAACTCTGGGTGATGAGCCCCGTGACGACTGAGCGTAATGGCCAACATTTGGGAAGTTATCCTCTTCCATTGCCACAAAAGACACAACATGCTTTGGTACAAATGTCTTCCAAATGGAGGAGTGCATTGTAGAGCAGAGAAGGAATCAGTCGTTTCAGTCCCGTCATGGTGTCCTATCAGAAGTCAGTGGAAGGGATTTAGAGGTTAGCAGTCAAGGGTCATGCAGACTGAAGAGCCCATGGGTGACGGATGAGCGTCCGTGTGAAGAGATCATACCAGTCATCTAAACCTCCATCATCCTCAACTCCAGTGAAGGCGAGAGGACAGCCTCCCAGCACTGCACGACTGCCCAGGCAGAGCTCAGAGGCAAGTGCGCAGCAAGGACCCTCTTTACCAGTTCTTCTCCATCCCACGAACTAATCCCCCACAATCCTTAGCTGCCATCGTTGACAGTTGAACAAAAGAGTGTGTTTCTCCAGCCTTGCATTTCCCTGGCTGGTGTTTTGGATGGATCTGGGATGTCCCCACTCACATCTCCAAAGCCCCTCACCGTGCGTCCCGGCCTAGGAAGGAAGCAAGCGTTTGGTGACTGTTTCTCGAAGGTCCGTGTCACCGAAGTCACTTCCGTTCCACGCACGCGCCTTCTCGGCTCTGTGGATAAATAACAAGGACTCCCCAGCAGTGAGAAGCAAGCGGACACGGAAAGAGCGTTCCCTAGTGAGGCTTAACGTGAAGAATCGCCTTCCTGGAGGGAGACGTGGCCTTTGAGTGGGGCACGGGAGGACCACAGAACCCCCGTGTCCACATAATGTACCCGTTTCACGCATCCGTTCAGCCCAGCCCATTTCAGGATCCATTTTTCTTTCCTAGGAAGAATGCCATATAGTTATTCACATAGTTGCTTCTGCAATGTTAAGTAATATTACTTAACATAGAATTGTAGTGCTTGACAAAGAGAGTGAATTGCTAATCCATTTATTTCCTGTCCTAAGTATATACATTATTTATATTTTATAAGCTATTTGTGATACCATATCTTACTATTAATTACATTATATGCCCTACAGTGATGTATCTGTATATAGATGTCTTTTTTTAAAACAAGAATCTCAAGGCCTCAATGTGTACTGAATCTTGTATCATCTACCATGTAAGGAATGTCACTCAGTATAATGAGTAAAAATTCTGAAAGAAAACATGTTAAATGGAATATTAACTCATTTAGATATTTTAACAGGTATATTAGATCTTTCTGTAAGTTGTTAGTTAGCAAAGCGCATGACATGCTAACATGCTCATTAAACCATGTGTCTTATGAGCTGGTTTCCTTAATAAATATAAGCCTTAAGATCCCATACTAAAACAAGGTAACAGCGTGCTGTATTAATATGTATGTTCATTGCAGAAATAATTCAATCCTGAGATTCTTCCAGGCAATTTTTTGATGAATGGACAGCTTTATTTAGTTATTTTTTAAAATATATTTTAGCTTGAAAATAATAGACAGAACCACACTGAATGAGGTAAGAATAATTTTTTTTTATTTTAAATTTGAGTATCCTATGCAGAACTAGAGTATTTTCAGTTAATATATTGAAAGCTCACCAAGTTTTTGAGGGAGATTTTCTTCTACACATCTGCCTGGAACAGCATCTATTTAGAAAAGAGAAAATTCCACATAATGAAAGAGATTTTGCAGATACTTATAAGCTTAACCTTTTGTCTCTGGCACTCTTATGACGATTTTATGTGGCAATTAACCTCTTTGATCTTCGAAGTAAATATATTGTGTAATAAAAAGAAACTTGATACAGTGGTCCAAAATAGCAGCTGATCTAAGAAATATATGGCTCGATTTTATATGAAAATCTAGGTCATAGAAGAGGAATTACAATGCAATATAGTTTTCTCTCCCAGGTGCCCCCTGTGCTATTCATTTTGGTATGGATAGCAAATTTTCTTGCAGTTTCAAGTGCTGTCTTCTGGGATATGTTCTATGATGCTTATTTAAAATATCTTGCAGATGCTTTACTCCTTTAATATTTGCAAAATTTGGGTTTCATCCTCATGGGTCTTCAGTTTTGTTTAAGGCCGGATAGGGTAAATGTTGTTGCAATCTCATTAGCATTGAAAAATACCAAGTCGATCAGATCATAATTCAAAAGCAAACACACATGGCCACGCTATAGAGTTACCTCAGTTTAATTCTCATGCCTCGTCTATGGGAAATGTGCCCTGAAATTATGTGTTCAAGTCAACCCTCTTAACTCTATTGACAATTGTTCCAGTCTTTTATTTTTAATATGCTTCTTCTATCTTATAAGCTAATTCCACATATTGCTAATAACCTCCCCCTAATTTGAGACTCTTCTCTGGTTTCTTGAGTCTAGGTAGAGAATGATTTAGTATTGATTAGTTTGAAACACAATATCCTTGTGTTTTCATTACGTTGATTAACTGTGTATTCTGTCAAGTATGTATTTTCACAATGTCAATTTCATTAATATCAGCTTGTTGAAAGAACAGGAAAAACATATTTCATATTAATATGGATATCAGAACAGAATCCTCTTGATCTTTTGCCTCCTGTGAATATATTTATTTGGCATCAAATGAAAAATCAAGCTTTTCTAATTCATAATTTTAACTCTGCGTAACCCAAAGAAGTAATGCCATGAAAACCCAGATAAAATGTTTGGTCATGTTGTCTTTAAGTAGAGTTTCAGTTCCTGTTTATCTCTGCTTGATGCATTTTGAAGGGTGGAACACTCTTCAGTATATCTGATTTACTAAGCAATATGCAAAGATCTCTAACTAAATTTGTCAATCAAATGTAAAAAGCATCCATCTAGAAATGACACCAGATGAAGCATCTAACAATTTCGGGACACTGCAGTTAGTAATCACATAACCCTATCTCAAAGGGTTGGAAAGGGAGAGACTTGACTTGCTTTTCAAGCAGCTCTGCTGTTGCCTGCGGTGGCAAAGAACCACAAAGCCCTTAATTCTCAGTTTGAATTTTAACAGGACAACACCTAGCTGAGATTTTCCTTGAGAAACTTTATTGCCCAACTAGCCATTCATGCATAAAATGAGCATTTTTTCACAACAGTGTTAATTTCCTACATGTTGTATAATGAAGTACCCCAAACCAGGCGCGCTCTCTCTCCCTCTCTCTCTCTCTCTCTCTCACACACACACACACACACACAAACTAAAAATACATTTTCTCACCATTTTAGAAGTTAGAACTGTGAAATCAAGGTTTTGACATAATTGCTTACTTCTGAAAGCCCTGAGATGCAGGTGCCCACACTTCCACACTAGCCTTTAAGAAGTAAGAATTCTTGACATCTGTCACCTCACAGACACATTGCCTGTGCTCCACCTGCCGTCTTCACGAGGATTGTCTCTGTGTGTGTCTGTGTCGCCTCACTTGTAAGGACACTGGCCATGTGTCGGTAGAGGTGGCTTCATGGTAGCTAATTCTATCTGCCTTGGCACGTTTCCAAATCAGAGCCTATTGTCCCGCACTGGGGCTGGGGTTTCCAGGTCCCCTTTGGGGCGAACACTTCGGGCCTCTCCGTACATAACCTCTCAGCGTTGTGCAGAGCACCAGGCCTGAACAGCCAGCCACCAGGCTGTCTCCATCACGCAGGTGTAAATCCATTTCTTTACCAATGATTTCGGGCACATCCTATCGCTTCCAAAATGTCTCAAAGCAGTACTTGGCCCTCACCATGAGGAATCACGTGGAAGTTTACACTCCAACATAAAAAAAAAAAAATTCTTCAGCAAACAGCAGAAGTAATACTTTCCAGAGCCATCAGCAGGGTGAACGTGATCGCAAAATGGTAAAACTCCGGCATCGTGCTTTAGCTTGAATGCTACTGTTAGTGTCAGGGTTGTGAAATCAGACTTGGAAATGCATGGCGTAGTTGCCCAATGAAGCGCCCTCTCCAGTGAAGGCACCGTCCGCTGGCTGCATCACCCGCGCATTCTTTACAGGTTCACCCTGGAGAGTGAGAAGTGGGACACCAGCTCCAGGGCCCCCGATGCACAGGGGCAGCTCTTACGCCTCCACGGGGTCTGTAGTGTGCGCTGAACTCACTAAACCTGTGTGAGGGATGGAGCTATGGTCGCCTTGAGGATGGCACGTTGACGATTGACCTAGGACTTCACAACCCCCGTTGCCTCTGTGGCCTCTTCCTTAGTGTGGAGTCTACAAGGCACAGCCCCGATCGGGGCACTGGACGGTGACACGTTCAAGTGCATGGGGGAAATGGTTATATAATCAATGATTATTTGAAACAGCTTCGGCCAAGGCTTGACACAGCAGCACCTCACATTGGGACAGTACCTGTTGTTCTTTCCCATATGCATTAGTTAGGAATGGGTGTTCCCTGAGTTTGTCTTAGAAAGAAGTGACTGAAATAGCACCTGTGTTTTTATACATTCTCTCAGTGTGTTTGACTTGAATTCAAATTTAAGAAACCTAAGTTTAATTAAAAAAAATATGTACTCAGTTTAACCTTGAGAACCTTTCTTGAGGAAATCCAGACTGTATTTCTGCACATATGTACACATACCTCTACAGAAATGGTGGCATTTGACTAACACATCAATTCTTTTTTTCCTATTTTATTGTTTTAATACTCATTGAAGGACTTAACTTCCTTGAAAACTTAAGATGTGCTTCTCATGCAACGTGGTACTGTATTTTAGAAGGCAACTCCTTACCAAACCTCTATTTGAATTTATCGATTCTACGGTGTTGTTGAGTATACCTGATAACTTTGTTGACATAATTCCAAACTTTAATGGTCTTTAAAAGTCATGCTTCAGCCACTAAAGGTTCTGTTGGGGTAATTTGGTCTAAAAGGCCTTGTATTGGAGTTCGTGATTAAATGAACCACAAAATTATTGAGGCTACTGGTAGGTTACCAAAATGGAGTAATATTTATAAACATTTGAAATAACAAGTATGACTTCCACCTACTTGGTATCTTGGGACGAAGACCGGAAAGTGAAGCAAAGCAAAGAAGACATTTGTGCTGAGCAAGACCTTTCACCTCTTTATCCTGAAGTAAAACGGACAGCACCCCGGCTCTCGGTCCCTTCTCTCCCAAGCACACCTTGCCTTTCCAGGAGGAGGGGCAGTCTCCCAGCTGGGAGGGGCGGGAGCCTCGTTCCTTGCAGGTGTCTCAGCTTTCCTCCTGGTTAGGGTGCCGTTTCAATGTTCTTCTTCTTCTTTGTGATTAGTCCTGATGAGCTAGATGGCATCTGGAGAACTTTCATCCCAGCGCCCTTGAATATTTCATCACCAGAGTCAGAAATGATTTTGATGAATTTTTAACCGTTTCCTTTTATCCACCCTCATTTCTTGTGTATTTATTTTTAATTGAGAACATCGAATACCATGGTCATATTTTTGAAAGGCAGCTATGATAGCTACCAAGTTTTGCCTTCTTCTTTTTTGTTTTAAATCTCCTTCACTTCTGTCTCCCCGGGTCTCTGTCTTCTTCCTCCTTCCTCTCCCCACTCCAGGTTTATTACGGTTTTTCATAGTTCATCTATCAAATGGTGACTCGCCTATTTTTGTTTTCGTTTTAGTGTTGGGAGTATTGGATGGTTTAAGGCCACCTGTCTGGCCGCAGTCGGGACGCAGTCGCGCGTGTCACCAGGCACTGTAGATATGAGGGTTCCCGGGTGGATTCTTCTACTAGGAGTGAAGCCACTGCTATGGGTAGGGTGGGCTGCTCACAAGGGAGACACGCTAGAGCCGCCTCCCCGGGCCCGCTCCCATTCACCGGGCTGGCGCCCTGCCCCGCGTACCCGCCACGGTGGGCGCCCAGGGCGCAGCGAGCCCTTCCCCGCGCGCCACGAACCACCCTAGGTTCAAACCCACAGCCTCCTTTCTAACCCACGCGTGTTTTCTCCTTGGGCTGTGAGAACTGAAGGAAGAGGCCTTCTCTTCCCCGTGGGCCCCATGCCCCAGGGTGGGGTGGGGTGGGGTGCGCTTGAACCCAGGGACCGTGCACTGGAAGAGCGCGCAGCGGGCCCGCTCCGTGGCCTCCCTGGGGGTGTGGCAGCCCCTTTCCCCGGTGAGGGCCCCCCTCTCAGGCGCCCCAGCACACACACATATATATATATATTTATATGTATATATGTATATGTATATATACATACATATAATGTACATATCATATATAATAGTATGATGCCTTGATTTTCTCCATGAAAATGCAGAGGATTTTGATCATAAAAGACACGTTTACCCCCCTTCCCCCCCAGACAGCTCCAGCTGACAATAAGCCAAAGACAGGAACCTCAATATGCGTGATTTTCATTATTTCCTTTAAGCCACGGAGTAGATGTGGCTGTCCCCTGGGGATGATTCTCTTCCTTAATGATATTTCCCTGAGGAAGATGTTTATTGTCCACCCACAATTTACAAGATGTCTGACTTGAGCCCCAAGGAGAAGCTGCGCTCTGCGATTCCCCTTGTTTATCACCCTTTGATTTTACTTAACACATTATCTGACCACAAGGAAGGATCCTGGACCTTAATCTTGCTGGTCTTCCCACATCCATTAGGCAAATGCCCAGTTTAACAAATGAGTCTTCTACTTCGCCCTAAAAGCAGAAAACTCATTTTTCCTCCAACAAAATCAATGAAACCAGTTCAGAGAAACAGGCCTTTTTTTTTTTTCTTTAAAAAGAGAGAAGAAGAAGGAATGGGAAAGCTAGGCCACCCCTCGGGGTTAGGTTTAAGCAGAAAGCTCACATTTTGTCACTAGGCACGCACAGATATTGCGAGCATTCTACGTGATAGAAAAGACTCCTGACGTGCCACCAAGTATCCATTGCGAGAACAAGGTATCGGGATAAGTGCAAATCCCGCTGCCTGCTGATGACAGGGGAGGCTGGTCCCTTTCTCCCTCCCCAGAGGGTAACAGTGATAAAGCAGATCGGGACGAGACTCCATCTGACCTGGGAATTTCACATTTCAGTTACTCAAATCTACTGAGGCATTAGATAGGATCGGGTTTTTTTTTAATTTTTTTGGGGGGTGCACTAATATGGATTTTTAAACAATACACTGCTGAAGTCTATGCATATATAAGTATCTGTGCGACAAACGTGCCAGAATGTGGAACAAAATTAACATGCTGATAGAAGCTCCTTGCCTTTACACACTCATAGGAATCTCTACTAACTGGCATTTTTGCTACTATACTTTCTTAAAATAGATGCAGCATGTTACTCCTGCATTTGATTACTTAATTTTACAAACTACAGTGCAAGTGCAGAGGGATCGATTTGTTTTGAGTTTTATTCACTTAAAAAATAAAACCCTCAAAGTGAATTTGTCTGTAGAATGGTTTTTTTAACATCCCATTAATTATTTTTGTTACAGAAAAAGCATCATTTTTTAAACCTAAAACCCAGTCATATGAAGACAGTATTTATTCACATTGTAGGAAAAAAATATGAATTGAAACATTCTTTCCTAATCACAGGTCTGGCTTTTATACAATGAAGGAGTGGAGGTTAAGTTTAATTACTCAGGAGAAAGATAAAAACCATCATCATATTTTCACATGAGGGAGGAATGAAAGTTTAAAAAGTAGTCCATAAATGCATCACATTATTTTGTACATATATTAGCCAATATATGAGTGGGAAGGGTTCATGTCTCTTGAACTTAAACAAATAAGAACAATCTTGCAACCTTGATAAAGAATTTTCATCGCCAAATAAAAATGCATAGGAACCTGGGAAGAATTCTGCAGATCGTGATTTGCAGGTATTTATTGCATTACATCTAGTCTGTTGGATTCCATTTACTTCTTTTCATTTAGTGTCAACAATTACATTTTCTCTTTAGTGTGAACAGAAAGGAAAGTAAGGGAGCAATAATTCTCTTGATTTTAATTTTAAATGTGGAAGCTTTTCTATGTTGAAAATTTTGTTTCTTTTTTTCCTGGTATATGGTATTGAAAACAGTGTATCTGTACCTAAGTGTTTTGACAGAAAGGACAAGTTAAACATCTGTAACACTTGTCTGTTTTCTTAGATTTAACTATAAAGGAGCAAGTAAGTATGCATGCAAAATTCTACTGATGTTTTAATGCCTTTTCTTACTTTTGCTATTAGTAAAAGGCATTGTAATTTCTAATAATTCTGTGATATTGAATTGAAACTTTACAATTTAATGGCTGTCAGCACTGCTATTTGGGTGGGTTTTTACAATTGATTTTTTTAACTTTCTCTTCCACCATTTGCGGTCACTAGCTGAAGATCAGAGGGCAAAGGTAAGTAATAAGGTACAGCGTACATGCATTTATTGTAATGTTTGAGTAGATATCTGCTTGGCCTGCTATGTTAGGAAATGTTCATACCCAAAACTTAGGAGTCTGCTCATAAAAGGAATGGATGCCTGATGCAATACTCAGATGTAGATGTTTTCAGTGTACTATTTTGAATTCTGTAAAGGTAAATTTTAAGAGCGAGAGATATTTATAAAAATTGCCGAATTATTCTCTGTTGAATAGTTCAAGATGGAACTTCTCCTGGGCTGCAAATACAGCCCATCCAGCACAACAATTACACTGAGAACCACCTCCAGGATTACCATGCTTAGATCTAATGTAGAGACAAAAATGCACTAGAATCTAGTTGTTGGAACTAATTTGCATTTAAAATTTCCTTGTAAATATTAATTTTGACCCTATTTTGTTTAATTTAATTATTTTCAAGACATTTTTCAGGGTACAAGATACTATTACCCATTTTACATTAAATATACATAAAGTTTTTTAAAAAAATAATTCCAGCAGTATATTTCAGGTGAATTTGTAGATTAGGCGATAGAATAAAGAAGGAAAAGTGAAATTGAAGAGGATATCTTAAAAGAATTGGTGTAAGAGCATTTGGGGCAATTTCAAATATTATTTATGTCTCTCCCCCCTACCCCCCCCCCATTATTTTACTCAAATTATGGTGTGAAGATGAGGATGTTTTGTTTAGTTAGAGAAAAGGAGTTAGATTGAGGTTGTAACAAGAAAAGGAAACATCCAAGTTTCTATCTACCAGCTTGCTTTTCCTTATCGATTTTACACACGACTCAGGCATCTGATATTTGCCCTTCATTGCATGCTATATTATTTATCAAAGTATTTGCACATTTCAGCCTGAAGGTGACAAAGCCTTTGCCTTCAATCTAATGATCCGTGATCCTGTGCACACACAACCACTGTCTCCGTCGGTGCCGCCATTAAAAATGAAGGGCCCACTTTTCTGCCATTACAGAAAGCACTCTGAATTTCTGTGATGTTTGTTTATCACCTCAGAAATTAATGAAGGATCTCTTTCTTCCTGAAATGATGATCATGCAACTCGGAGCCTGTGGAAAAAAAAATCGTCAATATCTTATCTAAATTAAAATCTAAATTAAATCTTTTTTCCCATATGACTCAACTTCCTGGTGAGCATTCAATTATTATGTGAATTTACTGCTGTTCTGCAGACAGTGCAGAAACATGAAAACATTGGGAAAAAATTGATCAGAACAGAATCATCGGCAGTGCCTTCAAAGGGAGTCAGGAGCTGGTTTGAGAGCGGGACAGAATGAGCAGGGTGGGGAGGGTGAAGTGTCACGGTTCCTACAGGAAGAATGGCTACCGTGGGTCCAGCACTGACCTCGACACCTTTGCAGTCCATCTCTCGCTAGACCCGGGGCACGCCTGAGCTTCCTCAGGTGCTCATTTGTGGGTGGTTAGCCACAGTATGAAAACTAAGGTACAGATGGCCTTGCAATTCAGTGTCCGTTCAGATCTTAGCTCCACCACCAGTTCCACGGCACGAGGTGGGTTTTAGGACTGCGATGCTCGTGTTCTCAGTGCCCGGGCGGGGACCGGTCCCACAATGCATCACTCCATGACTGTCCTCTGACCCTGTGACCTTCCCAGGCAACTCTACCCAAAGGGAACTTTCCTAGACATAAACAAAACAGCAGAATTTAACCTCATTAACTTTTTTTAGCTGCCATTTAATACCTTTGGAATATCTGTTTTAATTATTTGGCATGACGTTATTTTCTTTCCAAATTAAGCCTTAACAATGGAAATGAAGTCCCTTATTCATACTTATTCTGCACATTCAAACCAACCTGTATGTTTTTTACGTGAAGAAGATGTCCATCAATGGAACACTGTATAGTCCACGATAAAACAACTTCAAGTTCTGTTAAGATAATGAGTGGACTTTTGATTTCAACTACAGATCCATCAGTGCTATTGACTATGGTTGAGTATAATTGACTATATTGACTGATATTCACATTGACCATAATTCGCCTGCTTCTATACTTGCATGTATGCATGTGTGTGTGTTCATGGATATACACACATATGTGTATTCTATCTATCCAATTCTTGTAGATTGCTACATGAAAGAAAAAAAATCTCTGGATTTTTACAAATAAAAACAAAACGTAGCCATACTTGATTATTTAAATCCTTTTAAGAAAATAAAGGAACATAAAAATAATTGACACATTTTAGCATTGTGTAAAAGTTTTCAAAACATGAAGTCACAATAAACAAAAAGAGGAGAAGATTTGGGTATCACCAATTAAGCTTTTCCACACTCACCATCAAGTGCTTTTATGGATGGCATAGAGCCAATGGAGTGACAACATCTCGTGGACAATGTTTTCCGTTGCTGTTCAGTGTGGAGTCCTCTTAAGACCGTGGTGAGCCTCCTGTAATGCGTTAGGCGCAAATGCACTTTAATGTCTTCAGACGCTGTTAGAAAGAATAGCAAAACAGGCACGTCATCTCAAACTTGAAACGCTTACTGCGGACACGGTGTGTGTTCTGAAACTGCGTTTGGCGCGCCGGCCTGCAGTGGAGGCTGCATTTCAACAGCCGCACTGGCGGCGAAAACAGACGACGGCTTGAAGACTTCCTGGCAAGATCCTTCTCCTGCTAAACGGAGTGCACTGCGTCGGACATCTGTAATCTAAGTAATCTGCAAGAAAACACATAGCCAGCTGTGGGTTCCACCGTTTCATGATTAAGATGGCAGTCTATTAATCAATTTATAGACAGAAATGCGCTATTGTTCAAAATAATAAGGATGTAAACACCCAGTTATCAATAAACATAATTAAGACAATAGTCTGCTGCAGTCATTTATTTGCCTTCCAGCTGTTTGATGAAATTACTGAATCATAGAGCCAAATAGCTAATAGCATGTTTAGTCTGGTTTATTGGAATAACGAATGTTTGTTAATGATTAAGTGCAAAAATACATAATAGAAATTAATGTACCATGAAATAAAATTTTATATGAGAATCAAAATGAGTACATAAAAAGTGGAACCTTTAAATGAACATTGCATAATATACACTTAAGAACTAGTAAATCACTTTTTATTGAAGTGTATCTACTAATTATGCCCCATGAAAAGTGACAGCAATAGGCCCAAGGCGGGGCAAGTATTGCGCATGGAAATAAATTTATTATAAATGCTCCTCACCAATTTTCTATGTAATCCCAGAAAACAGGAATATCCTAACATCGGCCCAGAACCAAGACTGCGTTTCTCTGTGCTGTGTCCCAAGTCACTTAGCCCCACAATTTTGTGGTGGTCCCTTTTGCAGCAACCGACGGTGTCTGAGATGATGCATTGGTACCTCCAAGTAAAACCTATATATTAAATTGATAATTCTGAAATAAACCATCAAGGGGAGATCATCTATCCCTCCTTCCCAGGGAAGGAAGGGAGACAGGGGCGTTAGGAAGGGCGGGTACCAGTGCCCTCCCCCCCCCGCATTGCATTTAGACGACTTAGACAGGAGAGGAGAACGGAACAGTCTTGTCCCCTGACACCGAGCCGTGGGGAGCAGGGAGGGCGAGGCCGGCGGTGCCCGCCCGGCCTGGAGAGGGGAGGGCTTCCTGCCCCTCTCGGGCCGCCTGGCCCCCCGCCTGGCTTTCAGATGGGCCCCGGTTTTCCGGGTCCCGCTTGGCCCAGCCCCTGCGCCCCTGCTCGGGCTGGTGGAAGTGTCCATGTCTTCCCAGGAGCGCCTCACGAGGGGATGCAGAGGAGCCGTCTCCTCGGCCATCCTGCCTCGCACGTGTGGCTCAGACATCCATTGCCTACCGAACCAGCCCGACATCCTGAGTGCGCACCTGATACTGTAAAAAAAAAAATGGTAGGAGTAAGCCCTGAAAGAAGGGTTTGAGCCATCCCGCCTGTGAATCGCAGGAGGAGGCGGAGGCATCGTGTCCCTCAGCTGGGTTCACTGTCTCAGGAGCAGCGCCGTCTTCCTGTGACTCACGGTGCGCGTGGGAAAGGGGACTGGAGGCTGAGCCTCCGTCTGCAGGGCAGAGCTTCGATCATCCAAGGGCTTGATCACACAAGCAGGTGTCTACGCATCATCTGCAACGGCTTTCAGGCTTGCTTGCTTTCAGATCATGACTCCACTGGCTCACGTTGTCGCTGGCATGCTTCCGGGGCAGGCTTCTCCCCTTCTAGGAAGAACATATTCTCTTATTCATTTTCCTTTGTTCCATGCCGCATTCTGAGCTTTTCCCTCTCCTAAAGCCAATGAGATCCTGGTGTTTGGTACAGTTTTTAAGCCTGACATCAAGCCACTCTATCAAGCTGCTATTATTTTTCCTGACTAGAAAATGGGGTTCTGTTTTTCAGTCTCTGTGCGACCATAGCAACCAATGTTTTACCTGTTCGGCAGTTGTCGTGCGGAGCGTAAGCTCATAATCACAGATCAAACTGAAATCTAATGAAATACAAAGTTCACGCTGCAAAGCCTGTCGGGGAGGATTAGCTTGAACTTTATTTATTTTAGAGTGTCAAACGCTTAGTTTACGTCTGGTAACATGCTCAGTATGCATCTATTGTGTAGACATACAGCCATCTATAAGAGATAGGCAGGTTTCTCCAAGATTTCTACAGGTCCATCATCAAGCAAAGCAAAAAAAAAACCCAACCCCCAGGAAAGAATCACATTCCTTCCTTCTAGTACAAAAGGCTACCGAGTTCTGATGCTGTTTACCACAGGAAGTAGGAGAAATTTTGGATGACTCTTGCACTTCATCTCCTTTAGCATCAGTTATTTGTAAGTAGGCTATTCAGACAGGTTTCATCCTGAAGCATATAAAACACCCAAACAATTCTTATTTAAACGCTTCTACACAAATACATCATGATCAAGAATCATTTCAGACATGGGAAAGCCATAACGGTGTTGGGAAAGTGAGACTAAAATCTGGCTCCAGCCTGGAACTCCCCATTGACCTCACAGGACATTCACTCTGTGATGCTGGCCCTGCCTTGGGATTCCTCCTAGCCCCCTATTCACGCGCAGCCTCTGCAGAGCAGGCTCACGGAGCCGCTTTGATCGGTTGTCCACTTGCACTGAAGCCCCAAGGGGAGCTCAGGCGGTCTTCGCAGTGATGGCTCTAATGTATAGAGCCCCGAGGCCGCAGACATACCACAAACTCACTTCTTCCCACCCCGAGACGAATCTGGACAAGCGTGAGCTGGCCTTCACCCTGTCACAAGTCACTGCCTCTTGTAAGTCGGAAGAAGACTTTTCCAACATCCCAACGCACCCCCCGTCCCAGGAGACACCGAACTTCACCACCTTGACAGTAAGCTTTCAAAAACCTCTTGAAACAAAGGCGAAGAAGTCGTCTAGAACGTAGAATGCAAACAAAAGAGCTTTCTTCATCAACATCATCAACATCATCATCATCATCTGGAACTTCAATATCACTTCTAATAATTCAAACATGCAAGGAATCCAACGGCTTGTGAATACGTGTGGTGGAGGCACACGTTTCCAGTGACTACAAGGGTCCTTGAAAATAGCATCTTACAATTTTCCTTTTGTCACATTTTACACTCTTAGACAATTAGCACACTCTATAAACCATCCTATACGGATGGAGAAAGACATGAGCAAGATCAGTTGAGCTTAGAAATCTATGAGAAGACAATTTAGGGTGTTGACAGTTGCAGTTCCCTTTGGCTTAACCCCATTTTTCACATTCTTAAATGTCTGCTCATGACATACTGAAAAGAACGAAAGAGGAAATAAAGAAAATCACTGTGAGCTTTTTGCCAAGGATCAATCATTTTTTAGCACCTTATGACAGATGGCTTTTGACTCCTAATAAGTTTCTCAGGATATGTTTGTGTGAACATGCTCCTCTCTGCATATACACAAATACAAATAGCCCACACGTTGAATTTCATATGCGTGGATGGATGTGCTAACAGTATTCCTTTCTATTCCACTTAATTCTCTTCAATTTCCTGCATCCATGTTATTGTTGCCACCACTTCAATACTTTCTAATATGTACATTGGAGGTAGGAGAAGCCATTAAACACTGGTTCAATGTGTCCTAGATGGAAATGTTAGTGAAATGGTGCTTTATTTCTGCAGGCAAAGAGACAGTGTTCAGATGTCTGAGCATCCGCAGAGCTGGCCCCCGGCATGGCAACGGGGTTCTTTAGAGGATCCGTGTTGGAGGGAGCAGTCCACAGAGGCTGAGCACGCACACGGAAGAACGGCAGATAAAGCCCACATGCACGTTCAAATGTCTAAGATGCCACTTTGCTTGTGAAACTTCCCTTCTGATATCACCAACCCTTCGGTTTTCTAAAGACCAGCAGTTTTCTCAAAGCAAGGACAGCCTGACATCTTGACATCATAAAATAATTGTGGCACATTTAACATAGGATGCCTGGGATCAAATGACAAATCCTTTCTTGAAGGGAGTGTTCAATTTTAGGAGGACACCGAATTTGATACATTTATTCCAAACATAAACTTTCATGATTTCTATTCAAAGTACCAAGGATAAAATAATGGAAAGGAAAGGAAGTCAGAAGAACAGAAAATGAAAAGAAAATGTATGTTTGTAACAACAAAATGTGCAAGTTTAAAAGACGTGAGCTGTATGTGTTAGATATTTCACGTTTCAGAGACACCCGTGATTATAAGATGAGGATGTAATAACGCAAAGGGAAGTGTGAATGAGCAAATTTAGAATTTTATCCGGCAGCATCATTTTCATACATGTGGTGATGTTAGCACGTTTGCAGTGCTTTGAGTTAAATGTCTATGTACTTGCACACGGGTCTGCCAGCCTCAGTGCTGCGTATAACACCCCAAATCACACAAAGCAGCCTTTGCATTGTGTTCCTGTGAAATCTGTAGGGGCTGCATAGGTTTTACAGCTCATTGTAGGGGGCTTGGCTTTCCAGTGAGAGAGAATGAGATGCATTGTAAGGCCCCTCCTACTTGGTATTGTTAGAATGATCACACCCTAACAGTTTAGGAAATTGATATCAGGAGTTTTCCATCATATTTTAGACAAAAACTCCCACATAAACAGGAGCCCCAAAGTGTGCACTTGCTGAAGAAACTGAAAACACACACAGTGTTACCCAGCAACTTGGCTGCCACTCATTGAGTCAGTAATCCACTGTGAACGTGGCACTGGATATCTGCTCTGGTGATGAGCTAGAACGGAGATGGGAAACAAAACTCATTATTATTTTTTAAAAAAATCTGAAGCAAATTCTTTGTAATACTGGTGCGTGAAATTCCTCTGGAAACATTAAGATTCCGGAAGCTGTATAAATGTAATTCACGTTTGGAACTATTCCATAAAATAGTACAGCTAGCTAAAACCGTGTTCTCCAAGAACAAAAGATTAAACCGGCTTGCAGCGATGTCACTGGCTGAGAAGTTCACGCGGGCGTGAGTTTGCTGGCTGCGTTGACTGTTTACGTTTAGACTGTAATGATGAGCATTAGGTCATGGCCATTGGGGACGTCTGGAAATGATATCAATATTATGGTTTAATATTTTTGTTGGTCTGAAAATAAATAATGCCTAAAAGATTACTTGGAAAATTCTGGCAGCACAAGGATGCTTCTTTTGGAATGTTGGGCCTAGGTCGGTTAGTTGAAGTTCGAGTGTCCTAATTCTTCATCTACTTAATATTCATGAAAATTATAGAAATATTCATGTCCTTAACATTTAGGAATGCCTTTGCCTAAAAATGAAATGACTCTAAGTATTGAAAAAGCCATTATTCTGTTGAAGTACAATGATTATACAGATTAGAACAATAAAAGTACCATTTTCACACAAAGCACTGATTATCATTTGAATACTTGAATTTTACCATCTGCACAGGCCTAAGAGAGCTGACTTCAGACTTTTGCTCTACTAAATAAGAACTTTTAAAGACTTAAAGAAGGGAATTGAGGTCACACTTTGCAACTGGTGAGACATTAACCAGACTCTATTAATTGCAGGCAGTAAAATCATACTTTCAGTAGTTTTTAACAGTATTTCTTTAATAAATGTTAACATTTTCCTGTTTCCAAAGTAGCAACAATTTAAAAAAATATTTTTATTGCACTATATATGTATTCCTTGGAAAGAACTAAAGTACTTAGAACTATTTACTAAGTAACATAGTTTAGTGCCAACTACTTTCCATACAAAATCCATGTTACCTCGTGGAATTGTTTTCTGGGGTTTTACTATGTTGTCTTGCTAGAAAGCCAGCAGCCGTGGTGAGCGCAGGCAGAGAGATAGGACTTCTCGGCACCAAGCCAAGCCAAGAGGGCCACGGAGCCACCAGGCGGCGGGTGAGAGGTAGGGGTGGGGGAGGAGGGGTGGACATCCAAGGTCAAATCCTGTAGCAAGAACTGGAATGCACAGCAGGAAGGCTGCGATTAATACTGTACTGTATACGGGATATATAGAAACAGGAGATTTCCTGCTCCTACCACACCAAAAATACACAACCATGTGAAATGAAGGAATATTCTAATACACATGGCAGCAATAATAAAAATTATTTCTTCAGGCATCTCTGTATCAAACCCTCGTGTGGCACACATTAAACACATCAAAGAAAGGAAGGAAGGATGAAAGAAGTGAGGTGGAGCAGGAAGCAAAGGAGGAAGGAGAAAAGAGAGGAAAGAAGGAGAGAGACAGGAAGGGGGGAGGAAAAAGGGAGGAAGAGGAGTAAACACCTATTTTGTAACTTAAGGAACAAAGCGGTTCCTGCTCCCTTTGGGTTATAACAGGACGATCGTGACAGCATTGGCGAGAAGTTGTCATGGAAGCACTTGCCCCGAGAGCACGTGTGTCTGGGTGCTGGAGAAAGGGCCTCCATTCTCCCAGGACTGAGCCCGGCAGCTCAGCCCACCTCACCCCACAGGGGGAGACCTTCGCCTCCTGGCAGCCCAAGATCGCCAGAGCTCCCTCAGAACGTGCTCCCGGCTTCGAGAACAACGTAGCAGAAGCTGCATTGATGTGGCTTTACGCCATGCTTTGGGTCTCTCCGGGTTTCCTTTTCCCTCTGCTGAGGCGGAACACTGCTGAGGTTCCCCAGACCTGAGATCTCAGTCACTCAAACCTGTCCCTTCCGGTACGTCATGCGAAATGAAACACATTCCGCAGGTAGCTATCAGCTCAGGGGTGGAGATGACCTGGCCACCTCGCTCTTGAAGTTCCCTAAGCGGAACCGGGGGCCCCTGGCCAGGCTCGACCCCAGCACCCATCATCTTACAGGCAAATGTCCAGACAAATCTTGAATGATTGCAGGTATACTGAAGGCTGCGACGCAGACACAGATTGCCTTTAATGCACGCATACCTGCCATCTGCTCTCCTCTGTCTCATTAGCCATAGTATTTCATAAAGTAGGAATGAAGGAAGCCATTTTAAATTTTAATTACATAGGAGGCATTTATATTATGGCAGTTCTGGGAGTTGTAGCCAAGTACAGGTGGGAGAAATACACGCAGGTACACGCACCCTGGACACTCCACATTCCAGTACGCTGCTGAGATTTTCCTGACTTTGCCAAAGAATGGGAGTTATTGTTTTTTAAGGAAATATGGAACATCAATCCAGGCAGAAGGAACACCAGAATTCCGTCGTCCCAGGCGGATGTCAGAAACATTTAAACAGCTGTCAGAGCAGTTCAAACTGTCATCAGAAGTGACCTTAAACCAAGTTTAGATTTTCAATGTTATTTAAAAAAGGGGGGAAAAAAAACAACACAGGGCCATTATGCAGCTGTCTGAAATATTAAATGAAAGAATGAACATCTGTTCAGTTGCTCTTCAAACTTTAATGGTTTGGAGAGAAATTCTGTTTTCTTAGATCTTTAAGAACATCTGAGACCCGTCCAGCCTCCACACCTGTGAAAACTCCTCTCAGCACACAGGCTCCTGACTTCAAAGCTCCCGACTGGTCCTTTGCCAAACCTATGCCATCAAACAACAGAACAAATTATTAATATTACCTACGATGAATATTAATGCCTAGGATTAATATTGCTTATTATCTCTCTGTCTGTCTGTCTTTCTCTCTCTGCCTTCTTTTTTTTTTTTCAGATGGACTCTCCCTATCTATTCCATGCTATTCGAGAAACCTCAGCCTCCCCAGTGCCGAGATTGCAGGCGTGCATCACCGCATTGGCTTGTGGCTGTATTCCTCACAGCACGTACGTACCATACTTTGTAAAGAGTTCTGTTACAGACTTCACAAGTTAGACCATTTAGAAGTATCAGAAATTTTTGAAAACTATTCAACTATTTAGTGTATACAGTTCTATTTCTTAAGCCAAATGTGCATAAACAAAGCAGAATTGAATACCTCAGAATCACTCCTTAAGGAAGCGCAAATCCGTAAGACACAAGGATTCACAGCGAACTTCAGCTGATATTCAAACTCCTAACAGAACTTTGCTTTTTTGTTCCAACTCCTACCCAAAGTATTTGAACTAACGCTTTTGAGTGTTTCTCAGGAAAGGAAAACAAGTTCATCAACTCAGAATCTGAAGTTCTGCTTAATTTCACATGTCATTACAAGTATTTTTGAAATACTGTTTAATTATGTTGCCTTATTTTTAAAGTTAGAATGTTTCAAGTCACTCATATGAAGAGAGATATCACTGAAACTTTATTTCATGTACTATGAATCTAATATTTAAAACACTCTTAAATATTTCATTTATAACTATTAGACCATTTTTTTTTCAAAAACTTCAGACCAATAGAATTATCATTCCCTTAAGCTGTATGGACTAACTGGGGATTATAACAAAATAAGCTGGAAATTCATCTCTTAATTATATTAAATAATTATTTATACATAATTTAACCATTTGGGTATTGCTAGAGGACAAAGGTCAGACCAATGCTGTTGAAAACCTTATGATTTTGAATCTGCTCTCTTTTAAGGGACATCATCTCCTGTTTGTTTCATGAAGCTTGAAATGGCGTCGCGCCGTTGGTGTTCATACACGTAACCACAGTGGGCTGGAGGAACAGGCGATGGATACCGGTCTGAAATGTAAACCAGTGCACTCGAGGGGCGGGTGACCGCCCCACCCCCACCCGTCCGCAGACGTCTGCACCGCTGGTCCCGGCTGGCCATTCTTCACCCCGCGGCAGCACCACGCGGGCTGCTCTCAAGTGTGCAAACATGGCCTCGTCCACTTGGAATGTCACGGGCTGGCAGTGTGCATCACGCGAGCAGCTCCCTGTCAGCGCTGGACCGCGGGCTCTGTGGCCAGGGCTTCCCCATTCGGATAGAGGTGCTTAGTCACACGTGCTTTGCACTTCCCTGGGCGGTGGGTTTTGCGTTAGGCGATTCCTCTCGGCTCTACGTGCTGCCCGTGCTTCACAGGGGCTATGGCAAGATGCGCTAGAGGTGCTAGATGCCATAGTTTGAACTTACGGTGAGTCACGGGGGCAACCCCATAGGCTAAAGACTAAATGCATCTTTACTTACAATTTGCAGCTTAAAGCTTATAGTGATGTAACCTGAGTGTAAATTGTAAGACTCTGTATATGAAAATGCGGCTCTATTTATAAATCTAAACCCCAGAGAAGTATATTTGTGCATCTGTACTCAACACAATCATGCCTATCTATGCACACATGCATGCGGTCATGTGTCAATTACTGATGAGGTTAGACTTACAACAACAGGTCATTGAGGGTGTCTTCATTCTCTGTCCCCGAGCAATAGGGCCTATGGAAACCATTGTCATGTGAGAAGAGCAGGGCTGACCAGTGGCCACCACATACAGGTTCCGGGATCTGTGCTAGTCGCACACTTATGGGCGCAAGTTTCCTCACGTGCACACGCAGATGTGTACCTGCCCCGGGATTGCTTACCTTCCCCCTTTGCACGTTACTGCCTTCTAAGCAAATGACTTGGAATAAGTAAGTCATCTGATCATAGAACTATATTTTAAAGTCTACGTGTGAAAGAACGAAAACATTGACTTGGCTAAATACAAAACCAAATTACAACATTTTCTCAAGTTAAGAAGAAAAGACAAGACAGAACAGCAAATTCTCCTTAACTGCATTATGACCTTTGACCCGTCCTCTTGCATGCCGTTAGGAATTTCTCCCCTGCGTGTTTCCCAGCTAAGTTTCGATTCCCCCCGCTCTGTAAGCGGTGGAGACGGGGAGCTCGTTAGCAGATGATTTACTGCCTGTGCACGCGCGGGGCCCTGCACACCTGTGATGAACGGCCATTGGGATCGCATTCCCACAAAGACCTCTTGGAGCAAATGGCCTCGTGTAAATTGAATTCTTGTGCTGCTCGGGGAAATTTATGTTTCAGGATCACAGGATGAAAGCGCGGAAACAGCTGATAATGACTCGCCATGTGTTTGCGAATTCTGCGCGGCTCAAGTGGGTGGCGTGCGGCTCTGCGCGGCGCGGCGGGGGTCGTTGGTGGCGTGTCCCCATTTCTCGGCCTGCTGGAAGGTTGGCGTGGAAGCACGGTTTCTGGGACTGCCACATCGCGCGGGGGAGGATGACCTACACAGGGCCGAGTTAAAGCAGACGGGGTGGGGGGGAGGCTGCGAGCCTCTTCTCTGAGGACAGGAGGCCTGGCCCTGGGTAGATGCCCACCCGGCACCTCCGACCCGCCCGTGGGCAGACGCTGCACCGGGCACGGCCCCGGCGGGTGAGCACCGAGCTTGCCCGATGTCAGCGTGGGCTTGGCTCGAGCCTTCCTAGGAGAGCAACGATTTCAAGCTCCCATTTTGTACATCTACAAGTATCCACTATTACTATCTGCTAGGATACAGTTCTACTAGAGGCCACGGGGGCCAAAGGTTACCTTGAAAGTTATTTTATTTTGGAAAGAATAAAAACAAACTCTGCTCTGGAGTTCCTGCCCGCGAGTGGTGATGGCGGTTGAATCTCTGCCAGGGTGGCATACGCGTCCATTGAGAATGTATGCCAACGTAATAGCATGGTTATTCATGAAAAACTCCTAAATGAGTACTGTGAACTGAAAACTATCATCAGCTTTCTTATTTAGCAGTAAAGGGCCTTAAAAATGTGAGAAGAGGAGCCGATGGGTACTTGTTGTAAAAGCATTTGAGCAAAAGCATCTCGGAGTCTCTACGGAGCCCGGTTGTCTGGAAGGGAATGAGGTATTTAGCAGGGGTGACGGAAGGCGCAGAGTTCTTCCTGACATCCACCCCGCTTTGCACATCCGGAGGTCACATTTCTTCCCTTGTCACAAAGTATTTACTTCAGTCATGGACTTGTCATTCTGCAGGGTGAGTGCAGACGCGGAGAGTTTGGAAATGATGAAGTGCCTTGTAAATGTAAAAGCCCTTCATCTCTGGTAACATTGTTGCTATTAAAATATTATTAAACATCAAGTCTGCATTCTATAATACTGTAGGCTAAGGGAACACTTTACACAGGGCCTCGGAATCAGGAAGCAGATAGTAAAATTTCCACCTGCTTCTTTTAAGATGACTCAATCCAGCACTGGCCAGAGTTACAACCTAGTTCACGCAACACATTTAACTAGAAGTTTCACTGCTTTACCACAAACAGTGTTACATAAAGATTTGCTTTTATAGACTATTAATATAGAGAGAAATGGAATAGAAAAGCTTGAATGGACAATCCTGAGAATCTACCTGCTTGCTCCTGTCCTAAATATGGTGTGTTTCTCGCTGAGTAAATCATTTAGAGAATCATGAAGCGCGAAGGGAAAGTAGAGAGACTGAGCCACGGCAATGGGACACAGGAGCCTGGTAATTAGACATCTGATCAAGATCACCCCCTAGTGCCCATTCACCCACTCAGCACGCACCCTACACAGGCCTGATACATTTCACCTTGGAGACTCAAAGGAACACCGTCTGGACATTTCCATGGAACGCAAGGTGCGTTTGTGAATCTGGAAGCGGAGAAGGGCTGTCTCCCCGTGTGTACTGGGTCCTGTGGGGCTCAAGGGTGGGGACGGGCTGGGGGTACAGTGAATAGGCGTCCCCTAGATGTTTCTATAAACTGAAACCTGCACTGACGGACACAGGTACTTCAAGTTCTACTCCTTCCCTGTCCGACCAAGCGCTGGCTGCGACCTTATTTTTGCTCTCTAAGTGTATTGATTGTGAAGTCCACTCCTTCCTGCATGCATGTCAATGTGCTTTGGGGCACTGTGGTGTTTTTGTCATCTGGTCTTGTTAGAGCACTGGTGAATGTTATCGCTGGCACTTCCTTCATTTCTTTAATATTCAGGCCTGATGCTTACCTCCTTGTGCCGGTCTCTTATGTGTGTGCATTATGAGGTCCATCATTTCATCCATATAATTTGCTCATTCTGTAATCTCCTTCAGTCAGAATATACCGTAGCTCACACTAGCAGCTCACAAGACAAAAATAGATTCTCCTTTCTTTACTTCCTTCCTTTTTTCCTAATATATTCCTAACGTGGACACCCACGGGCCTTTTCAATTTACGCATTGCCACTGCTATTTATGACAGGTCATGGCTTGGCTTCTTGGTGGTTAACGGGGAAATAAGAGTATCAGAGACTTTCCCGCGCAGGCTTCAAACCGTTGATCCTCAAATCCCAGCCTGCTGAGCAGCTCGGGCTGCGGGCTTTCCCATGCTCTTCCTGTGCACACCGGGCCTCTCCTCATCCCCACTCTCGGCACCCCACGGAGCGTGGTATACACCGAGGAACCCGCTCTGTGCTCATCTCCACCCTCCTCCACAGTTGCCATTAGGGCTTGCTATCCCGGTTGAGTTCTGTCCAAAGTCTGTGGGATCGGACAAAGGCATAGTGAGATGAATCCAGTGGCAACTCACACAGGGTAAAGATCTGTGAAGACCTTGTGTGGTCACCCTAGACACTAGTCAGCCCTCCCCAGTCCTCTAAGTCTGCTGGGTGGTCACCGCCCTCAATGCGATGGTTCCCAAAATGTTGTCCCCACCGGGGTGTAATGGTACAGTGGCACAGTACTGAATCGCACTGTACAGATGGTGTGTTCTTGTAGAGTAGGTGGTGTTTGCAGATTTTTCTCTTTCTACTTTGTAATACATTGCATCTTTAGCATCAAACCATTTTTGGTAGTATTATAATTAGCCATTGCACAAGTGTATTTCAGTTTATCCACTTCCTTTCAGTGAGATTTATCTTGCTTGCACACCTTGGAGTATGCATGTTTTTTTTTAACACCTTGCATAAAGACTCTTGGGCCTGCTTACCGGCTTATACTGAAAGTGTGTATCTGGTGTTAAAGGTGTGCCAAAGGCATGGATCATTCTGCCCCCTGCCCCCTAGCAATGAGTTAGAGGTCATCTTACCCCACAGCCTCGGGAGCATTTGATGTGCTGTGTCCTGGCTTTTGATAATTGAATAGGTGAACAGTATAAATTACTGTTGTTTTAGTACCTAATTCCCTGGTAACATATGGTGTGGAGTACATTTTATATGTTTATTGAACATCTGTGTATCTTCTTTATGAGGATTGTGCCCAGTTAATTGAGTTGTTTTATCCTTACAGGTACGTTTTAAGAATTTGATAATTAATATTGTGGTTTTGTGAAAAAAATTTTCTCACTATGAACTTTTCAGTCTCTTGGTATTACCTTTTATAGAACTGATACACTTTATTCTATAAAAATACAGCTGATTAATTATTTCTTATATGAATTACACCTATAGATTTTTTAAACTAAAAATTCATTGCAAATTCTAATGCCATTTAGATTTGTTTTCAAGTTTTATCTCAGGAATTGTATCTGTTTATATGTACTTTATGATCCCTTCTGAATTAATTTGTAAAGACTGTGAAGTCTGTGTCTAGATAATTTATATGCTTGTAGACATGTAATTTTTACAGCACCAGTTGTTGAACTTTTTTCCTTGCTCCACTTTAATAGCATAGCCGCATTATCAAAGAAACATGAACTATAATCTGTGCGAACAATTTTGTGTTTTCCATTCTACTCCATCGGTCTACTTGTTTTTATCTTAGCAATAGCATATTATACACAGTACAGTACTTCTGTCTGCATACCTTTATACTTGTTAAGAGCCAGAGGAAGCTCATTTATAATAGTCAGAGGGTGTAAAACCCTCTTGTTTAACCACTGACAGATTTTATGTGGAGTCATCAGAGAATTATTAAGACTGTAAACACCAGCACTTCACATCTATGTGTGCGCTGTCCATCTTCAGAGGGACTGGGATACAAGCATTGATGGGTACTCTTTATAAGAACAGAACTTAATAATTGTTTACCCAACATTCCATTTCAGAGTGTGATCCCTGGGAAAATAATCTAGGACATTTGGTTCTGACGGTGTTCAAGAAATTAACTCAATCAGCATGGCAAGAATGCACACTAAACCACAGTGTGAAGCCATGGTGATGCTGCAGTGTCTCCTAGTGGTGTCCTGGACTGCGAGGTGATGGGAAGAAAATGCCATGCTTATCTAGGACGTTTGAGAGGCTCCAGAGTAGACACCACGCAGTTGGCTGCTTTCACTGGGTATGAAAATGACTTGGGGAAAGAAAATGATGCAATGAAGGTGATGAATCAACAGTTAAAGCCAAGTCTGGCAATTGTAGGACTTCTTTCATAGCACACACACACACACACACACACACACACATACACACACACACCCTAATATATTGAGATCAGATGCCATAAATGTGTAGAGATGAGGCCGAAGGTTTCACTATTAGGATACCAGAGATTCATGAGTGTTGAGTCCCAACGCTAAGAAGTCGTCTATTGCTGCCAGGGAACTACGTGAGAAGATGAACATCCTTTGATTTGTGAAGGATCATCAACGGAACACTGTCAAACACTCCTTGAACGCCAGATGCCTCATTTCTCCTTGGGTCTGAAGAAGTGTTCAGTTGTTCGTTCTTTAAAGCAGGCAGCCTACAAGCCAACCCTTCCTTGAAGGCAGTGTGGAACCTCTAGCTTGTAAAACATCGGCTCTGTCAGGAGCCATAGACAGGCTTGGTTCTCGCTACCAAAGAATAATCCAAGGAAAACCACAAAACAGTCCGACTTTGGAAATGCTGAATCTGCTTTTGGTATTATATTTATTTTATTTTACTGTTTATATGGTACTGAGGAAGTGAACCCAGAGCCTCATGCATGCTTGGCAAGCACTCTACCACTGAGCCAATCCCCAGACGCTGAATCTGTTTTGAGAAGAGCGCTGCTGTACCCCAAAGTTGAGCAGGAGTTATCAACTGCCTGTTGCAGGAAATGCAAAGTGTATGGGATCGAGTCTGGAATATGCAGAATCAAAGGGGATGCAATACAAAGTTAGACATGGATTCTTTATCTATGCAGGAGAGTATACCTTTGGAAGAAGAATAAATGTGCTAGGAAGATCCTCAGGATATCATCTTAACACTCTGCCATGTTGAATCTGGCAAGTTTGAAAAGGCAAGTCACTTATACCAGTTGAAGTAGAAATGTCAAAATTACCATTTTCATCTAAGAGGATAAGAATCAGAAAGCTAAAGGGGAAGGGAATGAGAAAATGAAAATGATATGCAAATTCAGAAACTCTACCTGATGACTCTGGCCTATGAGAGGAATAAAATGGCATTTACCCTCGTTATAAGAACAATGATTTGAAAGGTTGCAGCCAGCGTGGATTACGGGAAGTGCTGTCACAGAAGAGCATTCCCTCTTACCTAATGCCTGGTACATTTCCCCAGAACAGGAGAGGCCAAGGGCAGGCTTGGCACCCTTACATAACCTGGGATGGATTCAGTTCAATAAACCGAAATGGTCACATTTGTAGCCAGGTTGGTTTGACCTTCATCATTAGAAAGGCTCCCCATCATAAAGTCCATGGCTCCAGGTCTACAATCTCCATTGGAACCATCGCTTGAGTGTTCTTTACTGGTCCAACGAGGAGAACATTTTTACCTGGGATCTCCTCTTCACCACTTTGGATATGATGTACGTGAGTAGGTCAGAAGGGTTGTGCTAGTGTGTATGTGTGTGCATGTATATATGTGTGTGTGTGTGTGTGTGTGTGTGTATACATCACAGTGGGCTTCCGAAAATTATTTTTCAAAAAATTACCTTTGTGATCACACATAGTCTTCTTACTGGTATTGCGCTATGGAGAATTGGAACATATGTCCTTTTCAAACCAGACTGGCTCCTGTGAAAGACTCTACTGTTAGGATGGCATAGGGGTGTTGTAATGAGATTTGCAGTCTCAAAGCAACTATAAATCTTAAGCCTGGCTCCCTTCCATTAGAATGCCTGGGTTCTTGACTTTTCCACTGAGATGGCATGGTTTTCGTAGTCTCTGACACCAAGAAAAATCTTAACCTGGAGAAGAATTTGCCTCATGATTAACTGAGCCCGAGGGAGAACCAGTGCAGTCACCACCAGCCCAACCCAGCAGGAAAGGTAGCTGGAAATCAGATCCTCTAGCGGTCAGATGCTGCTGCTTTCTAGAAATCAGATACTCCAGCTCTATAAAACTCAGATCCTGAAATGTTATAAAGTGCAAACTCGGAAGATCTCTAGAAATCATGATCTACAGATTTCTACAGTTCAGACCCTGGAGCTCACTAGAAATCAGATCCTGAAGCTCTGGAAAACAGATCCTGCAGTTCTCTAAAAGCAGATCCCATAGCTCCCCAGCAGTCAGATCCTTGGTTCTCTAAAATCAGAGCTCATAGATCTCTAGACATCAGAGCCCAGAGCTCTAGAAATCAGATGCTGAGGCTCTCGAAGTCGGATCCTGCAGCTCTCTAAAAATCAGATCCTGAAGCTCTTTAGAAGTCAGAGGCTGCAGGTCTCTGAAATAAGATCCTGATGCTATAAAATTCAGATCCTGCTGCTCTCAACATATGGTCTTACAGCTTTCTAGAAATCAGCTCACCAGAAATCAAAGGCTGTAGCTCTCTAGAAATCAGCTCCTGCAGCTCCAGACATTGACCTTGCGGCGGTCTGGACATCAGACCCTGTAGCTCTAGAAACAGCTCCCCAACCTGGCTGGCTTTGTATGGGATGAGAAAGAAAGCTGTTTCCTGTGGTCCTAATGTAAATTAGGGGCTCATGACAACAACATGGTTTATCATTCTAATATCCTTCCATTGTCAACATTGGTACATTGCGCTTCTGTTTTTCTCTTTTAATTTTCTGTCACTGGAAATCCTGGAGTTAATATAGAAAAATGTTTATTTCATCAGATACACCAAATGAGTACATATTTTTTTCTGTTTTAAAAATGTTCCTGAGAGAGTGAGGGAAAGGATGAAAAAAAAAAGAAATGTATTCTTTACCTGATTTATGTAACCATAACTCTTTTGTGTGTCACCTTTATAATAAGTTTGTTAAGGGAAAAAAGTTCATTAGGGGAAAATAGTGAGATTCTATCCATATTTTTACACAGTCAGTGATTTGTAATTTATTGATATACAGTTGATAGTACATTGACTATCTCTTAGCAATATCTACCTTAGGATAAAAATATCTCAGAGTAAAATGTTTCATTATCTATTGACAAACAGTTTTATGATGAGAGTAGTGTGTGTGTGTGCGTATCTGTGTATGTGAAAGAGAGGGAGAGGGAGAGATAGAGGGAGATGGAGAGAGAGAGAAAGAGAGAGAGAGAGAGACAGAGAGAGAGAGAAAGATAGAGAGACTCTCCTGGGGCTTGAACTTGGGCCTGGGTACTATCCCTTAGCTTTTTTGCTCCAGGCTAGCATTTTACCCCTTGACCCACATCTCCAATTTCTGGTTTCTGATGGTTATTTGAATAAAAGGATCTCATGACCTTCGTGCCTGGGCTGGCTTTGAACCGTGACCCTCAGATCTCAGCCTGCTGACTAGCTCAGATTATAGGCGTGAGCCACTGACACTTTGCTCATGAGGATAATTTTTAAACTAAAAATAAAACGTTCGATTGCATATTGTGCTGTGTCAAATGGACTTCTTCAACAGAATATTTACAGCGATTTTGTCTCTTCAGACGATAACATTGTAATAATGTTTAGCAAAGCCAAAGAATGATTTGTCCAAGAAAACAATGAACCATTTTCTTCAACTGTCTTGTTAAATATCGTGCGCTTGACACCTTGCTACTTCTGCTGACAGGTTACAGAGGATTACAGAGCGCGCTCACTTGCCTGGCAGCGCGTCTCCTTTCCAGGGAGACGGAGCATTCAGGACTCACGCTGCACTAAATGTAGCGCGGAGACACACACATTAAGGACTTCTCTGTCATTCTCAGTGTCTCGTAATGAGGCTAATTAGGAAGACACGGATCCTACAACCACACTGAGCTCGAGATGTTTAGATGTGCGAAGCGATGTCAGAAGTAATGACGCCTGGTTCAGACATTTACCATCCCTCCCTTTCCTTGAAGGTGGGTTCGCCCTGGGAGCAAACTGTGAGATGAAGAACATATGGAGGTTTCCCGGGGACACTGCGCAGGCAACAGCTGTGGAGAGCAAAGTACGTAGTGTTCAGAGCAGTTACACTGGGGCAGTTCCCGAAATCTCAGCCAGTTTGAGGAAGACCTGCAGCTCGGAGAGTGGAACTGGGCCCTCAGGAAGGACCAGGACCACGCACCCCCATCGAAAATACCGCAAGGGCACAGAGTCCGTGTTGTTGTCTGCTGCCGTTCACTTCTGAGAGTGAGTTCTCCAAGATCCTGCTGGATTTCTTTTGCTAAGGAAAATGTCCATCAGAAAGACTGTGGGGCGTGGTGCCTCCTCTAGTGAACTGTGACAGGTGAGACCCCTTCTTATTCTCTCCTAACACCCACCCTCAATTTCAGCAAAAACTCCAGCTGCAGCCTTGCTAATGCCGGAGTCCGCGGCTAGGCCGGCAGAGTGGCCCAGCCTTCATTCACATTCATAGGATGGGCGGTTGGTTTTGTTCCTTTTGGATCACGCAGAAATAGAAGGTAGAGAACAAATATTGCTCTGGGCAGGATTATAAATGAGCATCGAGGTGTGTTCCAAGTAAATACACGCTGTTGCAGGTGTACTTCTCGATAAAAATGGAAAAGGACCCATCTGCCCAATGAATCCTTGTATTCTCTGTACCAGAGGCCATGTTAATTTTCTCTAGAAAATTCGTCACATCTGGTGGAGCAGCTGCTGTTGGAGTTACCTCCCGGAAATTGCAGCTCTCCACTCTGCCCATGTACTTCCCATCTGCTTTTGTTGTTGTTGTTGTTTGTTTGTTTGTTTTTCTGGGGGTGGGGGGGAGGGAGTGGATTTGGTAAATTAAATGGGGATGAGACGTAACCAAAGACCCACAGGTATTTAGGAACTCCACTAACTTCTTCCATTTCCTTCTATGATCCAATACTACGTTTTCATTTAATTAAATTGGCCAGGGGCTGATACATTTTAAAATATTCATATGTGCTCGTTTTATCCTGAAAAAAAAATGCGAAGTTTCTGAAGTCGAGCTCAGATGGATCTTTCCAGCACTCCCAGCCTATTGCTCCGCATCCTTGCACGCTGGGTGTGACCCAGCCCACACACACGCACACCCCCAGAGAAGGGACTGGAGTCGCAGGTCCTGTATGTGGCTTGCCTGCGGACTCACGCCGCGCGCCGGCCCCGCTCCTCCTTCTGAACCCAGGAGAGACATAAATCCCTTCCTACCAGAAGCCAATCCTCAGCGCAACGGGGACAATTCCCTTGCTGTTTTCTTTCTCAACCCCTGGCGAGAGACGCGAGTGACTCCGAGTGAGATGGGCGTGGAAGTGTGAGCACGCGGGTCGTGAGCCCCATCTGGAGGGCGGCTCTTGTCAGCTGTCCTTCTCCCCGTGTCCGCCAGGGCCGGACACCCCGAAACTCCTCAGCCACTCACCCCACGGGGCGCAGACTCAAAGCTCACCTCCTCAGGGATAGCCCTGTCCGTGTGAGGTAAGAAGCCAGAGACGGAAGCTACCGGAACCACAAGGGAGTTTATCTGAATTAGAGATTTCCAAATTGGACTGAACAAGTGACCTCGCGTAGCAAGGCCTGGTCCCCTGTTGGTGTCACATTGAGGATGGTGGAGGCTTTGGGGAGGTATCAGGACTGTGTGCCACCAAGGAGGGAATTTAATGAAGGCGATGGGTAAGTCGTTTCTTCTCGGAGCTATGACAACTTAGCCTACCCTGTGACCTGACCCTTCCCAGTACTGTGAAAGTGACAGTTGGGGACAGCTATACGTGGAGAATTATTGTCATAGTCCACGTATTCCATGTTTTAACTCTACACTTTCAGTACAAAACAACCCTTCTCTCGCTGCTGGAAATAGATTGCCTGTGCTGGCACCGAGTTTCTAAAACCGTCCGTCCTCTGTGTCCCAGAGACTGGCCCGTACAGTCAAAGTTATTCCCTGACACCTCCAGAGTGAAGAGGAATCTTCTAGATCCTGAAGCTTCCTCTTCAGTGCAGTGCTGTTCCCAAAGAATCGGAGTAGACGTGGTGACGGAACCCTACCGAGCAGGACCTGTTGCCATTTGAAACCGGAGGCTCCCACTAGCTCCACATTCCTGCCTAGAGAAGGGAGCTGCTCAGAAGGAAGTACACCTGCCACTACGGCGCCGCCCGTCTCCCGACTGACAAGAAACTCAGCGCCTCCCAGCTCGAAGCCCCTCTGAGATAATCTTTGAAAAAGCCCCGAAGAACCAAGAAGTGTGGAAACATACCCCACAGCCAGACTGCAGTTCATAACCCTCAGTCTAAAAACACCAATTGCACAAAAAGTCAACGTGTCACCAGCAAAGACCATCGCCACAAGCCATGTAAGTACAGCAAGGAGGAAGACACTGAAAACCATGGCTTTTACCTGGTTTAAACATCTTGAAGTAAATGTTGTCATGCTTGAAGGAGAGAAGAATAGTAACTAATAATTTATGACTGACGGTTGATAAAATTTCAACGTTAAAAGAGAGTTCATAATCCCTTGTCCATGTTAAGAATATATATATATATATATATATACATATATATGGTACTTTTTGAATGTGAATTTTCTGTGACTTACCTACTAAACACAAAATGTTTATGTATAAGAAATAAGATAGTTGTAATTGGGGTAATTACACAGATGCATACTACAGCTCAGAACTTTATCATAATAATTGGAAGGCTGATTGAGGTGAAAGGAAACACTTCATTCACAAGAATTTCAATTTCTATAGAAATAGGTTTTCTTTAAAATCTTTCAGTGGTAGCAAGCAAAAATGTAATATTTTCTTAATATCTGTAATAAAGGTTAAATGACTGATAAATTTAAATTAGGCATTAAGATTAATTCCTTCCTTACTGGAAATATACATCGCCCTTTATTCAGGATTAAATTAGGCCTTTACAGTGCAATTACCTCAATTTAAATGCATATATCTTTCCCAAAGTATAATGAAAATCATATACATGTATAAGAAAGAGTTGACCTGTCTGGCCTGCAGAATTTGAATATCTCAGTTTAATAACTGCTACTTACGTACTGCTATGAATGTATACATATATACGTATTTTCATATATATATGCATATGTGTACATATGTTGACATTGGGAAGTGAGAGAAGAAATGAGAAGAGTGAATAGCTGATTGAGAGGCCGAATCTAATCATAATTGACCGTGAAAAACAAACAAACTGTGGCGTGGAACACGGGAGGCTCCTGCTTTAATCCTAGCTACTTAGGAGGCTCAGAGCTGAGGATCGCAGTTCAAAGCCAGCCTGGGCAGGAAAGGAAGTCCGTGAGACGCTGAATAACCACCAGGAAAGTGGACGTGTCACTGTGGCTCTGGTGGTAGAGCACTAGCCTTGAGCTGAAGAGTTCAGGGACAGCCTCCAGGGCCCAGAGTTCAAGCCCCACTACTGACAGAAAAAAAAGTGAAAAATATATAATTACATGTTAATAAATATATATGTGTACATATAAATATGTAGGTACACACATTTATGGTAATAAATGTGAGTATATATGTACATAACATTATAATTATACGGTAATTATTGTCATCACATCCTAATTATCGCTCCGTTATAATTATCTTCTGGGTTATAGATGATAAGTTACCTTAGAAGAGGTTTAATGTCACACTTCTCAAAGAAACCATAAAATCACTTAGAACCTCACATTTCCAATAAACCGAGGCAGGATTTTCATCGCCTGAAGAATTCCCCCTCGGCACCCACTCACCGTGCTGCATTGGGCAGGGGCCGTGGGTGCGTGCGCTGCTGGGCTGGAGTGTTCCGCTCCCACTTCCAGGTTTGCAGCTACGCTGGCATCTGCACGACAATCCCACATTCGGGAAAGACGGCCTTCCATAGACCTCCTTCCGTCTGTCTCTAGACTCTGGGTCTTCACACAGAGGACTCAGGGGCCCTGTGTAACTCAGACTCGTGACAACATTTTCCACAACAGCAACATAAATTTGGATCGTGACTCTTTATTTGCCTCGCTGCAAACAATATTATTTGAACAGTTTACTAGACACATTTCCTTATAAGCCAAGCTTGTTAATTTGTTTATTTTTCTGTAAATGCAAATTCGTTTTAAAACGTAGATAGAAAAATTCACAGTTTTCAAAGCTAGCATTAAAATTGGGTTCTCTTTTTAAAATGTTATTCAAATATTATTTTAATGTGCAGTTGCTTCCCGAGTCTACATCCTGATTCCCAGGAACTTCTTCAGCTTCAGGCTGGGGACAAGAAAGGGCTAACTGCTTTCAACTTTCCCTGGCCTCCCATGCCTTCCGTTAGAATCCACCTGAATCGGACACTCCTTCCACTCAAAAAGAATAAAATGTTTGTTTGGGGAAATTAAGAATCATCACAAATAGGGGCAATGTGTTAACAAATAAGCAGCACACCCACTCGCGGGAGAGCAGGAATGAATGAAGGCCGTGGACTGGCTTCCCTGCAGGCCAAGCCTGACTCCAGCCAGGGACCTGGAGGGGAGACAGAGCCTCTGGTCCTCCCTTCCTTTTGTCCTTTCCTCAGGACTCAGCTCTCCCGAGAGCAAGCGTGGCCTCCTTGGCTGCAACGAGCCCGGTCTGAGCACAAGCACAGGTCCCTCCACGCGTGTGTGCCCAGGTGCTGGGCGCTGCTCCCCCCTGTCGTCTTGTGAGCTTGCTGGGCTTCACCGGCAGGGTGGACGGCCACGTTACAGCAGCCTCTGCCTTCCCTGTTCCAAACTGTGAAGGGAGCAGAAGGATCCCTGGGAAAAACAAACAAACAAACAAATAAACCAACAACCCATGCAGTGTCTATGGTGTGGTTCTCAGGCCTGTGCACGGTGGTAAGAACAGAGGAAAGTCCTCCGTTGCGGGAGGGCTGACCACCTGTTCCTCGTGCTGCTGCCTTCCAAGCGAAGCGCAGAGCCAGCCCTCGTCCTGACAGGGAGGCTGCCAGGCGATTGCCACACCCGTGTCTCCTGCTGGGGTCGGGATAACTCGATTTCCTTTGGCTCCTGATGACCGGGGAGGCGGAATTGATGAAGCCCAAGGAACAAGGCTATCAGAGCTGGAAGAGGAGGGGAATGATCATGATCTGAAATCCTAAGCATGGACTAATACCCAAGCACCCTTACTCTGACTTCTGGACCCCAGACAAGGAGGCGAGCGAATGCGTTTCTGTTGCTTCAGAAAGCCCTGTTTGAGGTCTAATAACAGAAGGAATGAAATATACAATGAACACCTGTGTTGCTATTGCCCACACAGTAAGTGACGAGTAATGCAAATATATGTTAGGATGCATCTTCAAAGGTATATTGTTTTACAAATAGTCTAAAGACAAACACAATGATAAGTGTACAGATATTTCAAGGAAAAATTGGATGATGTGTAACAACAGAAATTAAGGACTCATATGTCCCAAGTAGCTTATGTCTATGCTTACGTAAAAGATATGGACTCCTATATTTAATGTGTGTGTATATTTATGAAATGTTCCCGTTTTAGAAATCCAAACAATTAATCATATGAAGTTCATACATATATTTATCTTTTAATAGATTTTTAAGCTTGATTTAATGAATTTTTAATATCATACCTTATAACATACCAGTATTTCTTCTAAAGTATGGAAACAAGTAATTGGAATCTATGGTCCAATTCACATTCAATTAGTACTGTACTATCTCATAACAAAATTTGTGATGCTGCTAAGACATCTTATTTGTAGAGACCTTGCTCTAATTGGATTCTAAAATGGTGATACAAAGAAGTTATGTGGGATATCTCATTGTTGTTTTTACTTCCCTTCAGAGAGGGGTTATTAATGATCAGATCCATCAAATTCTAATCTGCTCAAAAGTCTCATTACTTTAATGACTTCATCATTATAAGAAATAACCTTACCACGATTGTTACTGTTTTATAAATAAAACAGATCTGATGTACAAACATAAGATATACTACAGGAATGTGGGCGACCTTTCTTAGAAGACATAAAAAATATGACACTATGGCTACTTTCAAACACAAAATATCGAAATTTTGAAAATTTCACATATTGTAATGCAAATTATTTGTAATAAACAAGCAACTTTTATTTGGCTGTTTACAAGAAAAACATCCATAGGCAATTATAGCAGACTATTTGTATTTTAGTATTACTATCATAAAATGGAACAAGGATGAATTATTGAACTGCACATTAGTGATATATATGTACATATATAAATATATACATATATACACATACATACGGATATTAAGAAAGATGGATAGTTTTAATGTATTTCTTCATCATATGTTGGAGAAAATTATAGTAATTTATTAAAGGTAATTCTAGAAGATGATTTAATATATATGAGTTAATTTAATATAATATAGTAACAGTTTAATATATAATGTAATGTATATGATAATTTCATGTGTATATGAGTTCTTTCTTAATGGACAAATGGAAAACCATAACCTCTTGAATCACGAAGTGCATTCTTTTACACAACAGGCAACTGAGATGATGAGGGTTGTCGAAGACAATCCTGGGTTTAAAACTTACATGCAACTTACCAGGCAGTCTGCATAAGATAATCATAGAGGCTAACAATAAATACAGTTGTCCAATATATAATATGAAGTATAAAAACTCCTACAGTGCAAATGACAAACATTTTTACAATGCTGGCTACACGTAGAGAGGTTAAAAGAGAGAAAATGAATCATTCAATCTCTGCACATCTAAAGTAAAAATCACAGCAAGTAAGAAAAGTGCAGTCATTTTCTTAATAGAGTGGTGATTCTACAACTATATCAGCCATATTACAACATCTGTTTATGTTGCTAGTTTTTATTAATATGTAATGTCTATTAGATATGGTAAATAGTCGCTACATTTCTAAAAATATGGCAACAATGAATGTCTTTAATTCCTAAGTGCTAACTAATTAAGTGTTAAAGCTCATGTGCCGTTTGGTTTGGTTTAGGTGTGGTGATGTTTGAGTCGTGTTGCCTGATAACGCTGAATTCTCTTGTACCCATGTAGTTTACGTATGGTTTCTCTGGCCATCATAGTTAAGATTACTGAGACTGTGTGCTCTAGGTTAAAACACTGTTTATGAATCTGAGAACAGAATCACATGATTGGTGGATAAAAAGTAAATAAAAGTAAAGGACAATGTCAGGAGATACAGCAGAAGCCAAGTGCTCAGCGAGCCTGCCTCCAGACTCTAAGTTGAGTTTCATTCCATTCTTTCTTCATGAACAGAATGAGCCCACCAATCATTAGTTAGGGTCAACATTTAGCAGACAGTGTTAGTCAGAGAGAACTATTTGGAAAATAAATAAATAAAAGGCGTAAAGTTTAGAAAAATGAAACAACCTATTTATTATCTGTAAATTAGATAACTAGATAGAACAAAAATCCAGTGAATTTATGGGATAATAACTAGAACTCTTATTGAATTCCACAAATCTGCCTCAGATTAAAAACTAGAATCGAAATCAATTATATTCCCACATAAACCATGAAAAATGAGGAAGTTAATTAGAAATGTAAATCTATTATTTGTATTTGACTGGAAATCATAAACTACCTAATAATAAATTCAGCATGGAAGAGTAATAGTTTTATGAGCAAATAATTAACTATACAAAATTGTTAGCTGCAGATAGTTAATAGAAATTTCTCCAGGTAGTATTTTCAGAGGCACTACCTCCAAATTAAAAACTGGATTTTAGAAAGCATTATTATTTTACACAGAAATGAAGCTCTTGTAAGTCTTCTACTAACTATGTTTAAAAAGTGCTCATTTGGCTGGATTTTCAAGGGACATTAATTCCCTTTGGGTTTTAATTACATTTTCCCTTCCATGTTTCTGTATTGAAGCCACACACAAAGTCAGACCATGCGACGTCCGTCCACCGGGGGCAGGGAGCCGTAGAGACGCCCGGAGGGAACGTATTAGCAGGTGAACGCGCGCTCTCTAATGTCTAGGTGACGGGCCAGGAGTCCAGTCACGGGTGAGACCCGGCAAGCAGAGGAGCCCCTGGGAGGATTCGGAATCTGTGGCTGGAGAGGCTTTCCTGGGCACAAAGCCAAGCCAGTCCTGTGCCCTGCAGACCTGGCTGACAAATGTCCTCCCTGCGGGGCCACCCACCCGGGTTCCAGTCCTGAGGGTCACTGCGGGGGGGCCCCCCATCCAGGACAGCCCTGAGAGCGTTCTCAGGAGTGCCAGCACATCTGAGGGCATCGTCTCAAGGACAGATGGCCGGCCACCCCTTACACTATCCCCTCCCCAGCGGTGCAGTGCGGGGCAACGCCTTCCCAGACTCCATCTCTAATTAATGGGCACAAATACAGACCCAGGAGCGTGGTTCATGCGGAAGACTACCAGCCTGGGAAGGAGGGCTGACTTCCAGCCCCAGAACTTGCAAAACCACACAAAATAAAAGCAACCTCCCCAGTATTTATATCACACGTATTTTATTTACAACGTTGTGTAAATTTATTTGCCCTGACCTAAATGTCCTTCAGTCGTGGCATGAGACAAATCTATTCGACCCACATCTGCACCCGTGCCAGGAAGAGATCTGCTAATTTACAAAACCAGAAGATAACTTTGGTAGAATCCATTCACGGTATTGCGGTTTCATAGTAAGTTTGAGAACAGAGGGCATTTTGAAAAGAAAAGAAAAGGAAAGACAATTCAGGAATCAACCCAAACAGTCAATGAGAAGTTAGTTCATCTCTGTGTGAATTCCAACACTAATTTGCTTTGGAAAAATTAAACGATCGCGAGCCAAAAGGAACTCAATTAAAAGCCAGCAGCCTTCGAACTCGCAGACGGTGCTCTTTATAAATTGTATTGCTCCGGAGCAATTGAGAAGAATGTAACGCAGGTTGGAGAGAAAATAAAAGTTTGGAAATGAGCTATACAAGAAAACACACACCCACACTGACATAGAGGCGAATTTATTTGTACTTATATAGGAAAATAGTTACTATCTATTATTCATACACCCAGTAGAGATTACAGAAGCACCTATTTATGTAATTGTTGCATGTGAATACTCAGTATGCCAGCGGAACGGTGGTGCGCCCGCTCTAGCACGCCAGAGGCCCCAGAGCCAGCGCTGGAAACGCCAGTCCGTGTGTGGGCAGCGCCCAGCAGCGCCTGTCGGGGCCTCAGCCACGCCCTCTGCCACCCCGGGCCCACGTCGGAGCCTTTCTCCACCCGAGAAAGTAAAGTCTCCCTTTACTCCCAGGAGTCCCTTCGGTGGAGTTGTCCTTCTTGGGTGTCTCCCAGTGCTGTGGGTGGCAGGTGTGCGTCACTGTGCCCGGCCTTTGTGTCTGTGCCCTCCCTGGGCTCGGGGATGCCCACCCTGTGCCCGGCCAGAGGTTGAACGGCCGCTGCAGGACATGCACGCTCAGACTGGCCTCCAGCCAGGGCCCCCAGCACCCACCTTCCCCGGGGCTAGGGTCATAGAGTTGGACCCCTGGGCAGGTTCCTGCAGCATTTCTCTACCATGGAAGCGTGTCTGTGTCTCCCCGGGGAAGTCTGCAGGGCTGGCTGGTTGTTACCCCCTGTGGGAAGTAGGGAGAAGGGCTGCAGATCTCATCCCTGGCCCTGTTTAGTTTTGCCGTCCCTTGCACCAGCTACATAACCCAGCGGAGGAGCTTATGAAGTCCAGCACACCGGGCTTCTTGAGAGTTATAAGCTAAGGAACAATGTATATTCTTCCTAGGAAATTGTTTTTCCAACTAGGGTACTAGTTAGAAAAAAGAAGCACACTTTCAGGAGTGTTTCTTCATTCCAATAGCCACACTCAATTTCTTCTACAAAGAGAGAGTTTGGCAGCTATAGCTCCCATCCTGTAAGGAAAACAATGGACGAATTCCACGTCTGGGGATTCACTTATCAAATGTTATTCATCAAATAAATATCTTTGATATGGCTGAATGACACCAGAAAGTTTGAAAATAAAAACATGCAGATACTGAGAAAGCTGAGAACTAGAGTAGAAACCTTGTGAGCTACAAATTAGTGGGAACAACTAATAGATACCTTTTATTCATGCTATGATAGTTTTTGTGATCCAAGAAAGGTTCTCTTGTGCTTCACATGGAGAGAATAGGAAAGTAACCAGTTAATGATAACCTGGCCAGGCACCGGCGGTTCACGCCTGTAATCCTAGCTACTCAAGAGCCTGAGATCTGATCATCGCTGTTCAAAGCTTGCCCAGCAGGAAAGTCTGTGAGATTCTTACCTCTAATAAACCACCCAAAAGCCAGAAGTGAAATGGTGGACCAGTGGTAGAGCATTAACCTTCAGTGAGGAAACTCAAAGACAGCCCCCAGGCCCTGAGTTCAAGCCCCGGGATCATCTCTCTCTCTCTCTCTCTCTCTCTCTCTCTCTCTCTCTCTCTCTCTCTCTCACACACACACACACACACACACACACACACACACACACACACTAAATATCCTTATTTTTTCCAGCCAGAATTCTACCTTACGTTTAGAGGAGAAAAGAGGGGTAATGAAAACACTTTCCAAGCATCCTCCCCTACATACTGAGGCCAAGTAAAACACGTACACGAGTCAATAAGAATATAAATTACACAAACTTCACAAAAGCCAAACTGAAAGAGCGGATTCAAGCACCACAGCCAAAAGAACAAATCTCAGCTACTGCCAGGATCCCACTGTAACTATGAAGACACATCCAGATAAGAAGTTCAAAGGTGGAAAACGCATACCGTGCTGACACCCATTCCGAAAGTGTTGGAGGAACTGCCTAATTTCAGCCACAGTGGATTTCAGAGCACAGCCTTTACAAGGCCGCAGGGTCATTTATGATCATAAAAGGACCAGTACTCTGAAAAGATGGAGTAGTCTGATGTGCAGGTGTGTATGGAGTCGGGTGAAAGCATACAGGAAAGCGAGGTGTCTCCCCGACTTATAAAAACCCCATCAGGTTGGATTCGCAGGATGATGGCGAGAGGACCTTGACAAATCATCTGTGAGCCGAGGAGAAGTAGCTGGGCTTGTGGCTGGTTCCCTCGTAAACGTGAAGCTCGTCACAACCTCAGAGGATCTGAGGATCCAGAATAATGAAAGGAACAAAAAGAATGTGAAATAAGGGACCGTGTGGAATAAGACTGTGCGAAATAAGGGAAGGTGTGCAGTAAGGTAACCTCGGCTTCGCCTCATTAATGTAGGGTTCAAAGCCAGCCCTGTCAGAAGAGACTGTGAGACTCATCTCCAATGAACCAGTAAAAAGCTGGAATTGGGGGCATGGCTGAAATCGTAGAGTGCCAGCCTTAGGTAAAAGAGCCAAGCCAGCACGTGAGGCCCTGAGATCAAGAAGAAAATAGAGCAATATTATGAAATATTGAAAAATATGATTAAATGTACAAGCATACCAAATAGGTTTAAAATACATTCATCTTTAATTTATTCATGTGTCCATTGAATTCGAGGAACTTATCAACTAATATCTGTTCGTAAATGTATCAACAAAGGATGCAATATTTTATATTATTTCTGTGATATTTGGTCCTTTATACTTACAGGACTGGAGAAATTAACATTTTTTTGGGCAGATATTTTATGTCAGTGCGCGTCCACCAAGTTTTAAATCCTATAACTTTCTTACTTTTACATTATTCTAGTCACTTAGTGCCATAAAAGAATAATGAGATGGAAAACGTATACTGTAGCCCAAAAGAAATCTGCACTGGCAATTCAGAGAGCCCTGGACAGTAGTAAAGAAAACTCAATTAATTTTTATGGATCTTTTAAGATTTCAATCGTATTTGATTATTTTCAGAGCTAAATGTAAATGTTATGATCACACAACATGAGGGACCAGATGGTGTCTTTGAAAGCACATAATCTGCATGTAGATTCAATGTCATTTTCCTGGTATTCACATAGCAATGCTCTTTGCAAGGATTAGAACTCTAAATAGAGTCAACCAGAGACATGGGAAGAGACCTATGACTTGAACAATTAATTCTGAAATTACATTCCTTATCTACATCTAATTGCATCAGCCAGCAAAATATCACAGATAGTTCAATGATCATATCTAGGATTCAAAGTAGAGCGCAGGTTACATTATTTTCAGTTGTGTGTGTGAGAGAGAGAAAATTATTATCTGTTGGCATACATTAACAGATCATCTATGAGAATAAAACAATGAATACACATACGTTGAAGTCTAAAAGAAGACATTCATTTCTATGATCCCAGGAACCTACATTTAGCTTCTGTTTAGCCAGCGCTGAAGAAAACAGAGATGATGACTGCTTCATAGCAAGTCTACGTTGTGTTTGGCCCCAAGTCTGAGAAGATTCTTCCATTGCTATACCCTTTCATCTTAGATGTCTGTGGTGAAGGTTTTGACTGACTTTCCAAGCTATGAAAGGCGAATTTATAGATCAGAAGTATTTTTAAAATTATTATTCACGTGTTTTTTGAACTAGCACATAGTTGTAATAAAGAGATTCCATTGTGATATTCACACAGTGCATTTTAAACACTGAAAAATTTAGGTATGAGTTAAAATATAGCTAAAATATTTTTAAATAATCCTCCTGAAATATTTAACCATCAAAGAAAGCTATCCTCGCTTGGCACTGGTGACTGACTTCTAGAACACCAGCCCAACGTTGAGAGAACTGGGTTTCAGAGCCACGCTAAGCCCAAAGTTTGCAAGACTCTATCCCAACCAGTGGCTGAGCAGAGTGACACCTGCCTGTCGTCAAACACCTGCAAGAGGCGAAGGTCCGGAGACTCACAGTGACAGGTAAACTGAGGCACAGTGAGGCGAAGCAGCCATTGCTTCTCATCAGCATTCCAGCAGCACGGTGGGGAAATGATACAAAGTGAAGAAGAGACTGCCAGACGGCCGTGCAGTGCACAGATGTGCTTCACTGCGTGGGAAGCCAGTTCACACTTGTCCTCAAAACACAAGGGCGGGAGGCACCGAGGTTACATAGAATGAGGCAGGAGAAGCAGCCAAATCACCCCCGATGTCACAAATGTGAGCTGGAAATTTAGAAAACTTAGTCAAGTTCCATCACAAATGAGCATCCATCTACTCTATCCGTCCATCTGTCTATCCATCCGTCTATCTATCTATCCATCCGTCTATCTATCTATCTATCTATCTATCTATCTATCTATCTATCTATCTATCCAAATTTATAATTTCCAAATAATTTGAGATATCAAATGTGTATGACGGTAATAAATATTCCCCTTGGTTCAAAATCCGTTAAGCGCACCTCAGGCTTGGGAAGAGATTGTGTAGATTTCATATCCCCCCGTGCTCCTTGAGCAGTGATGAAAGGGGGAAAGACCCAGTGTCTTCTAGTTAAAGATGTTAGAGCGGCTGACACAGCCAGGGCTTTGCAGGAACGGAGCCTGGTTAGAAGAGACTTCCCGGGAGGGAAGCAGGTCCACAGTCGGTGCTGTTTTTGTTCTTGAGGAAAATTTCTACCTGAGAGCAAGAAGCTGAGAGGCAGAGCAGAAATTTCCCACTGACTTGGAGACGGTTTGGGCTCTGAGGATGACAGGGCAGGAATCTATGTGAGAATTTCACTTAACAAGTGAATGTTAAGGGTGAACTGAGAATATACCAGACCGACAAAGAATAAAGCCTCTGCGAAAGGGCGGTCCTAGGAAATCAGAAACAAAATAAATCTCCTCGGGGGCAATCCCGCATCCTGCAGAGCAGTCAATGGTCTATACATCTTAATACACGACTCAGTTGTGTATTAACTCAGTTGTGTAATGGCAAAGTGTACCAGAGTCAAAAATTACAAAATATGAAGGAAAAAAAAAAACAAAACAAAAGGTTTGAGAAATTCAATTCCAGAACTGAAAGACAAAGCACGTCCAATACGTAGTGGAGATTACGATGGCTAGGGTGTTGAATGACAATAAACTAAATTTTGACCAGAGATTAAGATTAAAAAAAAATCAGATCATTGAAATGGAGTGTTTTTGCTTCAGAATTGCCTTGAAGTGTTGCGGCTTCGCATCGGAGCGCGGCAGGCCTCCGAAGGCTGCGTGGCCCGCCCGTTGGCTGGGCTGGCTCGGAGGCCCTGCCTGGCTTTCCGTGGCGTGGTCGGCAGAACGTGGTTTCTGCTTCCACCTGCCTTCTTCCCTTCTTCACATACATCTGGAAAGCGGACGCGCGCCAGCAGAGTCTGACAGCCTCCCCTCGGGCCACGCCGGCCACGCTAGGAGCACAGGCCTCCCAACCAAGCCACGCCAGGGGCTCCTCACGACGCTCAGCACCATGAACCCCAATGCTCTGGGGTTTTCAATGCGAGCTAAGGAGGCGAGAAACCCCCAAACTGAAATGACAACGAGAAAGGGTCCCGGGAGCCTTTCCAGAGTGTCTAGGACACAAAGCCTTTGCCGGCCAGGCCCGCCCTGCGAGACTTCAGTGCTGCAAATCTTACGCTGCCTTCTGGTGCGCATCTTCCGAACTCAGCTCCCGTCGTGAGGAAGGAAGGTCCTTAACAAACACAAACGCTGGCCAACCCAGCGCATCCCAGGTGGACTTAGAAGGGGATCATGCATTCCACATTATTGTAGGTGTATGAAGAAGCCCTCTACAAGAGGTAGAAGAAAATAGAGTGTAAGTGATGTGGGAATGCTGAGGGGCTCTGAATGTGCCACTGTCTCCATGATAATAAATTCGAGTTTGCTTCTGAAAGTATTAAACACAATAGATGCCATCCAGGCCCCCGAACCCGGGAGTGAGAGTTCAAACAGTGGTCAGTGATGATCGGTGGATTGGCATTGCTAATGTCAATGTGAGCTGTGTCAAGGGACACAGGTAGACATGATGCACTTGCACTGAGGAAGGTCTGTGTAGATGCCTAAGTAAAACACACACAGAGAACAGGACAGACGGGAAACAAATAAGATGAATCTGGAACCTTTGACTGTGCTGCAGGACAAAAGCAAACACATTGGTTGTGTCACAGAAATCCTGGAGCCTACCAGACAAATCCTCATGGGCCCAAAACAGAAACAACTTGAGCAACAATACAGGGTAGCCTTTCATTCTTACTCAGAGCGAGCATTCATTCATTCATTCATTCATTCATTCATGTACATTGATAGTGATACATCACTCATAAAGTGAAGAGCATGTACCCTCAGAATTGCTGTAAACACCTCACGCTCAAGGATTTATCACAGTGACTCTCCTTTCTCTTTACAAAGAGTGAAGCAAGCGTAGGGGTTAAGGTCCTATGGGTTGAATTTTTGATGGAAATGTCTGACAAACAAAAAGAAATTACCAGGTATTTTTCCATCTGAAGACAACTGACAAAACGTGGGTGACCCCTGTCCCTCAACACTGTAGAGGTCATCGCCAATAAGGAAGGTGTGAGGAAACATGACAGCCAGTTCCAGCCGCCGGATGGGGGGGGGGGGGGGCGGCCGCGTCCTGATGGGAATCCGGAATGGGAGCCGAGAGCACTTGAGTAGAGCAGCCACTGGTTGATAGTAATGCATCCACACCGACCATGAATTGCGAGCAATGCACCGTGCTCCTTCCCGTGAGGCACGAAAGGTAGAGGAACTCTGTGGAGAAGGGCTTGGGGAATCAAGACAGTGGCGCGGGGACACATAGCAAGGCGTGGGCAACGAGGAAGGCCTCAGTAGAAAGGCGTCTTCATCTTCACCCTCGGCCCCGGGGGGCGGGGGGGGGGAGGAGGAGGCTGAGACCACAGACACGGGGGCAGTGCAGTTCCTCCCAGGGCGGCAGATGCGGCTTGAGGCAGCCCACCCCAAACACACCCCATGCTGGGACGGAGGCCACGGCCACCAAGCCAGCAGAGCCAGCGCTGCACCAGGAAGGAAGGACAGCCTCTGGAGATGCCTGCCTCCAACGGCAGCAGCCCGGCATGTCCTGAGGAGGGCGCTGCTGCTCTGCGCCCCCCCCCCCCACCCGGAGCCTGGACAGGAGGCTCCTGGACACCTGGAACCGTGTCCGCATGGGAGATGGCCACCGGGGCTTAGGAACAGTCAGAATCTGGGGTGGATGTGCTGGGAGGAGGAGACAGCAGGGGTGAAGCAGTGGTCATGGGAGTGGTTGGGCCCCTTAAGCTTCCAGGAAGCATAAGGTCCTGAACCTAGGAATCACCGTGTGAAGCAAACCATGGGCTCTGAACTTGGAGCAGGCGGCACGTCTGTCCTCTGTCCCCTGGCCTAGGTCCTCTGGCCTGCACCAGTGTGGGGTGAGCTTGTCCTGCCTCCTCCGGCACTGTGGGGGCTGCACATGGGGGGACTGGGGGTCCACAGAATGCAGCCCCCCCCAGACCCCACTCCTCCGGGGCATGGTTAACGACCGGCAATCTTTAAAAAGATTAAAGGTTACCAAAGCCATTTAGGGGTCATGGGCAGATGATAAATGATAGATTGATAGATAGATCCATCCCATAGACAGATAGATAGATAGATAGATAGATAGATAGATAGATAGATAGATAGATAATAGATAGATAGATAGATAGATAGAGGATAAGATAGATAGATAGATAGATACATAGATACATAGATAGATAGAGGATAGGATAGACAGATAGATAGAGGATAGGATAGATAGAGGATAGATAGATAGATGATAGGACAGATAGATAGATAGAGGATAGGATAGAGAGATTGATAGATGATAGGATAGATAAATAGACGATAGATAGATAGATAGATAGATACATGATAGGATAGGTACATAGATACACAGATAATAGAGATGTAGATGGATGCATAGATAGACAAATAGATGATAGACAGATAAATAGATGCATAGATACATAGATAGACATATGAATTCATAGGTAACACATAGATAAAGAAATGATAGATGGATGGATAGAGAAATAGATACATAGATGGATAGAGAGACAAATAGATGATAGAAAGACAGATTCATAGATACATAGATAGGTACATAGATGATAACTATACAAATAAATGATAGGTAGGTAGGTAGATAGATCGATCGATAGATCGATAGACACCTAGCTGGATGGGTTGATAGATAAATGGACGATTTGCAGGCAGGTAGAGGGACTTGGCTGGGTGACTGCCGGGTGTGTTCAGGGGGTCCTCACACCGCTCACCTCCTCTCCTCCTCCGATTTGCTTTCCGAGGCTGCCCTGGGATCCCGCCTGTCCACCCTCCGTCGGAACGCAGGCAGCCCGCAGAGCCCGAGCTGGCTGACAGGACCTCGTGGGGGTGACCGACTGCGTCCCCCACCTCGCCCCGAGGCCCCTGCCTTGCGGTGTGATGTAAAGTCGACTCCACAGATTACTGATGAGGCTACTCTGGAAAACTGGATTGATCCAGATTGATCTCTGCAGAAGTTCAACTGCCCGAGTCAAGAAGAAGATCAACATCACCATTACTCTGAGGGCCTGGAACGAGGTGACACATAAATAAAAAATCACTTGTTCATGGACTTTCCTGGACGCCGGGGAGCTGTTTGTTGCGTTGCAGACACAGTACTTCAACACAACGTGCTAATGCACACTTTATGTATTTATTTATACATGTCTGTGCCAAAGTCACATGCTACCCAAACAGCAGATACTTGTTTGGGGTGTGATATTGTCGTTTTGAAGGTCAATCCATTTATAAGAAAGCTTCTTTTAACTTACATATTTACAGGACCTACCTGAGCTGAATTCTTTATCACTGCACATTGTAATAAAATTCTATTGCTCGTTTCCTATTGAAAGGGAAGAGAATAGTCCTTTGTTATGATAAATGCTCTGGGTGCGATATAGAAAAGAATAGCACAATGGTAGAGTCCTGCAATTGCTCTAACAGCAGATGAGTCTGTAACTGCTTGCCATTAGCACGGGTTCTCTCTCCTTGCTGGTTCCCCGGAACACTACCCTTAAGTTTTGAATGTTTTCTACTTGTCTCCAAACAAAATGTGTTTTTCATTTCTTTTTTTTTTTTTCTTTTAATAAATCTTCCGTCACTTGAGCTGTTATTGTGGGTTAGAAAACGTGGAGGAAAAAAAGTCATTTCTGTTTTCTCCTAAAGGCATTTTATTCAGAAGCATTGTTTAAATGGCAGATATCTTATTTCTTCTGTAAATTTGAGCAGGGGGGTAAATGTTACCATACTTTCATACTGATTATGCTGACTGATTTAGTAAAAAATTAAGATATTCATTGAATTAAAGTAGGTTTTCCTCTAAAAGTAAAAGTAAATTATTCTAAAGAATTGATGCAAACAAGATATTAAGCTGTAAAAGGATTTTCCTTATGATATCCATGTAATAGTAAAATTAAAATAGATTTAAAAACATGTACCCACAGATGTAGAATGTAGAAAGTATGTTCATGTAAATATGTATATAGAGTACATATATACTATGTATATATTAATATGAATATATGTATGTACGTATTGTCTGATATATAGATATACATATAGATATAGATATAATTGTGTTCATTTGAAGCAAGCATAGGAAGGGGAAGGTAGACTAAATTTTTCCCATGTGGTATTTAATTAAACATAGAATATACAGGATAGCATTCAGTTGGAAAGAGGTTAAGTACAAGGACTATGTTTAGAGGAAGAGAGCTTCCTCTCTTGAACTTCCCCTTAGTATGACTAATGTTTAGATCATTTTCTTTCTCATTAGAAACCTCTGACCTTGCTTTGCATAGAGGTTTTACTTCAGAAGGTAAGAGACTGCAAAATCCCCCTCTTCTCCTTGTGAAATGTATGTCAGTCTCTTTAAGCCTTCTTTGCATGCTTAGGACCTAGAGGATGCCATTCTTGGTGACCTGGGATGTATTCCTTTGAAATGTAAAATTATCAGATTCTGTGGAGTGCAAAGTCTTCATGTTCCTGGTTCCCAAATACCAAACTCAGGTGGCCAGACACAGATAGGTGGGCACATCACAGAGACGGTGCCCAGAAAATCCTCCTTTGAGAGACTCTCTGTCTATCAGTTATATGAATAGTTCAGAAGAGATGGCTGTTGCTAAAGACAGGTTATCGCAACAGAGAGGCAAACACTGTAGCGTTAAAAGTTGTCTTGATAGAGAATATTGACGAGTCTGTCATTCCAAACTGAGTACATGATCCTGCCAAAATCTAGTTGAACAAGCAATTTGGCTCAGTGAGTTTCTCAGGTCTAGGTGTGAGTTGACACCATTACAGTGTCTTAGGATGGACATCTAGGCCCTGTAAGGTTTCCTATGTATGAAGTTTATTTCATAATACTGCTTAGTTTTAAATGATCTAGGTTGAACTGATAAACATGAAATGGTAAACATTCTAACACTAAAGTGTTAGCTTATTGTAAAGTAATGACGGTCCTCTGTATCTCTTTAGTTTCTCAGAATTCCCCTCAGAAATTTATTATTTATGATAAACTTATAATGGTAGACAACATGATATTTACAGGGCTTTGATTTCTTAACTTTGAATAATCATGGTTAGGTTTTACTTTGAATTATATTGAGCTATATGACAGTAGTTAAATTATGAAATACAGTATCTGCGGCTAATATAAATACAGAATTGAGAATTTTACCAGGTATTTTACCAGTTTATTGCTTTTCCAAAGAAAGTGTTTTCTTAAGAGAATTCCAAAATATCCAGTAATTACGTAGGCACTCTTCTGGGGATAATAGCATAACATTTCCGGTGAACTTTTCCAATTTAATTACCTTTTATTTTGTTATGCGGGAATTCAATCTCAAGATAAGAGGGAAGCCGCACTTTGAGAGGTGGGATTGGGAGTCTTTATTAGAAAGCCAGGACTCCAGGTGGGCATATGGCCCCAGAAAACCTTCATTCTTGAATATACTTCACACTGTTAGAAAAACTGTTAAAAAAAAAAAAAATCACTGTTAGAAAACCCCAGAAAACCTTCAGCCCTGAATACACTTAACACTTAGAAAACCTTCAGCCTTGAATACACTGAACACTGTGAGAAAAACTGTTAGCCATGAGGCTGGCAAAGCGAAGAGAGAGCGGAAAGACAACCCCAGCAAAGCTGTGAATTCCGATGGAGAGCCAGGAGGGGGAGGTGACCCCATGCTTGATGGCGCGGAGCTGGAGGCCTGAAGAGGGTCCTGGCCAGGGGTGGGGTCCCAGGGAGCGCCAGAGTCTCTTGAGTTCATGACACAGGATTGGCAGGGCCACTAACCAATTGTCCAAGTCCCCACCCCTGCCTCTAGGAAGTCAGGCACGCCTGGGGGGGTGGGACTCCCCCTTCAGCCACCAAGAAGATAAGATGGTGCCAGTGAAACCCAATTCCCATCATCCACCATGTTGGGGGGTTAGACCCAGCATCCTTATTCCAAGTTGGAAAACATGTTTTTAAAGGTAAACGTTAAAGTTATTCTTCTTATAAGTCAACGTACTGACAGGAAGGGAAAATCATGTTTAAGTATGATGGAGAATGAGATTTCTTTTTTTTGTTTTTTGAGTAATCACAGGATAACACAGAGATTTTATTTTGCCCTTTGCTCTTCCTTTAAAACATAACCGAGCCACTCAACTTTACAAGAAATACTATTTTGTGTGTGGTTTATGTCATCATTTCTGGGAATCTCATTTTAAGATTAGTTCTCCTAAGTTGTTAGCTTGAACTTGATGTGAGTTAACAATGCAATAGTAAACAAATGAGCCATGATAAATACCATGAGAAGGAATTTCGGGGTTTGATGGAATTAGTCTATATTTTGTGATTCAGGATGTATAAATGCATAAATTTGTCAAACGTCATAGGATTGTACACAGCAAAATGCTTACATATATATATATATATAGAAACTTCAAGAGTTTTCACTGACAATTAATTGTACAAATGTAAGGGGTATATTGCACTATTTCAGTACCTGTAACCAATGTCCTAGGCCTCACCTCAAGCATTTATATTATGTCTTTGTATTGAGAACAGGCAAAATCTTCTCTACTGGCTCCTTGAAATATATAAAATAGCCACCATTTATCCTGCTAGGCTGCAGGACAACAGATGTTCCTTCTTTCTACCCAAAAGCCTCCAGGGTTTTTTTGAAAACATAATTTGTTGTTGTCAATGAAAACAAATAAAAACACACACAACTTTTGCATATATTTTATAATGACCATTTCCCCAAAATAGTCACACTTAAAGTGGCATTATAATAAATATATGAGATTTACTTGTAGTCAAATTATTTAGAATGACTACATAAAGAGTAAAAATAAACTAGTAATATAATTGTAAAGCACATAGCTTAAAGAATTAAATTGCATATGCAAGTTGCCACCTGGTAGCTATGGTGATTTTGCTTACATTGACAACTAAATCAACATATTCAAAGTTACAAGGAAACTAAAAATGCAATAATACAATATTTCAGGGTAGGCAGCAGATACGACAGTTTCAGCCAATATTTAAAAGGAAGCCACAACATCTACTCAAAACTATATTCGTACTGTGTTACATGGCTTTCATCTTAAAGATAGTTGCATATTTTGGGAACTAGGCACTTAGCCAAGATGTAACATGGATGCCAGTTAATTATGTTAACACAGGGAACACATCCCAAATATGTGCTCTGAGACAATTTTTCACGTCTTCAGTAATTCTTGAAGGGTAAGATTCACAAATAGTTGAGGGGAAAATAAGGATTCAGGAATTTAATTCACAAAACACACGGCGCCATATAAGGTACACCTGACACTTCCCGCGACGTGCTTTTGCGTGATAGCCCGGGCAGTCTGTGGAAAGTCCGGCAGGACACGCGGGAGATGCCCTTTTCCTCCTCCAGCAACACGGGCTCGAATGCTAACACTAGTGATGGAGCAGAAAATGTTCTTCTTGTGTGTTGAAAGGGAACACATCACATCAGTGGTGTGAAATCCTTACAGAAGAGAAAGTATAAGGAGCGTTTCTTATGCTATTTGTTAATTGGAATCAAAGGCAGAATGCCAGTGTGAAATTCAGTGAAGGCACACCTACGCCATGTCAACACGGTGATAAACGTGAGCCTTCCGGAGAGCTTCGGCCTGGACCAGAACACATTATTGATATCCGGAACAGTTGGTGGGTGAATTAATCTTTCACTGATACTCTATAAATATTACAGTTTTTGTCGTGAATACCCTTGTACACAGCTCCCATTTCAGAGCCTCCCATGTGCTAGAGCACTGGCTCACCTGAGCGGGTTAGAGCATTCTAATGGCTCCTCTTAAGATGGAAGTGTGAATGAAACAGCTAAATAAACAATCAGAAACAGGGTTGGAAATGATCAGTGTTAGGCAGATAATTAAGAGAGAAGATGCATCTCATGGTAACCTGGAGGTTGATTTGATTTGGTGATTAGAAAGCGTATTTCTGAGGATGTGACATGTCTGAACAAGAAATCTGAAAGACAAAACGACAGCCTAGCAACGGAGCGAAGAGCATTTCCAGCGCAGGCTGGGGGCTGCATGAGCAATGATCTTAGAAGATTCAAGAAACCAGGGAGACCAAAGGCAAGAAGGCCGATAGGAAGGTATCAACAGATCGTGTACAACTGCATACACCACATTAATAAAGGAACTTATGTATTTTTTCCTTTCTGCAATGTCACTGGAGAGCCTTTGAGAGAACAACTTTTTAGTGTGTGCCACACAAATCAATGTGAAAAGACTAACTTTCAAATAAATAACTTCTGAAAATACTGAACCACTGACCTATCTGTTAAGTACATTGTGATAATTGCATGGATGCATATGCATACAGTGATGGTGTCTCTTTGGAGATGTTCACCAACCAATCACATATTTATATATGCACGTGTAAGATATGTGTCCATATACGCATATTTATATGCACACACGTTAAAGTCAGTGTTCCCTGGAGTGAGTGATCTGGCAGGCATTGTCTGTCCCCTGTCTGATGTCACACGTTCACTGTGTGGCTTGAGGTGACAAGATCTCCCCAGAGCCCAGAAACTCTACTCTACAATGTCCCAGGACAATTGCATTCTTCTGTACTTGCCGGACCTCGCTTCAAGAATATGAAACGTTGGAAAATATTATCATCTAGGCACAAATCTTATTCACGATTCAAGACATAGATTAGAAAAAGAACTCCCATGCACCCAGAGCTGGGAACATGTAGCCCCCCAAGAAAGATGAAGGAAGGGAGGGTGGGAGGGAGGAAGGAACACACTTAATTTAAAAGGTCCAGGACGTTAAACTGACATCGAAGAAAAAGACAGCTGGACAGGAGCAGCACAGTGCAGGAGGAGGCAGCACGAGGTGACTTGGAGATCTCCGCGGCTCCCAGGGCCATCACGGGGCAGTCCCAGGCAGGCAGGCAAAACGTGTCACCAGAGGAGAAAAACACTCCCCTTGGCACGTCTCAGAGCTTCGCGGAGCTCCTCTCAGAGAACAAAAGAGCTCCAAATGTCAGGACGTGTTTCACCTGAGGGATATGCTACAAGGAAATGCTCAACCTAATCTTGAGGGAGTGTCCTGGCTCCGTTGCTTTGCTTACCCTCTCCGTCTCACCATTTCTGTGCCCCCCGCCCCCCCCACCCGCCGACAGTTAAACTCACACGCCACACAAAAGGTACAGAAATCGAACACAGCAACAGAGGAGGGAAAAATAAACCCGAGAAGCGAAATAACACGAAAACGCTTGCTTCCATTTCTTAGAGTTCGTTTCCATGAGTGTCATTTTATACCACTTGTGGGGGGAGGGAGTCCAGGATGGAAAAGTTGGGAGAAAAGGAGGGAAGAAGGGTTGACACTGTTCAAAAAGAAATGTACTCATCACCTGACTTATGTAATTGTAACCCCACCGTACGTCACCTTTACGATAAAATATCAAAAAAAAATAAAAATTGAAAGATGAGAGCAAGTTCCGTGGTATCCTTAAAAAAAGAATATACTATAAGAAAACTAAGAACATGACGTGTGTCCTCCTAAACGGAGGTTTGGAAGACTAGTGAGGTCTGAGGAGAGGGTGAGAATATTTGACAACTTCTCCCAGCTTCTCTGGGTTGTCTTTCCAGCGGCTGTTGTATATTAAACCAGTTCCCAGAGCTGCAGCACATCAACGCTCTAATATAAATTCAAACACTCTCAGTGGAGGAATGCAAATTGATTCAAGGTTATTCATATTTGCTGCCTTCATTAGTATAAATAATAGGGAGATAAATTTTACATTATAGAATTAATTAACATTGCAAGCTTTTGGAGTACTATAGAATTTTCCAAGGAAATAGAATATGTTTGGTACCTTAGTCAATTTACCCTGTAAATTAAGGATGGAGAATGTAAATACATGCTTCAATTCAAACACAGAAAATAGTTTTTGAAACACAGTTGTAACAGAAATGAGAAATTGATTGGGGGGGCTTTGTATTTTTTCCTAAAAGAATGTCTGGTCTTTGCAAATATATGAATTGAGATTTTACTTAAGATGAAACTATCGTTGAATTAAATTTCACTCAGAACATCAATATTTTGTGCATCAATTATCTGTTTTACTTGCTAAGGCTATGTACATATACACATATACATATGCATATATTTCATATACAATAGTAATATCCTGTTCATATATCCAAATTATCTATTATAAATTAAATTTCCACGTAAAGAGGGTCTACATTTTCTTTGGTGCTCTTTCCACAGACTTTAGCAGATGAGCCATTTCATAATATTTAGTTAGTTAATGATCTCTCCATAAAATCTCATTCAATTCCATAAATAATTATACACTAATTAATATGTGGGTTTACCCAAATATTTAAACCCATATTTTATTGTTCTCTAACCTTGTCATATTTACAACTGTATTCAAAACTTTATGCCTAATGGAAAAGATACCAAACTTGCCTTGGTTTCATCCGTAGCAACAAGGATGGTTTTCATTCTCTTCCTGTTGGTATATATGTAAATCTTAAGCAAATTTTATACATTTTAATTGGCCAAAGTTTTTCCTAATAGCAACTTAGCAATACTTCCACATAATAATCTTGTGTCATTAATAAAAGAAATACACATCTTCATGCCCCAAGAAAATTATTTACACGTGTCCATGAAAGCATAATTCACTTTGTCCTGCTCACTCCTAGGAAGCTAAGGAGCCATAATCGATGCAGGGTTCATTGGAAATCTTTAGTAGTGTTAGCAGTGGTTCCAGAGCACAGTAATGTATGTGATGTACTAGCATGTGTTAGGGAGCAATCTGGTGCTGGTGAGTTTCTAGGTTACAATCCTTATGAATTCCTGGAGAAGGAAGGAGAATGAACTTCTACCTGGACTCTTAGGTTCTTGCGTACACACGATCAAGTATACACGTGCATGTACAGCTGCTCCTAGCTGAGCCCCTGGGCTTTAAGGATATATCCATGATCTATGACTACCAGTCCAGTTCTGTGTGTGGTGTGCGCCCACATAGTATATACACATGCATGGCTTTCTATATGAATTACAGCAATGTACTAAATATCATGAACTAACCAGCGGCCCTTACACCATTCAACCAAAACCTATCAATCATATTTTCATAGCAATAGGTAGAAAAACTTAATTGAAAGAGTTAGCATGTTCAGTTTATCAAAGACAATATGATAAGGAAGTGATACTAGTACATAGGCGTGTATTTTTTAAAGGGAAAGTTTAATAATAAGTTCTTTAATTAAAAACCATCTGAAGACAATTCTGCTCTGGTATCTTTCATCTTCATTTGGTTGTTCCTCTCCCAAATGGCTTGTTTCTGAAAAATGAGTATCATCTCACCTCAACAAAGAGGGGAAATGTCCACAAGCAGAGTAGACCCGCTACAGCCAGAGATTTTCCATTTAGAGATCGCAGGATTACAGATAGAACCATGGCAATTTAGTATAATATATTCCATGAATACATAATTCTCACCAGGTCAGCCTCTCTCCTTTTATTATTTAATTCTCTCTACAATCCCCAAATGAGCTCTTTGCTTTCTGTTTTGCATCAAAGACAAATTACTTCCTTTCTGTATTCAGAATATAGGAAATGTAATGAAGCTTAATGGTATTTAGTTGGGGATCAGATAATAAGGATGTGTTATAAAACCTTTCGGAGCAGACAAATAGAGGCTATTTTGTCCCTGTTTTGATGTGAAGTTCAATGGGAATAGATGAAGTTTTGACCGTGCATTTTGTTAAAAACTTTCAGGAGGTAATTCTTAAAGTATTTTTATATGCTGATCAGTTACATGTACAAAAAGATACTATTAATTGAGAGTGATAGCTGATGTTTTTCCCCAAATTAGCATGTCAAAAGAATTTATTAGAGTTTGCTACCACTTGAATTTAGGAATTCAGGGAAATTTCTCCCTGTCTTCCAGGCCGGCTGATCCCCCCTACTCCTTCCTACTCTACACATGGATGGAAATTACACAACGAATATCCTGGTCTTCAGTTTCCAATGCTTCCTATTATCCGTCACTAGTACTTTCCAAAAATGAACAAGATGTATAAATTACTACCTCTTTGGGGTTCTATGTCAGTTTGTCCCGGAAGCGCGTCCCTTAGCCGCTAGTTTCCTGGACATCTACCTATGAGTGACTGGCCTCTCAGATATAGGGAGAGAATCCCAGCCAAACTCTAGCAAGCCACCCTAGATCATTTGCTCAAGCCGTCTTACATGTATGATCTGCGGCTCATCCGTCTAGCAGTCTTTAAATGCATTGCTAGCTAATGTAATCTAAAGCTCCACCTCTCTTGGGAGGTTTGTAATAGACACACAGATTCCTAGGAGCCATGTAGATTGGTCAAGTCTATCCCATGCAGCCAGGGAAGGTAAGAGATAAGAGAGTTGGCAAACAGGGTTCTGGTGGGCTTCGCCATACAACACCGCAGAGAGGAAGGGGCCTGTGAGCTCTCCTTCCTACCCCCAAATGTGGAGCCCCCTCCCCTCAACCCGTCCTTCTCAATCCTAAACAGTTAGCGAGATGCTTCGGCTCGGTGTATGGGATTCGTTGTGCGGATGCAGGCCATAGGCCCGTGGAGGTGGGAGGTGAAGATCTCCGGTCTCTGGAGACAAGGACTCCATCCATTGCTTCATCTTCACCCACTGGGCCCCACTCGCAACACCCCGCCATGCACACCAAGATGGGGGCCTGGAGCCGGAAAGTCCACGTCTCTCTTGGACCCCAATCCCAGGCCAGACTTGAACAAATCTGCTGACTTCCTTCCACCTATTTCCCAGCTGCTCTCGGCAGCCCAGACCCTGTCCCAACCCGGGCCAAGCGGGGCCGGGCACTGGGCTGGCAGTGTGACCCCTTCCGCCCTCCGGGGCTCTCTGCACAAGTATCCTGAAAACGCTGGGAGCTGTATTTAACGAACATGAGTCGTGGTACGCGCTCACGTCTCATCATCCAAGTCTTTCTTTCCACATTAACTTGCAGATGATGATTTTAACTAATTAATTCATTGTAATTAATTTAATCCACTTTCAGATAATAATAATAATTTCTGCTATTCTGAGCATTTATTCTGTCTTACCCAGTGTGTCAGATTCAGAACACTGACTGTGTACATGTTGCTTGGTCTCGTTTGTTGTGTGAGTTTGAACAACGCTGAGCGAGATCTTCTCATGTCTTCAGGTTTTTCTTTAGTCCACCTCCATTATTACCTTGTTTTTCCTCTTTCCAAAGCTTGTATACGTATTTCCTTTGGAAAATGTGGCTATGTTGAATGTACATTGTTCATTTGCACCAAAACTTAATAACGTAAGTTGTTCTGGCATCAATTCTATTGACTTGCAGCAGTAACTCAAACCATTTATTGAGCATTCTCTGTGAAGTAAGCACGATGATATCTTTATTTCGTTTATTGGATATCAGATAATTAAATATTAATAAAAGAGAAAGAAAATCATTGGCATGAACTTTAAATTGACAAGCTGGAAGGAAAGCTTTGCCTTGAAGCAATGATCAAGCGTGTTTACATAGAGTCTATCGTGTATCCGGATTGGGTGCTTCATCAGTGCAGACTCAATTATCCCCAGTGACAGTCCTGAGACGTTCCCAGCCACGCCGGTGTGCCCCGGAACAGACGAGTGTGGGTGTGACCAGAGAGAGACTGAGGGGACACGGCCCAGCCCTGCCCCGGAACAGACGAGTGTGGGTGAGACCAGAGAGAGACTGAGGGGACACGGCCCAGCCCTGCCCCGGAACAGACGAGTGTGGGTGAGACCAGAGAGAGACTGAGGGGACACGGCCCAGCCCTGCCCCGGGACGAGGCCAGCGCCGGGCTCGCGCCACCCAGCTTCCCACTCCAGACCGCGGCTTTAAGTTGAAGTCGGGGGGAAGAGTGCGGGGAGTTCATAACCCAGCACAGAGGCCACACACGCCCCTGGAACCTTCCAGAAGAGCCTGGAAATCCTGCAAGCAAAGAACCCCATGATGTGTTGTGCAGGTCGCAGCCTCGGTCATACCCAGTCACGGCGCGAGGGACGGGGACGTCCCCCCCCTCCCGTGCACGAGCAGAGGCGGCAGCTGGGGTCCCCCTCCTGACTCCCCCTGACCCTGCCTGGCCCCCAGAGAGAAGGTGGGGGGTGCTGCCGAGGCTTCCTTCTTTCCTGACCTACTGGGAAAGAGAGATGCCTGCGTGGACGCCACTCAGAACTCAGAAAAATATATGCGCGTGCACACACGCACACACACACACACATGCACACACACACACACACGCGCACACACACACACCCCGCACAGAGGCACGCGCGGTTCCAGAAGAGAAAACAAAAAATCCTGTGAAGTGTCAACTGAAATAGAAATCGAATTGCATTGCGATGCATTGATAATGAATAGTTAAGAAACATGTTTTTGTTGTTGTTGAACAAGCCCGTCTTTTCCACACCGGCATGCCGCAGAGCAGATGCGAGGTGGCGTGGTCCATCCGTCAGCCGAGCACCGCCGCGCCCACCTCCTCGCCGCTCCCCGCGTAAGGTAACGCGGCAGCACCCCTGGAATCCCTGAGCCTTCAAAACCTGCCCAGCCAAAAATTGCTTTTATATGGATGCCCCCTCCAGGGAGATGCGTGGAATCGAAACTCTTGTTCTGGCGAGCCTGACATTGTTGTTTATTGGAATGAACATGAGAAATGGCTCATTGAAGAGACATAAAATTTCTTTAAGAGATTGGAATTTAAAACCCATCCCTGGAGCTTGTGTGAATATTGAGGCAATTTCATAGCCAGAGTCAGAATTTAAGTTCTCGCGGATTTTAAGTAACAATTGTTTTCACACTGCTTGCACAATAAACAGGAGAGCAGAGTCTGTTTTTCTGTTGGTAGCAGGACTCGGTGGTAGGAAATCCAGACTGTAAAGCTGTACGTATTACTTATGAATACTCAAATGTATCTGAGTAATGCTATACCTGTCTTAAGGTTCCACTTCATAATGAGTAAATGAAAATAAAGAACTACGTGGCTTTCCTAAAAGTATAAACGATTTTTTTTTTTGGCCAGTCCTGGGCCTTGAACTCAGGGCCTGAGCACTGTCCCTGGCTTCTTCCCGCTCAAGGCTAGCACTCTGCCACTTGAGCCACAGCGCCGCTTCTGGCCGTTTTTCTGTATATGTGGTGCTGGGGAATCGAACCTAGGGCCTCGTGTATCCGAGGCAGGCACTCTAGCCACTAGGCTATATCCCCAGCCCACGATTTTTGTTTTAAAGAACGATGACAGAAAGTATTCTAATCTCTTTTCGGACATGGAACTGAATCTACTGAAATACTTGTTTATCTGTTTTTCTTCGTTCTTGAGTCAGCAGTGCAGGAGCGTCATATATCTGCCTATCGTGTGCACCGAGTTAAAAGGATTGCGAACAACAGTGTCATCTCCATGACCACCGTTCTCAGCGCTAGAACACCAGGACAGACACATGAAGCTGGCGGATGGAGGTGAGTTCTGACCTGCAGGGGCTTCTGACTTGAGATTCGCGCGTGCAGCCAGGCATGCCAGAGCGGGCCCGCTGTGCCGTTCACCACGCGCCTCTAGCGAGAGGGCCGGAGGCGCCGCTGCCCAGGCCTTGGTACAGAACTCCGGGGAAGCCGCCCTAGCATCAACAGATACTCTGCACGACACGACAAGCCAATCCACGGTCAGGGACGACACGAGGAGAATTAATACTCGGATGGGGTGAAAGGGATGTCTATCTAGTCCCCGCCTGTCGAAGCGCTGTGCCGTTAGGTAGAAGCGAAGGGACTGGACTAGAAAGGCCACTGGGACGCACGGAGAGGCGGGAAGAGGGAAGAGCCCCGGCGGGCCGCCCGAGGAATGGAGGACAAAGACGGGCGCGTTGCACTGGGACAGACTCACAAGGAGGTGGGGGTGTGCCAGGAGGGCAGGAGGAGGATGCGGGCCTCGTGCAAGGCACGGGACACACCCGCACTCACAGTTCACGAGAGTCACCGAGACGGTGTGAGTCCTGGCTTGCACTCTCGCACACTGCAGGGCACTGCGCTGGTGGCCGTGGGTCCTCTGGGGCGTGAACGCAGCCCTCCAGCGGGGAGGGGAGGAGACCCAGGAGAAACACGGCTCGTGGGACCCCGTGGAATAGAAGCCCAGCCGGGGCCAGGTACGGTGGCCCCTACCCTCAGTGCCAGAACTTCAAGAGCCCACCTGGCAGCCTCTGCCCATCTCAGGAATGAGGGATGCTTTTGGACACGCCCGGAGGGTTTGAGGTAGCGTGTGTGTCTTCCTGCAGGGCGCAGCCCTGGGTAAAGGCCCAGTCCCAAGCCCCAGGCCCCTCTGAGGGCAATCTGAAGAGACGAACTGAGTCTCCAGCCCCCGACACCTCAGAACTCCCAAAGCAGGGAGCAGCTGTGTCCCTAGCTTGTGTCCTGGGGACCTGAACCCGGGTCCTGAACCCCAGGAAGAGCAGATCCTCCATATGCTACAGTTCCATCATCTCCTCCATCTCCTGGGCTTTAGGGAAGTGGGTAACTTCCGTCAGTGCCGAGTACGTACTGCGTATTTTCTTGATAGCAATTTCCAAATTTCCTGTTCAAAGTTCTCTTTTGTTTTCCCACTTGGTTACCCAAGGTATCGCTTTGTGTAGTCATAAAGCAGTGTATATTTTTGGTATCAAGAAAAGTCTCCACCACTCTGAAACCCTTAGCTCTTGTTATGATATGTGCTAAAGCAAATCTCCGAAGCTCCTTCCACAGGCCTATTTTAAACGCCTTATTTGTATTCTTCTTTAAATGAGCACAGGGAACGGCCGGCACACAAAAGACTTACAGTAACCCAGGTGCCTTTGGGAAATTAACTATTTTTAATAAAACACAGAGGCGTGCGATTTTGCATTTTGGGCTGCGTGATCTGTAATATAAATCCGCGTGTCCGGCATTAAGGGAGAGCACGCGGGGGGGGAGATGCCCTGGTGCCGTCTGGGCCGTGTGGCCGCAGGGACTGCCACCGCCGGCCGCTCGGGTCTCCACAGCACAGGTGTGTGCAGCTCAGGGAAACCGAGGCCAGGCAGGAGGAGCCTTTGGCAGCAGAAGCCGGCCTTGGTGTAGTCACGGTCTCATGGTTTTACTCCGTAGAGCCCTCGCAGCTCTGCCATTCTTTTGTCCGGTGACCGTCGCTTACCTTCACTCCAACATTCTAACTCTGCCCCTCCGCAGCGTAGCTCATAGAAATAAAAGCAAAACAGCTCCTGACAGAGAAACAGAATATGCGTCATCACGTCACTCACCCAAAAGACGGGAGTAGAAAGGCTCATGGCCCAGAGCGCATGCCCTGCTGGTGACGCGTGTTCTTCTTCTTCATGAGTACCAAGGTAGATATTGCATCTGTGTCTGAACTGAAGATACGGCTTGGAAACAAAAACATAAAACAGATAGATACTGCGTTTGTGTTTCAACGAAAAAATATAGTTGTGGAATAAAAACCTTTTAATAATTATAATGTTCACAGGGGCACATACATTTATTTTATCTTGTTTGCCTTCTTTAGTTTCTCGAAAGACAATGGAAATGATTTGGCCTACTTAAAATGGCCCCAGGAACAATAGGAAAGTGCTAATTTCTGCGTTTATTCATAGTTTAATCCCTTTTGAAAAATTGTTCTATGTAATACTGTGCATATTATTCAGTCCAAAAACCTGAGAAATATCCTAATGGTCATTAGAATTTACATTTGCAGGATGATTTCTCAGGAAATAAAGACCTACTGTGAGTGGTGTGTGTGTGTGTGTGTGTGTGTGCGTGTGTGCGCGTGCGCACGCTGCCCAATCTTTTCAAATCTTGTTTTGCTTTTGTGTGCACTTCTAAAAAGGTGGAATTATGTAGTATCACTCTCATTTTCATGCGCAATAAAGACAAAACATTTGACAGATAAACTATCAGAACATAACCGGTTTTTGGTAAATAATTGATAAATTTAATATCTATTGAATATGCTGATACTAATATTCATTCCCAACCTATTAAGACATAATCATTTTGAAAATTATGTTCAAAGAATATGAGGAAACTACAATTTCATTTTCAAAGTTTACTTGCTTAATATAACCAAATAAATATTTGTGCTATTATATTTTAAATAACGTGTATCATTAATTCTTATAGAGGATTCATAAAGTTAGCAATAAAAAGATGAACAGAATGAAGAGAATATAAACAATTAGCCTGAGAAAGGGAGAGAGATTCTAATAATTTGCCCAGGTTTTGTGCTCATCAGAACCGAGGACATCTGCCTGTATTTAAATTATTGTGTAACTTCTTATTAATTTGTCAGCTTATTATTTCTTTGTGCCATTAGGAAGTTGCTGATAAATTGGTAGTAATAAACTGGGTAGTAGTAGTAGTTGTGTATATACAAAAAAGGGATATCAGTATATTATACTTCTGTAATAATATGAATATATTAGAAAATACTGATATACTCATTAATATCTGTTCTTGGTATATTGGATATGAACGATCATATGTTTCTATATCAATGCTATCACATAGTAATCAGTATTAGCACATGGGACCCATTTTACTTAGTGTGTATCAGAACCGTGGAATTTAACCTGTATTAGTACCCATTATTATACACAATAACAGGTGTGATTGGGATTCTAACTCACAAACTAGAACAGGAGTGAGCCGTCGTGCGCACAGCAGACCTAGGGAGGCAAGTTGACCCCGTTCCCCAGGAGGAGAGACCCCAGAGGGGCTGGCGGGTCGCCGTGCAGGGGCGAGGAGCTTCCACGGAAGGAAGGAAGGGCAGCTCCAGGCCCCGCACACCCGCGGCTCAGGCCGCCCGTCGGGGGCTCCCACCTGCGAAGGTGACCTAAGGCTTCGAGGCGGCTGCGGTCGCAGACTTCCCCCTTGAGCCGCATTCACTCTTCACACATGAGCTCTCTGGCTAGGATGGAAGCCAGGGTTTTATTTCACCCCAAAGAGCTGGGGGTCAGTAAACCAAAGAAAAAGAGAGGGTATTTGCACATGGGGAAGAATGCACATTTTTAATGATTTTTTTTTTTTTTTTGCCAGTCCTAGGGCTTGGACTCAGGGCCTGAGCACTGTCCCTGGCTTCTTTTTTGCTCAAGGCTAGCACTCTGCCACCTGAGCCACAGCACCACCTCTGGCGATTTTCTGTATATGTGGTGCTGGGGAGTCAAACCCAGGACTTCATGTATACGAGGCAGGCACTCTTGCCACTAGGCCATATCCCCAGCCCCAGAATGCACATTTTTAGTCACTGTTATTACTCTAAATGCAGTTGTGCCTGCTGTCATTTATATCTCTTAGTGACTTCTTAGTATATGAAACACAAATTCATGTTGCTTAATTATAGTTAGCCACAAAACTGCCCTTCTTCTCTGACAGAAATTCTGAGGTCTGCAGCCACTGTTTAATGCAAGCCTAAGATTAAATTTAAATTTATGTGTATTATTAGGTTCTGCTTGTGTGAAACCTAATAGAATGGTATATTTAGATGTGGTGAGCTCAAAGTGCTAAACTTATCTCAGCTACAAGGTCCATTTTTACATTACACTATAGTTATTGTTTTGGCAAGTTGTTAATGAAGTTATCTTTTGATACATTAAATATAAAAAGTACTTTGGGGCCTGTAGTGTACAGAGGGTTTGGTTACGTGTAGAAGGCACCAAATAAAAAAGTTTTATCTGCAACTGAATTAAAATAAATCATAGAACAGAACCTTAGCACCTGATAAAATACAATCTTGTACTGAGCATTGTTGTAAAGTACTTGTTCTCAAAAACTAGGGCTCTAAAAAGCCACATATTAATACATCAATGTTTTGATCTCTGCAGAAGTATTGGAGCTAAAGAAAAACACTTGTATTGAAGCTGCAGTTAATGAATTTAGTTTCACATCAGCTTTTGTTAACTTGGTGCAATTTACGAGAAAGGACGGGATTACATTTGTAAATTTGAGAATCCATTAAGAACACCTACATGATCTCTAATGGGGAAAAATATCAGCAATTACTTTAGAAATAAGATTTTAAGGTTTGGGGATTTCCCAGTCAGTTTTTACTTAATGCTCCTTGCAAGAAAAATGTCCTTACATCCTAATCCTAACCACAGAAGTCCCAGGAATCTTGAGATAAAGAGAACTCCAGGGGGCGATACCCTGAGATGTCTCCTTGCAGGCCCGGTGTCTGCTAACCAGCGCCGGGCTGTATTCCTGAGAGCTGTCCGTCAGGCGGAAGTCATCACTCACGAAGACCCTTCACAGAAGCGCTGACCAACAGGGCCTCTACACCTCGTCGCTTTCTACACAATTCGAGCTTTTGAAAACATAGCTCTTAGCCTGACCTAGAAGTTGTTTTTTGACTTCTAGCCAGAATAATTCAACGAACAATGATGTGAATGCACGTCGCAACTAGAAATTCTTCAGACAAAGCAATGGGAAAGAATTTGCTTAAATAAGTAAGACCCTAGAAAGCATTATGTGTCTCTTCCTGGGATTTGTTTAGCTGGTCACAACATCGTCATGGGTTTAAGTTTTAAAGGCTAAATGTCCCACACTATGCTACCAAGTAAGGGAATCACACTTAAAATGAAATCACAAACTGGTTTAATTTGCGGGTCAGGATGAATAACTTTATACTGGGAGTCTTCTACAAAACGAATAGAAGCTACTTCCGTGTGTGTAGGTGTGTGTGTGTGTGTGTGTGTGTGTGTGTGTGTGTGTGTGTGTGTTTTCTCTAAGCAGTTGCCATTCAACAAAGCAGTTTCTAAGTACAATACATCTTGGTTGGTGTCACCTCTTCTATCATTCTCCTCCATCCCTCCCTCCCCACCCTTCCCTCGATTTGCTTCGTTCTGTAGTGTATGTTGGGGTTTTTTTTGACTGTGTTCTCCTTTTTATAATGTGTTGGATGCTGTAACTGGCGATACGTGGACAGGACTGACTCGTGAGATAAGAGGAGATTTTCTTCTTTCCCAATGAGCTTGTGTTAAACAAGGACATAAGAAATCACAGTATATTTTTCTCTATCCTGGGACCTGATTACCTGGCTTATGGTCACGCATAAATTTACATCACATTGATTACCACTGGCTGCTGAGGTGCCAGGAGTTGGCTTATCACTTTAAGACAATGTTCTTTCCAAATACTTCACTATATGTTTACGTTGAATACTGCAAGTCTTTATTGCACCCATGACACACAGGTTGAATGGTTGGTTCCTTTGTTCGACTCACAGTGACCTTGGGAAGAGCTCAGCTTCCCCGGCTGGGATGGCGAGGCTGCCTTGGTGCGCCAGGAGGAGGAGACGGCATCCCGGGTCAGGAAGGCGTGCTCTCCTAGGTCAGGACGAGGAGACGGCATCCCGGGTCAGGAGGAGGAGACGGCATCCCGGGTCGGGAAGGCGTGCTCTCCTAGGCCAGGACGAGGAGACGGCATCCCGGGTCAGGAAGGCATGCTCTCCTAGGCCAGGAAGCAGTCCTGCGAGCCACTGAAGGATTTGGGGAAACGGAGTCCGCTTTGCCAGCCACCCCATGACGTTTCTTTTTCTAAATGGAGAAGAACAAGCATGTCCTTTCCGTGTTGGCTGCTGTCTGTGGCCGCAGCTCCCCTGTGCTCCTTCAGAGTGATGGTCTGGGAGAGGGACGTCCACTCTCCAGCAGGCCAGCCGCGAACCCGCGTGCATGGCAGCGGAGGAGCAGCGGTGCCCGTCACACCGCCCGGCGGCAGCCACAGGAAAGGGAAGCTCGCTCACGTGCCCACCCCAACGCTGGGGGCTGGGGTCGAACAAGCCACGCGCGCGTGAGACCCGGGACGAGCTCTCGCTTTGTAAACGCGTGTCCGCATCGACGTACTGTGGGCAAATACACACTCGCGGAAGGGAAGCTCCGGGCGAAGGGCAGATCGGTGACCTTCCTCCCGGGGTGATGAGAGGTTGGCAAGCTCGGGGCCCGGGTGCTGGCCCGGGCCTGCCTTCCGCGGGTACGCTCAGGCCGAGGCACGCGCCCAGGGCAGGCCCAGGTTCACGCGGAGGTGTCTCCCCTCTTGCCAGAACCTGAGTGTGGAGCCGTGCGTTGCCTGTGGTGAGGTTCGCCCTTCCTCGGGCCGAGCGCTGAGGTGGGACGGTCCTGCCTGGATCCCTCTTCACTCCCGCGTCTTTAAGGATTGGTCTCTACCCCCAAACACCTGACACAGCCGAGCGAGACAGAGGCGCGGTCTGGCCTCACGGTTTCAGGATGTTCGTCATCATCAGTCAACCCTTGGCTCTCCACCTGTAGTGTACTATCATAAATACGCATTGATTTTATTGTAGCTCCTAGTTGACGGTTTATGTCTTTATGCTAATTTTAAGGTTAGGATAGAGAAGATCACTCGTTTCCGATGTAAGTCGTTCTTCACAGAATCCCTGTGAAATGTCGTAGGACCGTGCAAGCGTTGAAGCGTCAGCGTCAGCGTAGACGGCACCATGATGCCTGCGTGTGAGCTCTCGTTAGACCGTTTCATTGAGGAAGAAGGGCTGATGACGTTACTGCCTAATTGAAAGAGAATCGGTAGATGGATAGGTCCAGGGTGGACACGTAGACACCCAGGGAAAGGCATTGGCGAAGGGCGGAAGGCGGGACTCTGCTCTGGTGTGGGAGACATTTAGGCATGCGGGTCATGTTTCCCATTATCAAGGCCTAACCCGTTTCACAGACTTGATTCACCGCCGGGCGCCAGGTAAATGAGTGGAGATAGAAATAGATTTCTGAAGTGACAGACAGCCGCTCACCGTGAGGTTCCCCCGTCCCTGAATGGCTAAGGTCATTAAACCGTGAAGCACTTACTAGTCATGAGTGATTCCAATCAAAGAACTGCCTTGTCTATGAGGCAAAATGTGGTTCTAATCAAGCCCATTCTTCATGCATATCCCCATGAAGACTTGCAGGTGTCTACTGAGAGAACAATCTCAGGCCTAGGCACATGTCACACGTTAGTTTTATTCTTTGCATACACAAAAGGTTTGTGCCAAAATGCCAAGCTCAGGCTGTCTCTTAGTTCCTTTGGTTCTTGCATCTGAGCCTTGTGTTGTGCATTATAGATCCATAATTGCAAAAACCTCACGATTTTCCCGATAAACTGCTACTGATAGAAAACCACCCAACTACTGTCTTCCTACTCAGAATTTCAGTCTTGGTGAAGCCCATCTTATAAAGTAAGTTAAGATGATATTCTGGCATGTTAAATGTCCTTCCTGGTAGAATATGTAACATAGTTCCTCTATGAGTATGAAAAGTTAAGTTCACAAGAAAATCTGAATCATCTTGCAAACTTTGTCGCATTTCTAACTCATGGCATGAATAGAGCATGGGGCACATAAACCAAAACCAGGGCCGGGGTTCTTTTTCATGTTTTGGACAAAGTGTATGTTCACTACTCAGATGTATACATTGTAAAAGGCGTGAAAACTACTCTAAAAGGCCTTTAGGTGCTGTTGAATGCTAGAGCTTATTTAAAGGTGATTGAAAAGGACGGTCAGACTTGGTCAATCCCATACAGCTCAGTGTAATATATTAAAGGTGTCTGACACTAAATTTTTAAAAAATAAATAAATAAAAGGTGATTGAGTATAGTAGTATTTTGAATGGTTTTGGTTGAATTTCACCGAAAAGCTATGCAAAATTTTCATCTTCTACATTTTATACTGACATAGTAATTACTTAAAAAACCCCGGGATTTCTGAAGTGGGTGAGACGTAAACCCGTTGTGAGCACGCAAAACCTTCCACACGTCTAGAATTATTCCTCGTGGAGAAGGAAGAAGGTAGGCAGCTTGAACACGCTGAGACGGGAGTGGCAACACTCCGGGGAAAACTGCTAAGTGTCACACGCAGTGAAATTTCAGTTTGTCAAGTCTGTTTGTTTCTTTTACTGTAATGGTGGTCGCCTCCGCGTTCTGGTTCTGGTTAGCGTGTGACAACCCCCGGTGACGTTCTCAGTGCAGGGGAATATTCATTCTCTCTGTCTCTTTCTGGATATTTCTGCAGCATACCAGTGAAGACATTGTTTGGACACCAGAAAACGCTGAGAAATAACGAAGTGACTATTAATTCTCTTTACAAAATTTGCATCATTGAACATGACTTTCAGGGTTTGAGACCTATTAAAGGAAAAGAAAAGTCTCATAGGATCGCAGCATCATCCTGACCAAACAGGAAACCCCGAAGCCGCACTCTTTCTTCCTTTGAGTTTCTGGAGATGGAGACCCATTTTTCTAGCCTCCGGGGAAGAGATGGTACAATCATTGTGTTTTTGATCCTGGAAACCTGATATAAAAACAAATCAGATTACAGCAATAGGGCAAGGCAATGTTACAATGTACTGTTGTCATAAATTGGACCTTTTCCAAACACCTTTTTCCTTCTTGCAGATAACCCCATGGGAGTGTTTTAAAATTAAAGACACTCTGGTTAGGAGTTATATGAATCAGCACTGTGGACGGAATCTAGCTGAATGGGCCATGCATTATTCCCAGTTAACAAGCAAAAAGCTGGAAGTAGAACTGGGTCTCAAAAGTACTGTGCAGGCTTTGAGAACAAAAAGCCAAGGGACAGAGCCCAGTCCCTGAGTTCAAGCCCCAGGACCGGAACCAAAATATGTCCTTTGGGAATGCAAGCATTTAACAACTTCTGCTGTTACTTAACTTGATAAACCTGATGACAAACGTTTTCCATTTCAGGAAACCAGGTATTTGCTAAAGGAAAATATCCTTCTAATATTTGCACCAATCTACTTAGATGCAGTGTTTCTGTACTGTGCAAAACAAGAAGTATTAAATTTGATAGTAGTTTTTTTAAGAATGGACTTGGAAAAAAATGTCCTGCATATTTTAAAAACCATTATCACACAAACTGAAACTGGTTCCGAAATCTTTACTAAAAATTTTGGAGGTTACTACATTGCCCAAGTTTAATGGAAAAACTGAAGAATAAATTTTGACATGAAAAACTGAAAGCATTAGCAGCAATATTTTTTATTACAGAAGCATGTCTTTCCCAAGGGGGAAAATCCATCTTTTTTATTAATTTGGCAAATAAATTTCTCTCCAATTTAATGATGAGTTTAGTAGTTTAGCAAGACTTCTCTTACTTGAAGGATTGCTTAGACAGCTGCTCTGACAGTCTACCCTCCTTATTGTATTATTAAGTTGATTTGGTGATGTTAGGTTATCTACTATAAATTCTTTTACTACAGAAAACAAATGAGTCTCTCAAAGTAAAGTTCTTTGAGTATGCTTAAGCATATATATATATATATATATATACATATATATGGCATAGAATGTATTATGTCAGTCATTTCTCAATAATTGTCTTCTCTACTTTCCACCTCTTAAAACACTTATGGGAGCAGAATTTTAAAATAATGCAGTAAATAAAAGCACTTTAAAGACATTAACATTAACTTTGTACACTCTTGGAAGTTTCAGATGTTTTATGTTAGAGAAAGAACCTTTTGTCAGACACATAAATGCTGTTTCTGGCTTTGAAAGCTTCTATAAATAATACCCAGTCCTTTTACTTTATAATCTATTAGCAAAAGAAAATCATACAAATGTCCCAGCAACAGAAATGTACCCTTCCAAACAGAGCAACACAAATTCATTCTATTTACGGAAAAGCTTCTTTTTTTTTCCCCCCTTCCCAATGTTCACAAAATAGGCCTTCAAAATCATTATGCTTAATCTTGTTTTTCTGTCATCCCGAATGGGAGTGTACATATTCTTCGGTACTTAAAATCAGATGTTAACATTGATCGTGGAGAAAACAAACACAGGGTATGTCCCTGCCCTGAGAAGTTCTTTGCAGAACTCCATGCTCGGTGGAGAGCTGTAGCTGTGCGGATGAATGGCTCCATGGGGCTCCATGGACAGGTTGGATCTTCGTGGTAGCCGAGGTGGCTGACCACAGCCCCCCTCAGTGTCACTGGGGTGCCCTTCATCGTGGAACCCCACTTCAGATGCCTGCCATGGACTCTGCTCACATGAAGAGAAGCTACGTGGTGTTCATGGCACTGTGGTCAATGGTTAAAGTGACAGTAGACAGGAGGAATCCTTCAGTTGATCTGTTTCCTGGGTATCTGGGGGGAGGAGAAGCAGGAGGAGAAGGAGGAGGAGGAGGAGGAGGAGGAGGAGGAGGAGGAGGAGGAGGAGGAGGAGGAGAGGAGGAGGAGGAAGAGGAGGAGGAGGAGGAGGAGGAGAGGAGGAGGAGGAGGAGGAGGAGGAGGAGGAGGAGGAGGAGGAGGAGGAGGAGGAGGAGGAGGAGGAGGAGGAGGAGGAGGAAAAGGAGAGTGAAATAAAGACTGGTTTAAGAGATAATGAGAATCAGCATATGAGAAAAAGAAAATGGAGGAAACCACGCTTTAGGTATATATCATAAAAAATATATAATTTATTTCCCCCCCCCAAAAAACCCTTCTTAAACCCTATTGGCTTTATCTGTATAATCTCTCTTACCTCTCCCTTCAATTTAGTTACCGATATTTTTAATATTTTAAACCTCAAATTTCTTCCAAGTTAAAAAGTCATCACACAGTTATTACCTTGAGTCTATTTTCCTTGATTTAATTCCTCTCTGAACCACGGTGCATGTCCCATTCTTCTTCCTGCTGATATTTTATACATAACTAACCTAATTTTTCTTCCTAAACTCTTCTTTCATTGTCTTGGTGGACAAGGAAACATGAAGATGTATTCTTTTATACTCAAACCAACCCACAACTTATGTCCACATCGGCAAAAGGCAGCCCCGCTCTCCTCAGGACCCCGTAGCGCTTCCTTCTGTGCTATTCAGGGTCGCATTTCCCATCCCAGAGTTCAGTAATTCCAGTGAGTTCCGCTGTCCAGCGGCCGGCTGCTTACACTCACTGTCATGACCGAAAAGATCCATTCCTCTCATGACACCTGTGCTTTCATTCTCATCCCTTCCGAAGAGCAAAATATTATCATTAATATCCCTTCTTTCCTAAGACAAAGGTGGTTTGCACTGTGGACAACAATGATTGGCTCTATTTTGATAATAAGATAAAATGATTGAAAATAAAATTAATATATATCAATGTTTCATATATATAAGTATAAATAGAACATGTTAGACATACTGTACAGAGATATACTACATGTGCAGTCTAGTTTAGTTTATATCTGTGCACATGGTTTTTGAGTGAATTCAGCTTGGACTTAATGGGATTATTTAGACAACATAATGTACAAGGCACGGAGTGCTAGACTGGGTGCCGAGACAGAGAAGTACTGTTTAATTCGCAAATGAATTTGCTCGGGATTCATCTGAAGTTTGTGATTGTGCTGAGACTCATGTAACGCAGAAGGAAACATGGAGTAATTGGAAAACCAACAGGTGAATCTGGATTCTGTGGGACCAGGATCTGAATTAGTTCTTCAGACTTTGTTGTGACGATTTCAAATAGAACTGGACACTTAGCATTTCATCCTATTGAAATACCTGTTTTAAGTATGTACTTTCTAACCATTAGAATGATACAGTTTCCATCCAAGTAGTAACCAGGCCTGACCCTGTGAGCTTCGAGGTCAGAGGAGATCTGGCGTGCTCAGGGTGAAGTGGCTGTGGACTGTGTTAGCCAGTATGACAAGAAATGTACTCACTACCTTACGTATGTAACTGTAACCCCTCTGAATATCACCTTGACAATAACATTAAGTTTATTTTTTTATAACATTAAGTTTAAAAAAATGACATAGTGTGACACAAACAGCTGAACAACAGCAACAATAATGCTGCTTGAAACTGCTTTCAATTTCTCAAATATTTTGCGTTATTGGAATTCTGGACCTAACTATAGCAGGGCTCTACTTTGCATGGTGTTTGTTATAAACTATTTTATAGTTGCATCGAGCAAACTTATTCTAGAACTTTTCGCTAAGTGCTTTTGGTTCTGCATTTTGTTTAGTGTCAGGAAGTCTATGCTGCTTAATAAGAAGTAATCAGAATCAATTGTAGAAATCGTGACAATTGTATCTGCTCGAATTTTGACATGGTTCACCTAAGATTGCTTAACGATGCCCATCCTTGTAATAAATCAAGCCCGTGGGTATAAATCCTGCTGGGTAGGAGGCCAGGGCAGCAGGAGGATTATGTGAGCACAGAACCCTGAGCTGTTTCCGAGAATACCAAGCCTCCCTATTTCTATAAATCAGAGAAGACTTGTAAAGAGGAGGTCCCAGGTACAACCTGGGATGTAGATGCCAGAGGTCAGATGCCAGTACGATGCATGATGCCAACATTTAAACCTAAACACCAACGGAAGTAAAATAAGAATAAACAATTCGTAGGCAACTGTACTAGTTGAAATGTTTCCATGTAATTAGATGTATGGTGTGACAGAACAGCAGACAGGTTGTATCTGGTATAATTAATGGTAGGTGTGTGTGTGCGTGTGTGTGTGTGTGTGTGTTAAAATATGCTATCAGTTCTCTGAAAGTGGCTTTTGTAAATGATGGTATAATTTTAGCTTCTATAAATAGGCATATTTGATTAAATCGACAGCAAAAGATATAAAATAGTTGCCCTATTTTTTTTTTTTTACCAAAGAGCAATGCTGTTTCTTACTGAAATGCCACCAGCCCAAATTACCGTTACAATGAAAGTTCCGATTTTATTTCATTTTTAGGAAGTAAGTCTGCCTGAATACTGAAAGTAAAATCGTTTTTTACTTTCTCAAGCTTGGAATTTGATGCGTATGTTAAATCAGTTCATGTTCTAGCCAAATTGACTTTTCAGGTTTTCTTTTTTTTTTTTTTAACATCTTAGATATTAAACTCTAAAACTAATAGTCATTGCCTTAGTGTATCTTACGGTGAAACATAAGGGACATGGACTTAAATGTATCCCTCCTTAAATCTAATAATAGAGTTTGAGAAGATTCCCCTTCTCTAACCAATAGAGGCAAAGCTGCTCCCAGAGACTCTAAATAAGATCAGCCCACACCCCACACCTTCCTACAAGATCCGTGGGTCCTGTGGGCACTCCCTTCTCCTCTCATCTGCCTTCCCAGAGCAAAAGAAGCTGGTGGAGAAACACACGGGAATGGTTCTGCCTCGGGGCAATCTCATGTGAAAAGTAGAGATGGAAAAAATTTAGCTTGCTAGTTACAAAATGTACATAGGCTCAAAATATATAAAAAGTCTGCCCCATCTTATTGATGGAAAATAGGTCACCCGAATTATAGTGACAGAAAGCGGAATTAAAGAACGTGAGTCTATAGCCATTAAGGAGAAACTAAACCTCTGCAAACAGGTTAGAAATAAACACACGCACACACACACGCACGCACGCACGCACTGGACCATCTTCCTACACTCTAGATGCTGGAACGTGGAGAATCATTATGTCTCCTCATTTATAGAGTAGTAACTCTTTCTTCTGTACATATGCTTAGAAAAGACGAGAATTCAGACAATGAGGATGGAGAGGAAAAGGAAGCCGGGATACAGGAAAGGGCCCAGAGCCTGGGTCAGCCTGCAGGCCGGCCTGGCTCAGAGCTGCCAGGGTTTAGGAGCTGAGGTCCCCGGTGCTAAGGCTGGGGGGGGATGTGGTCGCTGAGAGTTTTTCTCCCCCAGGAGCAGGGCCCGGGCTGATACTTTTCTTATATAGAAGGAAAACCTCTTGTTTTCCTGATCAGGGCCCTGTGTGTACTCTGCAATGTGGACCGCCCCCCCTCCCGGGTGGCGACCAGCAGCCCGGCCTTCACTACGCAGCCCGCCTCTGACGCGCAGAACACCTGTTCTTAAGTACTCAGAGTCTCAGCAAGGTTTGCTTTCTGTATCATCGAACACATGTCGTAGGCTAGAGTAAAAGAAGAGTTAACGGTTCCTCTAACTCTTTCATAAGATGACAAATAAAACCTAACTCCTTTCCATTATTAATAGGCTAGAATTCCATTCGCGGTTTTATCATGCCGTGTGTTAACTGTGGTCTTTCAGTTAAATAAATTTAATTTCCTAAGAGATCAAATTACTGCTACATGCATGCAGTATTTGAATACTTCCATTATTATTTCTAATTTCATACCCACTGAATTCAATTAATGGTTTACTTTTATTAATTTTATTTTCCAAAGGCTTTATTAAATCTCCCTCTCCAGCAGGATAGAGGGCAAGGACTTTGCTCTTCCTAGAGCATTGGGGTATAAGTTACAGAGGAGAAAGTAACATTTGAACTTTCAAATACTTGCCCTTCCTCGTTTTAAATTGAGGCACTGTGAATGGATCCCAAATTAAATGCAAAACATACCTGAAGGTAACATTCCTATAGCTATTTCCTCCAAAAATATAAACTATGTTTGAGAAAGTTTTCACCCAAGTTATATAAGTTAAATGCTAAAGTCATCCACTCAATTATAATACCTGTTTACTGATGGCACTCAGAGGTCATGGGTCCATTCATTTATTCAGAGGTTATCATGCATTCATTCTAACAGCATTCATTCTTCTGCTTTTAAAAGCTACTGAAGGGTAAACTCATTTTATTCCTGTGTGGCAGTCAATTCTTCTATATTTCCTCATATTTAAGAATATTCTAGTGGTGCTGTGGTTCAAAGTGGTAGAGCACTAGGCTTGAGCTGAAGAGTTCAGCGACAGCGCCCAGGCCCAGAGTTCAAGGCACATGACCAACCAAAAAAAGAAGAAGAATGTTCTGCAAGACAGTACTAACTGCAAGCCGACATGACTGACCTTGAAGCTTGTGTTAATTGTATGGAAAAACATGGTTATAAGATTGAGTCACATCCATAAGTTATCACATTGTAAATGTGTACTTGCACCTTGCACATTTTCATTAATGATTGCAATAAACAAATCCTGTTTAATACAACAGTGCAAAGAAATGAAAATAATCCTTGCTCTGATTACTCTTATATTTGATGGTTTTCAGAAAGCACTAGTTAACCCAAAAGACAGATAAAAAATAAGATGAGTTTTTATTGAACAACTGTGAATAAATAGAAACAATTCAATTCCACTGCTCCAACAGAGATGTCAGAAGACATTTGCATCACTTTTTTGTCTTTTCTGTATGATTCATGCTTGCCATCTCCAATAGTATTTATTTTATTATACTTTTTATATGTGATGTATGCTTACTACTCATAGTAACACCTAAATCATTTCACTGCGCCTCTCTCTCTCTCCCTCCCCATGACACTACGGTTATGGATTCATTATATTTACATTTTATTCATCAGAAAATTAAGGCAGTGAGCTCATTTATCTCCCTCAATATCTGATTGGCAGCAGAGGTTCACAGAAAAGCCTTGAGTGTAAACACACAGGAGTTATTTCTAAGATGTGAGAAGACGTAAAAATATATGGGAGGAAATTAAACCATGTCTTCCAGACACATGTAACTAAACAACAATGGTTTAATGTCAGATAATAAATAAATGATACACAAAACTTCAGAATTCATGAAGTATGAATCAGTTTAAATGAACCGGAAAGACCAAAAGGGACAGACTGACTCTCAGAGGAAGGATACTGCGGAACAGGTTTGAAGCCCTGGGTTCAAGATCAACATCATGGAAATAAAAAGGAAGAGGCAGAGGAGGAAGAGGAGGAGAAGGACAAGAAAAGGGAAGAAAAAAATGAAAAGAAAGAAAAAAAGAAGTAAAAGATCAAAAGGCAAAGTCCCACAAACACTAAACCAGATTTTGCACATGTTTTAAGACACTAGGTTTATAAAGATAATATAAAATATACTTTACTGCGTGACCGTCTCTCTTGCTGTCGGGATGAGCATCCTCTAACCAACTCATAATAAACACAAGCTTTACCCGTTCTTATTCTCTGCCTTCTTTGATATATTTCATGTAATTCCATAAGTGGGAGACGCTCCACACATGGAGCTGATCCTCTCTGACTCCTAGGGCTGTAGACTTGTGGCTTGGATGGAAGGTTACAGTTGCTGCTGTAGCGGGAACCCCGAAACACATCCAGAGCTCCTCACCTTCAGTGACTGAGCATTCAAGGACATCCAATTACTCTGTTAACGGCCTGTCTTCATGTGTTGGTGTCCTGTAATGATGACTTTATTGTAATTTCTGTAGACCAATCCTTTTATCTGACCCCTTTTAGAACCCTCTGAGAAGGCTACTTCTTAGTTGAAGACGTTGTTGTTGTCATAGGGTTTTGTTGGCTTGTTTGCTGGCTGGAGACTCTCCTTACATTGCCGGTATAATACGCTGTTCCCCCCCCCCCCCCAGAACTCCTCTGGGTTATGACCATAGTAATCTCAGCGAGTTCTTAATTTCCTTAATAATTATAGCCCCGAAGTCCAATTTCTTCAGGGAAGTTTATTGTCTTTTAAGCTGTTGTTTACATTTCTGTAAGCAATACACTTTGCATAATTAAATAAGGGGAGAGTCTTCAGGACTTTGCCTGAGTGAGAACTGGGGGCTGTTGTCAGGGCCATGTCGGGGGGGGGGCGGCAGGACAGGAATGTCCCTGCACCTTCCAGGACGGTCACATGACACTGGCTGGGGTGGGGGTGGATGACTCCCCAGGGCCCGTGCCATCTCTCAGGTCTCAACTCCGTGTAGCCCTTCCGCAGCAAAATGGCCATTCCTCACCTGGGTCACTGTACGTGTCTTGCTACATGAACTTTCCATTTTTTTATTTTATTTTAATCTAAAAAAAAAAACGGTGACTGAATTCCTGCTGTGTGAAATACTGTCAGTTTCCTAGATTTGTAGGATATTCTTAATAATTTCATACTTCAAGCACTTGGCGTTTTTAATCCACAGTCTTCCTAATGGTGTTTGCATATAACTCACTACACGCTATACATTTGATTTAAAAGCTGAGATCTTTTCTGTTTTTTATTTCACTGTAACCTTTTGTGTCCTCTATCTGAGAAAATAGTTTATTTTGCTTGTTACACTAATTTAAAGAAGCAAGTATACAAATCAGATTAGTTATCACATATTTTTCTGTATGTTTTATAGATAACCATTTTACTCAAAATTTCACAGACCTTATCTAACCTACATTTTTAGTCAGTAATATTTGCTTATGGAAATGGAAATCATTAAAGTAAGTCTGAATTCTTATAAGAAAAAGTATGAATAAATAATAAGAATAAAATATTATTATTATGTTTCTTCCTGTTTGGCTTCATCTTTTACAGTTGATACTGTAGATGAATGGCATGTTAAATAATGTTAAAATCTGAAGACGCATTAAATGGCAAGAACAGTGTTGAAAGTAGGAAAGCCTTTTCATTATAGGTTTCAGGTATATGGTGTTCTCTTAAAATAAAAACTAAACTTAAAATGGAGTTTTATAACCTGAAATAGCTAGAGAGTAATTAAAGGTAATTGGCTTATTATTATTCTTAAAAGGTTCCTTTTTCTGTTCTAAGAATACCAGGGGACAATCGAATGGATAAAAAAGCAAAGTATAAATGGCCAAATAGTTCCTTTGTATAATAATGTATGTCTCTAGGTAAGATATTTCAGGTCTGCAAATATTTCTAGATCTATCTATCTATACCTGAGCCCAAGCAATCGCAGAGAAGTAGTGTCAGATTTTAAGCTCACAAGGTTTTGCAATATTTTAGTAGAGCGAATGTGATGATCTTGAGGGAAACCGGTTGGCAGAACTTCACACTAGCCGAGCAGAGAAACACTAATAATGAAAGAGAGAGGGCTGGGGAAAGCGCTCAGAATGATCAGTGGCAGCGCGATGCGGTTAACATTATTGATCTAACGTGCAAAACCGTCTCTCCTGCCCTTTCTCTCCCCAAATCCTGCATACTTTTTTCCAGAGTCAGATCAATACAAACCCTCCTTATGGAGTCGTTTATTTGCTGACCTCCTCTGCAATGAACTCCTGATCTGACTTCTTCCTCTTTCATTACAGTGGGACTCTCCGGGCTCCTAGTCCTGATGAAGTTTAGACAAAGCTCTGGGGGCTTCCCCTAATTAATCAGCCTTTGTGAAATTTAAATAGCATTCCTTGCACACTCCCTTTCTCCATTAAGACCGTGCTTCTCTGGTTTGTGCCTTTGGTATACTCTTTAGAGGCATGTGCATGCAGACATCGACATATGTGTGTAGTCGAGAACACCATGTTCCCTTCTCTTTCTGTAGCACCTAACTCTCAAAACGTTGGTCTTCAAGACCCCAATCTGAACTTGTCCACTAATAAAAAGTAATTCACACATGGCCATTTCAAATCTCATCTTCACGAGGACAGGAGAGTGGTTTTATTTTCATTCATGCTTTAATGACATAAACGTGAGGAACCATTTGTGCTCATTTTCTAGACTTTTGGAGAAATACAGTCTAGCCTGACCTTGCATTCCATATAAATTCTGATGTGACCAAAGGGAACAAATGAACTTCAAGTGATCCATGAAAACTCACCTTTGTTTCACTCTTCACATAGTTTTCTAGATTTTTATACAAGACTTCATTCAAATTAGGGCAAAGGTAGTTGCTGAGTTGTGGTGCCATTGTCAGTGCTTGCAATTCCATAGATGGCATGGTCATTACACATTTCTGTGATTATTCCCATTTTTCCAGTCACCATTAATTACATTCCTTGGGTGATACTTGAACTCTCAGAAACTGGCAGCGTCCTGGGCTGGCATTGGGCAAGCGAGGGCCCTCTGTCCACGGCAGGCAGAAGGGCAGAAGGCCGCTCCCCCTTGCCAAGAAGAGCACAAAGCAGCTGTCCTGGCTTCCCACCGGCCTTCGCCCGCCCGGGAAGCTGGGGGCCCCGCGCCAGGTTTGCTCTGCCCCCTTCGACCACGCTGCGAGCTGAGCAAAACTGCCAGGGTGCAAGTACACAACAGCACAATGGAAACCAAAGGTTCCCAGCTCCGTGGCGTGACTGAGGCCAGCTTGAGTCTGTAACACTGCAAAGACTAGGAATGGCTAGGAAATGGACGAACCATGCACAGGGATGAGAGATGACCACGTAAGCTCAGATGGGCCCTCAGTTAAAGAAGGCAAATAAATATGAACGTTGAAAAGCACAACATTTACAAGCTGGTCTTTAAGTGCACATGCGTGGCATCGAGAAATATTCGGAAAAACGCAGTGAATATTTTACAAAATTTAATTCCAGAACAACAAAAGCTTCGGACAGAGTTGAAATGTCACCGGCAGAGTGCTAGCCGTCCTCATAAATGCACACGACGACTAGAAACCTTTTGCACCACCACTCTAATAAATATAAAGATTAGAGAGTCAATGCTTGCACTAGTTTCTGATCATAAAGTTCCAGTTTGATAGAGTTTTGCAGCCTACCCCTTCCAGAGTGACAGCCAGATTCAGCTCTGTCCGGGAACAAGAACCACGCAGTTTCTCCTGCCTGCAACTCCTGCATGAGCGGCCGCTGGAGAGCTGTCTGTGAACACATGTTAGTAATATGTTCAAAGATGACATGCATACCATGGTGCTGTTCATGCTGAGTCGAAAAATGCCATAGCAACTTCAGGGCTTGTATCTTGGAAACAGTTGCTCTGCACAACATTTTTATTTTAATTATTAGTTCTCTAACATGCTTACCCTTTCAATTTAACAATACACTTTGCCCTAATCAACTTACTTCCTACATGGAGTCGTATTATTGAACTCAGGCTATCCTCAGTTCCCTGTTTTCCCTGCAAGCCAATCTCCAGCAGGCAATTAGGGAAAATGGTGGCTATGTATCAAATCTCTGAAAGTTTGTCAGTGAAGTCGACATTAAACACGCAATATTTAAGCACAGCACAATGAACGTGGGAAAGAAAGGCAAAGAGAGGCTATTTTATTTGCTTTGATCTCCTACAGGTTGTAATAAAGGTTATTGGATGCAATTCAAATCTAACTTCATTTGAGGGTGACCCCAGGCAGTTTATGTCTGGTTTTGTTGTAATTTCTCACTGGCTATTGGAAACACATTCAGATTTGCCTCAGAGCACCAGCTAAGCTCCGATCAAAAGTTCTCAAAACAATTCCACGCCAATTATTCTCAATAGAGAGACACACAGGTGTTTGAGCTACACAAGCTGATGGTACAAAAGAGGATGTAAATATTTCCTTGGATGGTGTGATTTGTAAAAGCAATTGCTTAACGGAATAGCAAACCAAAGAGTAAAATCCAGGAGTGAGGCAGCTGGGTAGATTGATTTCCCAGTGGTTTAATTAAATTATTTTTACAAGGGGGCTCATTTTCCTGTTTTTAGACTTCAGGTGCTTGGATGAGCAGATCAGAAACAATGTCCCCTCCTCCCTCCCAAACCAACTATGGTGTTTGACTCTGAAAATTCTTTATTAGACATTATTGGGCTATGTTACATTTACCAGTACTTCAAAGGCATTCCTGGATTGAAAAATGGAGCAAATGGAATGATGCATTCTTAAAACTTGGAAAAAGTTATACTAAGTGAAGTGAGCCAGACCCAAAGAAACATGGACTCTATGGTCTCCCTTATTGGGAATAATTAGCACAGGTTTAGGCAAGTCATAGCAGAGCATCACAAGGCCCAATAGCTATACCCTTATGAACACAGAAGATGATGCTAAGTGAAATGAACTCCATGTTATGGAAACGATTGTTATATCACTGCTGTATTTACTTTGAATGTGCTATGTGTAACTATAGCTTCTATTGTTGATGATCCTCTTGTATCACCTTCCTTTGGTTGTACCTTCACTATCTCTGTATCTTATCTGAGTATATTGGAAACCGTGTATACTGGTATTAGAACTAGGAAATTGAAAGGAAATACCAAAATTGAGAGACACAGGGCAAAAAAGACAAACAACTACAAAAGCAATACTTGCAAAACTGTTTGGTGTAAACCAACTGAACAACTCATGGGGGGAGGAAGGGAAAGGGGGAAGGAGGAGAGGGAAGGAGGGAGGAGGTAACAAACAGTACAAGAAATGTACCCAATGCCTAACATATGAAACTGTAACCTCTCTGTAATTCAGTTTGATAATAAAAACTTAAAAAAAAAGAAAAATGGAGCACATGGAATGATGCATTCTTAAAATAGCTTCTGATAAGTATCTTGATAAGTAATGGCTTCTAGAGTATCATACTGAAGGTAAGGCTAGGGAGCAATAAATGATAATATTGTAAGCTCAAAGTTAGAATTTGATTTTGTGGAGATTCCTTTTATACCTCAAAGTAGTATACCAGTTTAATATCCTTACAGATGTCCATGAAGTTTTCCCCTCTGCTAGCCTAGAAACCCAGGCCTCCTCCCCTGAGCCTCCAGTAGAGATGGGGTAGCTGGAGGGCCACTGCTGTCTGCTCCAAAGCAGGAATCGTGACATGTCTTGAGATCCAGGAGGCAGCTCCCCACCCCAGGACCTTGAGGCTTCCGAGCCGAGAGCCAGGCTGGGGTGTGGCTTGACACAAAGACAGATGTAGAGCTCTGGTGCAGGGCTGCTACGAGGTTAACCGAGTTTCTCAACTCTCAAGTCCTTACTCAGTACTTATAAATAAGACCCTGAGCTCTGCACCTAGCACAATGCCCACCTATATTTTATAAAACATTTCTGGGGCTGGGAATATGGCCTAGTGGCAAGAGAGCTTGCCTCATATACTTGAGGCCCTGGGTTCAATTCCCCAGCACCACACATACAGAAAACGGCCAGAAGTGGCGCTGTGGCTCAAGTGGCAGAGTGCTAGCCTTGAGCAAAAAGGAAGCCAGGGACAGTGCTCAGGCCCTGAGTCCAAGCCCCAGGACTGGCAAAAAAAATAGATAAACCATTTCTGTCACACTTTCTGCCACTCATCATGAATCTTAATGTGTCATGGTGCCACGTTGCAGGAGGCTGTGCGTGGAGGCTTTTCTAAGCGTTTGAGGCTGTTTCGTTTACTTGAATTTCCTTTGAGGCAGATTGCTATAAAGCACTAACGTTTCTCTGCCCTTGGGTCAATTCTTCAATGACCACACTAAGATTTGCACGCTCTCTGCAATGCATGCTATAGAAATCTCAAATATCATAAACATATGGACAGAATGAGCAGACTCTTACCACAACCTGAGGATATTTTCACTGATGCCTACAAATTCACAGTAACTATGTAAAATTTTAACAAAATGTTGGCTAGTGGTAATTGAATCCAACACTTAAACGTATTTCATTACGCTATTGTGCTAAGATTCCTTCAAATGACCTCCAAATTAATGAGTGTGTAAGATGCCAATCACGAGTCCTGCCCAGTCCAGTGCATAGAACACAGCCCGTCCATTGGTTGTGGACATTGCATTTCAGGCTCGGTCCTAGCATAGTTCTCATGCCTCGCCTCTCTCCAAACCACACACCATGACCGTCAATCCAGGGCCTTGGTCAAAGCCTGTCCTTCCTACCCCGAAGCCACAGTGTATCCTGGAGATGGGGGACATCACCTCAAATCCCGAAGCACTCATGAAGGATGAGGGGAAGGTGAAGAGCTCCTGACCCAGTCGTGGAATATGGAATCTGGAACTAGAGCCTTGACACACTTGCTATCCAATGCTTGCATGTTACCTTCAACCCCTTTAACTTGTATTACTCGTGGATTTTGGCCAGTCCTGGGCCTTGGACTCAGGGCCTGAGCACCGTCCCTGGCTTCCTTTTTGCTCAAGGCTAGCACTCTGCCACTTGAGCCACAGCGCCACTTCTGGCCGTTTTCTGTATATGTGGTGCTGGGGAATCGAACCCAGGGCCTCATGTATACGAGGCAAGCACTCTCGCCACTAGGCCATATCCCCAGCCCCGATTTTTTTTCTTTTTTAATCAATTTATTTCTTTATTGTCGAAGTGATGTACAAAGGAGTTACAGTTTCATACATAAGGCAGTGTGTACATTTCTTATCCAACTTATCCTCCTCCCTCATTACTCTTGGATTTTTTAAAAAAAATGTAAGAATACTAATGTTAGGTAGTTTTTTGATAGAAATAAATGTGTTAGTGCATGCAAAAGTAATATTGTACAAAATATCATACAAGGGTATGAAGTCTATTTTTTTAGAGTTACTCTATAAAACAATCAGGGTAGACGACTTTTCACTTAAGAAGGCAGACTCATCTGATGATTTGATGCTGAAAACAATTAGAAACATTTCATTATTCTATTGAGATGTTCTCCCCAAATCCAAAGTTTCTTCAAAAATCTCCTGAAATGATGTCATCTCTTACATATTTCTCCAATACTACCCACTGCTTGAGATTGCTAAGTGTATTGATAAAATAATGACACCCATGTTTTTTAATAACCAACTAGTGTTCATCCATGAACAATTACTCAGGCGTTAACGCTATGGCCATCATATTTAATGTCGTCCATGAAATCCTAGGCAAAGTCAAATAACCTTAAATTAACTAATATCTCCTGTAATACTTATAAACTTAAGGACACATAAAGCAGAATAAAAGTTCATTTCAAGATAAAAAATAGACTGAACTATCCCTTTATTTTATGATAGGATTTAGGGTGCAGTCTCAAGAAAACATTTTTTTCCCCTTCTGCATCAGCTCATTTAAGAACCAATTTATTTCTGAAATAGGCCCGAGGGGCAGACCCGTGGGAGGCGGTGATGGGCTATCTCACTGGCCACTCAAGGAAATTGCTATGGACTTTTAATCTTATTTTGATTAAGTTCTGTGTAGATTGTGTCTGCCAGGCTGGCTCCAAGATGACTGCTTCTGAGATCTTTTGACTGCTTTGGGACAAAGAATCATTTTTTTCCCCCCTTACTTTTTCAAGGTTAACTTGAAACAATCTTACCCATTTCTTACAAATAGTGTGCGTATGGGCTTTGAATTGTTCTGGCAACTGTAATGTTTAATAAAGAAGCCATCTTTAACAAGACACGGCGTATAAGAGTTCCCTCGAAAAAAATCATTTTAGATTAAATAAAATAAGGAGGGGAACCAATACAACATCACCATGCATTTCAACTCATAAAATTATGTAAGAAAATGAGGTGGACAATGTAGAGACGAGGGAGCTAAGACAAGCATGTGCTACCCCGAGGGGCAGGAAGAGGGGTGGCTGGTGCTGTCTTCTTACCACAACCATGAAGACTGTGGTGTGCTTCGCTCACAGGACGGACAGCAGGGCGGCCCTTTCTCTCTCCTCTGGCCGCCCATTCTGCCCTCCTTGGGGTCACAGGTCAGGACCCTTCAGTGTTGGGGGGAGGCGAGGCCCAGGCCTGCCCCGGGCTCTTCCTGAAAGCGTGTTGATGCCCGGGGTACCCCATCCTTCATCTCCGTGTGTGTGAGTGGAGAGGCGAGGCCCGCCTCCCTGTCCTCCCTACCACAGGGCTCTGAGAGCCAGAATCGCGTGGCCATGACGTCCAGCCACGAGCCGGGCGCTGGGCAGCTCATCCCTGCACAGACTGACTCGTCAGCCCGCCACGAGGCCACCTCTCCACAGGAGGCTGCTTCTGCTGTGGCCCAGGCTGGGGACAAACACCTCAGAATCTGGCGGAGGAGGAACGTGGTTTATAGTTCCTGCTAGGAGAAGAAATATTACACGATGGGACTCCTGATTAAACCTTCAGGAATCCATATTCTGTTTGAATCATTTTTATGTGCTCACTAACTTTCTAGAAAGTTAATGAAATTTTGAATAGTAGTTTATAAGTTGATGGATCTCCTAAAAATGAAATACTGGGAAGTAATGTGTCATTATAATACCCGGCAAAATAAAATTTGCCTATGATGTATCCTTCAATAATTGTAAATAATTTGCGGATTATATGGTTGTTCTTTCCAACTTATGTTTTAAAGTGGATTATCACTCGGGAAAGACGCTCATTGCGGTGAGATTAGCTGGTTCACGGCTGAGTTTCTTGATGAGAGCATTTACAAGGCACTTCGACGGAGCTCTGGGAAGTCCCGCCTGCAGTCAACACTCAGGGAACTGTGCTCAGGGGACTCCTTCGCTTGACAGAACTTAATCTGTCCTAGAATATTGTCCATTCCATTTGCATATGTCTTTTGAATAGAGATCATGGCATCCTTGTGTTATTAAATCAATGCAGTAAGATGGTGAAATGATAATAACAGAGGCTCCAGAGCCCAGACCTGAACACTGAGTGGAGCTATCTCTGCTGGGGTAGGAAGTGGGATTTTCTGATCTCGGCTCTCATGAACCTCAGGCTTCGCCCTCTCAGTACAAGCTGCCCAGGAGTTGGTCGTAACCCCCCTTCCTTGTTCAAATTAAAAGTGAAAATTATACTTTCAATTTATTTCAACACTTAACGTAACCACATCCATTGGAAGTGATGCTCTTTATATATTCAAGGACAGTTGTTGTCCTTCTATATGTCCTTTATAAACAAGCAGGCTGGTCCTTCTGCATTTAGAAAAGTCAAAGCAATGGATTCTGTTTATTAAATTGCTAGCATTTCCTCCTTTAAGTTTTAGGACACACACAAATATGAATAAGCCTCCAACATTTTGAATTCTAGCACTCCTTATTGACATGTTTCAGATTAACTGCACCAATACACACCTTCCAACACATGCTCTATTCCAAGTTCTGCTTTTTCCAGATATAAAAACTAAGTTTTATAACAAACATTAGAACTAGAGACGAGGGGGCTGTGCACGCTTCCGGAGGGAGAGATCAGCTTGGTGATGGCAAAGCGCCAGTTCAGGCCAGAAAAATGCCATCTCAACCAATGAGCTTGGCAACATCACCTGCATCTGCAATTCCAGGGACACAGAGGCTGGGGTTGGGATTAGAGTCTGCGGCTGGCCCGGGAAGACAGACGAGGCATGCAATCTGTGGAATAACCGAAAGCAAAAGGGGGTTGGTGCTTGTCTAGAAAGTTGAAGGCTCTGATCTCAATCTATGAGGTCTTTTTATCTATCTAATCTACCTTTCTATCTATCTCTGAATCTGTCTATCCATTCATCCATCTATCTATTTATAGATCTATCTATCTAATCTACATTTCTATCAGTCTATTTATCCATCTCTCTGATTTATCATTTATATCACTGGATCTATATCAGATAGAGAGAGAATAGATAGCTATAGATACGTATACAGCATTCACTGAGAATGTTATCCTTACTAAACACTGGGCATTTTATTTGATCAACATGAGATGAAGGCCCATACTGTCAGTTTTTCATAAAGTAAATCTGAACAGCCACTATAAGTCATCAAACAAGAGTAGCTGTGCTTGTTTCTATTAAAACTCTTTAGTCCAGGAAGGACATTCCTCTCCATGTGATCAAATAAATAATTCAAAGTAATTCCAAGTGCCCCTTGGATGTGTGTGTGTGTGTGTGTGTGTGTGTGTGTATGCAAATATACACTTTTGAGAAGTCCAGCAAAGCAGGCTGTAATTCAATTTATTTTGAACCAGTTCCTCTCCCAAGTGCCTCAGGAAATTGATTTATATAACCAAAAGCTCCTTAGTTACACAATTTTAAATATACCCTTGGAATTTCATGGAAAAAAATCAATAATTAGCTTGGGAAAACAGTTTTTAGAGAATCATAGTTTTATTAATGCACAGGAGAAAGCAACTAATCTAGTGCCCAAGTCGTAAAGGAAAGTCATCTAGTAGAAACAAAATCAATATTTAAATTTTTTTCCACCTAGTTAATATCGCCATGTCTACTTTTGCTGAGTAGCTAATAATTATACTTTTAAGTTCAATTGACTCTTGACACACCAACAAAATTTTAAGCAAATGTTATTTCTTTTTTTTAAAAAAGAAATGGTTTATTTAGAGTGTCGACATTTAGAAACTGCAAGTTTTGTGAAATCTGTAATGTGTTTTAGAATTATAAATGCTAAAGCAAATGACTGAGAGATTGTATTTAATGGGATAAAACTAAGAAATTTTTGAAGAGCTTGATGGCCCCAGGCAGAGTTCTATTATAAGTAATACTCTTTCAATCAAGATTAGAGTTATCCAAATTTAAAACTACTTCAACTATAGATGTACATTGCCTCAAAGGTCTAAGCCCGGGCTCGAAATCCTGAGTTCTTAACAGAATCACATGGCACGATTTTAAAAGCCTAGGAATGTCTTGACCTTTCTCTGGTCTTTTCATGAGGTCAGCTTTTGGAAACTGGGGTTGGAAGTTTAAAATGTCTCTCTTCTTCAAAATGCAGAACAGATTCGGATTTGGTGAGCAGCTTTGTGCCGTTTATCTGGAAAGTCTCGGGAACGGAGGGACATACCCAAGTGCTAGAATTCAGTTCATATCCAAATTCTCTCATCTGTTTAAGAATGAAGCTAACAATTAGAACCTTATCTTTTCTTTAAAAGAAAAAAAAGTGGAACAAATGAACTCTATATAAAACACGTAGCTGTGATAATTCGTAAAATGTAAAGTTGACTTTCATATAGAAAGACAGATTTTTGGCGGCTGCTAGTTTCACAAACTGTTTAAAATTTCTACTTGTAAGGCAATGTTCTATTTCCCTCCAACACTGGTTAATTTTGAGGTATGCTATGAGTAGGCCTTTCTACGAAGAACATGATTTTTGAGTTAAATATAGTCAAGTTGTCACTTTATTTACTGCCACACAAATGTCTCTGCTTCTCTTTTCAAAGTATCGTTGGTCAGCTTCGATCCTCTGCCATTAACTTTATCACCTGAGTGAAGATTTGCTTTTCACAAAGCTCAATTTATTTTATGCATTTGTCCTCTTGCCTAAGCCATTTTCATTGGCTCTTCACCGCCAAATTTCAGTGTTGCGCCATGCAGAACAGACAGTAGGCGATACCCCTCTTTTTAAGGGAGGCTTCCTTTTCTCTGCTAATTTGGAAATAAAACAACCAGAATGCCACAGTTCTGCTCTAATAATTCAACTGAAAATAGCGTCCCGGATAAACAAAACGCGCCGTGGCAATTCTTGGAAGTGATACAGGGGCACATCAGCCGAGCAGAAAATTGATTGAGGCGCGTTGGAAGAGGGGAGACAAAGCTGGTCCCGGGGCGGGAGGGCCGGGGGGCTCTCTGGAGCGCTTGGTGGGGAGGCTGCTCCCCGCGGGGCTGCGAGGCACCTGCTCTCCCAGGGCTGCGGACCCCCAGGCAGAGCGCCCTGGCCGGCGGGGAGCAAGCCAGCCAGCACCTCCGGGCTGGACAGCTCCGCGGGTCTCCGGCCCGCAGGTGCGGTGTGAAGCTGGGTTTGAGCCAGCGGTGCCTGAGAAGCGGCGGCTCTTGCTCTTGAACTACCTGGTCTGGGATGGGACCTCGTTGAGTGCCCAGCCTGTCTGCTCCAGCTGACCTCAGACCCCCGCCGCCCAGCCGTCCTGGCGCTCACAGCCGCCCGGCAGCGGGGATCACAGCGAGCGAGCCTGGCCGGCTTCCCTGGCCCTGCGCTTGCTTTCCATCCTGGAACGGGGAGACCTGCAGGAGCTCTGAGAAGGACCCAAACGCCATTGCTACCTCCTCAAGCTATGAAATAACCGAAATATTCCGCTGACCTTTCAGGTTATAAATGATCCTTTCAGTTATGACCGACATCAAGCGCTATCCGTGAGCGCCCAAATAAAAATTAGATAACGGAAACTACAGAGCAGGGCAATGTTTGCGAGGCGTAGTAGATAGCACTAGTAATGCGTGCACGCGGGAGGCTGAAACGAAAGGATGGTGAGTGCAAGGCGACCTAGCGTGCCAGTCCATGGGCATCCCGCATTCCCTAAAGAGAGCTCGTCTCCAGAACAAGCAAAGATAGAAAAACAAGTGAGTGATGCAAATGGGACAGAGGACCTATTCAACAGGCATGCCCCCCTTTTATTGAGGCCAAAGCAATAGGAACAGTTTAACACAATAAATACTAACCCTCGAAGTGTACTGAAGAAAGGAGCAACATCCTCATTTCCATCTCGACTTGAAAGATTCTACCGCGCGGGGAGAGAATTTCTATTTGGCACTGCAGGCATCCGGCAGATTTATTAAGTTGCCAAAGTCTACAGCATGGTTTCCCAGAGCTTGTGAAACATGTCCGCGTGCTTCCCATGGCTCCAAAATGAACTCCGTGTTCAAATCCCTTCAGACTTTGACGGTGTCCACTCTCTAATCAGCACTAGCACAACGTGAGGATTTATAGGTTGCGGATGGTCTTTTTAAAGAATACCACTGTTGGGCTGGGGATATGGCCTAGTGGCAAGAGTGCTTGCCTTGTATACATGAGGTCCTGGGTTCAATTCCCCAGCACCACATATGCAGAAAATGGCCATAAGTGGCTCTGTGGCTGAAGTGGCAGAGTGCTAGCCTGGAGCAAAAAGAAGCCAGGGACAGTGCTCAGGTCCTGAGTCCAAGGCCCAGGACTGGCAAAAAACAAACAAACAAAAAGAATACCACTGTTGAGAATATAATAAGCAAAACACACGAAAAAAAGCCCTTCAGAAATGCAATCTGTTGGGCTGGGGATATAGCCTAGTGGCAAGAGTGCTTGCTTCGTATACATGAGGCCCTGGGTTCAATTCCCCAGCACCACATATACAGAAAATGGCCAGAAGCAGTGCTGTGGCTCAAGTGGCAGAGTGCTAGCCTTGAGCAAAAAGAAGCCAGGGACAGTGCTCAGGCCCTGAGTCCAAGCCCCAAGACTGGCAAAAAAAAAACAAAAAAAAAAGAAAAAAAAGAAATGCAATCTGTTCATACAAGTGTGCACACAATCGTGAACACACATACACAAGGATGCGTGGAATTTCAGTACCCAGGACAGCTTTGCAGTAGGAGTTCCTCTCCACCAGACTGAGGACCTGTCCTTTGAAGGACAGGCCATCTCCCAGACACAAGCTTGTACAATAAACAGTGTCTCATGTTTTAATTTAATACTAGATTTAAATAAGCAGAATCACTTGTCAACCATGCTAAGTTTGGAAGACACTCTGTAGCTTTATTTTTGACCTATTTTAGGTGGAACTTGCAGAATTATAAATGTATAAAAATATGTGTGCTCTTCTTTGGTGGTTTAGAATAAAAATCAGAATAGGTAAGTAAATATACACAAGGCATTAAATATTAAACAATGTACTATAATTGATAATTATTAATTTATGTTCCATCATTAATTTAAAAACTTAAAGATGCAAATATCTTATTTGCTAATATATTAGAGAGATGAATCTATTTTCATTGGGATAGAGTACATTCTAAATTCTTCCATATTTCTGGTATGTTCAAACAATCAGTATAATAGAGAAGCATTCTTCAGTTTGGTTAGCAATATGATTAGTATGCCTTAAATCTTCATGAATTTCTCGGAATCTTGTCAGCCTTTGAACTCCCCATTGTTCCTTTTCTCTTAGATAACAGGAAAAATGTAAAATAGGTTATGCATTCAAAGTAAGTAGTTTAGAAGTTGTCAAAACTAAACAGCTTTGCAGTTAAATCACAGTGATATTTTCATGGAACTCCGCTCTAGGCTTAGATTCCAGGAAGCTTTTCAGAGCATGAATCAATTTTTTTATTAAGTTCTATTGGAAAAAATTACTTGAAAATAAGTCTTTATCATCCATTTTAAGAGCCCTGATGAATGTCAGGATATAGATATTCTCGCCATCACTTTATAAAAGAAAAATGAAAAACATGTTTCAGTAAATTCTGTACAGAGGGAAAGACACATGAGAGCATTCGTGAAAGACTATGTTGTGTTTGGCCACATTGGTGATGGTGCTGGGATATTTATGTGGCTAAATTCTAACCAACTGTTCTATACAAGTTCCTCAAATACAAAATGCCAACAGATTTAAATCCTGTGAACAATTGTTATGATAATATGTTTATCTATGCCTTTAGCATAGATAAAATTTACCTTGGTATGGAAATTGTTAAAGGTCATATTTAGTTATACATACAGGGCAGTGTTGTCTTATTCTCATAAAACTTTATACAACACATCCCACAAGAATTAACAAATTGATTGATTAATAAGATGTCAGGCTATGAAAGCCATTCAAAGCAGAACACAAAGGTGAGTCAATCGACACTGCATTGATCACAGAAGAATGACACACCTGTGTTGAATTCCTGCCACTGTTCCCTTCCTCGGAGGCTCTGTGACTGTTGCCTGCCTCTCCCGGGCTGGTGTTCCTCTGGCCCTCCTTGATATTTCTACCTCTCTAGCGAGCATGTGAGAAATTCTCTTTCAACTTGAAAATTCAATTTTCCAATTCACCTGAATTTTGAAATAAATGGGGATTTATTATTATTCCGATTTCATTAAAAATGTTCTTTTATAATTTTTGTTTTGTTTTTATGTTTTTGTTCTTACCTTTTTTGTGACAGGTAAGTTTGTAATTTAAAGAGGAGGGAGTTCATAACCTGCACGTGGAAGATGATTGTCAGTGAAATGAATATATTTCTCTTCTGTTTCTTTCATTACCGTATTTGGATGTCTAGTGATAGGGGTTAGTGGACTTACAAGCATCTTCCCTTCGACCCTTTATTTCCTCAGGGTTTTTCAAGCTATTTGAAAACTTGCAATATTTATCACGGGACTGTAAACATACGCTTTCATCCTGCTATGTAAACGCCTCTAAAACCATCAACTGACTCATATTCACTATCTAGGGCATTTGGAATTTGTCTTTTCCTTGCCTCAATCAAGCCTAGGGCATGCTTCCTACTCTACCTCAGTTTCTTTAAATCTGAAAATGTCTGCCAATATTTAGTAGTAGCAATATAGCAACCAATCACGTGGTTATAATTTCGGGTGATTTATTCTAAGCACTAGGTACCCTTCGACTTTAGTAAGCGTTAATATCTGTATTTGTTGACGTGATCCGAATTTCAAAACTTTAATGTTCTAGTGCTAACATTTCATGGGTCAGGGAAACAACACAGTGTGTGGGTTGGTCCGCAAATGGTGTCTGGATTGGCTTACTGAGCAAGAAGGGGAAGAAGGGCAGAAACAGAGTGGGGTGAGGTGACCATTGTGTAGTCACTTCCCTCAGGAGGCTGAGGACAGAGCCACCTTCCTCGGCCTGGGGCTTGCTCTGCCTCCCTTCTCATAGCTGACCTGTGTGGACGTTCGGTTTATTTGGGATCTCACGCCAGCACGTCCTGGGGACTCTCTCAGGAGTTCAGTGCAAGGGGTCCTTCCGTCTGTCTTTTATCACGCCAGCCTGAATTAGCAAGGCAAGGAGGAGGCGTTGGAGAAAATTAAAAATTCCTAATAGGCCATTTTTGTGTCAATCATCACAACTGAAGCACATCAGTAGCCTACCTAAAAAGGATAATACAATTATTTCTTTTTATAGCCTCTTTGATGATAATAAAATTAATGAAGTCTCATTATTTAAAAAAAATAACTGAAATCATGCACTGTTTCAGTACGACGAGAACTGTCATGGTCTTCAAACTTGAAAACAACAACCACAGCCACAAAACAACAGAACTCTCCCTAAAGCGGCTCACACCCAAGCCATTGGTAATCTTGTGGACTTTTGCCTCTAACAGGTAAGGGAGGAATGTGTGCGCTTACACAGAACTGCTCCAATTCATACTCCTGTAGTGAAATAAACGATTGCAAACATGTCTACTGGTGTAATCGTTCACCTGATTTCAAGTCAGCGGTACACACACACAGCGACCAGCTCCTTCCTAACCTCACTGGTGCCTTTCCTTGGAAGACAGACGCAGAGGGCTTGGGAGCCAGCATGCTGGAAGGGTGGCAAACCTCAGTTAAACTACTTACTTAATAATAACAATATCATTATTATTAAATCACAGACTTGTTAGAAGGGCAGCAAAATCTCCGCTCTTCACACAGCTCAGAGAACTCTGAAGTGCACGTCCCTGATGGACCGGACGCTGGCGATTAGACATTCATGTTTTCCCTGTGTTTTCGGATGAATGCTATTTATCTTCCAAGTTTCTGTGGCAGTATTTGGGTGCTGAGGGGCACAGAATTGCACGTGGAAGCAGACCCGGCAGAAAGCACCGTGTAAGGAGTGCGGGTCCGTGCGTCAGGCCCACGGAGGATGGGGAATGGTTTTCTCCAGTCTTTTTCCATCCTGACTCTCAGCTCTGGCGGTCTGGCGCGCCGTCCAGTGAACGGCCGGTTGGTGGGGTGCTGGGGGGCTCGGCTGGCAGCCGCAGGGGAGGGACTGGCTTTCTGGGTGCCTTTGCTTCCCCGTAGAGTCAGACTCTGGGAGGGACCGCTAACCTTGCACGCGTGACATGCGTTTCGGTATCCCATGAGTAATAACTTCCAACCCGCAGAGTTGTATTTACACATCAAAAGGTTGTGTTAAATCAAGCTGAACCCCTGGTTCCCTCGAACTCTACCGAAGGTCCATGCGCGGGGGACATGTCACAGGGAAAACCCTTGGAATGATGACCGTACATACCTGAGCACAAATGAACTCTGGAAAGGCAATGCAGGCGCCCTGGTCAGGGGTGGGGGGGCAGGGGAGGGGCCCAGGAGCTGGTGAGGGAGGAGGGAGACAGACGACTTCTCCTGGGTGCTGGTGTGGAGGAAAAGCAATGACGCGCGTTGATTTGGCCTTGAAAATGAGAAACACAGACGAGGGAGGGGGTGGGTCTCCGCAGCGTGCGTTGCACTCAGCTATGGACGTGTCCACATGGGACCCCCTGGGTAAAACCTAACTGATGATAATAAAAAAACAACAACATTCGAAACTCTTAGGTTAAATTGCCAATATCAGCCTACTTATTTGGGAGGTGAGAGATCTCCCCTGGCAAGAAGATGCGTTCAGTCTTCACGAGTGTATCTGAGAGTCTGACACATTGCCCTAGGTCTGGCATTTCCATGACTCATAATTAATAGATGTGCACGCTCGTGGATCCCGCCACGTACAAAAGTATGTGTTGGCATTATTGATATTACTATACATAAACGATAATTAAATCTTACAAATACTAGAAGCACTGCTCTGAACTCATTGGAGATTTATGACGTGGGAGGGAAATATTCTTGATAGATTTAGTATTTTATTATATAAGTCATCGCAAACACATAAATTATCAGTCAATTTTATGCTTTTCTTTTGAAATTCAAATTTCTTTTTATTTTCCCAAATTTTTATTATCAAACTGATGTACGGAGAGGTTACAGTTTCATACGTTAGGCATTGGATACATTTCTTGTACTGTTTGTTACCTCCTCCCTTATTCCCCCCTCCCTCCTCCCCCTTTCCCTTTCCCCCCCTGAGGTGTTCAGTTCACTTACACCAAACAGTTTTGCAAGTATTGCTTTTGTAGTTGTTTGGCTTTTTTTACCCTGTGTCTCTCAATTTTGGTATTCCCTTTCAATTTCCTAGTTCTATGGACTCTGTGGTCTCCCTTATTGGGAATAATTAGCACAGGTTTAGGCAAGCCACAGCAGAGGATCACAAGAGCCCAATAGCTATGCCCTTATGAACACCGAAGATGATGCTAAGTGAAAGGAACTCCATGTTATGGAAACGATTGTTACATCACAGTTGTAACTACTTTCAACATCCCATGTGTATCTGTAGCCTCTATTATTGACGATGTTCTTGTATCCCCTTCCTGTGGTTGTACCTACACTATCTCTGTAATCTTCTCTGAGTATATTGGAAACCGTGTAGACTGGTATTAGAACCAAGAAAATTTTATACTTTCGCTTTCCATTTTTTTTATCATAAAATTATTCTGTGTGTTTCTTTGAATTTGTGTGACCTTACTATAAGATTGCCAAGCCTATTTCCACAGGCATGAATGAGAGACAATCTCTAAGGATTCTTCACGCTCCAAGACCATATGATTCTAATTAACTGCTTTGCATATCCTGGGCAGGAAAATTAAATTGGGGCTGAGGCTGAGGTGATTTTTTACATTGAATTTGATCCAAAGAAAAAAAATATAACAGCGCAAAGCAAAACAGATGTTTTATGACAAGCATAAAAATATAATAAATTACTATTCTTACAGAGAGGGCATTAGAAAGACTTTTGTCCTTTTTTTAATTCTGAATTCTTTCTACTTATTCTAACGGTTATGAAAAATATAAGCACTTCCTCATTCAAATATCATTTCAGTAAAATATGTCTGTACTTTTTCTTCAGAGATTTTCAAAACTAATAAATTTTTAAATTTGGAGAAACCCGTTTGCTTAGATTTGTTTTTTTATTAAAACATAACTGAACTTTTAAAGCGACCTAGAAAACAAGTAGAACTGTTTCTTTTTGGGAGACCTAACATTTTTTGTAAGAATTTAGACGTAAGGATTTCTAAGTTTATATAAGTGATGTCAACCAACTACAATGCTTACCCAGTTCATTCATGTTCTACCAATAATGATCAGGTCTTAAACATAGACACTTTTACATTTCTGTCATGAAAATCTGATTATTTGTATCTTTAATGTCATCAAGTTCCTTTTCAATTGTGATAGTGCAGCAAATATTTTTCCTTATGCTCCTATGGGACATGTTTCCAGTAAATATTTTATTCTTGAATGTTTCATTGTTTTAAGAAAGAATACAACATATGTTTTAATTTACGTAGAGGTCAATATTAAAATATAATCCATCTTCATTTAAGATATTTTTATACACACTTACAGAAGGTAGAAATGAAGTCACTGAGCACCTGGAATAAGAACATTCTCCCAGAGAAAGGAAAGGAAGAATAGTAGCAAATTTAGATAAACCAAATCTGCTTTAAAGTTCCAGTGGACCTTATGTTACATGTTTCTGAAATTATGTACTATCTGTGACCCAAACTTATTTTGCTGAATTAATTCACATTCAACTGTATACAAAAGTTGTGAAAACAAATCAAACACAGAGATCCGTATAACCTAGAATTCATGTCATTGAATTCCAGAAACAAACCTGAATCTTCACATCAAATATATGAAAATGGTATTGCAGATTTTTTTTTGTGACCCAAAGTTGTTCATACACATTCAGTAATCTATTCCAATTGCATTGATTTCTGCAATAACCATACTGGAGGTACATTTAAAGAATCAGTGCTTGAAACACAAGCTATGTCTTCATCCATTTCATTCAGAAGTATACAAGTGATTATAAAACTGATCATTTTTCTGGATGGTCAGGTTGGAAATGTTCTTTTCATTTGCTCAAGTGAATACATAACTTTTTAAATGAGTATCTAAATTTGTTTTCTCCGATCTCATTTCAGGCATATTTTTTTGTGAAGTGTACTTAATCATCATGAATTCTCTCCTAGCCAACAATTAAGCCCCACATAAATTATCAGCAAGCATAAATAATGTGCCATACAGGAGACATAGCACATAAACTAGATGATCTGAGACATAATTAATAACAAACAGACTCTATCTAAATCCTGTAAAGTCACAGGCATTAAAATTATAAGTACCCTACAGGGCAGTAAACTATCTGCCTATTAATTATATTCCATAAAAGCAATATACCTCCACTAATTAATTATAGTTGAAATATAAACTATAGCTTAATTAAAAGAACCACTCCTAATAATGAAACCTTAAAAATAATTGGAATCTTCTGTCCAGAGGCAGTCACAATTATTGTCATTAGAAAGGTAATCACATACTGCTACCCCAAGCAAAATTGATTCTCTAATGACAGTGAAGCAGAGTTTGCCGAGGGGTCAGAGCCCCATGCCCTGTCTGGGAAGGGCTCATTACTGAGTACTTCAGGCATTGGGGCTCCAGGGTGCCGTTGGAGAGCATGTCACCACAGGCAATGTGGAAAACTCGTGATGCTGTTTGACTCCAATAGGTCCTTGTTGCCCAAACACCCTGCTTCTCCTGACAGCTCCGTTCTGTGGTCTGATAACGTCTAATGTAAGCACAGACATTTCTGAACCCTCAACATAATACTTATGGATTATGTAGGCCTTCCATCTGGGTTCTTATCGTCTTGCTTCTGTATTAAAGGTTGTTGGTTCACATTTATCAAGGATAACATATGGCATTGCTGTAGGACAGACACTTTTCCTTTTCCGTTATGTAACTTAGCAATTTGGGCCCTTCACTTGGGGTTACAGGAGGGTTCTAGACACCGTGGGAAGGTCTATCGATTTTCACACACGCAGTACAGAAGACAGCAGCCACAACACCGAGAATCGAGCAAGCCAGGGGCTCAGGATGTGATTAGAAGTGTTATTTCTGTAATGGGAGTTGTCTAATGAACTTTTCTCCCTTGAGGATCAACATTCTGGGAATGGAAAATACAAGATGTTTCAGCCTCTTGTCTAACAAGTAAACCTCCTCGAGGGAAGGAAAGCATGACGCGCTTGCCTTGGCTTCTTTGCGCTGGACGGCCAGGCTCCCGCTGTCCCCAGCCTCCTTTGATCTCCCTCCCTTCCCATCTCTGTCACCCCAGTCAGTGACTCTCCATCAACATCAGTATCTAGATTAGACTAGAGTGTCTAGAGGAGAGATTCTCATCCACTCTCACCCCAGGGCAGCGCGCTGGCTCCTGGCCTCCGAGTCCATCCGTGGGCTCCCGCGTGCCACCCACCTCGCCTGGCACCGCCTTGGGTGTTGACTGCCCTGCAGCCCTCAGAGGTGGAACTGGAGCTGCTTCACAGACGGTTCCCTGGTGCCACTCCACCGTCCACCACTCGGGGCTCTGCACTCCTGCTGTCCCCCCTGCTGAGCTTGCGCTTATCGCAGTCAGCTGCCATGAGGACTCTGTGGTCTGCAGCAGGACAGCCTGTCAACCACCTCCATCAGGGTCTCACGGTTCTGGGGCGCGGGGCGAGCGGGGCTGGCGTGGGGGCTGCCCCTCCTCCTGCCGGTGAACCCCACCATCCCGGAGTCTCTGCAGTCGGGTGCAAGTGGCCTAGATTTTGACATTGATCTTCTCCTTCATAAACACTCCTGATCTACATGCTATCCTCCTTTCCTGCCGTCTTTGCTATATAAACTAACCGTGTAAAATCTTGTTTGGGGAGGGTAAACGCAGTGTAGCACATATCTACATTTGTTCTTTATGATTTACTACACTATTTCTGTCATATCTATTACCATTTTATTAATACATGACTCCCTAGTAGACATGAATACAATCTACGATGTATTCAATGAACAAGTTTTCCTTCTTCTCCTTTATCCAGTATTTAATTTAGTCAATGTCTTTTAATGGTAGAGTCTCTTAAAATAGTTGGTGATATTTTTTTCTCTATTTTCATCTTTATCCTATTCACTATAATTTGTATTCTTCATTTTATACTGCTGCATATCTTGTTACATTATTCTCATTACTAATCTTAATTCTTAAATTAAACCTGTCTGTCTGCAGGTGTGACCTATGATGTCTATGCTGATCTTAAGGGTAGGCCTTCAAAGTTGCCTGTTCTTTATGGTCTACCGGATTCTTGAGCTATTCCCCATAATTGCATGAATAAAATGTCATGTGGTGGTTTTTACAACCATTAAAACACACTGTGACTTTCCCGTGTAAAGTGTTCCTCTCAAGCGCTCTGCATTCCGTGACAGTCCCTGGCCTGCTTCCCTCAGGTGCCATTGGCTGATGTGTTCATTTCAATTTTCTCCTTAGTAAATATCCCTAACATGCATGTTACTCTCCTCTGCCTTTGTTCTTTATGAAAGACTTTCTCAGACTTGTCAATCACTCTTTGGGGCTTGAATTTGCGTTTCTCTTTTTATCTTCTTCATTGTCAGTATATTTGTGTTGTTAATAATTGGCACGAAATTCCTTCAAATTGTCTTTATATCTGAAAATTATGCACCACTTTCTTTTGTCTGATCTTTCTTTTTATTCTCCACTTTTTCTTTCTCCCTCTACCCTTTCTCCACTCTTCTCCCCATGTGTCGATTATTGGCTGATTAATTTGGAAGTTTTTCGGCCTCCGGCCCCCACTTGGTGTTAGCCCTGAGAAACGGTGCTGTGTTCTCCTTCCCTCTCCTCCAGGTTTCCTGCTGAATCCCATTCACCTACCTCACCTGACTTCCGCGATGACGTCGCTCCTATGACGTCACTCCTATGATGTCACTCGGTCTCCGCGATGACGTCACTCACAAGACTCACCGCTCTTCCTGTCTACTCTGCTTATTCCTTTGAGGAGATGCATAAATAAGTAGAAGGAGGAAAACAGAGAAAGAGATAGAAAATCAGCAACTTCTCCAGTTTATTTTATTTTACCTGTTCACACCATCATGTAAATGAGCTCCACAATGACAAAATAAGCACATTTGTTGGTAATACCCAGAAAAACACAGTTTTACTGGCGCCTCTTTATACTTGACCTTACATTTCATATGACAATAAAGGTGTTAAATACTCTTGCTTGGTCCTTGCTCTAATGTAGTTGTTTTTCTTACAAGACAAAGAACAGAACATGTAGCTCTGTCCTATTTACTGTCAGAAATATCAGACGTTGATTCATCAAAAGAGCAGGGTAAATATTTGCAGATTGGGTGGATTCCATCCCCATGTCAGGAGGAACCAGATCTTCCTTCACCTCGGCATTTTCCTACTCAGGCTCCTCCTGTCCAGTATTCGCTTCCTGATGCAGGGTGGGAGATTACTTCCTTCTTCATGAGCCGAAAAGCAAATTCATCTAACCCCACCCCAGCCAGAGTTAGCTGTGCATCTTACTACAGCACTGCCTAGCAGAAACCAGAAACCTGATGCCGACCAGGGAAGCCTTCGATTTTCCATGAAAACAGACAAAAGGTCTTTGGAATCTGGCTCCAAGGCCTTGCCAAATTCACCCACAGAACAGGAGTCACAGGCGTGGAAATCCGCCCTGTGCCCTTGTGTCAAAATTGCTGAGAGCAAGGTGAGTCGTTCGTGGATCACCTGGTGAATAATACGTACTACTGCAGATTATCTGTCACTGGTTTTAAGGGTGAAAACAGCCTTCAAAATAAAACAGTATATATATATATATATATATATTCATTATCCCTAGATCAATCAGTAATTTACTTGTAATATTCTGAAGCATATGGTTAGTACCCTAGCCCAATCCTGAGTTAATGAAAATAGTGAAATAGTGAAAATAGTGGGGATGTATTTCCTTCAGTGCTTCTAAAGTTGAATGATGAATTTTATACAAAGAACTTTCTCTGAAGTATTTCTTCACTGGTTGAGCAAATGATAAATCTTTCTCTCTCCCCCTTATATGTTCACCTTCAAATTGTCCAATTGAAATTTGTGTGGGTAATTCATACCAATCAAATATTACAAATTGCACAGTCCATTGTTAAATAAAAACATATAAAGAAAAAGGTAGTCATGGTCTGAAAATATTTTAAAAGATTTGGAGTAACTCTGTTGTTCACTAGCATGGAATTTCACAAAATGTGTTCACTTTTACAAAGATCATTTCTTTACTCATTAAAATTATATTTCAGTTCTACATACCATTGTGTTACCATTCAAAGGTAGGTGACACTTTATGCATAAATAAATAATACAGTATTCACAATGTTTTGTTATTGTCACAACATGTTAATATAAAAATTGGATTGATCTCTTTAATAATTTGTTTATCCTATGGATAAGTGTACATTTTCCAAAGTTAAGCCTTGACTATTCTGTTGACAGTGAAAAAAGCTTTTCGATGCATATACATTATTTTTTGCCTTTTGAATGAATTTTTGAGGAGGGATTAGAAAAAGACAGCACATCAGAACATGATGAGATGGGAGAGTCATTTTGTTGCTGGTAAATTTAATGAAATCTTACTTATTTCACTGGCAAGTCTCAATTCTTTCAGCATCTCAGTGAAGACTGTCAGAAGTCATCAAAATTCAACACAACAGAGTAAAAGCTAATAGTCTTTTTGTTATACCAAAACTAAAAGGATTGGTAAGACTCAGATGCTATTATTGAAAATCCTCTTTTATCTAATGCTTTGTGCAGGGAGTGAAAATTGAACAAATACATACCCTTTTCATGGTGTTAAAATGAGTTCTGACACTATTAAACAAATATTCTTTGGTCCTAAAACCTCCTCAATACTTTTCCCACCAGTAGTATTATTAGAATGTCTTTGTGACTCAAGCCCATCATATTCTGACTATCATACTGTAATTGTTTTATGGAGAACAAAAAAGAAGCTCTTCCATTTAAAAGACATGCATGCATGCACTCAGCCATGTTGGGGTACAATTTGAATTGTTACTTTCTTTGGGAAATGTATATTGCAATCATCCTCTGATTCTTGTTAAGACAATTAGTGCTCCTTCCTACCTTTCCAGAATTTTTTTTTTTGCTTAAGTAACAGAAGGATAAAAATACGATGGAATATGATGGAAATTATATATATATATATATATACACACATATGTGTGCGTATATATGTGTGCATATATATAATATCACAAGAGAAAGATTGTAAGTTCAACGCAGTCAAATTAAACCTTTCTTCAGTGATACTGATTTGTTTGAGGAGCAAGAAAGAATCCCGCCGGGCCCAGGAGCACGGAGGGCAGCCGGGGCCACAGAGAAGGCGGCCTGCTGCGGTGGCTGCCCTCCCCGGCCTCAGGTGCCTCCTCTCTGCCTCTCCTCCCCCCTCCCTCCCCCTCTTGGTCCTCTCTACATACACAGGCCTTGGTGGCTGCCCTCCCCGGCCTCAGGTGCCTCCTCTCTGCCTCTCCTCCTCCCTCCCTCCCCCTCTCAGCCTCTCTACATACACAGGCCTGTGGCTTGTCAGAGCCAGAGTGGGCTACAGCCCCGCGAAACTCCCTGCTCACACACGCGTGACACAGGCAGAACGTGTGATTCACTCCTGGGCAGGTGGATCTCACAGAAGTGGCAGACACGGCGAGTCTGGCGGCCAGAGCCCTGAGAGGAGAGGCAGGCTGGGAGATGTTCTGGAAGCCTGGCCAAGGATTCCACTTGCTTGAGGTAGGAGAGAGGAGTCGGGAGACCGGCTGCCCAGGCAGAAGACTGTGCTTCATGGCTTTCCCTTGAGCCCCTGAAGGGTCGAACGCCTTGTCTCCGCCACACGCCGGCTCCTCTCCTGGCCCTCTCTTGCTCTTCTGAAGGTCAGTGAACTGCAGAGCCGGGGCTCCGCACCTGGGGGTTGCAAACATGGCCCTCCCTGGCCAGGGCCCCTGACCGTGCCTCCTCTCCCCTTCCTCTCCTGGCCCTCTGCCCTGGGAAGTCTCCCCTTCCCTGGGACTGCCCTCCTGAACTGGACCATCCATTTCACGTTATAACGGTTGGTAACGCACAGATCTCGTGGTTAGAGACGTTGGAAGGCTAAGTGTTTTCCCTCATGGTCTATGCTACAAAGCAAGCCTTTTCTCTTCGGAACTTGAAGCAACTGAAGTGACAGTTCATTTGGAGCTGAGCCGTACAGCCACATCTGTTAGCAAACGCGGTTTTATTTTTATGACAGTTTGTTCTCTGCTGTCTGGGAGATTTACATTTCCCTTTCCTATGGAGAAGGTCAGGGTAGGACAGATTAAACAAGAATAACTCCTGAGTATTTAAAACAAGGAAACCGAAATGATAACGCATGTGAAGTCTTCAATCTCAAAGTTCCTCTGTTAAGCTCAGGAACAAAGGATTTGAATGCACACAGTGCTAGTAATTCAATGTCAAGTGCTAAGCCATCATCTACACCAGGTTTTGACAGAATGCCTGGGGTCTTTAGTGACCAGTTAGGGGCAATTTTTCCTCTCCTTCTGATTGTCGGATTTGAAAAGTAACAAAAGGAGCAAGTGCCGAGTTTCATTACTCATGGAAGTCAAAACGCAGAAGAAATAAATAAAAGAGGTAGATACTGGAAAATCTTAGCTTGGACATAAAAGATATTGACTATGTCGTTCATGTCACCAGACGGACAATCTGCTGCAACTTTTCCCTGACAATGACTTACAAGTCAAGAGGGGAAACTGTTCAGGGCCAATTAACTATTCTTCAGGTGATGATTCTATCACTAATTATATTTCTTAGCTGACTTGAGTATATGTTGACTCTAAAATACTTTCTTCAATCAAGTTGTATTCATAGTTTTATACATTTTAACCACTATAAAGGAAATAAAAATAAAGCCTTTTATATGCGTATACAGGGGGTATCATGTAAAAGCATTTTCCCTAGTGTGCATGTCTTAATGTAGCTGCACCAGGAAAAAAAACAAGCCACTCATCAGTGAAAGTGATGCTTCTTCCTGCCACAATGTTAGTTCATGACATACGGACACCATTTAATGAACATAAGCATCTACAAAACCCAAGTCCAAGTAGCTGCATTCCTGGAGATATTTCTCCTCATTCTTCTCGTGTAGCAGGAACATAATTAACCACAACAGCATTTGAGTTAAAAATATTATAACGGCATAGTTCATTTAGAATAAAAGAAATCTAGAAAACTAAGACCAAACAGTAGGGGAAAGAAGCATTATCTCACTGAACTATGGATGTACACCCCAGACTAGATTATTATAAAGACAATAATTAGAGAACAATAGTGAATTAAGTCTTGAAGGATAATGGGAAGGAAGGATTTGCTCTGTTGAATAACAAAACTTTAGCAGATACAATAATTTAGATCACTTAACCAATGAGGGAAAATATAAATAATTAAAGCTGGATGATTAAGGAGCTCATAGTCAAATCTCCACACTCGTGGAAATTTGGCTTTTGTTACAAGTCCAACAAATAAAATCTCATTTCAGTATATAAAAGGTGTCTATTGATAATTAACACACGGTTGGTCAGATGTCTTAATGAAACACAGAGAAGAAAAAAGGAGCAATTATGAGCCCTAAGTCATAGAATCCTAACATCATATTCAGGCTTACTGTGAACCCAAAGCTCCAAACAGCAGCTCGCACAATGCGGAGAAGCTGCACTCATGGCTTCAGAACAATGAGGATTAACTTTGAAAACAGCCAAATAGAGCGGGGTGGGAGAGACTGGGGAAGAGAACACACACAACTCACAATACGTACGAGCAGGAGAAAATGCAAAAAGGCTTTGCTAATTAGAAAAACGGCGGTGGTATCACAATGGAATCTGGATGATACATGTGTATGCACACATATACTTACATTAACTGTGGTTTTTCACTATATATGTGTATATTACATACATATATGTCTACATATAATACTTTAAAAATATTTAAAACAAAAGCCAGTGGGGGAATTAGGGATGGAATGGTAAGATAAGCTGCAAGAAATACAAGAAACCAGGGGAATTGAGCAGGGCACCCACTCCAGGTAAGGAGAGACGCGTACCATCCCTGGTCTGTTGTGTCCATGACCTTCTGGTGATGCATGGGTGTGCTATGCACTGAGATCACACTCTACAAAGATCGGTCCAGACACAAGTAGCAGTCACGACCAGCCTCCTCAAGCAAAGGACAACTTTCACAGTATGAAAGCTTGAGCCACTGTCAAAATGGATCACAAGGCCAACTACGGAGACATGAAGACAAGCATGTTTCCATCCCCTGTGACGGGTGCTAAACCATCGGCCTGGGTGGTCCAGGTGAGAGGAGACAGTTCTCCACTAGCAGGTGAGGGCCTCCCTCCCCGACGTCTCCCAGGGGCTGAACATAGAATATGAGTCAACAAGTCGCCCTCACTGCTTAGGGGAGCTCCCCATTCCAGACCATGAATCCATGTGTCACCTGGGGTCAGCCATTAGACATCTAGGGCAACTGTGACCATGAATGACATTCCTACCAGCACATCTTAAACATCAGGGAAGACTGATACCAATCATGCTTCGCGTGATACACAGGTCATCCTCCATGCCCAGAGGTCGTCCTCCTTGCTCAGAGGTCATCTCTGGTGCTCAGAGGTCATCCTGCTTGCTCAGAGGTCATCCTGCTTGCTCAGAGGTCATCCTGCTTGCTCAGAGGTCATCCTCCATGTTCAGAGGTCACCCTGCTTGCTCAGAGGTCATCTCTGTTGCTCAGCGGTCATCCTCCATGCTCAGAGGTCATCCTGCTTGCTCAGAGGTCATCCTCCATGCTCAGAGGTCATCCTGCTTGCTCAGAGGTCATCCTGCTTGCTCAGAGGTCATCCTCCATGCTCAGAGGTCATCTCTGGTGCTCAGAGGTCATCCTGCTTGCTCAGAGGTCATCCTGCTTGCTCAGAGGTCATCCTCCATGCTCAGAGGTCATCTCTGGTGCTCAGAGGTCATCCTCCATGCTCAGAGGTCATCCTGCTTGCTCAGAGGTCATCCTGCTTGCTCAGAGGTCATCCTCCATGCTCAGAGGTCATCTCTGGTGCTCAGAGGTCATCCTCCATGCTCAGAGGTCATCTCTGGTGCTCAGAGGTCATCCTCCATGCTCAGAGGTCATCCTGCTTGCTCAGAGGTCATCCTCCATGCTCAGAGGTCATCTCTGGTGCTCAGAGGTCATCCTCCATGCTCAGAGGTCATCCTGCTTGCTCAGAGGTCATCCTGCTTGCTCAGAGGTCATCCTCCATGCTCAGAGTCATCCTGCTTGCTCAGAGGTCATCCTGCTTGCTCAGAGGTCATCCTGCTTGCTCAGAGGTCATCCTCCATGTTCAGAGGTCACCCTGCTTGCTCAGAGGTCATCTCTATTGCTCAGCGGTCATCCTCCATGCTCAGAGGTCATCCTGCTTGCTCAGAGGTCATCCTCCATGCTCAGAGGTCATCTCTGGTGCTCAGAGGTCATCTCTGGTGCTCAGAGGTCATCTCTGGTGCTCAGAGGTCATCCTCCATCCTCAGAGGTCATCCTCCATGCTCAGAGGTCATCCTGCTTGCTCAGAGGTCATCCTGCTTGCTCAGAGGTCATCCTCCATGCTCAGAGGTCATCCTGCTTGCTCAGAGGTCATCCTGCTTGCTCAGAGGTCATCCTGCTTGCTCAGAGGTCATCCTCCATGTTCAGAGGTCACCCTGCTTGCTCAGAGGTCATCTCTATTGCTCAGCGGTCATCCTCCATGCTCAGAGGTCATCCTGCTTGCTCAGAGGTCATCCTCCATGCTCAGAGTCATCCTGCTTGCTCAGAGGTCATCCTGCTTGCTCAGAGGTCATCCTGCTTGCTCAGAGGTCATCCTCCATGTTCAGAGGTCACCCTGCTTGCTCAGAGGTCATCTCTATTGCTCAGCGGTCATCCTCCATGCTCAGAGGTCATCCTGCTTGCTCAGAGGTCATCCTCCATGCTCAGAGGTCATCTCTGGTGCTCAGAGGTCATCTCTGGTGCTCAGAGGTCATCTCTGGTGCTCAGAGGTCATCCTCCATCCTCAGAGGTCATCCTCCATGCTCAGAGGTCATCCTGCTTGCTCAGAGGTCATCCTGCTTGCTCAGAGGTCATCCTCCATGCTCAGAGGTCATTTCTGCTGCTCAGAGGTCATCCTCCATGCTCAGAGGTCATTTCTGGTGCTCAGCGGTCATCCTCCATGCTCAGAGGTCATTTCTAGTGCTCAGAGGTCGTTCTGCTTGCTCAGAGGTCATCTCTGGTGCTCAGAGGTCATCCTCCATGCTCAGAGGTCATCTCTGGTGCTCAGAGGTCATCCTGCTTGCTCAGAGGTCATCTCTGGCGCTCAGAGGTCATCCTGCTTGCTCGGAGGTCACCTCTGGCGCCCAGAGGTCATGGTCTGTGCTCCGAGGTCAGCACCCAGTGCGGGCCTGCTCGTCCCTCTGGCAGCCCCGTAGGGAGTGGCATTCAGATTCAAACTTGGTGCAAGGTGGCTGCACTGCAATGGGGGATATCTTTAATGTTGGTTACTGAACAATTATTCAAGATTAAGTCATGTATTTTTATCTTGTAAGGAAACAATTAGATGCCTCTTCTCTGTTTTGCCTGCCCTTGAAAAATAGCAGTACGTGCAGAGGACACGATCTTCAAATGGAATCTAATTGTTTAACTGTTGTTTAATTCATTTAATCATTCTCCTTTGCAGAAAAATGTATTGAATAATTAGGTAAAATTTATCAGCAAAGACATTATTTATTTGATGATTTTTGTGTACAAGTTAGCTTGTTATAGTCTTGAAGAAGTATGTTTTCTGAGTAAGATAACTGCCAAGTGAAATTCTATGTAATTTCAATAACCAAATTTTTTTAAAAATCTGCCTTTGGATAAAAGGAGAGTTCTTATTGTGACAACTATTACTTTCTTATCTGATTTAAATGGCAAAAGAAAATTTAAAAATTACTTCATATTTGAAAAGGGACCCTTAGTAAATCTCATAGTTTTCTTAATAATAATTTGTTAAGATTTTTGTCTTGACTGGTTTGAAGTTGACTTTGAAACAGCACCAGGGTCACCTGGATGGACGAACGGATCAGGAAGATATGGTCTATAGACACAATGGCATTTCCCTCACCCATTAGAAAGAATGATATAGCATCGTTTGCAAAGAAATGGAAGGACCTGGAAAAACATGTTAGGTGAAGTAAGTCAGGCCCAGAGAGACAACGGATGCATGCTTTCCCTCGTATGTGAAAGCTAGCATTAATTTACAGATACATAAGTATACATTTCACGTGGTATCTGAGAGTTTTGACCAGAGCGTGTTAGGTTCAGGGGAGAACTCGAGGGATGCCATTCCTTAGAAAGGAAAACTCACAAAACAGACACCAGGAAGCAGGTGCTCAAAGCCCGAGGAGAACCAATGGGGGGCGGGGGGGGGGGAATAAATGAACAAAGAGAGGAGTGGGGGAGACACCGTCATAGAATTCCACACATAACTTGTAACATTCTGGAAACGGAGGGCTGGTGAGTTGAGATGGGGCCTCGTGGGACACACGGAACGAAGCAGTGTGCTCACACACGGCTGGGTTGGCAGCAACTCCCGTGCGGCTGCTTACAGATAAAAGTGACCACAGGACACCGACGCTGGCACTGGAGTTAGGGATGCTTGGTAACACGGTGGCATGTATCTCTCTGAGCACCTTCCTGCTCGCTCTGCCCTGGTCTCGGGGAACCAATGGGAACTTGGTCCCAACCTAAGATTTCTAGTGACCCCAATCCAGTGCTCGCATTACATATGTCGCTCCACACCGTGCGTGTTCAGGTCTGGGATTCCTCCTGGAAATCAGCTAGTTATCGGTTTGTCAGAACGTCTCCGTAACTAGTCCCAACAAAGCATGTCAAGAAGCGAATAGAAGGAACATTTCATAAATTCCAATTCTCACGTTGCTACTACTCATTTGGTGGTATTCCCTATGCGTGAAGCTCTGAGTTAAGAAAAATTGCTATTTAAACATAAATATATATATATATGTAATTATCTTTTCTTGAATCTGGAAAGAAGTGAAATAATTGTATCAACAAAGCATACTGAAAAGGAGATATCTTATTCAGGTACTTTTTTTTTAAGAGTAAATAAGCCAGGGAACTACTTATTGCTCATGTCTGTAATCCTAGCTACTCAGGAGGCTGAGATCTAAGGATCACAGTTTCTAGCCCCTGACAGGATAGGCCATGACACTTATTTTCAATTTATTAGCAATAAAAAAATTCAGAAGCGGAGCTGTGGTTCAAATGGTGGAGCACCAGCCTTGAAGGAATAAGCTAAGGGACAGCGCGGAGGCCCTGAGGTGAGTACCAGTTACAGCATGCACAAACACAAGAGAAGCAATTACAGTCTCCATCAGCTATGACATATGCACTTCCATACATCACAATATTAGTGAATTATTCTTCACTCACAGTTATGTAACATCGGATGACATCATGCGAAACACATGTCAGTCTTTCAGAGTTATCATGTAAGAAACAGTGTGGTTCATCATTATTATGGCTTCCTACAACTATTATGGTAAAACAGAGAAGCCACCTTTGGATTTCAAACAAATGCTGCTGGACACATTATTACAACTTCAAAGAAAGGAGCTGAGTTGTTTTTTTCTGGTTCTATCACAAATTATCAAAATTAGAGATATATAATATAAACAAGAAGTATATATGTATACTTACAACTAAACTGAGGGTTACAAAATATTTATCTAAAGCACTGAGAGATAAGAAATAATAATGACCTATTAAAATAATTTTGCATAACTAGTAATAGCTATTAAAATGTTTTTGCATCATCTAATGTAAGGCAGAATTTGTATGTACACTGGACTATCCAGAGTTTGCACAAAGAAATAAAACTTCCCTCACAAGGTAATACAGTCGTGGTATATCACAAACCATCAACTAAATTATACCATAATACTACTTACATCGTATGCATTCATTTTAAATTAAAAAACTCAACAAAATCTTCAAAACTTTCAAGGTATGTTTTCTAATAGCAGATTGAAATGACTTAAAATCATCTTTGTCTATGAGGAAGTATTTAAACCTTTTGTTCATTGTTCATTTTACCTATCCTTCGCGTAAATGCTTCTTTATTTGTTAACTTCGAGGAACAGGAGATGAACATGTTAAATAGCATTTGATTGGTCAGGGTTGCTCTTTCAATGTTTCTTTCAGTTTGGTCTTGTGTTTTGTGCAGAGCATAAATTAATTGATGAATTGGTGCATTGTCTTGCAAAAGCTGCAAAATGAAAACCATAATTAGAATGGAAAATAGGCTACATATATTCATGGGGAGAGAAAACACATTAGATGGTGAGAAAAAACAGGCAACAAAAACTTGAGTCAACTGTAAGATGATTTGCAAAATGGGATTGAAAGTCAAATCTAATTTAGAAGTAAAGTAAATGCTAATGTAGATAAACGTAAAAAAAATCAAGCAACGTTCGAGGGTATGGCATTATCAACTCTGGGTACCATGGTTTGTAAATGCTAGTTAAGGTCTGTGTTTGCTTCTCCGTGTCTTAATTTCTCACTCTCTCCTTTTTGAATCACAAACCCTTGACAATCTCTATTTTGGAATGTGTCAGTTTAATAACTAGAAAATCCCTAGTGCCCCTTGTGTGTTCGGAAGGGATTTTAATCTCTTCTGGTCATAATCAGCATGCTTGCCCTCATCCCTACTCCTCTTATTTCTCAGTCCCAGGCTTTTCCTTGCAAGCTGGGTCTTCTAAACTTCTCTATCTAGGGAGAAAGATGAAGTCACACGTTCCGATTGCAGTGATTAGCCCGGGGTGTTTTCAGAGCTGCCCCTGCCGCTGGCCTGACCACCTCAGGAGAGGAAGTTCAGCGGAAGCCCCTGAGCCCCAGGTCTCTCCCGGCTTCTGAGCCCCGTTTCCCAGGGGTGAGGAGCTAGTGAACTTACGGTGTTTACCTAGACTTCTTAACCGCGCTGCCTGCATTTCCATTTCATTCCTCATTACATTGCCAAGTCATTGTGCAATAGATCACACAGGGGATGATTTAGTAAACTTGAACTCCCAGGAATGAATCCAGTCTTAGGAATGAGCCTAGGCTTTGCTCTCTGATCAGCTCTACTCTCAGGGCATTCATGCACAATGGCCAGGCGTTTAGCTGCTCTTCCTGTGACTGTCTTCAGTACCGACGTTTGCACTCGCCGTCACTTCCTTGCTAGGCCGGCGGGCACTCTACCACTTGCGCCACGTCACCGGTGGTTTTTGCTGTAGGTATTTTTTCAGATAGGCCCCACTTTGGTTCTGGACCCACGTTGAACCTCATTCCTTTCCTTCCCCGTCTGGCGTGGCCAGCGTTTCGTGGTGGGATTCCACGGTAAGCTCGCTGCTTGCTGTGCCGTCCAGTCACACCGTGCCCCGAGTGGCTTCATCCTGCAGGAGGAGGAGAAAAATAGGGGTTTCTCCCGTGTGCAGTGGCTCAGTTACCTCCTGGGTGTCTCATTTATCATCGCTCTGAGCCTCAGTGGACGCCTAATGCAGTTGTTAACTAAGTCTAACGCTCGGCCTGCTTTCGCTTCATGGAGCCCAAAATCTCTGGATACACTGATGATGATTGCATGGTGGATTTTGAAAAGCAACCTCTCCCCTGTGTTCTCCACGAGTGTGAGGACGCGCTGCAGTACAGGGTCGGTGGTCTCCTCGGTCTCAGGTGCCACTAGCTCCGTCAGTGCTGCCGAAAGCAGGGCTGCACAGCTCCCGGGGGAGCAGCCTTGCGTGGGTTTCCTCTCCCGGTGTGGCAGGCATTGCAGGAGCCCCGCCCACACCGCGCGTGCTCAACCTTCCACGCTCCAGAACACCTGCAGGGCAGCTTTGCCACCTCCAGTCCTGCCGGGCATTTTGATAGATGTCAATCTTTTAAAAATGGCACGACGAACGCTTTTTCAAGAGTAAGTGCAACCGGTTTAAACAAAGTTAAATTTATTTTTATTCCACACATTAAATTTAGTATTGTATATGACATGCATTTGCCGTAGTTACCAAGGCAACACGATTTCTCTGTGCGCATGTTTAATTTTCATAGCACTACACTGACACCATTTGCACAGATGCTAACATCTGTGCAGGTTTGGGCTCTGCTTTCCATGTTTATTTTTCACAAATGTCCGATGTGTCTAAAGGCATGGTTTTCAGAATCCTTCCACTCCTTCAGCTCTCTCTACTGAACTGCCTCTCCTCTTCTTTGAAGATTAGCTCTGCATGGAAATCTGGTGTTGCTGTTGTTGTTGTTTCTCTATTTTGTTCCAGATGGAGGGTCAGTATCATACTAGGTAGGGAATTTTGTCTTTTACTTGAGATATGTGCAGAGAATGCAGTTCCGAAATATAACTTAAAATCTATTTAGATTAGGCACAAAGGTGGGGAAGTCTACAATGAATTGCATCCCCTTGGAAGAAAATGTAGTGTGAAAGAACAAAAGATTTAATCCATATCCCTAATTTAGCTCAAGCACTAGGAGAGCTTGGAGGGCAATTTGCAAGTGAGTGTGAGAATTAATGACAACAGCCTTCAAGATGGATCAGAAGGCTATGGGTGACAGAAGCTAAAAGACAACTTTCAGAGTCACTGTTGAGAAATAAGCGTGGGAATGATGGCGTTTTATCAGCAGGCTTGCTAGGGTTTCTACAGGGACACAGACAACCCACGGTTTGCTTCTTCGATTGCATTTCCTGTAACACATCTTCGCACGCCCACCTTCTTCCATTTTGTTTTGTTTTCTTGTTTGTAAATACTCTAGCAGAATTTCCCAAGGTCTTCCCATTGTACTCAAACTGTGGTAAACTGTTCTAAACTTCTCTGAAGACTTACCTGAGAGCGTTAAAGGATTTGTGTGTGGTCATTTTCTAAGTATTTTTTTCAATATTCATGAAATGACAATTCTGAAGTTAGAAATAACATGCTGATTTTAAATATTGTAGGTGTGTGACTTTCAATGTTTGTAAATAATAAAATTTGTTTAAATAATAAATTATAAAATTAGGAAAAATTAACTCAAAAACTTCTAATGGACATCGGCTGTACACATGTACAGAAAATATAAATTAATATAATTCTCAGATAAGATTTTTATGTGATCTACCCACTTTAAAAGATAATAAGCCAAGAACATCTTCTTCTGGTAGATATACATGATTTGAGAATGACCTTGAAGGTATGATCTATTGATTGAGCAATTTTCCCTAGAGCTTGACTTGAAATGATATGTAGACATTGGTCCTTCCAAATGTGACTTACTAATCGTATGGCTAAATCACATAAAGACATACGGATCGATGTCCATTTAAAATAGCGAATATTTCTTTCAGTTAATAAGTAGATAGTAGTGGGCTGGGGATATAGCCTAGTGGCAAGAGTGCCTGCCTCGGATACACGAGGCCCTAGGTTCGATTCCCCAGCACCACATATACAGAAAACGGCCAGAAGCAGCGCTGTGGCTCAAGTGGCAGAGTGCTAGCCTTGAGCGGGAAGAAGCCAGGGACAGTGCTCAGGCCCTGAGTCCAAGGCCCAGGACTGGCCAAAAAAAAAAAAAAAAAAAAAAAAAATAAGTAGATAGTAATGGCAATCACATATACTTTTTGCAACTTTTGATTTACAATTGAGAAAACTTAATGCAAATTCATGTATCCAATTTTATTCTGGCAATGTGGCAAACAATACGTTTCAATTGCACTGTAAAATATACTTAAATGGAGAATTTTCTCCTAAAAGAAAATGAACCATTTAACCTAAAAGTCAAACATTTTTATGATATTGTCTAGACATTTATGCCCAAAGGGACGTAGCCTATGTATTTCCATGGAGATTTGAGCGTTTCAGGAACACGTCCGCTGTAAGGAAAGCTGCATGCATAAACAGGAAAAGTTTTCAGGGAATCATCTCCGACCAGTGAGAAAACCTCAGGAAACACATTCTCCCAGCCGTGTCAACACCCTGATTTTAGCAAGGTGAGTACAGTCAGATTTGGGACCTACAGAGCCCTAAGGTATTAATCGTGCATTGTTTAAGGCACTACACAACTTAAAAACTTAACCTCCAAAAGAATCAAACTGATGCTTTTTCACTTCTAGAGGCCTGAGAAATTTAAACAAAAATCAACAAGTCCTCTGCAAATAATGACATAATCCTTAAAAAAAACAACTCATCTTTAAAAAAGATAACAAAACTAAGAATTGTATTTTAATGCTACAGCACTTGAAATAAGGACTTTAACATAAAAATCAAAAGGCAAATGGATCCTTTTCTATGAGATTTATCCATTTTACTACAAAATGAAAAATAACGATAAAGCATTTTCTTAGCCTAAGGAAAATATTAGCCAAAGAACTTGTCCTTCTTAAATGGTAGGGCCAGACCAAAACAAACCACAAAGGAAAGAGGGAAGAAGTATATGCAAACCTATGATAAGAAACAATAATTCTCTAATAATGTAAAATAATATACACCAATAACATAATCCATGATATATGATAAATATAAAACTGTTTTTTGATTAAAAGTATAACTGACTCATAAATAAAGCCCCTAAGTCACTAGGTTTGGTGGTAGATGTTTTTGTTTTTCAGGAAAAAAATATTATTTAGATAGATAACTAGATAGAAAGATCAATGTAAACATCAGGAGAGGAACTTACTGTCTCAACACATTAGGGTGATTTGGGGGCAAGGGAAGCAAGTTGGACTTAGTTTTCTTTCTAAACGTTCTCCACTTTGGGTTTTAGAAAGAGTAAGAATGTCTTTCCTCTGACACATAGGAATAGGAGATGTTGGTGTAATAGGGTTTCTAAAAGAGCGAATAAAATAAGCAACAGCCTCCGGTGGGAAATACTTTGATTTGGGTTTTTGTTGTCTTTAAATAAAATTTAACAAAAAGGGACAAGAAAACTTAGTAAAGAAGCGTGGTGTTACCTTGAGCCAGGGAGCATCTACAGTCCTTCTCCGGTGAATATTTCTGCTATGTTATTTATTTCTACTGCACTGAGATTTGCAGGAATTCTGCATATGTTCAGCTTAATGCAATCATTTCCTAACTATGCTCGGTGGATGCAACCTAGTTTCAACAAAATGAGCTCTCATCTTGTGACTTATATTTGTTTCTGCTTCCAGGTTCGGTGGGGTATGGGGGAAAAAGTGTTAGAAAATTCAAAAATTGTGAAAACCAGCAGTTTAGAGGAAATCATATTCCATTCAAAAAACAGACATTAGCTATGTCTCCTGTCTCCTTCAACATTAATTTACTGTGATCTCTGTTCTAGTTTCCCCATTCCTGAGTAATGTGTGCAAAATATACCACATCCCTTACAGGAATTAATTTGAGCTTCAAATTTATTTGACAACTTTGATACATGATTTTAAATCTATCCACCTCTCGATATCTTTGTAAAATAAAAAGTAAACCAAAGCAGACACACTATCCACATCCATCTTTTCCTCTGGACTATAGGTTCATTTCTCAGCATCTTATTATTGCTATGGCCCTAAAAGACTTAGGCATTGTAGACTTGTGAGTCCTGTCTTCCTATTTTTATGAAGAGTCTAAATAAAAATAAACAGCAGCAGCAAAGGAATCAACCACCAATAAAAAACTTCTGCCTTATAGTCATAGCAATTACTTGTGCCATTTATTTTATACAAAACATTGGAATACCACATTTATAAGGATGCTTTCTTTGGTGTTCCCTATTTTTAAATCAGTTGGTCGTTAATACGGAGAGAATTAATATCTTCCAGAACCATCAAGAAGGGGTAGTGTTCTCTGTTACTTTTCCATTGCGGATTCTTTAGTCCTAGAAAGTCTGACAGCCTGATACCAAATTATTAATGAGTTGAGAGCTAACTGATTCTTACACCAGTCACAGAAAGGTGTCCGTTTCTTCTGGACACCTGTGTGGCATCCGCGAGGCCCCCGATCTGTGAGAAGCCCCCGGTGAGCGAGCACCGGGCAGTGAGCAGGGGCAGAGCCTCCTGGGACGCTGCTGAGGGACACAGCCGCAGACCCGGCGGCAGGAGGAGCAACTGGGCCCCGCTTTTCTGGAGACGCCACTTGGAGGCCTTGAACGACCTCGGAAACGCTCCTCCTTCAGAGCTTTGGATTTCCAGCGTCCAGCCGAGCTGTACAAGGGAGCTGCCATCCCACCGGGCGACGGTCCAGGAACACCCTCAGCCCTTGGAGTGCCCCCGTCTGCGATGGGACGTCCACGTCTGCCACGGCCCCGGCCCATCCACGCGTGCTGCCCACCCGGTGCCCAGGGGCAGCAGGAGGCGGGAGTCATGATGACACGTCGCCTGGCAAACTCCTGGGCCTTATCCCAGGTACTAAGGGCTGAGAGATGGGCAGGGATGACTTGATTTGAAATCACCCCAGGAAAAAAACACACAAAACAACTGGGCTAGAGGCATGGATCAAGCGGTATAGCACCAGCCAAGCAAGCAGACTCTGCAAGCGAGGCGTGAGATCTCAGAGGGCAAGGCAAGAGGCCATCGCGTCAGCAGAAGAGCATCCTGCGAGTCGGAGGTCGCCGTTCTCTCCAGGACAGCCTGTGGACGGGCCAAGCGAGCCGAGGCCCTTCCTGAGCCGGCGGCCGAGCTCTCGTGGGGCCAGGGCCACCCCGCCTCGGGCACGAGCACACCCACGTCAGTGCCAGTCGCGCCCGTGCCGGCATGCATGCTGGGAAGTGAATTCATTCCAGGGGACCTGCAAGAAGAAAGCGTTGGGGACCTGGAGGGGGAGGGGGAGGGATGGAAGGAGCGACACCCAGGAAAGAGGCACGCAGCTTACAATCATTTGCTTTTTAAAATTCCCTGTATTGCATAGTTAATCCAAGCCGTCCCCCAGATCAAAAGGGGCGGACGTCTTTCAGATGTAAAGGCGTTTCCGTGCTGGTTTGAGAGGTTTGTGTGTGACCTGACCCCCGCACCCCACTCCCGGTGGAGCTCCTGCTGTTCCTTCTGACGTCAAGCGCAGACTTGGATCGCCAGGACAGCCGCCTGGACGTGGAGTCGCCGAGCGGATCTCCTGTAACTCTTGCTTTGAGCCTCCTGTCCTCGGCTAACGTGTGTTGCACACGCAGCTCCACGCATGCGTCACACACACGCCCGTGCAGCTCGCAGGGCCGGCTTCTTTCTCTCGGCTTCTTATTCACTTTTTAAAATTAGGCCACCGATGCCTATTGGAATTTAATTACACCAATTAGTACTGCCACATCAGACATGAGATGTGCCTTCAATTAAGGAGCACCTAATGGGCATTAGTACAATTTAGCTTCATAATTAAAGTTCCAAGAACAGCACAAATTAAACATTATGATTACAAAACATTAAAAAAAATCTACGGGTAAATTAAAGCTGAGTATGTTAGCTTCTGCCTGTAATCTGAGTTTTAGGATGCAAAGCAGGAGTGCCTGACAGATCAGGCTAATATCACTGAGGTGTTTCTCGTGAGAAGGAGAAACAGCTGGCGTGCACGTACAGCGACCACGTGTTTAAGATGGCACCACCCAGGACTCGCGCTCGCTGGAGACGGCCGCGTCACAAGGTGCGGATTTCTGCTCTTCATAGAAGTGATTGGTGTCTGTGGATGGCGGTCAGGGCTCCAGCTTCCACGTTTAATTGTGGTTGTGACGTCCGCATACACCCCGTGCCTGGGTCCCCCTCTTCCTCCCCCTCCCTCCCCCTGCCTCCTATGCCCGCCAGTCTCCACAAACTGCCCTCCTCCTTTTCCACACAGGTACAGAACATACACTGCCCTGCTCCTCACTCCCCTCGCTCTCTCTCGAGCCTAACGCAGGGCGGGGCCTCGCGTCCAGTCCCCGTGTTTCCAGTGTGTGCTAAGGAGCAGAGGGTTCCAGGGGTCATTCAAAGAGGGGTGGGCCGGGTGACAGCCGACTTCCCTCCCTCTCTCCATCCCTCAGACTCCTCTGCTGCGGGAAATGCGATTGGTTTTCCTCCACCCATCTTGTCTTATCCAGGTGATTGCAATTCGGGTCACAGGACTTTTGCACGGGCTTGGCGTGTGTGTCACGGGAGCGAACATGACAGATGTTTCTTCCAGGAACATCAGTGAGCACACTAGTGAACACGCTAGCTCACAGAAGCTCCAGATGGGTCCCCTTGCCCGAGCTGAGCTGCCCTAGGGCAGGGGCCTTGTGACACCCGGTTTCACAAAGGGAAAACCCTACTCACAGGGCAGGAAGGCAATGGAGGGCAGGCCTTGCAAAAAGGCCCAGAAATACCTATGTCCGGGTCTCATTAAGGACTTTAATTTCCCTGGCATATTTCTGTACACCCTCTGCGCTGGTCAGCTCCCGTCTCCCAATCCCCCGCAGGGGGAGCGGTGTCGCCTCTCCTCTGCTGAGGACTCTCTCTCCTCCTGAGAGCCCGTGTTATCTACAACCATGGATGGCCAAATCCAACTCATAGAATAGAAACCCAGCGCCCAGCGCCCTTGGACAGGGCCCTGGCTGTGTGCTATGGGTTAACGCCAAACAATCTTCAGAGGAAACCGGAATGAGCAAGAAAAGGTGTTCACTGAATCTCCACGGGGATTTGGGTCAGTATGCAGGGGTCTGCGTAAAGCTCTCTAGAGTGGGGTGCAGGGACCTCAGTGACACTGCTCCCCCATGCCAAGGGAGAACAGGGCCGGAAGAGAGCCAGGGCCTTCCCGAGGCTCTGCTCTCCTGCGAGGCCCATGGAGTTGGGAGAGAAGAGGGGCAGGGGCCTCAAAGACCGAGGGGTGAAGAGAGGAGAGGGGCAGGGGCCTCAAAGACAGAGGGGTGCGGAGAGGAGAGGGGCAGGGGCCTCAAAGACAGAGGGGTGCGGAGAGGAGAGGGGCAGGGGCCTCAAAGACCGAGGGGTGCGGAGAGGAGGGGGGCAGGGCCCGAGGACAGTGTGGTCACAGACTCCACGATGGTCCACGAGCAGGTGCCTGTTGAGCTGAACCCAGCGTTGCAGCCGCTGCGTCGTGGGGGAGGAGGACGGTGTTCCGCCTTCTGCACGCCGTGTTGTGACGCGGCCAGCTCTCTAGCGTTTTTTTCCCTGTGGACTACCGTCTTTTTGCACGTGTATCGACACCATCCACTAAGCGACACGAAGCGAGGCAGGACCCTGAGATCCAATGCGCATCCCTGCCATGGTGAGAAGGCTCTGGAGGAAATCCTCTGGACTGCCCTTGCTGGTCCAGACGCGGGCAGGAACTGAGACGCGACCCGCGCGGCCCGAGTTCCAGGGCAGCCACAGTAGGACATCAAACGAGTCTCAGACCCTCCTGACTCCACAGGCCACACACCGCAGAGAGGACCTCGGGTGCTCGTACAGGTCTGACACACATTCCCTGTTTTATATTCCCATTTCCACTCTACCCGGGCACACTGTAGATGTTTGTGGAATAGACACAAGGACTGCTGCTCCATCACAGGTGTGTTTTCATTGCCACGATTAAATGGCGCATTAGTTAAACGAGGCAGAATAAATCACCAGGGAAGAGTTGCCGGTTAAAGGTATCATGGTCCCTCCTTCCAGAGAGGGGCTCGGGTGAGGAGGAGGAAGGGACCGGAGTCCAGGCGGAAGGGGGTGGGAGACTCTCACACAGCCGTCGGTACCAGCCCTGTGTAGGAATCCATTTTCCCCTTTTCACAAGGGCACTGGAAAGCATTCCAACAGTGAACCCAGCACCCAATCGGTATCCGGGACTTCTACAACCAATGACCCCAAGATAGGTAGCTGACTGTAGCACACATCCTTTGGGACCCAGCTCTGGGCTCTAGGAGGCAGGCAGAGCCAGGACCTCTGCAAAACCCCGGGAAGACACCCTGCTCCTTCTCTCCTGGCTCGGCCGCCTCCAGGTGTCTGCCTAGCTTCCAGGAGTGTAGGTGCGTTCTGTAGTCTCTGGATCTGTTCCCACACTGCTCTCTCCTCTGTGTGCCCCCCTTTCTCCAAGGCCATAGCCAGCGGCTGCCCTGAGCTTCCCCCCTAATCTGCTCAGAGCTCCTAACAAATCGCACCTGGCATTTCCGAAGTAATGTCACGCTCGGGTTCTGAGCAAGACATGACTTGTGCCAGTTATTACATAATTTACCACTGGGACTGAGGAGGGGGAGGCGTTCGGGGCATTTCGTAGGTGGTGCCCAGACACTGGCTTCCCCTCCCCAGGACCCCTCCGTGTGGGTGCGGTAGCACCGCAAAACCCTGACGGGGAAGACCAGCAGCGGCATCTCCAGGACTGTGACTCAAGTTCAGAAGGCCACCGGACAGCGGCAATGTCAGAAACAGAGTCCCGGCGCCATTTCGTGGTAAAATGAAAAGTCTAGGGCCCCAACTCAACGCTATGAGGATGGACTCCCCGCAGGAGTGATTACTCAAATTACGCACCCCTCTGGGAGGCTGTTGTGTTGCTGCCCGTCGCAGTGTAAACACAAGCACACACCCATCGGCAGGTACCAGGCAAGGTCGCCACCGTGTTGTTAACAGAATCGTCCACGCCACTAACTCGGACCGAATCTACTCTGAAAGGTAATTTGTGTTTACTCCGCATTGCCTGCTCCATAGGCAGAAGAGGTGAATGTGCCCCCTTAGGTAGCCGAGGAGACGCTCAAAAGGTTCTCTGTCCGATCTCTGGACATTTGGTTAGGTGAGCTAACAAGACCCCTGCGGCGGGCACACAGGGTAAACACCACGGGTCTCGAATCCTGCGGCCCCATACTGGGAAGCGCGGAGCACACAGGGAGGACGGAGCAGATGGGAAGGAGTCTGTCGGTGCTCACATCGCAGGGAGGAGTGCCATGACCATATTTTCATGGAAACGGCTCAGAGCAAGGATTTAAGACTTAACTACCCCTCGCCACCGCCAGCCAAACAAATGGCTCTCGTTGGTAGGACTCTCTTGGCCTGCTCTGCACAGGGCAGGGAAATAGAACTCCTACTGCTTTGGATGTTATACCTGTACAAATTGGGGGAGATAAATGGCCCAGGGCCCCTGATGACTCTGCTTATGAGTAGCTGGCTCTAGGCGCTGTTTGCCATTCTAGAACTTTTCCCCCTCAAGAGAACTGCCAGTGAATTGCAGGAAATAGGAGACAGGCTGGACGGCTCCGCAGGTCTAACATCACAAATCACGGCGGTGCGGAGCCAGGCAGCTCCCAGGGCCCGATGCAAAGCAGACAGCGCTGTCTGTTTAGTCTCAGCTTGATCCGGTCTGTCTGAGCACACCAATTTAAATGGGAATTGAATGACTATAAAGAATATGGAAGTAGAACCACCAGAGCCTTGAGAATATGAATTTGGTGTTGATTTATTGATCGAAAACTACAAATAACTACCCTGAAGGGACTCACAAAGGACATCGATAGGGATATTTATTTTATAGATAAAATACAGATAAATAAATAGATGGTAGATAGATATTAGATATAGATGTTGATACAGATGATATAGTAATCCATATATAGATAGAGATGGTGAATATCTCTAGATAGAATTATCTCCATTTAGAGAGAAAGAAGAGACAGTAATGATTTAATTGATTTCATACAATAAGTTTACTCATATAAGTATAAATTAATCACCTCTAGCTTTCTCTCTGTTCCATATTAAAATTTTATTATCAAGAAGTTCAACAGTGTTATTTAGGTGTTTATGAAATCATTAAGTGGAGAAATAAAGCATATTTTGTAAGAGTTACATTTCTGTTATAATAAACACCAAGGAAAACAGAAATGGTTTAAAATTATTTTTAAAAATTATAATACTTTTTTTTCCATTGGACTGAATGTACACCAGATGGAAAGTAAATATTTCTTTTAAGTTTTACAAAAAGACTAGGCAGATGTGGAATATTTAGCTCCAAATTAATTGGGAGAACTTCATGGTGTTTTATAATTAAGTTGCCTTTCAATATGCTTGAACCTTCAGGCAAACATCTGTGGATATTTGTCTCCACATGTTCAAGCACAATGAGGTGATTTGAATTCAGCAAAAAAAAAAAAATTATAATAGTTAAGTTGAAACAGAAATTTTCCTAAGGGAATCTAGTGGAAATTCATTCAAGAGTCGATGAGCTCTGTCTGTGTCTTTGATGGTCGGTGTCGTCAGCAATCCTTCAGAACCCAGCACTTTATGAAGATGAATGACTGCTCTAATGACCACCTAATGGAGCTCGAGAACACAACCAAACAGAAATAAACGCCTTTTGCCCCGACAGCTCTCCTTTGAAAGTAAAATCTGAAGGCAAAAAATGTGCCTGGAAAAAAAAAAAAATTGTCTAAAGCTGGGGAGAAGCTTCCGGGCCCGCGCCGCCGAGGTTTGCACGGAGCGGCCGTGTGTCCAGCCGTTTGTCTTTCCGGGTGTCCCCCGGTGCACGGCTTTCTCACCCAGAACTCGGCAGAGGTGAAGCGAGCCCGGCTCTCGCTTCCAGCCTGCTCACCTTGCCTCCCGAGGGAACCGCCGCTCCTGACAAAAAGTCCAGCAAGATGCCCGGCGTTTGGGTTTTCTTCTTCTTTCAAAAAAACCGTTACCACCCACACAAGAGCTGTGTGGAGCCAGATGCCGCCACTGAGAGCGGTCTGTTCGTTTCGGTGGAACGTGTTATAAAAATGTTAATAAGGCATTTTTATGTCTATTACGTAGTGATATTTGACTCTTCTCGGTGCTTTCTGTTATAATGGACTGCTCTTTCTACCGATTCACATGGTTGGTGTTCGATCACAGAGAAGTAAATAAAGCCGGCAATAATGGAGTCTTTCAGCCAGATAACTGAAAAGAGGGAGGAGATGTGCTTTTTCCAGAAAGCTCACAGCACAAGCTTGGAAGTGATCACGGTGCCTTCTGCGTGAGAGACGGTTTCCTGATAGCTTGTTTAGCAGTTAGCTGCTGGGCCAAACAAGTCCTATCACTGGAAAAGGTCTAAGTCCCAGATGTCTGAACAAGCCCAGGTTCTTTGAGTGACGGAATGCTTTGCTCTCTACCCTGAATGCGCACCCTCCTCCTCTTCTGAGACAACTTGGTTCAGCCAGATGCCTAGCCCTCAACATGGAAGGCCTCGGAATGGCATACAAACACCTTCTCACCGAACATTACGCTCAAGACCAAGAGAGATAATAATAAAGACTGATTTGCCTATGGTCCGAATTCAGGGTCTTCTTCCAGGACAGTCGTTGACGTTACCAGGTTGGTGTTCATTTTCCGCAATTGTGTTCCATGGGTTGATCAAGACATGCGCTTACAATGTGAACAACTTCCTGGCGAGTCTTCCCCCCCTCTTTAGTCAAGCCCCAACGTGAGGTGCAGTCGGAAAGTTCCTCTCATTTTTTTCAGTAAGTATTTAGAAGTCTAACCATGAGCGTAAAACCCAAATGACTAATCGTAAGAATGGCACTCACCGAATAGAATCTCTTTCTGTACAGGTGGGTGTTAGGTGAAGCATGCAAACCGTCCTGTCTTAACGTCACCATCCCCTGCTCTGGCTTCGTGATGAGGGCAGAGCCAGGCGTGCTTTCTCCTTTCCCAACAACCCAGCTGCAACACAAGTTGTGAAGTGCACATGTAATCAAATTATACCACTAGTATAAACACGGCTTAAGTGACCTTTTCAGCCTTACGACATTCACGCTTTGGGGAAAAGCAAACAGAAAGCATAGTATGAGTCCCCAAACTTATTTACTCGAGTATTTTCCCCCTTCTCATTCGGTCTCAAAAATGTGCTACCCACAGAAGCCCCGTTGGCGGGTGGCCTTTGAGAGTAGCAGCCATCTATTTTTAATTCTTCACTTTGCATTTCTAGGTGGTAAAACCTGTGGTTCTTTTTAAACACTAGTGGTTATAGACACAAATGGGCTCCAACCCAAGATGAACAAAAAGCCTGGAAAGAACGAGCTAATGATCTTCAGTACAAACTTCAGCTGCTGCTCTGTACTTTTGAGTGAGCAAATGACTACATAGTAAGTTCCTCATTAGTTACCTGTCTGCTGGTGTCTCTAGTTTCCCCACTGCGGGAGGCTTCCTGACACACCTTCTCTTCATAGACTTTATCTGAATTAAAAAAACAAAAAACAAAAAACCCTGTATTCAGTAGCTATAACTCATATGGGAGAACGCTAAAAAGTCAAGAAAACCAAAGAACCAGCTTCATGAAGGAAAGTTTATTTGATTGAGATTTTCAAAGGCAGGCCCTATTCCTCTCGTGATTTCTATTACATTTTTTCCCACTGGCTTGTGAAAACATATATTATGTAATTTATGCAGAATGGTCTTCCAAAGAATAAGCTAAACAATAATTGAACATTTTTTAATCTTTATTTTTAATAAAGATATTTTCTCTTTATATGACTTTTTCATGATTTCAAGATTGATTACTCTTAATTTTTTAACAAGGGCCTGGGTTCTTTCTTAGTGGGACAATATCAGGGAAAGTTTTAAAGACATGAATTGGTATTTAGATATATTAACAGAGCTTTTGTTATTTAACACATAGCTTTTTAAATATAAATCTGGAGTTTAAAAGAGTTTCTCTCAGTTTCCCTGTAATTGTTTCAAAAATTGAGTTTCAGTTTCCACATTTTAAAAATGAATACATTTCTGACTCAGGTTTGAGAACTATATTATTGACAGTTGTGCAAAAATTCCAACTTCTGTGAAGTGTTACAGTTGAGACTAAATTGTCATCAGTGTACAAGTACTAAAATTCAAAGTTCATCCTCAGCCCAATGGTATCAAAATACTCTCAAATTATAGATATCCTCAAAAAAATTCTCAAATTGCAGATATACTCAAACGACTCTATGCAAATTCTCCAATACTATTCATCTCCAATACGGTTAGGAGATTCAATGGGGAAAAAACACAATGGCACTTTTCAACAGACAAATTTCTAAAAAATTCACCTTATTCATTTGAGTTGAATGTGGATCACACACAACTAAAACCATGCTGTACATATAAACTTCACAGTTTAGTCAGTTTAATTATTTTTTCACGGATACAATTTTCAACCAAAGAAGCCCTGGAAATGCAGCCTAGTGCTTCGTTTAAACTGTGCCTTAGTCCAGTGGAGTGTTCTAGAGGTTTCCATTCCCTGATTTTATGGCTGCTGTGGTCCTTGGGGAAAGGAATGTTTTCTTTTTCTGAAAAGAACTTATAATAAATATAATAAAACATAGGTTTCTAATAAAACATTCTTGCTAATAAACTTCTTTACTCCATGAAATGTACTTACTGGACATTTTCTTTTCTAACATGGTAGATAAATTAAGATATCAGCCACTGGGCTGGAACTTCTCATATTATCTTGTCACTGGGTTTGGTTAATTGAATGATTGAATGATGAGTTTCTTTTCATCTGATTCCATGTTTTAAACATGCACAAGATCTAGAGTGTGCAATTATTTGACTGGATTTTATTGAAGCAACATAGATGCAACTCAGTCTTTGATATTTAGGCTCTCTGTTGTCCAAATAACTACAAGTGGATTTTTAAAAGTTTAACTTCAGAGTAGAAAACAACTAGGAAGTTACAAATTAATTTCCGATGAAAATACCTATAAACAATGCAGCCCTACAAAGTGAGCAACAAATATTTTACTGGTATTGCCACACAGTAGCTGCCCGAAGAATGACCGAGGTTGAATTGTTCTACGTAGTAAATCCACCAGAGAAAAATTCTCTTACAAACGCCGATGGACCTTCATGCCAATTCAAGGATGGATGACTTTAAGAAGATGTTGCTGCTTATAAAAAATATCTTTTAGAAAAGTAACAAAGCAATTCTATGCCCTGAAGCGAAGACTCAGGGAGACATTTTTCTCCTGTCCTGTCAAAATGCATCCCCAGCCCCTAAGTGGACATCTGAGTGGTAATTCACTTACTTTTATTCCATTTGTCAGGTTTCATTTTTCAATACTAGAGTGGGCATCAGCGGTGTCTTTCAGTTGAATTTGTTTCTGTTATTTGCTAATATATTCAACGGATGCACAGAGTTCTTTGGCAGAGTACAAAATTATTAAATGATGATTAGTTGGACCAGTCACATAAAACTTGATAATCAAAGAAAAATGCCATTCATAAAAAGCGCAATTGCCCTCACAATTTTCATCACAACTTCCAGATGTATGATTCAGGTGACACGGGTTTGTAGAAAGTAGGCCTTTGGCTTGTGATGGAAACTCGAAATGGCTCGCTTCCCTCTAGAAAGATAATTAAGGACGGTCTGCACAAACATTTAGTATTTTTTTCAGAAGTCCCGCAATACTGCCATGTTTTAGAAAACTTCACAGCATTTAAATCATGTTTGCATTTTAATCCGCCCTGTTGCCTGGAAGAGGGCTCAGGAACCCTGTGGGGGCGGAGAAGGGAGAAGCTCTGAGCTGCTCCCACTGCTCTGGGCTGCTCCCTGCTCGAGTCCCAAGCTTTGACACTCTTCACATGGCAGGAGGAACGGCTCTGCAGTCGTACGTGGGGTTCATGTCTCCGTTTTGAGTGGATCGTAAGGGTTATGCGGAATGAGAGATGACTGGACTCTGAAGCGTGGAGGTGACTGGGTTTTATTTATCAATTCTTAGGTTAAGTTTCTGGACAGGAGGAACACTGGAGATTTATCATTGTTGACTTGCGCATGCAGAAAAATGTTAATACACACTAATTTGTGTTTTTTAAATGGGGGAAGGGATTATAGGAAAAGAGCTGAGAGCCAGGTTGATAGACCTGTAATGTTAGCTGAACAGGATGCTGAGATCGAAAAGACAACACATCTAGGCCAGCCTGGACAGAAAAATAATCCATGAGACCATGATTCCAAATTGATCAAGAAAAAAAAATCAGGTTTAGAAGAAGGACTCAAATAGTGGAATGCCAGCCAAGCAACGTGAGAGAGTTCAAGGCTCTGAGTTCAATCCCTCCTACAAGGAAAACAAGCATGGGAGGCAAGAAAAGACAATACAATAAATGCAGAAGGGTCACTCCCACCAACACGTTCTGAGTACATATACAATTACACAATTCATGCAAGGTAATAAATGAACAAATAAGAAGACAGCATTTCATGGCTTGCAAACTTGAAGTCGAGAGGAAGAGAGCGTGTGAAGAATCCACAGACTCAGGAACCCAGGAAGGCCTCTTGCTGGACCTGTGAACACAGTGAAATTTGAGCTCCACGTAAAAGGAAAGCACAACTTCAGATCAAGCAGAAGCAGTCAACACACCAGTTACCCAACTAGAGGAACTTCCATGTGAGATAACACAAGGAATGGGTCCACCATTCAAGCCCCGTCTTGGTTTGACGCCAAGTCTCCCCTCCTCCTCTCTCTCTGCTCCGAGAGAAGCTTGGAGACAAGCTCTGGTTCGGAGAAGAGGAGGTGGAATGAACTGATACTGTACGAGAATACTCATGTAATATGCACGTGATGAAAACATGAGATTTTTTTTTTTTGAGAAAAATTTAGTCATTTTGAGACAAAGAGTAAGAATTCCGTATGTATGGGAACTGGAAATCGTTTCTGCTATTTACTATTCAAGGATTTTAATAATATTGGCGAATGAGCAGGGCAATTTCCAGCTGAATAATATAATTATTTGCAATAATTTCAAAGATATTGATCTTCCTCCCTTATAAGTAATTCATGGGTGTAATAACAACAGATAAATTATCAAGTAAATATGCCTCAGGCTGTCACCACTTGGTGTAATTAAACACAAACTCGCTTCCCCATTTCCACAGCTTCAATTCCCACTCCACACGCGCCTGGAAGTAAAACCGAATGGAACCTCACGGACAGACGTGAGGCTGCAAGAAGCATTTCTAGGAAGTGTACAAACATTTCCCCTAGCGCCTTTAAGGTAATCAATAGCTTATCTTATTAATTTAGCATTTTTCGGCTGCTCATGGTTTGAACAGAGACATTTGGAAGGAGTTATATTTTTAAGGGTCTGTGCAAATAACTTAGGCAGGGAGACCCTTCCTCTAAGAGTCCCAGGGCTGGTTCCAAGGCCACCTGCTATAGAGATTTCTGAATTCTAATGATCACACACACACCTGCATGCATGCACACACACACACACACGCATGTTCACACGTACACACCTTTTACCTTCTGTTTCTATACATGGCATTTACAAACTTCAGAGAGCATAACATGGACTGTAATTGAGCTGGTTGGGTCAGGATTTAACAAATTCTGAAATTTTAATAAAATTAACTCTATTATTAAGATTGATTGTAATGTGTCCCTTTTTTATTGTAGTGGGATGATGATATATTTTTCTGCTGAGAAAGAAGGTTGCTCATAACCTTAAATTATGTTAGGTTTTAGAGGCAATAAAAATTGTGGGATTACCTTAATGGCTCTTTTATTCTTTAGTCCTGAAATATTTATCAATCTGAAATGCATCATATTTTATGTTGAATAATGACTATTAATAGTTTCTGATGCAAGCTTATAAACTGCTTGAGATTCCCCATGCCAGAATTGGTCATATAAAAATAAAAATATCGATATTGGTACTATAATTTGCCAGTGTTTCCCAATTTTCACTCAATTAAACATGTTTTATTGATTTTCTGCTAGGTACCTAAAATCCTGAGCACTGAGCACTGTTGTGTAGAGCATTTGAAGCAGGGGAGCTCATACTATGCTCCAGAAAAGTTTCCTTCCCACAGATCTGTCTGAAGTATATGGAAAATTATAAGAGGTGTATTTTCCAAGGTAATACAAAAGACATTTTAAAAGTTAGAAATAATGGAGAAATGTTTTGCAGCAAACATGAGTAGAATTTAACAATTCCTTTGAATATGTGAGGCGAGCTTGCATGAGGAGGAATAAAATACCCTCCTGGCCCTGCTGAGGAAACAAGATCCAGGGTGATAAATGCGTGGATTTCATGGCTAGTCAATGTCTTGCATGGCACCTATGTCAGAATGATCAGATGTCACACGATCCATCATTAGAGCGGTAAGCTCCAGTCCGCAAAGTTGTCGTGGTGTGGATGCGTTGCGTTCATCCCCATGGGCCCCCGCTGTTTTTATTCAAATAGTTAAGTTCTTAGTCATGAAATTTAAGTTTGGGAAGCAACTTTGTACTGGTGTTTCCTTCACATTCTGTCAGTGACTTTTCGAAACAAAGTGCCTGCCTTATCAAATGATGAAAACTTGCATGCTCGGAGAACTTTCCTGGGAGAACTCTCCGGAACTCTCTCTAGGAAGGCCTCGGTGCAAGCCCCAGGGTGAGGTGCTTTGCGAATGTCTCCAGCCAGGCCCATCTGCTGACACCACTCTGGAGAAAGCCTCCCTGCTTTCGCCAGCTCAGGCCGGGCCAGCTCTAGAGGGAAAAACCACAGACAGTAAGATGCGTTGGAGCAAGCTCATCCTATTTTAGGAAAGCCACTTAGAACTCACGCGTATAAAAAAAAAAATCTATTCCGAACTCTAAGGGAAAGCCAAGTAGTTGAGACTTGATATTTTTAACTTGTTTTAAAATTTCTTGGTTATTCATCATTATCTTATTCCAGTGAAAAATTAAAAAAAACTAAATGTAATAAAAGCAAAAAGCAAAGTAAAATAGAAAGATGAAATGCTACTTTATCAGATAAAGCGTTAATTCTATCCATGGGTAGAAATAATAGATTAAATACCATGATAAGCTCGAAAGACGGGAGAAGAACAATTTCATTGGGGACCTTCTGCGCACAAAGCACTTCCGTTACCTGGGAATCACTTTTCTTCCGTCCATGTTGGAACGAAACCAATACAGGAAAATTGACACAGCAGTAAGATGCATTCTTCTGCACCGTGGGTCCCCCCACACCCCCCCCACACGTCCACAGACCCTAGTCCAGCCCCCGGGGACACAACTGCCTCCCTCGTGCGAGCAGTGTCTCCGCAGACTGCCGAGTCCAGCGGTGAGCCACGCAACCACGTGGACTTTCGTGATACACACGGGCTGTTTAAGAAGCAAAAGACTGTAGTTTACACACATGAAGATAACAAAATTCATGTGTCAGAAAAGACATGACAAAGAAATAACATCTTTGCAAATGATTTTTAAAGCAACTTCGTTTGAGAAATGTGAGTTTTTGTTTCCACAGAAGGTTTAACTCTGCATTCTCCAGTTATATATGCATATATATATATATATATATATATGCATTTAAGTCATAGCTGACCTGCTATCTAGTTAGACCGTGATGCAAAACCATGCCGTTTCTTGATAGGGAGGAGAACAAGAGTCTTATCCAGCACCTGCTCAGTCAGGCGGTGATCCACCTGAAACAGCTAACTTGTTCCACACGGATCTCCGTCCATCTTGCAGGGAAGTCCCCCCACGGAGCCTGTGCGGGGCACAGCTTCCTGCGCTTCATCCCCCAGGGCGAAGGTGACTTGGAAGCAGGGGACAGCTTGTCACTGCCAAGCTCACAGACCACTGGTCAGCCATGAGGAGGGAGAGATAAGAAAGGACATCCCCCCCCCCCACACACACAGGGGGAGAATAGAAGAGGCTCCCTCACTGCCGCTGGGAATCACACTGAGGAAGGACACAGCGTGTCCGTTAATGCAGAATACCACAGACAACCTTCATTGTTGCCTATTTGAGGCATGAATCATATTGGCCTCGATGGGTTTGACACAAGAGAAAATTCTGCGCCACCTCGTACCTTGTATGAGATTTGCAATTTATTTCCATGGCAAACAATAAATAGATGTGTTATCTTTAAGAGAAGGTACATTTTAATCAAGGTATCCTCTTAGCCACGTTTTCTGTAAGTGTTGTAGGATTTATAATAATCTAGAAGTTACGTTTTAAAAAAACCTTTAAAGCAAGAAGAGTTATTATGCTGCTGCTTTGGCTTTGTTTTGAATATACTATAACATAAGAGCTCAAACCCCTGTGAAGTTTCCAAGAAACGCTTACAACAGCCTCCTTGTTCAGATCATGAAATCAATATTCATGTTGAAATAAGATTTTCATCTACCAGATTTATGGGAGTAGTGAGAACGCTTTAATTTTCATTTTGAATCTTTTCTTCATGGGAAAATAGATAATTCCCGTTTGCATGTAGAATAATTCAACCTGTGAAATTAGCACAATGAATTTGAGAAAACTTTATTATACTTGTAGATGTCTATAAACAAATTCTAAGTTTTTTTATGTTGCCTGAGACAAAATATCACAGATAATTGTTATTTTCGATGATCAGATTCAGTACTATTTCATGTTTAACACTGAGAAAGAATGCAATTCGTGTATAATCCAGAGCGAAATTAGCCGAAGTCCCAGGAGACAATCGCGTTTTATAGCTCCTGACTCAACCATGGCCCCCACCCACCCACCCAGTGGTGCAGTTTTGAAATTCCCATTACTCTTCCCACTAAATTAATTCTCGAAAATTGATTGAACGTATACAAATGTAGTGCGGCTTCATTGCAGAAATACTGAAGCAAACAGAACGATCATGGAAATGAAGCCTTTGCCTTAAGGACAAGGTGACGCCCAGCAAAGCTCTTCACCCCCTGTCCGAGTTGCCGCCCGGCCGGGGCGCCCTGCGCCTCTCCAGGACGCAGCCCCGGTCCCCGAACTCTGGCGGGGGGTGGGGGGGGGTCTCTGGGACCCCTCACCTGGCACCTGAGGCTTTGGGGACACCTGACGGCCAGCCCGGGGCCCTCTCAGCAGCGGAGACTCCAGGGGTGAGCATCATCGGGGCTCTCCGAGGGAGGGGTCCCCAGGACGGGCACCGCGTCCAGACCCGCACGCGCTCGCGCCAGCCGGGACGCGCGGCCTCCACGGGCCTGCCCGACTGCGGGAGGTGGCACAGGGCGCTGCCCTCCCCCGATGGCACGTCCGGGCACCGCCGGGCACCCCTGGGGCGTCGCCGAGGCGCAATGCCCAGCTCCGGGGCGCGCGCGGCCCTGCGCCACCGCCGGTGGGCCAGGCAGCCCCCGGGCACCCGAGCCCAGCTCGCCCAAGCCGGGCATGCGTGTCAGAGCTCCCCACTGGAAATAACCCATCTGTTAAAACGAAACCCACAATTCTAAAGGGAGCCAGCCCCCGTGAGAATTTCAAGGAATAGATAGCAGCCAATGGGGAAAAAAGAAACAATAAATGTAGCCCATTTCCTGAATTCCACCTCTAGAAGCAATGAGAGGGATATCTGTAGCATGGATGAAGAAATCAAATTGGATATCGAAACCTCACCTTAAAGAATAACCAAGAAAAGAAAAGTTAAAGGAAGAAGAAAGGCCATGTTAATAGTAGAGAAGAAATGTTAAATTTGAACCAAGGTGGAAGTATTGTGAATGTAGTATTTGCCTTATATTAATTTAATTTACAGTGACTATATACATATATGTGTATACATATACATACATACACACATTATATATATATAATTTTTCTTTTGAGGAAAGCAAAAACTATCATTACAGTAACCTTTCTCTGTTCAGCATTTTGATTTGAGTAACGATTTTGTTGGTATTTTTCCTATGTATTTCTTCTATCTGTTTTATAACACTTATTTTTTTCACTATTCTCATGTTTTACCGCAGCCTCTTAAATCACTGTGACAATCAGCATTTTAAATGGAGGGTTTGGCACCGTTATTATTGTTTCAAATACTCTACTCGTGCATTTAATTTTCTCTCAAATATATATTTCCCAAATTATCGAGTCACATTTCAAACCTTGCTCTTTTTAACCTTACAAAGTCTGTTCTTGTATTCTAGGGATTATCTTTAATATTCAAGTTTACAGTCAATAATCACTATGTGCAGCAGTTCATATTCTTACTAGCAGTGCAAATCCCGACTTAACAAGTATCGAGCTGTTCTTCCCAGAGAAGATGCGGCCTTGGGCCCTGCAGGTCTCCGCTTTCTCCTGAAACGTGAGGCACCGCCCATTGCCTCAGCTAGATTCCTGTGCAGAGGTTTTCTGACCACCAGCCAGGCTTCTCTGTGCGTGGAGACTCGCTCTTCCCAGTACTTGCCCCAGCGTCCTGGGCCCCGGGCAGTGAGCACCCCCTGGGGTCCTGTGCTCCGGCTCTGCCCCCTCTACCCGACCCAGGAGATGAGCGTTTTCCTAGTGGACGCCTGTTGGGTCCACAGCAGCCTCTCAGCGCTGGGCTGGAGGGCTGATGGGCTTTGTGGCTGGGCAGCAAGACCGAACTCCCGGGCTTTCCACCCTCAAGCCATGCTATGCTCACTTCTGAACTTGACATCCATCACCTCGAGCATCCTTCAATTTAGTGACGGTCACCAATCCGCCTCAGCTTTGCCATCTCGCGCTTTGAACATCAGGCCGTGTACGGAGGAATGATTCTTGCTTCGCCATGTTTGCCCGGCTTTTAGCTCACTAATATCAAAACCAAGAATCTCCATATTGAAAGGTCCACGGATTCTATCACCAACGTCGTCTTCTCCGAAGGATGCAGGCCTCCCTTCTGTGCTTAAAGCCACTAGGCAGCATCAGAGCCCGGAACCTGGGAGGCATGTAGAACTGTCAGGATCGGGAGAAGGCTGAAAAGGTGTCACAACATACTTCATCATTAGGAGACATATATATATATATATATGTATATATATATACACACACACACATACGTATACATATATACACATATATATGTACTTTTGGGAAATCATAGCTTGAAGCCATGCGTTTTCATCTTTATTAACTGATTCCTAAGTTAATTTCCCCCTCTGTAGGTGAGCATGTGGTCCTAGAGTATGGAAACAAAGATAATATCTTCAGGGAAATATCTATATGAGAACAGTTTAAATCAAAGAACTAGTTAGAAAAATAACCACCAAGTTATTGGATGAATTGTATCTTTAATTTGCTGTTTAACCTGCCTCTTCTTTAACCTGTGTAGAATTCTTCAGCAAAACAAGTTCTTTCAACTTGGAAATCTATTTTTAGTAACCTCTGCCAAGCAACCCCTGGAGATTCATGTTTCTGAAGATAATTGTCTACTTTTCTCAAGCTACTTTATGATGAATTGATGCACTGCAATAAGTGGCCTTATTTATTCTGTAATAAAAGCGGTATAGGCATGGTTCTATATGATCTCTGTAGGCGAAACCCCTATTCGTATCATACCTTCAGACTTTTGATTGTGGTACTAAGCACTGAGTACACTTAATATTTTGGCTTTGTCTCACTTAAAAAGTATATCCTTAGCATACGATGGGTCTTAGGACAGTCATGTAGTGTATGGGTACTTACGTAAATCAATTTACAATGTAAATATAGAAAAATAAGGTTTTGTGGATTGTGAATTTTATTGGGTTGGAGTTCTGTTAGTTGTCTCTGGCCTGTACAAAGCCATGAGTTCCTGGAACAGGTAGGAGAGCTTGTTGAGGACATGATTTGTTTCTGGCATTGCTGGAATCGCTGCTGGAACCCCAGGTATTTTGGAAGCAGCCCAGTCGGTGAGGAAGACTATGGAGGCAGATGACAAAAGGACAGGAAGGCTTGAACAATGAAAATGGGTTTGCCATGTTTCTGAATAGTTAGGTCTGCATCACTTGATTATATCAAGCAGTTAGTGATTATTTATGTAGGTATTATTTTATGTCACATTACTTTTTATTCAGAAGCTCTGTTTTTTTTAAAGTCCAACAAGCAGATCTTTGTAAACGTCTTCATATACCCCACATGATAAATTGTGTAATAATGAAGAAAAGTAAGATGATTAGATTTCTAGAAAGGTGTTTCAATCTTCTTCCCTCATTTGCTTTCCTGCCCTAGGCTTACATAGACAGAAATCCAAATTACGATTTCACAAACCTCCACCAATCTCAGTGGGGAAGCCTTACTGCATGTGGTTTTCATCAAAGGGAGCTGCGTCTACATTTGCCTGTCTGAATATTGTCATTATATTACTAATTTACACTTTGGGAGAAGGGTTGCAAGTGCTCCAAATTTTTGTTGACTTGATATTAACCTGAAAGGGGAATGTTAATAACTGATGAAATAAATCTGCGGTGGCTCAACATCAAGACCATTTTGAATTATGTGTTTTCAAAAGAGAAAACTCTACCTCATGTCTTTGAATTTTATATTGAGTTTTGGGGGAATGAGTATTTATTATTGAAGAGCACTAGGTTTAATTTTTATTAGACATAATAGTATAATGTAGGTAATAGGAAAATGTATATTAAAATAATATTGCCTGGGTAAGATGATGTTCAATATAATAAAGTTTATTGATTAAGAAGGAAATAAATTTGTATTGATCTCATGTGTTAAGGGAATCATAAATAGTTACAGTAACAGTTGCCATGAAATGTGGCATATACTGTGATTGTCAAATATAGTATTTTTATGAGTATTATGTCAATGCACTGAATAGTTTCTGTGAACTCTCACAACCCCATTGTTTCAATGGTATAAATTGTGTACTGGCTGCGTTCATTTTTTAAAAAAAGAAGTGTAATGCACGAGACTAGGTGGTCTCTTTCAAGTCATTCATGTAAATAGGGCACAGTCTTCACTCCTTAGAAGATAGGAGCGTATGAAGGGGTGTAGAGACTTACCCATAAATCAGCGTTTCAGAGTCAGGTAGGTGGAACCCAGCACCGCAGTGTGCGAGAGGCGTTTGAGAACTGCGTTTCCACATGATAACCACATTTCCACCACGCTCCTAAAGACCCCGACACCTGGGCAGCCCGAGTCTGCATCACAGGGAAACACAAGCGCAATGAAAGAAGAGTCCATGTCTGGCTGTGAAGCGAGGGTCCTGCTGTAGAAATCTCCTTTCAACAGCTTCCCTTCGTTCTCCAGTCCACTCGTTCCACAACCAAACTCGCGTTTGCAGAAAGAAGGCCTGGTTTCCACTCTGGGTGCCCAGGCTGAGTTGAGGACCTGGAGACTTGGGTGCAATCCCGAAGCCGCTGAGAAGGCAGGGGGACTTGGAGGAGGAGCGGGGATGGGGATGGAGAGAGTGGAGAGAGGGCAGGAAGCCCGGCCTCTGTCCTGCGGACCTTGTGCACTCTGAGTCCCCACCCCGGCGGGCGTCCACGGACTCCTTCCTTACCACCTGCACCATGAGCAACGCCACCGACACCCCCCCCCCCCCGAATCAGACTGCAGGGCCTTCACAAGACCCAGCCGGTGTTCGCATGTCGGCAGGTGCAGAACGTCAAACAACTGGCATTTGTAATCTGAAGCTGTCTTTTGGAAACATCTGCTAAATTACACAGTGGCTTCAGAAATGGAAAGTAGGTGGAGAATGCATTATCATTTCTCTCTCCATCTCTCTCTCTGTAACTCCAGATGTAGATTTCTAGGAAGATCCTCCCATGGTTATTGTGAATTACCTGTGCTTATCAATGACTGATCGTAACATTTCGAGTTATGGCTTGGAGATACAATCAATGAATCTTGAAAATATTGCAATTTTAAATGCTTAAAAGAAGGAAGTAGAATAGGAAACACCCCTCCTCGTGTTTCTATGCTGCACCTTGCTAAAGATGTCACCTTCACACTTGTACACCCATGAACCTGAGCACACGTACATGTACCAGGATGGGTACACACGTTCATATATGCACATGGAACTGTGAGCACATGCATTCTGGTTGCTATGTGTGCACGTACACACGTACACGCACATCTATATTTCACTATTTCACCTCAGAACCAGGATTTTGAATAAAGACATAGGGATAAGGTTTCAACCTTTCATTCTTTCCCTCAAGTGCTTTAGAATTGCCTTTCCTTCCTTCCTTCCTTCCTTCCTCCCTCCCTCCCTCCCTCCCTCCTCCTCCTCCTCCTCCTCCTCCTCCTCCTCCTCCTCCTCCTCCTCCTCCTCCTCCTCCTCCTCCTCCTCATCCTCCTCCTCCTCCTCCTCCTCTTTTTGTGCTGGTCCTGCGGCTTAAACTAAGGGCTTGAGTGCTGTCTCTGAGACTCTTGGTACTCAAGACTAGTGTTCTACCTCTTGAACCACAGCATCATTTCTGACTCTTTCTGAGTAGTTTATTGGAGATAAGAGTCTCATGGACTTTTCTGAATGGCAATCCTCAGACTTCAGCCTCCTAACCAGATAAGGTTACAGGCATGAGCCACTAGCACCTGCCACTTCCTTCTTGATTAAAAAAAAGTAACATTGTGATACCATAATTTTTAAGATTTAAAACTTTTGTCATCTGTTATTGTAGAAAACCGGTCTTCTTTTCAGATGCAGAATAACCTTTTCAAATCCACCAAGGACAAGTGTTTATGCCTTTCAGGTTGACAAATTAATCTCTACTAGTTAATTAGCATTTTAATTTTCTCCAAAATAAAAGGCTGTCCATTCCATTGTTGACCTCAACATTTTTCACTCAGCTTTCCATGGCTTTATACTTACTTGGTGGCTGCAATGAATGCTGAAATGGGTTAGCTTTCCTGTGTGTTTCAGATCTTTGAAAAGGATTCTTCTTGTGTGTCAGGCTGGCTTTGCTGCCATGATCACGACCTAAGAAATGAGGACTCTCGATCCTGAACACGTCCTGTCTTCTACGAGCCAGGTCACAGGGAGACAGCCATGCCACGCAACGAAGTGGGGCTCACAATATCAGGCAGGGGGTCGTAGAAAAGGACCTTGCTTTTTAAACAACTTCCTCTTCTTACAAACTTAACGGCAGGTCATCATTTTTTAAGCTCTTCATAATTAAATCGATTCGAATTTGAGGAAAACTTGACCAATGAAAACTTGAGCCGTGGGATTACAAATTTTGGATGACGTGCAGCATAGAAAAAACATTGGCTACTTGTTACATGCCACTCCTTTAGGGACAAAAGAGTAATTTATAAAGAGGCAAAAGCAGGAAAACAAAGAGAATAGGTGAGCAAGTAAGTAAAACAACACTAAACTTGGTTTCTGGTCCCAGACAGACGAGAACTGTGACCCTGGTAAGAGAAAATAAAACCTAACCTGAATCTCAATAGCGGCGATGGAGTTGCGAGAAAAGGCGCTATTTTTGTTATTATTTTTGTTCAACTAGGAAGAAAATTGCAGACTCTTGACATGGTGACAGAGACAGGTTGCTATGATGAAGTTTTTACATAGACAACACTAAAAGAAAGAAAGGCACACAAACAGGTGTGTCGCAGGTTAAATTTGCATTACTTTTGATACTAGAAGAAAACATTTAGAATTATGAGCAACCCAATTAAATTCTTCCTTTCCTCTTTGGCAACCCATTGCCAGGAAAGGCTTCTGGATACACTCTCGTTTTACCTTGGAGAGAGGAAGAACCCCAAACAGGAAGAACAAGTCATTTATCTGCATTTAGTAATGGCACGTCAAGGTAATTTGTATCTATCCATAATATTTAAAGCATCTAAATACTAGCAGAATAGAACAGATGTGATTCATAGAACTGGATACTTTCTTCTCAAATGGACACATTCATCTAAGCAGCAAACCTCCACTTCCTGTCAAAAAAGTTGAATGTTCAACATTTTAATTTATGTAAGACTAGTGATATTGCTCTAGATTTCTGATTCTTTCTTAAGGGATAATCTTTTACGGTACCACCATGGGAGACTAAACCATCATGGGATTGTTAAAATCAAATGGAACGGATTCTACGATAGGAAGCATTTTAAAATCGAAATAAATACCTCCGCAAGCCTCAGAAGGAAGGCAGTGACATTGTTTCTCAAAAGGGTCTCCTAGAAACCATATCCAACAAATAAGAAAATCCAGTGGCCGCACAGGCCTCAATGACATAAGGGTGCAAGATTAAATGAGATGTTCTTGTGCCACCTGATCTTAAGGAAGAAATGCCAGTTCCTTCCTCCTTCATATCTTCAAGGTAGCAAGCTGGAAGCATCGAAGTGGGATGAGGAAACGCGATAATAAAATATTAAGATGCTAACCTATTAGGCAAAAATTTTAAAGAAGAGAAATACAAAAATATTCCTGTTTTCCATCGTAACTATGATTGGCCCCTCAGGTTTTTTTTTTTTTTTAAGGGATTCTAATTAATATTTCATCCACCTGAGGGACATGCACATAATGCAGTCATCAGTTTGCTTGGATTGTGAAATGCCATTCATTTATGTACATATTTTCCCTATTCAAATTGACTATTCATATTGCTTGTCAATTTGCATATATTAAATCAGCATGCATAATTTACCATATCCTGAATATTTTATTAATGATGATCCTTTTCGATGATTTTTTTTTCAAAATATGGGTTTAAATTTTAAACACTCAAACGTTTAAAAACTTAACGCTTGAGTTTTAAAGTAGTATTTTTATGAAATGAAATGTTTAATTGCACATGCTCGTTGTCTAATCCTAACGATTCTTGGGGAGGGTGGTGTGCAGTTAATTGTTACCTCGGTACTGGGTTGCAGACCCACCATCCCCTCACTGAGGGGCGGCCCGGGAGGGGCAGGGCAGGGCTCGGGTGAGGCCCGGGGTCTCGGTGGGTGGGGGGGGTGCTGCCTAGGAGGAGGGCCGGGGTGTAGCTCAGCGGCTTTCCTCGAGCCTGGCACGTGCGGGCCCTGAGTTCAAACTCCAGTACTGCCAAAAACAAAAGCTCAGTTTCGCCACACTCGGAGGCAGAACTAAGTCGCCCACCTTTGACCTCTTTCTACGTCCTATGCTTTACTTCTAGCCATGGTGCTGACTCAATGTTTCACACATTTCAAAAGGGAAACTTCCCGCTCGATTACAAACGTGTCCCTGGGCGGCCGTGCCCTGGGTGGCTCACACCTGCAATCCTATCTACTCGGGAAGCTGATAGATGAAGATCGTGGGTCCAAGCCTGCCAGGGCGGGAAGGTCTGTGAGACTCTTTTCTCCAATAAACTACTCAACACAAGCTGGAAGTGGCGCCGTGGCTCAAGTGGTAGAGCAGTATCCTTGAACACAAAGAGGCTCAGGGACAGCGCCCAGGCCTGGAGCTCAACCCCCAGGACCAGCGAAAAGAAGGAAGGAAGGAAGGGAGGGAGGGAGGGACGGAGGGAGGGAGGGAGGGAGGGAGGGAGGGAGGGAGGGAGGGAAGAAGGAAGGAAGGAAGGAAGGAAGGAAGGAAGGAAGGAAGGAAGGAAGGAAGGCCAGCCCCGTCACTGGGGGAGTTGGAAGTGGGAATTGCGTGACCAGAGGCTGCATGGAGAAAAAACTCACGCATTCCTCTGGAGGCGACAGGTTGGGGCCAACAAATGCCAGCAGTGGCCATTAACCCTTCTGGAGAATTCCAACCTCAAAGGTGACTGTGTCCGGCCTGCGGGCCAGCGGTCCTCAGATGGGAGCCAACTACTTCATGCCCGTTACATCCTTGGTGGTTGTTTTTTAACCTTGGCGGCACTTCTCACCCACAGCACCGTGGCGTGGTTTACTGTTGAATAGGACAGCAATGGCCATGTGGCTCAACTCAACCTGATAAAATATCCCTTCCTCATTCTGTTGTTTCTATACAAATATTTATGACAAATACAGAGATCACTTAAGTAGCTATTGAAGAGTCCCAAAGATTAAGATAGAATAATAATCTGAGGTAAGATGTACACTACGGTGGTCTGCTTCCTGCACACAGAGCGCACATTACTAAGTAATTTATAAAAATCCATAAAATAGGAAATTAACTTAAAGGCCACCAGGCTCTCAGAAGAACAAATGACCTTTGGCGCTGGGAGCGTGGGAGGCTTGCTCCGGTTTTGCATAATATATCATAGATCACTTCTCTCAAGACATTTCTAGGGAAAATTAAAACAAAACTTGCAGGGGCTAAAATGTTATAAAATATGTAAAGTTTGGGAAACTTTTATAATTGGACAGATACCGAAAGCGCAGATCTGGACATGGGAGATAAGGGGGCATTTATCTGAGAACAGTGCAAGCTTTATAGTTATTTAAAATAGGAATAGATAGGAATTCTTTAGAAAAGAATGATAACGTACTCCTAGTGGAAAATCCTTCTACTGATCAAAGAAGAGATAATACAGGATAAAAATTCCTCTTAATAATGTACTTATCTTGGATTTGAAAAGACCACCTTCACATATGAAAAGGCCAGCCTCGTGTCAAGAGCTACACTGGATTTATCTGAGCTGGATTTGGTCTACGAAGATTTGGGTAAGTTTGCTCAGGGTAAACCTCAGATTAAACCTTTCCTAAGGCAGTCAGGACCCAGCTTGAAGTTAAGTGACAGTGCGGCCCTGTCCTCTCCTCCATGCCCATCTTACAGCCTCCTAGTCCTGCAGGGAGCTGGGTGCCAGCCAAGTACTTCCATGAGCTGCCTCTCTCTCTCAATTCCAAGTTGCTTTGCCACGGCAGTGTCACCAGAAAAGTAGCCAGACCTGTACCGGGGGTGGAGAGGAGTGGGAAAGAGAGTTTTTTGCTTTACTCGGGGACACAGAGAACTCAGGGGGGAGAAGGAACAAGGTAGAGGTGTCACTTACCTGCCGGACCATCACATGCAAATGTCAGTAAAGCCCCCACTGGTGACTCAGTCCTGTAATCTTTGGTTCTCCGGGGGCTGAGATTTGAAGCAATGAGGTTCCAAACCATCCCAGGCAGATGAAGTCCACAATGCTCCGTCTTCATAATGACTTGCCCAAAGCATCACTGGAGGCATGGTCCCAGTGGTAGGGCGTGAGCCATGCAAATACACTGGAGTCAGGAAGGAAGCCCCAAGGATGGCTTTGGGTCTCACCGGTGGGAGCCGTGGTGAGCTGGTGCACTGAGCCATGGTCATCTGTGTCGGTTATTTTCATCTATTTCTAAAGACTAAGTTAGGTGGCTTCAGTGTCTGGCTGTTCGTAAAATGGAGGAAATAGTTTGAAGAAAATCCATAGTCTCCAGATAGAGAACTGGGAGGAAGTTTTCCGTTCACTGAGATGAAAGTAATGACATTAGGACTTTGCATAGGGTCATTGGAGAAAAGTATATATCAGTCAGCAATGGATTATGAGTATTTGCTTCTCTGTGTAGGGACCCAAGGAATATAAATAAATGAGAGGATTTGGTGCCAAAGCTGGTGGATGACATATGTTTGGATGAAGCCAAACAACATTTAGAGTTGGTACCAGAAAAGTTCATCTGTGTTACAATGGAACCCAAGTTGTGTGATGAAGACTACAACAATCTTAAAAAAGTATATTAACTACAACTCCCATATCACTGCATGACACAAGACATTTTTCTCCTAATGTCAAAAGTACAGTTAATCCTGCATGTGTTTATAATATCAACATATAACTCTATACCTGAGTATGTCATGATTCAAATAATCATATAAGCCAATAAATATTTGTTAACATCAATATCCTATTTATTGAAAAAAATGTCAATTATAACTCTCTTTGCTAATATGGCAGCATATATAAAGTAGAATGAATGGTAAATCAGATGTGGATTGAAAAGCCATTTCCCCCCCAAATACATACATAATGTACTTCAGTTTCTGAGTCCCAATTTTTCTGTTCTTTAAACAATATTATAATCATCAACTCTTCACCTGAGCTAAATAGATCTCAGGATGAAAACCACATTGTGAATCTATTTGCATGAATGTGCAAATGTTATTTTGAAAGCATCAAAAATGTTCATGCAGACATTTAGTAAATGAGAGCCCACTTTCTGGACAATTTAGTGTTATTAGTGAGAGGACCAATTTTCATGTGGACAGCCTCTTCTCTTTTTGAGACAGGCTAAGAAAAATAAGGTAAAACTCACGTTTTGAACATGACTTTGCTAAGAAAACTGAAGATTTTGTAGATTTTGAAGACTATGTAAAGTTAATATCAAAAGAGCGATAAAAGTAAAAGAACTACAGTTACATCCTGGGTAATTTAAACAAAGCAATTTAAACAAAAAAATGAATATTTTTAAAAATTTAAAAGTTGAGACTACATTTTGTTCAGTTTATTTTTATTTTTGCTTCATGCATGTTCCTGAATCTAATTATAAATAGACTATGGTTCTGTGTCCAGAAAAACGTAACTTTGTTAAATTACAATGAGGAAGCAGGGAAATAAACTAAAAATACTAGAAAATTCAATGTAGATGTGCACTTCTGAGGTCCCTTATAACAAGGAAGGATTAGAAAGTCAATATTTGAGGCTGACAGATGTGTGGTTTCTACAATAACTACAGATCTCTGCCATTGTAACATGTCACAGCTAGACTACAGGTAACACTGAGTGATTATAACATGCGACACAGATTATAACATGTAACACTGGCAGATTATAACGTGACATTGATAGATTATAGCATGTGACACCGACAGATCATAACGTATGACACGGGCAGATTATAATGTATGACACTGATAGGTTAGCAAGTGTGACATTGGGAGATTGTAACCTGTGACCCCAATGGAGAATATTTAAGTGAATTACTGTGGCTGGGGCCTTGCCAAGAAACTTTCATGGACAAATGAAAATTTGAAGTGATTTTTCAAGTCACAAAATGTAACTTGTGATTTTCCATCTTTAAACGTTGGAAAAACACTGCTCTGTGTAGTTACTGTTGCTTACAGTTGAAAACTTACATGCTGTCCATGCTGAGGGAATGAAACCCCAATCTGTTTACTCCCAAATGATAAATTCAATTTGGGAAAATGACTTAGGCACTAAAACAGCAAAATGAAAATTAAAAAAGGAAAAAACAATGGAGGAGACAGCTGATGTTGTACGTTTATAGAATGAGAGTTAGTCATTGAATTCATTAAAAGGCAAGTCCTTTCGATGCATAATTAATGAAATAATTAAGGGCATTTAAATTCTCAACTTTGAATGTAGTCAAAGATAACTGAATTTTTAAAATGTGATTAGGTGGTAAAGAAGGGGGTCCAATGCGTGTGATCTTTACGATTGTTTTAAAATATGGCACATCCAAATTTACATAGTAAAGAAAATGTGCTCCCTCCTAAATTGACCAGGGAACATAAAAACGGTCCTTTTGCCAAGATCACTAGTCTGTTGTCTTAAAGAAAATAAATGCAGAGGTAAAATATCTCAATAATTCTCACCAAGATATAATGCAGATGTGCATAACAACCTTGAGTGGCAGAAACCTATATTAGGTTGTTCTAGAATTTACCAGCTGATTAGAGTCAGAGTGGCTGCACATGGCAGGTTTGAGTATCTGATGAGAATAAATAAAATCCCGCTGCTCTCTTCTCCCTTCGCCAGTTGCTGCAGGAAGTTACGAACGGAAAGGTGACACGCGCCGACCGTGCGTGCCGCTGTGCGGTTGCGTGCAGTTTTCCTGATCCGTGATGGGAAGCAGTCTTCAAGGTGACTCTCCCGGGCGCTGTGTGCCCGAGTGCTGTGACTGTGTCGGTGTCAGGCGAGGCGGCGCTGGGGGTGCTCCGGCCGGTGGTCTCGTCCTGGGTGAGGCGTCGTCTCCGTTGGGAGAATCGGGGAAGGGGCCCGAGGAGCCCCCTGGCTGGCAGGGGCCAGTTCCCAGCTCCGCAGAGGACTAGAAAGGATTCCCCAACTGCGCGGCTGCTTCTGGGCCTCCTCACGCACGGCTTTGGTGGCAGGCGAGTGAGGCCTGGAGAAGCTCCCGTTCAACAAGGTTGGGAGAAGGCCAGCACACGGCCGGCCAGCAGAAGAGCAGGTGCCTCCATCCCCCACCTGGCTGCCATCCAAGATTTAATAGAGGAGGCCAGAACTTACAGTACGTGTTCATGGGTGTATGGGTTTATAGTGCGTCTCACTGCTTATGCTTGTAAAAAGAAATGACTGTAAACCAAGGAAATTTTTGTCCGTAGAGTTCACAACAACAACAACAAAATGTACTGAAAGGTTTTCACCGGGTGGAAGGTGCCAAGGTCGACTCCTCGGCCTTCCGCGTCACCGTTTCAGGAGGATGTGTCCTCGTGGCAGAGGAAGTGCATTTAAAAGGCGTCAACGCCAACAAGAAAAGTACCTGGAGGGCACCTTGGGAAAAGGAAGAAAAGGCATCCTAATGACTTGTGATAAATGGAAATTCTGTTTGTGTTTGGTGGGCTTGGCCCGCGGAAGCTGGGAGGAAGGAGACACTGACCGCGTCCCCCGAAGATTAAATCCAAAATTGGCAGAGGCCGCCGGGGTGGGGTGGGGGGCTGCTGCTGTTTGTGGAGGTGGGAAGGAAGCCGCCTCCTGTCTCCTAGGAGACCGAATAACAAATACCAAGTGGGAGCTTTAGAAGGGAGGCAACAAAAGAATAATTTTGAAGTAATTGCTGTTTATTCTTGAAACAAACTTAGAGGTGATCCAGAACTTGATGAATTCAGCCTGCATAACTTCTCCAGAGCATTTGAAGACTCATGACTTAAAATGGTGTAAATCTAATTATGTTGTTATTTCCCAAGCCAATAGAAATCAAACAGACAATTTTAAACCTAAAATTGGTAATAACTATGTAATTTCAGGAGGATAATTTCAAAGACATTCAAATCCGAAAACGTTTGTGAAGTCGAAGCTGAGGGTGGCGCCGCTCGCTGGAGCCTCGGGGCTGAGCCGGCCGGGCCACGGAGCGGAGCTTTCCAGGCCCCGGGCCTCGCCTCCAAAATCCCGCCGAGAGCCCTGCCTGCCACTGGGGCAACAGGGGTACACCCGGAAAGTGAATCGAACCCACGGCCAGAGGGAGGCAGTGCTTTGTCCAGCTATGGGATCTTTTAAGAACAACAACAACAACAAAATTTTTATCACCTAATCCTTTGCTTTATCACTTTTTCTGTCATTTATTTATAATAGGGCATAAAATAAAATCTGAATGTTGCTGTTGTCTTCTTTACTGATTGCAATCTAAGGCCAGCTCAGGCTAAAGGGTGAGCCCCTGTGAGAAAGACAAGCACCAGGGCAGGGGGCAGGGGGCAGGGGGCAGAGGGCAGGGGGCAGGGGGCAGGGGGCAAGTGAGGGAGCACTTGACTGGAAGTTTGAAGCCCATAGTTCAATCCCCAGTATGGAGATAGAAAAACCACAGAACGGGGCCTGGGCACCAGCTCCCCAGACGCTCTGCAGGCCCATCCTTGTTGTCTTGAAGACTGTAACCAGACATTTCTAGGTATTTTCAATGTTTTATCTACATTAAGAAACACTAACTGGGACTGGGAAGGTGGCTTAGCCGTAGAGTGCTAGCCTAGCATGCATGAGGCCCTCGGTTCAATTCCTCAGCACCACACAAGCAGAAAAAGCCAGAAGTGGCACTGTGGCTCAAGTGGCAGAGTGCTAGCCTTGAGCAAAAAGAAGCCAGGGACAGTGCTCAGGCCCTGAGTCCAAGCCCCAGGACTGGCAAAAAGAAAGGAAGGAAGGAAGGAAGGAAGGAAGGAAGGAAGGAAGGAAGGAAGGAAGGAAGGAAGGAAGGAAGGAAGGAAGGAAGGAAGGAAGGAAGGGAGAAAGAGAGAAAGAGAGAAAGGGAAAGGACAGGAAAGGAAACAAAAAGAAAAGAAGAAAGGAAGAAAGGGAAGGAAGGAAGAAAGGAAGAAAGGAAGGAAGGAAGGAAGGAATAACTAGTATAAAATTATAGACATCATATTAAAGTCCAAAAGCCTGTTTTATATCTTGTCACGGTTTGTTTTTGTCATGAATCTGTTAGTTTATGTTCTTCTAGACATGCTATAATGAACCAAACAAGCCTGTTAGTTTAGGTGTGAGGAGATGTTTCTAGTGATTTCTGTCATTAGACTACAAGAGTTACAAAAGGAAAAACATCAATGAACAACAACAACAGAAAATCAGAACAACAAAACACTGGGCCTAGTTTGCCGTGTTAAAACGAGTTTTGAAAATCCTCCTGACAGAAGGGGCAGGGAGGTTCTGCTCCAGGCCCGAGCCTCGGCCCTTTGCCCCGACGGTGGGTCTCTCGAGAAGCTCCGTCCTCCACCCTCAGCTTGGGCCCCCTGTACACGGAGAACGGAAGAGTGGGAGGGGAAGCCCTGGCTCTGCTGAAAGGTAGATAACTAAGGGATAAATCAATAATTGAAGCGCTTTGGCCAGCCGCGTGCCTGCAGCAGTTGAAGCGAAGGGAGTCGCACCGTGAAGCTCTGTGGAGCAGACACATCGTGTTCCCGCGAGCTGACAGGGTAATGGGGACGGCAGACGAAGATAATGCACGTGTTGCTCTCCGTGCGAGTCTGCGACCCATGACTCGCTCGGCTGGAATTTATTATTTATATTATTTACGTGGATTATTGGTAAGTGCCTTCAGATTCAATTACTAACAATTTGGAAAAGTGGAGGCGAAGTCTGGAGGACGAATAGCTGTCACGCGTGTCATTTGTTTAGAACTTTGACTATTGTCGAGTACAAAGCTTCCAAGTGTTCCTTTTTGCATGTCATCCTTCCTCCACAGAACCAAGAAAGAGAAGAAAGAATTTCAATGATTTCTCCTTTCTCCGCTCACACCAGAGGATTGAAATGCTGCTGCTGCAATCGCTGTAATCTGGTTTCATTGAGCAAGAACAATTTGATTAGTCATAGTTCTTTGTTCCTTGTGTTCTTATTCTCACCTGAAAATTGTATCATAAATGTATTTCTAATGCATCTATAAAAACCGACTTACCACAAACATTAACCATTGTGATAAATCGGGTCATTAAAGTAACGCTCTGCATTTTACTTGCAATAGGGATTTGTCAGAGAAAGAACAATTGTGGGACTTGGAAATCTGTGTGTATCTTGGATGAATGACATCACTTGCAAAATACATCTAGTGCTTTGGGGCTAAGAGCACATCTTGTATCTTCATGGGCGTGTGCATGTGCACACACGTGTCTGCACACGTGTTTCATGTATATTTTACTCATATACGTGCTCGTATCATATCCCTCTATGTTTGTTCTGTAATAAAATAACATTCACAAATATCTCCACATGTTATATATGCTCTGATGTGTAGTAGGTTCTATCCGGATACTATGAGGTTTATTTCGCACCTCCAGCTCGGTAAACCTACAGTAGTTGAGAACACACGTCACGCACCTGTGTCACTGAGCTCGGAAAACCAGAACCAAGACCCTGTGGAGAGAACGGGAGACCAGAACCCGTACCCCGTAAAAGTTGTCCGTATCATAACTCGTGGCAGCTTCGGGGAGAACAGTCCTGTGCACGAGCACCCACGGGCGACAGCAAACTCAAAGCGGGAGTCAAGATCTCCACAGGACTTGAAATGCTTTTACAGCGGCACAGAGCAACACGACGTATGGAGGAGCACAAACCGGGTAGAGTCTTAGGTACGCCCATTCATTCCCCTCGACGGTAGCTGGGTGACACACACCTCTCTCGTAGAAAAGACCGCCATCCATCTCTGGGTACCGGGAGGAAGACAGAGAAAGGAGAGGGCCACGGGGGGAGCAGGACCCGCCACGGAGGCCCGCGTGGACTCCACAGCGCCACGGTGCCCGTCGCCAGCCCGCGGGTGCTTCCCAGGTAGCGAGACGCAGAAGCTAACAGAAAACAAGCGGAGGAGAGAGCTTTCTATCTCATGCCTTGCCCCAAACGCCAAGGGTGTGAGCACGGTGCCCACCTGGTGCCCGCGCCTGGCGGGGCGGCCGGTGAACGCCGTCCCCAGGACCCCGCACACCGGAGCCACCGTGGCCCGAGAACCCCAGGCCCAGCGGGCCCCCTGCCCCGGTATCACCTGAAGATCAACCCAGAACACAGCGCGGGACTCGGTGAGACGCAGCAGGTCAGCACGAGATGCGTGTTCTAACAGAACGCACCTGCCTTACGTGAAACAAGGGCTTCACTGTTGGAATCCAGGGACGCACGTTTCAAAAATCTCCATGTGAGCCTGCTAGAAGTGTTTTTTTTTTTAAAAAAAAAATGAATGCAAGAAATGAGTGCACCGGTATTTAATTTAAATGTTGATTTCATGCATGTGAGGCTGAAATCATTATTACTTTTAAGCCAATGTCACGTAAAACAACAAGGAGAAATTCAAATTAATCTGAATAATGAAACAAATACTGATCTTTCAAACCTCCAAAGTGCTGGGCTGCCACCCCCTGCTACCCCTGAATCTGCACAGATGAGCACATGTTTGTTTCACCGTGCCTACATCCTGTCCATCATCTCTTCTGAGGAATTTCATTTCTTTCCACCCTTTTTCTGTTTATTTATTTACTTATCTATCATTTATTCATCGTATTTAATTTCTATTTATTTACCGTATGGCTAATGTACACATAATGCTGGTATTTCAGGGTCAACAAAATGAATCATAATAGTTTTGTTCTCAATGGGACCCACCCATAATATTGGGTTTAGAAAAATTAAAAAACAAGGAAAAAGAAAAAAACTGAAGCCTATCAGTGTTTGCAAGCTTCAGGTCATTTCTGAAACCTTTAATGTCCCAACTCCTAACAACCCAAGCCCTGGTTTATTATTTAAAGTTCATATAGATCTTTTTCAGAGGACATGTTCTTACTCTATCCCCATAGGACATCGCATACAAGGTGGAATTTGTATTCAGTAGGCAACATATTGACAAAGTGTTTTCCAATTTTTATTTTATGTGAAATCACGAGCAATATTATCCCTCAAATATTCAGAGAATGATTAGTCTTCTCATTTATATTTATTACTTCTTTCTATTTTGATAAATTTTCACATATTCTGATTATTCATTACCACTATTCACACAATTGATTAGCTATAATGAATGCTGGGAGTCTTGCTCAACTTAAGTAGCTTTTCTTTGGGGATTCACATTGTAAAATAATGAAAAATGCGACAGGTAAACAAACTGGTCTGAAGAGCACAAATAATAGATTGGAATAGGACAATTGAATCGAAGAAGGTGAAGATTATGAAAGACTTTTAGAAGAAATAGATGAAAAAATAGCACAGGTGATGAAGAAAGGCTGAGGATACATTTTGCTTTTGTACCGCGTTTCTTAATACCTTCTGCTCTTGAAACATGTTCCCAAGAAGCTGGAAAATCAAAGCGTCTGCAGTGGAAGGCACCTTTGCTGAGGAGTATTCACCTGACACGCTTCCTGCAGGAGAGTTTGAGTTCTATAATAGAAGTATCATGACATCAGTCAAGGGTGTTTGCTAACAGTTCGGAATTAAACAGACATAAACCAAAAGCTGGGTACCCTTAGGAATCTGAACAGAGAATAACAATGGCCTAATTTATTCCTAGTGTGAAGAGCAGCTTAAGTTCAGCAAAGCAATTATAATTCCTATCTTGCAGAAATGTCTTATTTTAATCAGCATTGTCAGGAAATTTCCTCTGATACTAATTACTTGCTACCCTTAATAGACAACTATCATTTTATCTGTATTTCTGCATAGATATAGGTACACAGAAACAGATGTAGATACCATATAGTTATCAATCAACCATCCGCCTCTCTGTTTCCCCTTTCTGTTACTTATTTACGTTTTCATTCATAAATGTATCATGTGCGGCTAATCTGAAACAAAGAAAAGTAGAGACCACTGAGTAATGAAAATTCTCCTGCCAATCAATGTAACTCAATGAAGGTCACGTAAACTGACTTTCATGGAAAGGACTTAAAACATATCACACAAAGGGCACCGGTAAGATTTATCATAAAGTATGAAAGCAGAAGGAAAGGCTGAGTCCAGTTTTTCTTATTCAAAAACCTTGGATAACAATACATCTTCAAATAAATACATCTTCAGAATTTCGATAGTGGAGCCCAGCCCCCGGGGACCACGCCCAGCCCCCGGGGAGGCCTCGGAAGGGGACTGCAGGGCTCTGCGGTGCTTCCTGCGGTGAGGACCGCGCGGTCCACGGAGCAAGGCTGACCGGGGACAGCAGACACCAATGAACAACGTTGCCTTTCCGCATCTCAGGCCTGGCTCTTGGCTCTGCATCTGACAAGGGATTTCGCTGCAATGCTCTCAGGACGACCCTTCCTCCTGCTCTGTCCCAGGGCCAGGTGCAGCAGAGCTGATGGGACGTTTAACACCCCTCACCCCCACCCCGGGGCTGCCCACCCCCCACCCCCCGCCCTGTGACTGACCCCAGTCAGTCGTGCTCACAGGGGCGTTCTCTGAACTCACCAAAACCACCGGGTGAAACCACGCCGAGGCATATTTCCGTCTAGCTTTAACAGCGGGTGTTATTTTCCTACAAGAACCAAATGAGCCTGCCTGCTGTAAGAGCGTCTCTCCCCAGGGTGGACGGGAGAACGCCTGTCATTTAAACCATCATCGGGTGATGGCGAAGGAAAATGGCAGTCTAAGGAAAAATGAGACTATACCTTCTAATTCAAGTCCCCAATAGACAGTGTGTGTGTGTGTGTGCGTGTGTGTGCGTGTGTGTACCAAGAGCAAGAGTGTAACACCAACAATCTCATTGTGATAATCGGGCTGGCTGGTGTTTAGAAAATTACATTAAAATCTCAAATACTTCTGCAAAGGGTACGACTTAATGCTATCTAGTATTTTTCTACCGAAATAGATAATTGTTATCAAAATAGTATTTTATTTGGCTCTATTTCCTAAACCAAGAAATAAAATCTAAAAGTTAAAGAAAAATCCAAATGAGGCATCTGATTGGCATGGAAAAACAAGGAAGGAAAGATTTTTCTTGACTTTCCTGTATTGCCGGAGGTGATAGAGCCTTAAATATTTAACAAAAGAAGCTCGTTGGGGAGGGGGGAGCTATAAATGTATCAAAGACCAGGTTAGAAAGACAAGTATTAAGAGAAACGGATAATCCAGGAGATGGTGTTTTCAGCTTCCCTAAACTAGCTCATGTCTGAACAAATTTAAAACAACATTTCACCATTTCATTATCATAAATAATTCAACATATTGGCACACTCAAGGCCTTCCTTCAACATGCATAATGTACAAATCCTCACGCGAACAGCCTCCTCTTCCCTCTTATCCTAGACCTCCTGAGGGCCTAATGGGTCAGATTGCTTCTCTCAGAAGCAAACAGGCAGGGAGCAGAATTCAAAATATGGTGAACCCTTCATGGAAGCAACTACTCTTTTGTAAGGATGGATGTTCGCAGGGCTTTTAAAACCAGTTTATGGCTCTTGAAAAATTCAACTTGCCATATTTAAGTGTGAGAAAAATCCTAGTATCTGCTTAGGTGATAAAGTAAATGCTACACCGATGTGATATAACGGCCTTGACGGTGGTTAGCACTTCATAAGCTTCCCCATGCCAAGACCAGTGCAAGGAGAAATACACAGGCAGCCGGGACAAGTCTGAAAGGATGTTTGTTCCCCTCGTCTGACTCTCAGCTACGCACTAGTGCGAGAGCACACCTGAGAACCACCAGGGCTCTAGACTGTGTGAGGGCCCCAAACCACATTTTCCCGTCCCTCACCCTCAAACCCTTTCTGTCCCTTGCATTAGAGCCTTGTGCTCCAAACCACAGTACCTAACTAAGCAACATTCTTTAGGTCGACTGAGACAGAGATACCAAACTTCATGTAACTTGCCTAGTATTGTTTTTTCCATTTTCATTCTTCTATATATTAAGTTTATACTAAAAGGTTATACCCACTAAAAAGGTGGAGTATTGCTTTTGCTTTTGGGAAATAGTTGTCACAATCTAAGGAGGATAATATATAACAGAACGAACTTAAGCGTCATAAAATATAGTTGTAAACTTGTTGTACTATACTAAAATCAGCCTTGTAAGTACTTGATTTGCCCATACAAGATATGGAGAGACAAGGATACATTAATCCCTGGCTCTAGTTTTGATTGCAAAGAAGCTCAGGAAACAACAGAGGAAAGGAGAGAAAGAACCGACGTGATTATAGGCAGGCAGGCATGGAAAAAAGAACTAGGGATGAAGATAGGCGGGGAGAGAGGGAGAGAGCGCCAGCGATAATTCTTCCGTAGGACAGTCCAGCACTCTGAAGGTGGAGACGAGGAGAGTGAGTTCTGGGTCAGGTGGGTACATCACAAAACCCTCACCAAATGGAACCAAATAAATTGCACGAAACATGTCAAAAATTATCTAAAATTAAATCTTGGGATTTTTTTTTGAGAGTAAGTAAAACACACAAAAAGCAAAAATAAAAGTTATTCAAGGCCTATGTGCCTTGTTCCTTTACATTGTATTGCTCTACTGATAGTCCAGTTCTCACTTCTTCCTGGTCTTCACGCATGGACAACGCCTTGAGCGGGAATTCGGTCGCGCTGTGATTGTTTACACCAGGGCCATGGCCAAGTGTCACCCAATTTGGTTTGAGTGATGACTCTGTTTACTTAGTTAATATATTGGGGCTATTTCAATCTTTGTAAATTTGTTTTTCATTGACTCATAACAATAGTACACATTCATAGATTGCACTAGGATTCGTTGATGCGTATTTACAGTACGTGATGATCAAATCAGGGTAATTAGCCTTTTTATACTTAAGAAAGTAATTACTCCTCCTACTGAGTGACAAATGAAATGACGAGCAGAAGAAAAAAGCAAGTAAGAATGATAACATAATTGAAGAACTGAAAAAGGATGATTAGGCTTACAGAAGGGCACAGACCGTCTGGATAAGTGAGCAACGTTCTCTGTGCGGGTCGTCTTTCTTTGCCCTTATTGTAGACATTGATAAAAGCATCAAAAACTCATTGCATATACCACATGACTAAGCAAAATCCACAACCAAGCACATTTTGTTATAGGCCAAATCTCTGAATGCACATTTTAGAAGGTGGAGCTGTATTAGATGGAATTATACGTCAATAAAGATGAAGCAATGATAGTAAAGAGAAATATTGACAGGAGGATACATAAAACCAGAAAGTGGTTAGCTTCTTCACGCTACCAGGGTGTACACATGCTTCTACTGTGTGTTCACTGGCTCAGTTCTACACCTACAAAAATAAGGACATGACTCAGATCATAGCCACCTTGAATTTGGTCTAAGGCTTCACCATTGTGTTTGTGCAAGTGAAATGAGTAAGTATAGAATAAGGGACTCAGGTTTGAGAGACATCCAATGGTCAGACCTTACACTAGGTGCCTGTTTCTTCCGTTCAGTTCTCTAAGACACAGCATGGAAAGATGTTCTAACTTATTCATAGCAATGATGAAAGTAGTGACTCTTCTGGCACAGGTTAACTTTAATGAACGTCTTTGGATTTGGCAAATGGGGAGAAGAAGCTCAATGCTGGGTTGGGTTTTATAGGTTCTGGAGGGGAGTGAACCGATGGCAGAAACGGTTTCTAAGCAGGGCACCGGCGTTCGGCCCCTGGCTCAGCCGCACAAAGCTGTGTTTCATTTAAACTGGCCCTGGCCTGGAGGAGATTGACCAAGAGGAAAGTCACATAAAATACTAATGCTTACAGTTGTTTAAAATTAAAGCTATCTGGATCATTCCCCGTGATAGATGGCAGGCGTTGGGAGCTGGTGAGCCAAATTATCCAAATATGAATGACTGAAGATGAGGGGGTTTGTTACAATTATATCTGTAATTGCATTTATTACAAACCTAGGGCAACCATTCTTAAACAGTCTAATTTAAAAACCCTCAGTACACAGACTTTATGGTGCCATTAAAGTCTTTGTTTTATAGGCCTGTTTGCTCTTCCCAGGCCCGAATTGCTTTGACAAGGTTAAAGGAAAGATCAATAATTGTGAGGCAATGCTAAGTGAACGTTATTGAAATTGTGGATCATCACAGCAGATATGTTGTACTATATACCGTGGTGTTTAACTGGAGAGAAAAGCCAACCAACAAAGCGTGCGAGATACGTTTCCACTTCAACTAAAACTAAAATATCTCAAAGTAATTTCTGAGAGAAAAACATGGTCCAAATGGACTATCTGATGGAAGTAAACACACCCAGACTAAATGATTTTCGGTTTGGGGACCATCTTCAGGCCATCTTCTCAGCCTGCGTGTTGGGGTCCGAGCTTTTAAACGCAAGGCCTCAGCCTGTCCCCGCGAGGCCTGCACGCAGCCCGGGGCCGGCCCGGCCCGAGTGGGCACCTGAACACTCCCTTCCCGAGCAGGGCTCACCCGTCCTGAACGAGGTTTTACGACGGCTCCTCAGCTAGTGATCAGGATGCATTTATGTATATGGATGCACTCGGTTACGACGGCCATTTGCAAAAGGAAATTGCTAATACTCCAATGATGATTAAATGCCACTTTCACTGGGAAATACATAACTAACAAAGAAATTGTGTCATTGGTTCTCGTATTCAGAAATTAAGCGGAGAATGGAAAAAGCATGCCATAAATACACGGTGTGGTAGAAGGCGTACTTTTATTATTATGTTTCATAAAATTATATTTTATTGTCCTTCATATTGTTAAACATGCAATAAAGAGAAACGCAATATTCCTTTTACCACTTGGTCTCCTTTTATGCTAGTTTTAATTTTATTGAGATATCCATCTTTGGCAGTTGTAACACTCCAATTATTCACTTTTGTTTGTAAGTGGAAGGCTTTGAGGGGACAGAGAACTAGGGGGAATTTGCATGGAGGGTCACTTCAAAGTCACCCATCTGAAATCTAAAGTAGAGGAAACAGCAGTTACCCAAACATTATCGCGTCAGTTTGTGTCTTGGAACAACGTCCTCTTCATTCATTTTTGGCTCCAACTTTTCTTTTTTTTTTTTTTTAATCAAACTCCAGTGATTAAGATGTGCTCCTTGAAAACTCTTTGGTCCTATTAAAATTGTATGAGTGCTTCCACAGTTGCCAAAGAAGGCAACTGGATACTTTGATTTACGGCGAAGAGTGCAAGAGACTTTTCTAGCTTGAAATGTTAAGATTACGCTTGTGTCCTTATTGTCATCTTCAATGTCGTGATCACCATCACTGAAGTTAATTTTCTGGATGATGTGTGTCCTTACTCACAGAGTAGCATGTTGAAAGAGCAAAGGCTCGGGGGACTTTTCAGTAGAGGACACCTGTGCAAAACAGGAAAGCGATTCGAAGTGCAGAGCACCTGGCTGGCGCAGGTGTGTGCACACGCAGACGGGGCGTCGGTGCACGGTGTTGACATGCAGGCATTTGTGGTAATGTCCATTCATCATCCGTAAATTCTCTCGGGACTCCTTGCCATCACGTGCTTTGTAAAATGAAGCTTATAATATCCTCGCAAGGAATCCTAACGTGAAAACAGAAACATCTTTTCTGAGAGGTTCTTTTATAATCAGTAATAGGCTTTTTATTACATGAAATAAAACCCATGCATAAATCTTGGAAGATGGCATTTGAAAAGAACCCGGAAGGAATGATGAAAAGGCCGCTGGCGTTGAAGGGAGTTTTCAGATTTCCTGTGGCAGCGATGCACTGTGCTGTCCGAGGTGCTAAACAGACCTCGTAAATCCCGCCCACGGAGTCGCCCGTGCTCGTTCATCTCTTTCCTGGACACAGCATTTCCTCTTTTCATAAACTTCACCGCATAAAGAGAATCATTATTTTCTTCAATGCCATTTAAGTCTAGTGGCTGTACATGGGATATTAAAACCCCATCAGCTATTGTTGCAGACTGAGGCGAGGAAACACCCCAGAGGAAATGAGCTTGTCTGTGCTAGCAGGTGTCTCCACTGCGATGGAGGAGAAAAACTCACCGTGGAAGGGGACTCGGTTTACCCGCACCAGTCTCAACTTCACTGCCAGACACCAGTGTTAACGGGAAAGAGACGGTGGTATAAAACCGTGTGCACCGCCTTTAGGCTATGCTCCCAGTCCAGGAAAGTAGCCCCCTTTGGTGCATCTTCTGACCGCTCCCATGTGGGTGGTCGCGGCTGCATGAGAGCCCTGGCCGCGGCGGGCGGTGGCCGAGGCGGGCTCTGGAAGGAGCCCCACTTTGCATTTCTTCACCCCATTCTCTCAGGAACAGGCCGGGTTATGGACCAAAGGCCTCATCTCTAACCCTCCCGCCCGCAACTCCATTTCCACAGGGGTACAGAGCTGACACGCGGACTGACCTGCCGCTCTCTCCAGTGTCCGGGGTGGAGAATCCCACCAGCGCAGCGCGTTTCTCCGCGTCTCCCTAGGGATCCGTGGCGTCGTGTGCTCGGTGAGAATGCGGAAAGCGTACTGGACAGAGATTCGCTTCTGCACGTTCACTTGTCTACCAAGGAAAGGAAGTAAAAGAAAAATGTTTTACCGAAGAAATCTGTAAAAACATGTGGCTCCTTGGCTTCCCCATGATGTGGATATTTAGCTCAAGAGCTTGTATGCTACAGAACACGTTGTGTGACTGGTCTCTTGTTATAGAGTCGATTTTTGGAATTAGCCTTCTGCAAGACAAGGGAGAGTATTTATGGATGCGTAGCAGGACTGACGGCTCTCCGGACACACCCTGCACTTGCGTTCACACTTGCTGCAAAACAGAGCGTCCTCCGAGGCTTGCCTGACTTCCGCACTGCGGGGAGGGCCACTCCAGCGCTTGTTTCTTCGTAGAATATATAACTGCATTTGCACGGGGGTGAAGACTCTGCAGGTGCCCAGCACGGAGCCACGTTCTGACCCGTAGCTAGAACTGAAGATAACGGCGGTGACACCGGCACGCAGAGAGAAACCATCGCATGGGCTGCTTATACAAACCTGACTGACTACTTGGAGGAACAGAAAGAACCAAAGGTGTATGTTTGGAATCAGAGAGATAATGGTATACGGAAAGATTTATAGGCATATGCTTGTGGAGACTTTTGACCCGTTAATTGTTAGAACGTGGCAAGTATTAAGTAAACTTCTGAACAGTGAACGAAGAAATCTATTGTGATAACATACAAAATGCTGTTATACTAAAAAGAAACTCTTATACTCTCAATGCATGTGAGAGTAAAAAATACACTCAGTATTACATTCATAAAGATATTTTTAGAAGAGCTACCTTTATAAATTAATCTCACACTAAGAAAAAATGCTCATGCCAAAATACTAAGCAGAGCGCACATGCTAGCATTTGTAGCCTGTGAAAGTACACATTTATCATTGAAGACAGGTAGCAAAGTGTATATGTCATTGCTGGGTTTTCTTTCTTCCAAGTGCTTGTTTGTAAATCACTGTTCAGTGCCTGGTACAGTCTGGAACGTCCACTGATTCAGTGCTGACTGGGCATCGTCATACACTCCCTGTATTGGTCTCCTTCGTACAACGTGAACTTTCTAGTACTTATAAAGTAGCTCCAAGATTTGGGTGCATTTATTACTAAGACAGCCTACCCACACCAGTATTTAAATTGCTACTAACGTCAATGATAACCTGATAAAGTTGTTCAGAAAAATAACAATAGCAGTCATCCGATAGTCTTCTACATAGTCATAATTTCAGTGATCTGCTCAACCTTTCTTTATACACAAGCAGTGTTTTAAACAACATATCTTGGTAACCAATATACTATAATAAAGAATTGCAAATAATTCAAACACCCAAGCTTCTCCCAGGCTGTTCGTGCTGGAGAAATTACCAAACAATGCCAAGGAGGCAAATGGTATGAAGTCCCTGTCTCCACGAATTCGCTGGGTATGGTGGTTCATGTCAGCCGTCCCAACCTGAACAGCAGTTCAGGATGTTGAGGCAAAGCTCGAGATAACGAAGCACTGTTCCTCATATGGATGTCCTGACTTACAAGCAGAAGAGGGAGCACAATATGTTGTACGTAGAGTGCGCTGTCTCATCCCAGATGGCAGGCCAAGCCTGCAGGCAATGTCCACGTCCATTCCTCCGCGGGACACACGGCAAATGCTGACATGGGCTTACCTGGACAGTGCGTTAATAGACAGGTCGAATTACGTGGTCTGGATGAAATTACAACTTCATTCATTTTTGTAAGACTGAAGTAAGAGTAAGCAGTTTAGTAAGAGCAAACTTGTAGAGTCACAAGAAGTTCACAAGCCACGGCACTACCACACAGTCCGTACCTTGACCTCCTGATCACTCATCCGGCAGATGACCCCGAAATCGAGCAATCACTGCTCAGGGACCGGTCAGCCTGCGCACGCGGAAAGTGGATGGGGTTGTGCACGGTCCCAGCTTTAGGACGCACAGTTCTTGTTTGGACTGAGCAAAAGTTGAAGGGGGGGGAGAGAGAGAGAGAGAGAGAGTGTGTGCCTCAGGAACAAGAATCTAACTACTGAGACGCTAAACTGATTAATGCGGCACACCTGTGCTTGTGAGCCCGCACACATGCCTTCCCACTGACACACACACACGCTCTCTCTCTCTCACACACGCGCACTGTTCATCCTGCTCTTCTCCAATCATCTACATTTAGAGAAGAAGACGGCGGGCCTGGACAGCCACGGGTGCCCCCTTCCCCTCCCGTGGCACGCGTGGGAGATGCCGGTTTGCGCCTCTCGATGAAGGAGCTGGGAGCGGCGCGCGGTGCGGGGACTGTGCTGCTGAGGAGCGGCGGGGCCCGCCGCCCGAGCCCTGCCGGAAAGGTGGGCGTGAAAGGGCTGTTGTGCGTGGCCTGGGACGTTTCATCCAGCAGTGTGTTTCATAGATCCTTCTAGACTCCATCTGTGTGGTGTGAGTGCTGTGGACACGTACACTTAAATCAGAGAACAGCACTCACGGGAAGAGACACTTTGCTCACTCGCAGCGGGGTTCCCTTCCGGAGGCGCCGGGGTGCTCTGGGTGCTAATCTTCCTCTCGTGCCAGCAGGCCCGATGGATGCACAAGTGTGCCCACGGCGGGGATCAGCACCTAGCACCTGGCTGGGGTCCGAAGGGCGGCCATGCCGGGCACGGGCCCCCCGGGAGGGAAAACCGGGGCTTTCCTCCCGCGCTTCCTGTCCACACCGTGGAGCCTGGAGAAGCCTCCGTGCCGGCCAGGGCCACGCCAGGGCCCGGGAAACAGCTCGTCCACCGAGAGTCGCCTCATCAGATCCCTGTCGTTCCATTATCTTGAGGGGCGCGGGAGACACCTCCTAAAATCGGATCCCATGGACGCGGACCGCAGTGCTCGGAGAAATGTAGCATGGATTTACATCAGTATTGCAGGATAAAGTGGGAACATACATGCGTGCACACACACACACACGAGAGGGAGAGAGAGAAAGAGGGAGAGAGAGAGAGAGAGAGAGAGCGAGATCTCCTGCTCCTCACACAGGGAAGGGGGATCTAAAACCCCAGCGTCGTTGTTAAGAATTGGAGGAAGAGCGCCCCACAGCTGGAGCAGGACGCAGCCTCTCCTTGGCCACCCGGTGTGCCGGGCACCGTTGGTGAGAAGCTTGGGCGGGTGGGTAGGGCCGGGGCGCAGGAGGCCGTGGGAACCCCCCCCCCCGCCCCCGCCGGCTGCCCTGTCATCCTCCGGGGCTCTGCCCCGCGTCCTCCGTGAGTGAATTTCCCCATGGGTGGCCCGCAGTCGTGATGTGCAGAAATGCCCATTTGTGTTCCGAGCAAGCCGCGCTTCTTTCTGTCTCCGGCTACCTCCAATCCTCTCGCGGTGGAAAAACTCAGTTTAATGGATTATAAAATAAAAGGCAATCATTTCTGGGCAAACTCTTTTCCTTTTTCTTTAAAACAAAGCCTCTGCTGCTAATCCTCTCTAGCTATCAACAGCAATAACAATCAAAGCAATGTGTTGTGCAGAAGAGCCAAACTTAACTCAATATTTACAACAGGAAAGGTACAAAAGGGCCCAGCAAACCCTGTAATAATGCAATATCGATGGGGGAGGCTCGTAATTGGATCCCTTGAAAGCTTTGGTCCAGAAATAGGAGCTCACATGAAATTTGTCCAATTAAATTCACATCCAGGAGCCGGGGGACATCTTAGAGGTATCTCTGCAGTCACCAGAGTGCAGGAAATAATAATCATCCTCACCACTGCTGACAAAGAGGACAGTTTATAATCCCAGCCATGACAGAATGTGCCAGCTAACCTACATGGATATGTTATTTTTTTATTTCTGTGAATGGTTGATTTTTTTATATAATGGAAATTTGTTTTTATTCACAATGAATGATAGGTTGCACTGACTTTTCCCCCCTACTCCAACGTGAGTCAAACCCAAGGCTTCCTGATTTCTGGGTTGTAATGAAATATGACACCACGAAACACACCATTTCTAGAGAAGACTGTGGCAGGAGAGGCATGTGAGGGAGATAATTCGGAAGCCAGCCAAATTGTGTGGTGAAACAAACCCCATCGTATTTAAACTTATATAAAAATAGTCAGTGTTATTTCGTTGATGGTCTCCTTGCCTGAATTTTGACTCCTATGAAGCTGCCATTCATCTTAGCCTGGTGAAGGCTTCTTTGACCCTTCCTGTACCTTAATTTTACCCCCCAAATCCAACATTTGTGGGAGTAGAAGTGGGTAGCTGGCTCTAGGATTATTAAATCTTGTGTATCGACATGCACCGAGTTTCTTAGGTTACACTCAAGTTCAAGTTTCAACCATGGTTATTCAAAGCTTAGTAAGAATCACACTGGAGGAGAGATTTCCATAAACGTGCTAAATTATAGGCCAAGGTGTGTGAACTATATCTGGCATCTCCTCTAATAAGATGCTGTGTATACTAGCAAAAATTCATTCCTCTTTTCAAGACTTATTTCCATTAACTTCCAGAGTTTTGTTTTTGCTACTCCGTGTGCTATTTCGTTTACTTCTTTGTTTGTTTTTAAGTAAGATTTATTGTGTCTTATTTTCTTATTGGTATGAGGTACTGTTGAAACACACAATTTTGCATTCTGTTGTGAATAAACCAAATGGGCCCATTGCTAAAATAACACATGTTGATTATTTTGATACCAATTATGTCATCCTCCCACTGTTCGGCTATGTAAATGAAACACAAACTTTCCCAGGTTATGGGAAAAAACCTCACTAAGCCAACTGCCCGGATTAACTGGATCAAATCCTCCGAAGTTAGTGCAATTTCAACGAGGAGATTTCCTCATCGAAAGCATCTTTGCTCTCTCTCCCTGATTATACGGCCTCTGCGTTTCGGAGTTTTGAAGCTACTCTGGCCTAAACCTAACCACGGTTGCCTGTCACATAGTTTCCAGAAGCTTTCCGGTAAAGTTGGGTTTATTTCCTTTCATGTGGGAGCGGTGCAGGCGGATCACGCAGCCCAGGGGAAAACAATTTGTCCGCCAAACCCCATTCCAAGCTAATTATGACCACCTGGCTGGGGGGCGCCGCCCCTGCACCGGCGGAGGCTCGAGGCGCGAGGCCGTTCTCAGCGCCGTCAGCGGGACGTGCAAATGGGATTCTGTGCTCACTGCTGAGTTTTATTAAATGCAGGGGAGGAAAGGACAGCGAGGTTTCTGGGATCATAAAGAAGATGAAAGCACACAACCAGGCCACACCTACCACACATCCTCAAGCCCTTCCAAGCCAGAAAAACACGGGGAAGAGACACCGTCAGACACTGGCTCCAGAGGAAGCTGACAGTTTTCTAACCTGATACTAGTGATCTACTGAAAGTGTACATGGCTTTCAAAACACAAAACAAAACTAGTCGTTTCGTGGGTTTTAACTTGATAAATAAAAGCCTTGTACTTCAAAAGAAAATTAAATCAGCCTCGCGGTTGTCATAGCTACTTTTCACTTGGCTCGCATTTCACCTGAAGGCTGCTAAATGGTGCACCGGCATCTGGTTCTCCTGCCAATGACAAATCCAAGTGGCTTGGCAGGCAGGCAGCGCCATTAGTGACAGAAAGCCGCATTTGGAAAAGAGAAACATTCATGGAGACTCGAGTTCTGTGACTTCGGTTGTGCCTGAACTGAAAAAAAAAATGCCACACCCTGGGAAGCTGTCATTGGAAGCACAAAGAGCGCCGGCCCGGAGAGTTCGTGGGGGTGGCGGGGTGCTGGGGCGCGGCGGGGTGGGGTGGGGTATACCGCCCCAGGAATGATCCACCCCGGGCAGACAGGAGTTCCACGGGAGAAGGACTCACGAGTGTACAGACACACCTCTGGACGCATCCAAACTCCAACACCGCAAGTGCACGTCACCACTATGCAATAATAAAATACCTTTCGTAAGGAAATGCGAGAGGTTGGCGTGAACTACTGAAACCACGCCAGGTCTCCAGAGAAAGCAGAAACGCCAGGAAGTCGCCCCCCCAACACCAAAGGCCTTGAACGACTGCTCACCCCTTCATTCAAGAAAGAGATTAACTGTCCATCTGAGATCATCTACTCTTCTACTTTGAACAAATGCAAATGTCTGCTTTTTTTTTTTTTTGGATACATGTTTGGTGCAACACTCGATTATCAGTAAGAAGATCACTAGAAAGTTGGGACGTAGAAATCAATCACCAAACATGAGGAAGCACAAATAGGAAAGTTTGCAGTAAAGAACTGCTTCAAGAGCTACAGCAGGGGCAGACATCTGACAAGAAAAAGAGCTACAAATCTACTAACAGAAAGTGACCCCTAACCTGGTTATTATGGTACAGCCATGAAAAAATGCAGTGCAATAGTTACATTCAAGACCGAATGATCCCATGGTAATTATCAGAAACTGCAAATTCCACTGGAGGGAACTATTTTCAACTAGGAAGTTAGATCTAGATATCTTAATTATATAAATAACTTATGACAACTCCTCTGCAGTCCTCAAGGTCATTCACAAGGCACCGGTAAGGGTAGCGAGAGGTAGGATGGAACATCTTTATAGAAGAGAACGACCATGTAGGTTTGGGGAAGCATGACGTTAGGATGGTTTCTGCTTTTGTTCTCTCAGAAAAGTGCTGAGTAGACTGGATGAAAGCAAAGCGCCCTGAAAATTCATGAAGAAAATGAAAACACAACGGGCAGGAAGAAGAGCTACAGAGTTTTACTCCTTGGTTTTCACTGTACCTGTTGAACGGCATGTCAAACACCAAGGCCGGTGTCCGCAGCTCTCCTAAACCATCCGCCACCGGCCGCACCTTACAAGTCTCACCAGCTGTTCCAGAACGCGAGGTTTCGCTCCGGTGATCAGGGGAGTCACGTCCCGTGGTTCTTTCCTTTCTTTTCTCCTACCTGCCATTGAAGTCATTTTCTCAGAGGGGTGTTAATGGTCGGATTCTTCTCCGCTAGTGTGAGCTAGTGGCTCGTCTTCTTTTGATTATTTCCACGAGTTCAATGTGAAGAACAGTAAACTCTGGGCCAGAAGCAGCTATTCTCAGGAAGGAGGTAGCGAACACCTTTCTGGAGCCAGCATCGCTTTATCATCTTGAGGAAGGGGTTCGGGCAATGTTTTTCACATGCCGGAGCTCCTCCCGAGGTCAGCCACGTTCTGCAGTCTCCTCTGTGAATCTGTGAGCACCGAGAACTGGGGCACCCCACAGTATTGCTGAATTGATTCTTAAACATGGACAGAAATTTTACTCCCTCCCTTCTTCCTTCCTTTCTTCCTCCCTCCCTCCCTTCCTTCCTTCCTCCCTCCCTCCCTCCCTTCCTTCCTTCCTTCCTTCCTTCTTCCTTCCTTCCTTCTTCTTCCCTTCCTTCCTTCCTTCCTTCCTTCTTCCCTTCTTCCCTTCCTTCCTTCCTTCCTTCTTTCCTTTCTTCCTCCTTTCCTCTCTTCCTCCTTTCCTTCCTTCCTCCCTCCCTCCCTCCCTTCTTCCTTCCTTCATTCCTTCCTTCCTCTTTCTTCTCTCTCTCTCTCTCTCCTTCCTTTTGTTTGACATCACAGAGCTTGCCTCACATGGGCTAGGCAGACACTCCACCCACTTGCGCCAAGGCCCCAACCTTTGAGCTTTAGTCGCGTTTTTAAATGGAGCATGACTTAGAATGCCCTCTCCCTCCATCTGCTCCACGAGTAGCTGGAATTGTGGGCATGCACTACCATGCTTGGCCCCTTTCCTGCTACGTGATGGTGATTTATCTCCATATCTTTCTAGATACTTACTGATAAAGAAGAAAAGAAAAAAAGAATATCACTTCATGAAACTGACAGTGATTAAATAATTCACTTGAAATTTATGTTCTAAAGTTTTCTTTTCTCCCATACCAATAGTTTATTAGTTTTTGTTTGTGAAATGTGAGAGACCAATATTAAAGTTATCCTCATTGCACTGATTTACAAAGAATGACATTTATCTTCCAGGACCAAGGAGAATTTAAATAGTAGGTGTATCAGTTATACAGAATGTAGTATGGCTACTCTGAATCTTATGATGGACAGGAGGTTGTAAGTTGACTTTCTGATTCGTTCCCAGTCCTTGCTGCATCCACACTTAGTGGACTATTTTTGTTTTGAGTCATCCATTTCCTCTAGGTTTAAACATATTGATTTATCTAGTATATTTCTTGTAACCTTTAGGACAGTTGTTCACTGCTGAATAAATGTTACTTACAAAATACCTATTAATGTTTAGCTTTTATTATGCTAATCACTAATGAACAGAACAGCTTACAAGAGCTGTCAACAATTCAGAATTCTTTGATATACTACCAGTCTATACTTTCTGTCGTCTGTGTTGCCAATTATTTTTTCTCTATTGTAGCACGCTTGCAAAGTCATGGCTGGATGTTAGAAGAAAGCATTTCACTTTCCCTGTCATATCGGTTTGCTGTCAGGAGGGTTTGGTTTTTAATCCTGAAAATAATCTGATACTCTGCTTTCTGTCCATACATCCACAAGGGGGACATTTTCATAGGCATAACCTGGGGGTCTTTGGGGGGAAAATACAAATAGAGCAAGCAGTTATTGCTAAGTGCTGTTATTTTGTCTTTGTCACCAAGACACGCACCTCTCAGATAGGAATAACTTCGCAGGAAAGTTTGCTTGGTTCATAATCGGCAGCATTTGTGCTTTGTGGCGATCTGCCTGTTATGGAAGGTAGCTGGTAATTATAGCTCCTAAGTCAGTGCCGTTGAGGGCGTTTCTACCTCCTTTGAAACCTTTGGGGTGAGAGAACACAGGGAAACTGCACCCCACTGTTGGCATTAGACACGATGGCATTTCTGACACGTGGAACATGCATGCCTCTTTTAATTTTCAAAGTATCGTCTTTAGTTGTGATTTTTTTTAAATACATTTTCCAGAAACTTCTCGTCTAAAAAAAGAATAGCTGTTGGAGAATGATCATCCCCAACTAACTGATACATTATACCTCTTCCGGCTGTTTCTATTCATACAGGTTAACACTACATTGATTAAACATTAGGATGGATCTAGCCTTGCTGTCTCTCCTTGGCTAAGAGAGTTGTTAGCGCCGCAGCCCACTGCCCGTTGCATCTGCAGGAGACGTCTTCTCTGCAAGGCATTCAGCTGCTCAGATGTACATGAGGCCGTTTGCTCCACTGGTGTTGGTTCCTGGGGGTCATTACCTGTACCGGAGCGGAATTCCCAAGTCAGAATCCGAGCACCACACGAAGACCTTCTGTCAGGTTTGCGGAAAGGAAATACATCCCGGAGCTCAAGCAGGCCATGCCCATTTGGAACCGAAAGCTGGACACGGCGTCGTGTTCTGGTGGATGAAGACCGTATGTATGTATGTATGTATGTATGTATGTATGTATGTATGTATGTATGTTTATATCCCCTTGAAGAGGACAGAAAAAAAATATATCAACCGAATGTCTGTAACTGAGTAGAAGTTCTGGAACGCAAGTGAAACGTAAGAGTGAGCTTCGGCACTAACGTGAAAAGTGTATAATACAAATAAAAACGGGCACGGGTGGCCGCCTCTGTGGGGCGTGTGTGAGTGACCTCAGCGCTCAGAAACTGTGGGGCAGACGGTGGGGCGAAGGGAATGCTTGTAACTCTAACCACTTGGTGCCTGCCTGCAGCAACCGGGGGTTCCACATCCAGTTGGGCTTCAGCTGCCTCAGAATGACAAAACAGCTTCACTAATCCAGCTGTGCTCTCCTCAGGCGTAGTGCCCTCCACCGCCGATACGAGCGGAGTGGCCCAGAAGTCGCAGATGCCCCACTCTTACCCCGTCCACACACCCCATGCCTCACTCTGCTCTCCACACGGTGCAGATGTGGAAAGGAACTTCCCCATGGATGCATCGCGTCCCGGTTCACCGACTTGATAACCGACAGAACCACACCCAGCCGGAAGCTCTTGGGCAGCGCGGCTTTGGCTTGGGTTTGAGGTGTGCCTTCTTGATATAAAATATGTGAATGGCAAAAAAGCTAATCATCTCTTTGAGCTTTAACATTCTCACCTATAAAACGAAAGCAGCCCTTGTATATTTCGTTATTCTTTACTGCAGAGCCACGCTGAGATGTTTAAATAAGGAGGTAGTGTACAACCCTTAAACCCTTGGAGTGGCTGGAGTCATGCCTTTTATTATGATCGTAAAACTCAACCTGACCAGAGAACCCAGGAGTATGGTGGGATGGCAACGCAGAGGAAAGCAAGATGGTGCAGATCCTGCTTGCTGTGCTCTCTCTCGGGCGGCTGGGGAGGTGACCGGGGCGGAGGTCCCAGGGCCTGCGGGATGGAGTGGTGGGCTGTCCTCATGCACAGCCCGGTTGGCCCCAGGGGCCGGCGGCTCCCTCCTGGGCGGGAAGCCAGAGCTGAGATTTCTTTAGGCCCCCTCTCTTTCCCACTGTGAGAGTCCTAGCCACGCTCAGTCCAGATGCTTGTACTGGAGACGGACAGCAAGATGCAAGGGTGGCCGGAGGAGGAGGGAGAAGGTCTGCTTCAGATACAGACAGACAGACGCGTGCCCTCACGTTGTGGTCTCCCAGCGGTCTCTGCACCCTCCAAAGTGTGGGCTTTTAGTCCATGAACAGCCACCGGGCTCTCTACACAGTGAGGCTGAAAGAAGTAAGAGGAGACACAGACGTCCTGGGCCAAGAAGGCCCTCAGAAAATAAAATACACGTGACTGTGCAAAGTAAAGAGTAGCCTGTACACAATTATAAGGAAAAACTCAGCCTGCCTGCTTTTTGCTTGGGCTAATTGAAGCCACAAATCCAGAACAAAAGACAGCTCCCATCAGCGGAGTCAGCCTGAAGGAAGCGGGTAATTATCCCTCAAGCCTATCGCCATGGACGATCACATTTGGGGCACTGTTATAAAATTGCCTTATTGTACTTACTAGGATGATTTGTGAATTTTGTCTCCACTCAGAGACTTGCTTATGAGTGAAACGACTTACAAAAAGTTATTCTTTGGAGAGTTGAGAATTGCAGTGATGAATCTCTTCTGTGCTCCCATCCTGCTTCCTTACCAACGACTTTCGTGTGTTAAAACTATTTTTATTAACACATTTCAATAGTTATGAGCCCAGATATTAAATATTTCTTTTATCCTTGCAGATGGTATAATTTTTTTCAGAATAAAAATGAAGCAATAATGCAGGTGTCAGTATAGGTAAGAAAGCTATTTTTATTCCATTTTAAAGACACAGCTCCCTTTTGCATTTAATTGTCAGAGGAAGTCACAAGAACTTGTTCATGGAGTAAGGAACATAAACTTAGAAGAGAATTCATCCCATTTTATTTTTTTTAACATTGCCAGTCTCGGAAAAAATGAAGACAGGAATGCTTAATTGCCTGCCACTTTTTTGTATACGCGTGCATGTGTGTGTGCACGCATGGGAGGGAATAAATGTTTCTATTTCTACAGTAAACTCATAGACTCCGTGGAGCGTTGGGCGCAAACTGGGATGGGGGTCATTTGAAAGTGCACATGCATTTCATTGTAATTTCACGGGTTCACAGATGGCCCTGACTGCTGGCTCAGTGTTGCATTGAATACGGCATCTGGAATCTGGAATCCTGAATGAATTTCCCAGAGCCATGGCCATATCAGCACTGTCTCCTTTCACTGTTCTTCATGGTGGAATTGTGGAGAAGAGTCTTGTGCGTGGAAGGCGGGAGGGTCCACTCTCTCCTCTGCACAAGCCCACTTCCTCTCAATGGGCTCCTCAAGCACTTACCATGCTAAGAATTTAGAAACCACGTTCAGTCTTGCCACAAGCCACTGAGCCGAAACGCTGAATCCAACCACATATCATTCTGCAGATGAATAAGAAATAACAAGATGTCAAGATTTCTACAATGTGTTTAGTCACAAGTTGATGGCTCTTTTTCTTTTTATCTTTGATTTCTTTTTTACTCCCCAAAAGATTTGATTTTATCCCCAAACCAAACGTTAGGTTATCCAGCACAAATAACTTCTGGCAAGCTGGAAAGTTCCTCTGTTCTCGTATGTCTACAATTTTCTGTTGGCTTTTAGAAACAGTGAAAATTAATAAGCTTCCCCACCCCCTTCTGATTCTGTAGAGAGTAACACCGAACTTACCCTAAATTATCTTAAACCTATCTTAAATCCAAAAGACATTCTTTTGGAAAAGAAATTGGGGCCATAAACTGGTCTCTGCGTTAAAATTCTCTTGACCTTCGTGTGTCTTAGAAGCATGAGATTCTTGTCTTCAGTCTGGACACCGACTCCTCACGCTTTAAGATCTGACCAAGTTGACCTTTACATGAGGAGGGCACCGGGCTGAGCCCCGTTACACCCCGTTACACCCCCTTACGCCCCGGGCAAAGGCCAAGCCTGATGCTCGCTTCGGAAGCCGGACGGTCGGGAAGCAGCCCAAGAGCCAGGCCCGGCTCCCCTGAGTGGCTGGCTGCCTCCACTGCACGGCCATCATCCTCCAGCTTCCGCGGGACACGGAGGCGCAGCCTTGCACAGCCTTGCACGCGCCTTGTCCTCCGTCCTGGGCTCGGCCTCGGCCCCGGGCCCACGCCCGATGCGCCCCTGAAGGAGACCCAGCCTCGCTGCCGCGCCTTCGCCCGTCCTGCCCTTGCGCCATGAGCTTCCTGAGCTCTCCACTCGCTCCCAGGCTGTTCAAAGCACAACTCCTGTGAGGTGGGCCCTGGCCAATCTACTCCACACACCCCCCCCCCCCCGTGACCCTCATCCTTCCCCGTGCCCCCCGCCTCTCGCTGGGAAGCTGAACACTGGCACTGTGCACACCGAGGACCTCGAGAGCAGAAAGCTTCATTCGCCCTGCAACCTGGTGCGTGGGCCTATCCTGCCACTCTGTAAGATGAAGGAGGGCGCTGAGGTGCGCTTTCTGAATCGGTTCTCACTCCCATGAAGATATCCAGAGACTGAAAGATGATCGCCAAGCTCTGTCTTCTCTAGAAGAATACGGGCGCATGAATCCAGGCATCCGCATGGACACTTTCCTGTGGGTTTACCCGCAGGCCATAGGTCTGGGACATGCTGGAGGGGTAGAGACTGGCTCGCTCCTCTCCCCTGCTGTTTACTCTTTGGACACTTGCAGGAGAATAAGACGCTAGTGCTTGTCTAGCACTAAGCCCAGGCTTTAATACTTCATACCGTATTAAATGCAATGCATCGATTTTATAGTCACACTTGATGTGTGTGTTCATTTGCTCCTCCCAAGCGTTATTTAGAATAGAATGACAGTGAATGATCCTTAAGTGTAACTGACATGTCTGTAACATTCCTCTACCGAGTTTTTCACACTGCAGTCTGTTTTGGACATTGGGTATTTCACTTGTGATTCCACTTAATGGACATTGCTAGTGTTTTTATGCACTGTGGAAGTTATACTGTACCCAGATGTGCAGGTTTATTTTAAAATATACCCAGTTCTAGTAAATCTACACACTATGGCTTCGAACATGACCTCAAAAAAACAAAAACAACAACAACAAAAAACAACAACCCACCAAATGCTTGTGTTTCCACTGCATTTTTCACCATTTCTTCTTCAAATATAGTAGGTCACCCTCAACATGATGTTTCTATACAGGCATTTTATGTGGCAACTACATTAAATCTCTGTCTACTTTGTAATTAAGATATTCGTGGCTGAGAAAAGAATCTGTAATTCATAATAACTTCTAAATAAAATCCACAGTAAATTAATCATTTATCTAATAGTAATGATCATTATTGTAAGAGTTCCTCTCCTAATTGTCCTCATCACATTAAAGCAGCCTATGTGTCACGGCTGGAGCCTGCTTTGGGCATGGCGTACACCTCACCTCTGCTCTTCAAACTTCAGGAAGATCACCACCACATGTGAACACAGCCCCACTGATCTTACCCACTCCAGGACTCTTTCCTTGGGTGTAGGGACATGTTTTATGTTTTCACTAAGAACGCAAGACTCTCCATAAAAAGTGCATGAAGCATCAAATGAAAGACCTCCAGGCTATGACTCAAGGTAGACAGGAGTCAAAAGCTCACCTGTGCAACCCGATTCAGCCGAGAATGCTATCTATAAACGCTGCATATGACATTCCTCTGAGAATATTAGGAAAATGAGAAAGATGCCTTGCAAGTGAGCACAGGTGTTAACCAAAACGCAATGCAGGGTTCATATTTTCTTTGCATAATGCATGTACATCACGCCTCTGTGTGGGTGCTCTGTCCTGGGCCTTTCGTTGTAGGAGAGGCGAGAGGGCAGCCTGGTTCTAGGGTCTGTTTTTCTGCACATAGTACAACGCCGTGTGTGTGTGTGCGTGCGCGTGCGTGCGTGTGTTAGGGAGGACCTCCACCTGCAGTAAAAGAATGTCCTAGGAGTTGAGTATTTCAACTGGAAGCTTTTGTGGATAAGGAATCATTTCTGAGCTGTACTGTAAAACAAGAATGTGAGAAAACATTTAAGGGGAAAAGAATTGAATCCAGTGTGAGGCAAATCGGATCCACACTACCGATCTACGGTGCGTCGCTGAGGCGGCAGGGCTCTGCAGTGGTGGACGCGCTGACCGGACGCACTGACCGGACGCGCTGACAGGAGGGGGGAGGGGGAGGTCCCCCTGTAGCACCGTGCACAGCAACCTGCCCCAAGTCTGTGCTTCCTCCAGTCTCATTCCTGAGTCTCAGGAGTGACAGAAAAAAAAAATCATTGAAAGGGAAAAGCCAGGCCTTAAAGGATTGATTAGAATAGTCATCTGTAATGGTATCCACTGGTGGTAACTGCTAAGAACGGTGAGACAAACTTTGAGATATTATGTCTCATAGGTGTGTGTGCTATAATATAAATCGAGACAGTATAAACGTATGTGTATGGGTCTATTTTAAGTGAGGAAATGTTACACATAAATAGATAGATAGATAGACAGATAGATATCACAGTCATAGATGTATTCCCATATTCGTTTAATAATGATTGGAACAGACTCAGTTCTGACGTGAATGCCGTGGCTTGTCGTGCTAGTTAGCCCACGTGCCTGCCGCACACTCGGGGCGGGGGGAGCGGCCCGACCTCCCAGGCCTACATTCCGTCACCCCGGGTATGTAGAGACCGCAGGGGGAGGCATTGGGACACGAAGGATGGTTTCCAGTGCGTGGAGCTCTGTGGCAATGAAAACCACCACGCTGTAAGAAAGATCCTAGACTGGAGTTCATCTGCCAGGAACAACAGCCAGGCACTTCCTGTGCTACTCATCCCTTTTCCTCTCAAAGGAGTTAAATCCGTGTGGGTGAAGTCCAGAATCTTCTGCCTGGTAGCTGTCAGTAGTGAAAAGGAATGCAAGGATCTCAGTAAGTATCTCAGTAGTTTAATGGCTGTAATGTGTTCTTATGCATGCTAGGAGAAGGATGTGTACATTCATTTGAGTTGCACTAAACCAGCAAGAACTAAAAAATATTGATTACAAAAATGAATTTTCTATGCTGTTAGAAGAGATTCCTGTGACTTGCTATCAAGCAAATTATTTGGGATTTTCTGTGGGCCGCAAGGCAAGATATTTTTGGATCTGATACATTTTATTATACATTAGGGGTTTCTGGTAGTCATTATGCATAGATTTTAAGAAAATCATCTTACAGGCAATTCCTGACATCAGTAGTGGTTATTCTGGCAACATAACCGATTTCTCTTTCCCTGGCATCTTGCATTTTTATGTTTTATTTATGTACCTTCTGACTCCTGAGGACTAGTTGTGTTGTAGGAGTTGGAACAGAGGGGAGATTGGGTCACTAGAGTTTGCTAATTTGCTTTAGCTGAAGGAAAGCAAGCCCTCCACCTCACAGCCCGGGGCAAGGAGACCCCAACGCTGCGAAACCCTAGGACAGACGTTTGCTCCTGATGACCCTATCTCAGAGGGATGGCTCCCTGCTCCTTGTGAAAATGGCTCTGGCTATTAAAGGTGGAAATCAAGCTTTTAAAGTATTCACACATCAGAGCATTAGGAGAAAGAGTCATTTTCCCCATGTACTGAAATCTAAAGAAAAGCACTTCCAGAAGGCCAGTCAAGCTCGGGCTTCAGGGCTTCCTGGGCAGTGTTTGCTGACTTCCTTCTGGCTTAGCAACAAGTCTTGGGGTGGGTGAGGCTGAAGCTCTGAGGTCAAGTGAGTGCTTGCCTTTGTGAGGACCTGCGTTCAAGTCACGGCACCCTCCCACGAACACACAGACTCGCTGTTCACTCATTAATCAATGTAGGAAGATGCATCAAAAGAAAGAGGAGAACAAGAAAAATTAACAAGATTTTATGAGCTCAGCTTTCTCTAAATAGTTCACCAAATTTGCCATATTAGCATGTCAACTTAATAATACACTTTTGTGATAAAAATCACTTTGAACTTAGAACATCAAACTGAATGTGAATGGCCGAGCTAGTTGATTATACCCATTCACTTATTTTTGTGCCAGTTTAATGGATAGTTTCTAATGCCTATTTTTGTTACTAAATGACCCCTTGTCATAGCAAAAAAATAAATAAATAAAGCAGTTCAGTAGTTTGCAAGCACTGGTTAAAGAGCCAGAGTTCTCAGCACAGCAGCGTTTCCTTGTGGAATGCAGTCTTCTGGAGCTGGCTTGCAGAAGGGGCTGGAGGTTTCGCGCAGCTCTCTTTCATGCAGGTGCCCCAAGCCTCCATTTTGATGGCTTACCCTTGGGGTAGGACCACAGTCCCTTAGCATCATTGTCATGGGTGAGCCACCGTTTCCCCACTATAAGTGCTCTCCGTCTCCCCGCCCCCTCCGCCCCCGAGAGGCCCACCGTTGTCCCTGATGTGGACATGAGAAAGGGAGCTAGAACTTCTCAGACCCTCCTGGCTGCCAGCAGCCTCTCTGCAGAGCCCTCCGAGACCCGTCTCCATTTCCATCACCTAGAAAATTGCCTTATTTTCTTGTTTTCAAATTCTCATTTGAAATTCATGTTGATTACAATCAGTATTACTGATAAAAATCAAGATAGCATTTTAATTAATATGTAAAAATGTGTAACTATTTCCCAAATTTGGACTCAGTTTGATTCTTAAATGTAAATGTATCACAATTACAGAGAGATTTATGTAAGCCACCGTTTGCTTTTGGGTATATAACTTAAACAAAAATTCTTACCAGAACTCAATGTAATTTAATTCCCACATTCATGAGCCATGAAATCCCTACAGTGAAAGCCCTTAAACTTTGCTTAGATCACCTATTCTGTTCAATTTTGTCCATTATTGCCAAGTCAAAATATAAACACAATGACCAGAATTGTGTTACATAAAAGCCCTCATTAACACTTCATATGGAACAATGTTTCATTTAGTCCTCAGAACAATCCAGTGAACTATATAAATGATTACTCAATCACCCCATGAGGGAATGGGCTTGAAGGAAGTGACAGGAACTGCCCAGGGCTAAAACTCTTGATGATCTAATTCCAGCCCCTTAGCAAATTTCCATTGCTCTGTCAACGTAGCATATCATTTTCTTCTTACACCAGATTTGTTTGTCAATTAACAAAAACTCTAATTCACAGGATGTTCTACCTCCCAATGTCCAAGTAGGAAATTTTATATTATGACTGAAACTACCACAGAAGTAGAAAGCAAGACTTTATTGAATCACATATTTTGTGTGAGATTAAGCAGGTCACACAGAAGTGCTTGTCTGTCTATATGTCATGTATCATTTCTATCTCTGCTATTCTGTATAAAATGGGAATATCTGATCGTTTTCTTAGTCATGTCTTAGAAACTTAGGAATTTCCTTCATTAGACTTGAGTCAGACCAAGGAATAAAATAGTATGTATGCATGGAGATGTCAAAATGAGTCCTCCTACAAATATTGTTAAGAAAAGTTTCTCCTCAGACATGTTAGAGTACTGCTTCAATTTGTTCTCTTTCACGAATAAAAAAATGTATGTGTGGATCATCCTTTCATTTTGTTTCTGTTCAATTTTAATAATATTTATTTTCTGGTAAACAAATCACAAAACAATAATGTTCCTCCTCTCATTTTACTGAAGGTAACCAGTGTACATATTCAACAATTATTTTAGCCTTTCTTGTCTTAGTCTATAGAGTTTTCCAATTTAAGTCTTATATGTCTACTATTTGTGAACTTCAAAAAATTGTGTACATTCCAAATGAATGTGTGTTCAGTTAAAGAGAAGATTTTCTGGGAGTTTGTTGAAGGAGAGGATGCTGTTCCTGATTTGAAAGGGTTAAATTGACCAGATTTCAAATAAAGCACACATAGTAGAAATGTTGAAGTCCTTTCGGTTGGTTTTTGTTTGCTTGTTTTGTCAAGTCTTGGGGCTTGAACTCAGGGCCTGGACACAGTCCCTGGGCTCTTTTGCTCAAAGCTGGTGCTCTACCATTTGGGACCACAGTGCTACTTCCTTGAAATATTTTTTAAATGATGTCTACATATTTATGCCTTTTCAGCAACTAGTAATGCAAATACTGATAAATTAAGAGTAAGCTTGAACATAGTTTTCCACTTCAAACACAGTGTTGATGTCGGGATAAGATTCTACACTGTGACTTCTTATTATTGTTTTTCCTTCAAAATATACATGCAATAAAAATTGATATTTTTCAACAACAAGGTAATCATTCATCTGGGTTCAAACTTACAATCGTAACAAAAATAAGGGAATAGATTTCACATTAAATAGTAGGTAAAACTAATAAAAATACAGGATCTGTAAATTCAAAATTTCTCAAATGGAAAAGCAATTCATTCTTGGTGACAGAATAAAATCTATAGAATTCTAGTGTGAAAAATTTAAAATACACTGAGAAGGAACAAGTTACTAATACCAGAAATGAAAGTGCTGTCCACTATTACATTCATAACGAGTAAGATTATCAACGACTCTACACACGCATACTTGATGAGCTAGTGTCAATGAGCAATTGTTTGCCGGCTGTCCTGTTGATCTCACAGGAGAAATAGATAACTTGAATAAAGCTATAACTATTAAATCAATTTAGTAACTTTATGAAGTGGAAATTGCCTGCTCCATGCGGATTCATTGGTGAATTCTACCCAACTAAGATGACAAATACAAGTTTTAATTGTTAGTTTCTCTTGTTAGGTTTTTCTATTGTATTTTATTTATTGGATCTCTCTTACATACCTATTATCTATTAATATGTATATGCTTAAAGTATCTCCTTCCATAGTTTTTCTTCCCTGTATTTTAGGCAGTTTCTATTTCAACAGATATTTGTAATACATACATATATGTATATGTATACACACACACACACACACAGTGTATTTCATGACCTATCACTGAAAACTCAAATTCATGTGGCACTGAATTTTCTTCCTCACCCTATGTTCCCATATGAATGACTGAATACCAAGAATTTACCTCTTGGGAATTTGAGAATGGTTTGAAACTTACGAACAAGAAAATACAGAGAGTCACTCTGAATTACCCTGCCTTAAGCAGATATGCATAGTAAAAGAGTATAAAAAAGAAAAAAAAATCATGGCTCAGTACAAGTCATATTTGTGAAGTGTAAATACAGGAGAAGAAGCACTGAGAGATGGAGCTAAAGGCTTGTCGGGAGGCAAACTAACTGCCCTCCAGAGTCCAAAGCCCAGCACCGGCAACGTGCGAGGAAGCCGAGAGAGCCTCCGGGCTGGGATGGGATTTGAACAGATAATTGAATGATATGGAATCACAGCCTTGCAAAGCTGCCAGAGAATTTTATATGACTCTGTTAATACTACAGAACTCAATTCCTTGCAACTCAGGCAGGAAGCCATGAACACACAGGGAGCAGCTCCAACGCTCAAGATTTAGAGTAGAAAGAGGAAGAAAATTCTACCAGCTATATTGTTTGAGAAAGAGAGAGAGAAGCAAAGAGAGAGAAAGCAGCACTCATTGATATTTCCTTTAAGTGCTGTTGTATACGTGTTTCTATTACTTCTTATCATCTGCAGTAATACATCTTTATAAGTATAATTGAATAAAGTGCCACCACCCATATATATTCCCTGCCTGGTTAATGACTCTAATACTAATTGGAAAGCTACTGCAGCATCATAATTCTATCGATAAATCGATGTATTTATAGAGATGCTATCAGCAACCAACTCATTGTTTGGACCCAAGACCATTTTAGCAAAGGGCAGTGAAGAAGGGAAGAAAAATTCCTTCCAAAGCAAAAATTTCCTCCTTCATTTGAACATACTTTTTTGTGTGTGTGTAGAAAAAGCATACTTACTAAAGTTGTTTTCCTTTCGCTTTTGAAAAACTGCTTTTTCTTATTTTTAATTTATATAATATTTCTTGGTTACTGCATTGTAACTAAAGCCTTAAATAGTCCATGTGAAAATGTATTTCTGCTTGGGCCACTGGCCTTCAGGTATATAATACAACTTTAATTACATGTGAAAGATGTTAGGTTTCCAAAACTCCTTAAGAGTGATCATAGCAATTGCAAGACTAAAGCTCTTTCTTCCCTTGACCCTTCCAGCTATCCTAAAGAAAGTGCTCTTGGTTTGCAGCTCACCTCCAACATTTCGCTGCCAATCCAGCGAGGGCAGGGAGAGCTGAGGTTTGAAAACTTGGGGGTTTCAGGGCATCATTTCCTCTTGCATGGGGTGCACACAGGTTGTTCTTCAGTGCAGCAAGCCTTGCAGCGATGGCCCGGGATTCTATGCCGTCGCTGCCTTGGAGCCAGACGCGGGTGGTGTGGTGGCCAGGCCTGGGCGCTCAGCAAGTGTGACAGTGGGTAAGCGCTGAGGAAGGCTGGCATGCCGCCTCGTTCCAGAAGCCTCCCCAGGAAAGGAAAAGGAAGATGCAACATCACTGCATGACGAGCACACAATGGCGACTGAGCGACAACTGGGTGCCAACTTGGCCGTTATTTCCGAGGATGACAGAAAACACAACAGAAGCCTCTGCTTGTGACAGAAGATGATGACTGGGTGTCCCCTGTTCTTGGCAGCATCAGTGGAGGGGTGACAGAGGTCCCGTGGTGGTGGGGGCAATAAAAAGGGGGGGGCGATGCAACTAGGCCACCACCCGCCCACAGAGCCAAATAGCCCGAGCAGCGGGGGGTGAAAGGGAGATGGGCAGGAAACCCAGCTGTGGTCAGCACGGATGCACAGAGCACGGGGACAGGAGGGGCAGAAGACGGTCACGACAATCTGCGAGGGGGAAGAGGCCAGTGTCACGCGGACACCATGTGAAGGACATCACAGTTCTTCCCGTGAAGACAGGGCGCATCGCTAGCCTTGAAATGAAGATTCCAACAGGGAATGCTAAGACAGGAGGGGGTGCAGGGAGGGAGGGGTGAAGGGGGACAGGGAGACAGGAGGGGGTGCAGGGAGGGAGGGGTGAAGGGGGACAGGGAGACAGGACGGGGTGCAGGGAGGGAGGGGTGAAGGGGGACAGGGAGACAGGAGGGGGTGCAGGGAGGGAGGGGTGAAGGGGGACAGGGAGACAGGACGGGGTGCAGGGAGGGAGGGGTGAAGAGGGACAGGGAGACAGGACGGGGTGCACGGAGGGAGGGTTGGAGTGGGACAGGAAGCCGGGACGGGGGTTGTGGCATGATGGGGGAGGATTGGATAGGGGAATTATCCTATGTGCAGCTCAAATCCCCCCAGGATTGGCGTGGCCACCGCAGTGAGGTCCTGCCCATGCCTTGCGGGACATGATGAGATCCACGCCCTTCTGGATCTTCAGATTCCGCCGTTGTGACTTGGAAGAGTCAGAATTTCAACTCTCTAACGTCACTTGGCTTCGGAACGCCCGTGGGGACGCTGACTGTACTCGCGGTGGAATGAGGCTACGCAGATGAAAGACGCAGCGTGGAAATCAGGATTTACACAGCTGAGACATGCAGCCAAGGTCGGTTCCAGAACTCAGTGGCGAGCGCCCAGTTCTCACGATGCCCAGAGCTGAGTCTCCAGCTCCAGCCCTTCCTTACGTGCAGGTCCAAGTCCAATGTCACCCCAAATGTCCCCCAAAGGAAAAACCTTCCAACCACAGTGCACACTCAGAGGTCACGGGACAAAACAATTCCTTCACAGCGTGACAAATCTCAACACTCATTTACTGAATCAATTAATTGCTGGTAATCAAGTAAACAAATTGAAAGGAAAACTGCTCATTGGGAAAGGCTACCAATGTGCTGGGTAGCGTGGGTTTGAGGGACCTGTGCATCATTCAGAGTCAGACTTTTTTTTTTTCTTTCTTAAAATCCTGTGTGTTGCTTGGGTAAAAAAATGAGAAAAGAGAAAATGACATTGGAGGTTTTGAGGCACTGGATAATCGTGTCCTTCCACGAGAGCCATCTAACGTTACCAGAGTCTTAATAATAAGATGGAAATCTTCAGGGAGCAATCATAAACAGAGAGCAAAGCGTTGGTGTTAATCACAGTGAAAGGAACCATTAATTATCTCCGCTCATAGATGGGAATCTGATTATTTAGATGGCGAAGATAACCCACGGGACAGACATTATTTAATTCAGAAGAGCTTAGCGTCCCATACCAAATATGCTAAGCATTGAAATTTGTAAAGTGAATACTTTGTAGCAAAACTTTTCCTATGTCGATTGACTACTTAATGCCTTTGGTAATACTAGAATGCAGTATCTGCGGTGCTTCTTATTGAAAACCATTCCCATCTTCCAAAATCAGCACCGACATGGGAGGAGGAAACTGAACGGGGGAGGTCAGTGCGATGCTGTGATTCTTCTCCAGAGCGGGGTGACCCCTCGGAATACCCCCGCCCAGGGGTGTGGAAACCCACCTCTGCCTGGCAGCGTCGCCCAGCCTCTCCCCCACGCGCTCCCGGGGGGGGCAGAGTCGCCCACCAGCCGGCAGGGTCAGGGCAGAGCCGCCGGAGGCATCTTTGATTCTCCTTAGCACTTCACTGCTCCAGGTGCCAGGGCAGCAGCAAAGCTGATAGATGAACCGACCCTCTTCTGCTGAAGTTTGTAATTGCACCGTGCGGATATAATGACGCTATTTATCAATCACTTATGAATGAATCTTCATTACGGAAAATTGAACTCCGTCTGAGCAGATCCCGGTGGAATGTAAATTCCAGTGTGAAAAGACTTGGTGGTCGTCATCCAGAACTCAATGACCTTATTAAATAAATAATGTCAGAATCAAACGATATAAAAATGTGACATTGAAAATGGGCTATGGCATGTTTATACAGTCTGATCGAGGAAGATTTGCAGGCTAGAGGCAAAACACGGAAGCTGACGGGGGAGAGGCCGCAGCGGAGGGAAGAGAGAGAGAACCAGCAGGCATCTATTAAGCTAAAGGAGAAGGTGTTGGTGGCAAAACGATGATGGAAACAGGACTTGGAGGAAAAGCTTTTAAGCTTTGCTGTAGGGCTGACGAAAGCAATCTCTCCCACTACTCTCCTCTAGGCGCCACTCCTTAAAAATGGAATGTGTTCAAGTTTATTTAGAGTTATATGTCGGCAGTATAGTGAGAAAGAAAGGCTAGCTTAGTATACAAAATTTGGAATCACCGGTAACCAACAAAATTCGCACAGAATTCGCACAAACTGAGCCTCGATAACTTTATCTAACAGAGAATAATCTGCGATGATTGTGCAACCAGTGTCCAGTGCGGGATGCCTGCCGTCTTCCCTTACCACACGGGCTTAGGCTGCTTCCAAACCCGGCCTCGCTTCTGCCACCGGCGGGACGTCAAGCGCAGCTCCGCGGCAACGAGGGCCGCGACGACCCGCGACCCACCACGCTGCACTGCCGTCAGAACCATCGCTCCCGGTTACAAGCCAGTCAGTGGTTTGGGGCAGTCATGCAGGATGCATCTGGTGTTGACCTTTCGGGGTGCTCGGTCACAGACACCTCAGGTTCATCCCGAGGGCCCCACGTTCTCACGGAGCAATACCTGTCTCAGAGCAGTACCAGTTTAATCTTTCGGCAAAATGATTAGTTTAACGAATTCAAGAAAATGGCTAACACATCCGCCTCCTATCACCCACCCCAACAGCAGATCTCATCATAGATGAAAAGTAATAAAGGTCAGTGAAGTGGTACCCTCAGATTCTGATGCTGCTATCCCGGGAAACGGAATCCCGAAGGGAGGATGGGGAGACGCCGGTGCCCGGGTCAGAATAAGCAAATGCATTCTGAGTCTGAAAGGGATAAAAACACAAGTGGATGTCTTCGTTAAAATATAAGCACCAGAAAAATTACATTGTAGGGAGTTGTGACGTCGAGGTCAGAGCGTGGAGCTCTCCGTGGCTCCAGCGGTCCAGGGGGTCACAGTGGAGAAGCCACTGGGCTCCGAGGAGCTGGGTCTGGACCGGAGACAGACTTCCCCATCTGTCCACATCTGTCCAGACAATGACTCAGGAGATCCAACTATGTTCTCAGCCATCATGCTGGGGAGATAAGGAGGAGAAAACCCAACTGTCCTTGACGATCAAACCTCCAGTAGTTCTCTGACTGTGCACATCGAGACTTGCTAGGTGGGTTCTTTCTACCATGTGTTCTCTAAGTACTTTGGACGTTGACACACACAGAAGAGTGTTACGGATGTGAATTACATCAGGAGCCAGCTTTTTAAATTGAATTTTTATTATCTACAAGTACTGTGCAAAGGAGTTGTCAAAGGGGTACAGTGCATCTCCACGCATCTCACGCTCTTCCTTATTCTCCCCAATCCCCACCCCCAGCCCAGCCCTCCCCCCAATTTTCTTAATTCGACAGGACATGCACAGCTTGTCTTGACTTCATTCTCAAATCCTCCCTCTCCTCATTTGTCTCATTTTTATGAGTTATACGCTTGAGGTTGATACTCTCAAAAATTGCATGAACATAGACAATGTTGAATACTATTTAGAAACACATTCAAGTATGTATCTCATGCCACTTAATCACAGGTTAGTGACAATAATCACATCTGGGCCAATTAAAATGCTGTTCTTCTTTTTTTTCCTTCTTGTCTCCGCACCTTGTTTTCCTGTTCTCCACCTGCAGGAGGATCGTTGCCAAAAGATGGGCTAACCTTTACCTGGCTGCCAGGAGGACTTCCTGAGCATGTTTGCATGGAATTCAAATGTGACTAGAGACAAGGGTAAATTATCTGAGGTGAGTTTGAAGGTAAACAGCTGTCGGTGAACCGTGGATCATCTCGAAGGCATTTGAAGCTAACATCGCTTTCAAAGGAAGATTGTTTTGCCTGCCGAAAGAGATGCGGGCAAGGACACTGCACCTGCTCGGAATTTGTTGTCTGTGATTTATAAATTCCTTATGGAAGGAATGTAAGTTGCTATTGTTTTTTTTGTTTGTTTTTACATATGAGTTTTATATAAAAGGTGCTGTACTTTGTGTGGAGAAGAAAAGCAAAATTCCAATTTCCGCAGAGGAATGGTAAGACACCGACGTTCCTGCCATGGTGACTGAGTCCTCAGGGCTGAGAGCCACTGGGGAGCGGGGGGGAGGGGGAGGGAGGCTCAGTGTGCTTCCCTTCCATTTATAAAATGGGATCTTCAGAAAACTCAGGTTGGGATAAATAAGGCCTTCTTTCATGTGTTCCAAATCAATATCATGGTGTTTATTTTCATGTACCCAATGAATCAAAATTCTATTTCTTTTGTTGCTGTTTCTAATCCATGAAATATGAGGTAATTATCAATCTTGCAGATGAGCGGCTGAGAATTGATTTTTTCCCCCTTAACATTAAACCGTTATTTCCAATGTGCGATGTATTTAAACTGAATTGTCAAGAATTTCTAACACTGAATCGTCTCATATTTCATGCCGGTAACTCAATATTTGAAATTCTAATCTGCTTGGAGTATAAAGCCAAAATCTCCACAACTGGCTGCTATGTTTTAAGGAAAGTAAATGTTAGATAAAATGGGAAGGGCTACGGGAGAAAAGAGAGGCCATGAGGCAGTAGAGCTTGAGGAAATAAACGCAGAAGGAAAGGAGCTGAAAGGAGGTTTGAAGGTGGAAAGAACAGCAAAGGACGGAGAGAGTTCCTGAAGAAAGACTGCACGGAGCCTAAGACTGCACGGAGGAATGAGAGAGGAACTGGGTGCCGGAAGGAAAAATCTGGAAGGAAAGGCGTGGACTCTTGGTGCGTAATTCTTACAGTTAAGCTGTGGTTGGCTACAATTTGCTTCTCCTTTGTAGGCTTTATTTCCACCAGGCCGCGTCTGCCTGTGCTTCAGTGCCTTTCCCTCCTCTGGACTTTCCGTACCTGAACCCCTCCCCCGTCTCTCTCCCCACACAGGGTGGGACCCTGCCAGCTGTCCCATTTTGCAGGGACATTTTGAAAACTAGGATTACATTTTAAATTTTACTCCACGTCTCTCATAGATGGATTCTGACATCCTCCCTGGTTTCCTGCTTCCTCCTTTTTGCTGAAGTATGAGGTCTCCAAACCTTTGTGCCTGCCACCAGGACTCAGGCAGTTTAGAGCATGGAATCGTGATGCCACGAATAAGTCGCTAAAGGGGTGCGTCTGTGTCGAGAATAAAATGCATGCACCTAGGAGAGATGCAATTCATGATCTATAAGCAGTTTTAAACTACTTTTTCTGTTGTTTTTTTTCTTCTTTTTCCTTCCTGTGTACCTGTGAGTGAGACATAATCAGCTTGCTGCCTGGGCACGATGCTGACTCAGCACTCCCTGAGCAGAACCAAGTCCTTTGTGCATTAGGTCATCGAATTAATTCCCCTTAGCATCCGTAAAACTCATTTACTCTATGTAGCAGAACTTTAAATATGCGATTTCCCCCCATCCCCGTTTCTGTAGAATTTGAGTTTCTAACTATGATTATAGCTAGCTCCACTATAAATACTTCTGCTCGATTCCCCTTCGATTGCTTCCATGGTAAGGAAGAAGAAAAAGTATTCGAAACACAGACAGTACATCCCATGAACATATACATTATGATTCGATAGCACTCAACAAGAGAAGTAGAGAGAGCCGGAAATTGGTGAATCCAGGTTTTCAATGCTAGCTTCAAAGCACGTGGTTAAATAAACAGGACTGAATGAGGACTAATTCGCCTCACAGAATATTTAATCTTTAGAGGCCTGAAGAGAGAAAAGATCAAAGTAAGTGATTTGCACGCGTGGGTGCCGTTTCGAATACTTGAATTTCTATATGACCTAATAGATGATAGCTAACATTTCCGAGAGAGAGACATGGACTCCTCGAAGTCACTGCTGGGAAAGCTATGCCTGGAGGGCGTAGGACCTAGTGGTCCATGGACCGTCCCTCACTTTCCAGTGTCCCCGCTGAGACACGCTCTCACTAAGCACTTGAGAACATGCCTTTGGCTTGTTACAGCAGCCAAGAAGCTTCCAGAAGCTTCTGGGGGGAAAATACAAAACCAACATTGCAGGCAGAAAACTAAGGTGAAAGACATTTCTAAACTGGAAGCATCCATCACCTTGCGCACATGTGGGTTAGGTAAATACCTGCCTAAATTAAGAACCGTGCTTCTTCTAAGTGAAATGTATGTTTGCCTTGGTGATAGTTCTAATGTGATCGTAAGTCAGCATTTTACCTTATGGTCCAAAAGGTTTATGCATTAAAATTGCTCAGGTAAAGGACAGGGTCTTCTTGTCTCATATTTTCCCCTGGAAATTGTCCTTACGAAGATTTGAGCCTGGCTAGAAGTAAAGGGGAAACAAAGCAGAGGAGAAGCCTGGGAATGGAGGGGAGAGAGCACCGTGGAAAGGCGCAAAGGGAGGGCGGAGCACGAGGCCCTCTGCCCTGGAGGGGCAGCCGTGCAAACCCGCAAGCCCAGCGCTCCCGCGCCGCCCCTCCGCGCCTCCAATTACAACTCCGCCTGCAGCTTCAGATTACCAGAAATCCCAGGTATTAGCGTTCGATGAAGACAGCATTTCTTTCCACCAAGAGAGGCAGTCTTGGATCTATTCACCGAACAATAAATTCAGTGATTATGTTGAAGACGTATTTTCAGGACACGTATGCAATGAGGCAATTTGTATGCAATTATGAAACATTCCTTCATGCTCTGATCTCCCCTATTATAATTAGTAATTACATTTCCTTCAGTAAAAAAAAAAAAAAAAAGAATCCCCCAGGAGATGTAGTTTTAACAACCAGTGAAAAAGGGAAGTCAATCGCTTCATTCGGTAGGACACTTCCCTCACTGCCATCTGCATGGGCATTAATCTAAAAAAGAATAAAATAGAATAAAATATAATCTAAAAAAGAATAAAATAAAATAAAATAGCCTGAACCGCCTAGGAAGGTTTCTGTCTTTCACAGAGCTGATGTCCGTGGCAGAAGCGAATGGAGAGGTGTCGTTTATCTCTCCCTCCACCTCTGAGACACGTGTGTGTCTCTTTGGGCCTTTTGTGTACTTGGCGTGTTTAATCCAGCACCAGCCGGTCGGTCCCTCCGCCTTTCCCTCTGCGAGGAGCGGAGAGCACCAGTCTCAAAGGGCAAAGGCCTGCCAGGGCCTGCCCGGCCGCCCGCCATCTCCACGAGGCCTGAGGGGGGCTGGAAACCCACTCTGGAGGGGGAGGAATGAGCGAGTGAACACCCCACAGCGTGGGCGCAGACCAAACCGGACCGAAGGCATCACCCCTCCTTCCGTGGTCATTGCTGGCGAACCCGAGCCGCATCCCTGCATCCGCGGACTTGTCACGTTCAGTCCGTCTTCCACAGAGTGACCAAAAGCCTTTCCTGAGAGGTTTGCACTTCGCCGCTCACAGGGGGCTAGAAATATAAAGGGAAAGCAGTGTGCTTTCAGGAGAACACGGGCGTGCAAGGAGAGCTACAGAGATCGTGGTTAAGAAAATAAACAAAATATGTCTGTACTGAGGGTTTTATTCCCCTATTTGTGCTTTTAACTATTGACAGTGCTCTGCCTTTCTTTCTCTGCTTCTGTTTCTTTCTCGTGAAGAATGAGCGTGAAATTAGTCTGACAATCTGAAAGGACCAGTGGGTAACTTACTTTTCAAAATGAAGCTTTTGATTTGAGTCCTGGATATTATTGATTATTTAATATCATGGTCCTGGATAAAATGCAAAGGCTGTTGAAAAGGGGAATTGCAACACTTATAATGGGGGAAAGCCTGTTTGAATGAAATATTTTTGCTCTTTTAAGGGGAGAGAACTATTTGGTCTATAATGCATTGCACATAAAATAGGACAGAGGGCTGAAATAGAAGCTTTTCTGTAAAATTTCAAGATAAGATAATTTCTGATTCTGTAGAGATACAGGGAGGGAGGGAAGGAGGTGAGAGAGGAGAGTGAGAAAGAGAGAGAGAGAAATTGGTTTCTGGATATGACCACCTGAATGATAAGAACCATATGCCACCAAAGGAAGACTGAGAAAAAAATATTACACACTATTACCACACAAAAATAGCCACACAAATGATACACAGAAAACAAACATCCATAAGGTAAATTCAATCTTTGTCAGTCATATAAGTTTATAAATATTTACATTTAGATATAGATTCGATTTCTAATAATGAGAAAAATCTTAGGTATTTGTTAGGATTTGGGATACATTTCCATTTTCCTATGATACACCTTTCAATTTTAATCCTACCATGATAATGTTATGTATCTATTCACGCATAGTTTCGGTAATAATAAATCTTTCAAGTAAATAGCTAATGTTCCATTTTAAATCTTATTATCTGTAAATATATGTATATTTTATCTATCTATATTACAGATAGGTATATATATGCATAGCTAAACACAAACCCTACTCAGAGCATATCAGTGGTAAAAATATAAAATTAAAATATAGAATTATAGTTAAGATAATGGTGAGTAGCACATCTTGTTTCATCTGGGACAATCTGGGTGGTGTCATTTATCAAACTGTTAATAGTCATCTTATTCATCACCGTAGTCATAATAATACTCACTTATAATCACCTCTAATGATGACTGTTTCCCTCCCAGTGCTGTCTCTCTGTACTTGGGTAGCACATGACTTGCCCCAAAGAGCTCTTTGCCTCTTGGCCTTGGGTTATCCCAGCTGGGGTAATAAACCACTCGAATGCTGAGGACAACCAGAACTCAAAGAACTGGGGACCGACCGACTGTATGAAAAGCACTCCTGGATTGAATTCTTGTGAGGTCATTACAGCTATCACCTTTCCGAGGATTTAAAGCAGTATGAATAACAACTGGTGCCCCAAGTATGAAAGCGTCTACACATAAAATGCTAGCAAGGTGTGCACTTTGAGTAATTATTTATGCCCACTCTCCAACTAGGGCAAAATATTTTACTGCTTGATATTATTCTGTAAAGGAAATATACATATATATTCTTTTGACTCATGAAATGTAAATTAATACCGCTAAGATTTTTGCTGAGATGCACAGTAAATCCTTGAAGTTCAGAATCTTGTTTTTTCAGTTTGTTTGAAGAAAGTAAGCTTGTATACCATAGTAAATACCCCAATCAGGTATACAGCCAGCTGAGTAAGTCAAGGCTTTCAATGTATAATTTGCCAAATGGTTTGGAACCAACATTAATTTTAATCCCTAATGTACATAGTATAATTTGCAAAGACTTCTTACAGTACAATTAAAAAAGTAATTATTTTCTCATTTACAGAAACATCATAAATTATTTTAATGAATGTATAATTGAATGTCTAATTATAGCTTTATATTGTAGACAAGCTGTTTTTGAAGTTTTGTAGTTTAGCGAAAATCTTTCAGCAAGTTAAGTACTTCACACTAAAATAATACATTTAATTAATAAAATATAATTCAAACAAATTAAACTATATATATAAATACACATATACTATGAGATATTCAACATTTTACTCTAGTAAAACCATATCATAAGGCAAAAGCAGAAGTTGTGATCTTAATGTCCACATTCTGGAAAGAAAGCCATTGAGTATGTGTAAACCTCTTGTCATGACAGTGTTGCAATAAAACTTTATTGACAATACCAGATAGGCAAACAAATAGGCCTCCCTGATGCAGGAAGCAAGCCATAATCTTCACATCCTCACAAATGTAAGAATTACCAATCGTTGATAGGGCTTTCAAATTAAGAACCCTTACCTAACATAGTTTCCTGTTCACTTCCCACCAGCTTTCCACCAACTGGATGTTCTGAATAATTGATTATAGATGATGAAATTGTGTGGTGATGAGGTTAAACAACCTGACTACATATTACAAAATCAGTAGCTTATTAATGAAAAGTAAGAATCAGTATTCATTATGTATTATTCTAAATATTATGACACTTGGTGCTCCCAGGCTGCCAACGAAAGCGGAGTTGTAAACAGCTCGGTAATTAATTTATTAGAAAGAAAGAGTAGTAGCAATTCTTCAGGGGATATTCCATATGCCTTTTATTTTGGCTCTCACTTAGAAGTTGGCTGCTGCCGTGGAAGTCGCTGAGCGCTGATGTGGAGAGAGGAGAGGGGGCAGGTTCGCCTCCCACTCACCTCTGAGGTTCCAAACAGTGACAAGAGTTGTGGGAATGACAAGGTCACTCAAGACCCGAAACTGTAAAGCTGAGTCGTAAAGCAGAAAAGTGAATAGATCTTAAGCCTTACTCATTTTGAGAGCAAATACTCGAAGGAAAAGAGACCATTCTAGCGATTCTGACTCACCGTTTATTTTCTCTGGCAGCCATCTATTTTCGACTTCAACACTTGCAAGTGTAGGTATTTTCCGTGCCTCTCTTTTCATGTAAATGTCCCAGACAGAAGATTATCCTTTGACAACATTGGTCATTATCCTCCACTCTCTGTGTCCTTCTATTTCTAAACATGCTTTTTCCTCCCCAAATAAAAATAAAGACAGTATAGCCTCAGAAATCTTAAAAACTCTTTATTGGGAAGATGAGTTCATAAAAAAAAAAGAATTCCATAAACTTTTCAAAGCATTCATGACAGATACATTTATACTAATCTATACCAGATATGTTTTTAAACTTTGAATTGTATGTGTGTACAATATTAAAATAAAAGATATTAAGTTAGAAATCTGGCAGGCACTGGGTTCTACTTTAAGGACTATGGAATATTATTTGGGGTTTATTAGCGATTACTATCAGATATACTAATGTATTTCAACAATAGAAAAACACATGTTCTGACAAAATGAAGGTGGAATAATTTGTAAATAAATAACTGCTAAAGAACATATTGCTTGACAGAAAGTATGCAATTGGGTGTTTAATCACATATACACACACACACACACATATATAATTTATTTATGTATATATGAATGTGTGTGTATGTATGTCAAAGGGCTTGAACTCGGGGCCTGGGCACTGTCCCTGAGCTCTTCAGCTGACAGCTAGGGCTCTACCACCTTGAGCCACAGCACCACTTCTGGCTTTCTGTGATTCATTGGAGATAAGACTATCATGGACTTCCCTGGCTGGGCTGGGTTTGAACCGTGATCCTCAGATCTCAGCCTCCTGAGTAGCTAGGATTATAGGTGTGAGCCACCAGCACTCAGCTTACATATTTATTGAGATAGAAAAATATTGAAAGACCAACAGTTCCTCTTCTTATCCATCAGGCTTCAGATATACACAAGTATCAAACTTTATGTTACTGTGATCTAACTCCAGGCTTTTTGCGTTTGATTAGTCCACTAGATCTTCTCTTACACTTCATCTGGGTCCAGTCTTGGAGTGTTGTCCTCTATGTGCCTCCTGGGGTTGCAGGAATATGCATCTCACCCAGGCCTGAAAAATCACTTTTCTAGCTAAGCCATTGCTCTAGTTCACTTCTTCAGAAATCATAAGCCGTAGCTAGTGGTACTCGGTAAAGATTTCATCCAACCAACTGTCGACTGAGAGCATAATGTCCCCAGATACATAAAAACAAAACAGAATCTATTCCACAAAAAAAATGCCTATTTGTCATGTGATCACTGCTTACTCCAGTGACTGAAATGGAAAATGCATGTCTCCACCACACAATGCGTAATTGTAACTACTTCTGATCTTCTTCTTTTTCCCTCCGTGTGTCTCTGCATACACAGCTAGGTTGGTTTTGTTTCCTGTGACTGAAAGCAGGCTTACAGAGGAGTGTGCCTCATTTTCAGAGGGGAGAAAGCACATCCGCGGTGCACGTGCGCGTCTGCGGAGTTCAGGCGCCATGGGAAGCCTGGGCACAGGCCGGAGCACGGCATTGCCGCGCGGCCTAGCACTTACCCTCGTGGTTCTTAAATAATTTGCAGGCTAGATTCAATGTCGTTTGCATTCCCTTTAAGAAGACAAACCTGATTGGTTTTACTTTCTTCCCTATTTTCCTCGCATCAAGTTTCTATTTACTTTAATTGATTTTACCTTATTTGCAAGTTCATTCGGGGAGCAGTAAAGAAATCCTTGCTTAGAAAATAGACCTTTCTCAGTTACTCAGTTAGTGTTGTTTTGAGATTAGTAAATAATTCTTTCTTTGCTGTTTAACTGCAAAGGCCTAATGTAAGGCCTGACATTTTTAAGCGAGGAGACCATTTACGCTCCACATTTGATACTTGACACAGACTTTAATCCATGACGGAACACACAAACACACGGACGCCATCTCAATAAGAGGAATGGTTTTAAATAGCACTCAGATGGGCACACAGTACCCCTTGTTACCAAAACCATACACGTGTCTCACTTTAGTTCAGGTTCTGCAGGCCACTCTTCTGCATGTCAAACAGCCCTTATTCATTCGACATGTGTTGGATATCCTGTGTGTGTCAGCCATAATGTGGACATGGATACATAGATACACACATGCCCAGGGCACACACATGTGCAGTGCACACTTATACACATGTGCACACACACGCTCTCGCATACACACATGCACACACATACGCACGCACACACACAAAGGCATTGTTCAAGCTTTAAGCCTATCGCGATCAAATGGGCATTTCTTCTACAAATATTAACTCTTGTATAAATTGCTACTAGTGAGGCAATTCACCAATGTGATTATCAATGTTTGAATGAACTACAGCATGTATTTTAAGTTGTGCCGGAATTAGACTGCAGTTCAAGGGAAGTAAATGTGAAATTTATATCAAATTGTAATTCAAGCCACCTAATCAATGCAGAAGGGAAACAAAGACTATGACAAGTCTCCCCAGAAATCAGGTGAAATAAATACGGCCTTTGGGCTTCCAGCTGCTTGAATGCTGGCCTAAACTTCCTGCTCTGTCAAATTTGATAACTGGACACAGGGCACACTGAAAAAAAATTCCTTTTTAGAAGAATAGATGAAGTAGTACGAGAGAATGGCTGCTCAACAAAGCAGTTTATGAATATAGCACATCTCGATCAATGCCACCCCCTTTCAACCTTCTCCCCACCCCTCCCAACCTGCCCCTGCCCTCCCTTTTCTTAATTTTGTAGGATATGTATTGAATTTTTTTCTCCATTTCACAAAGCAGTTTATGTATGCAACGCATATAGATCTGTGTCATCCCTTCAACACGAGTTCTTCTTTTTTCTCTCATTTTGTAGAATTTTTATGTAACATAATTAGTGTCTATCAATGTTAAATCTTGACAAGGAGAAGGGACACTGATGATAACTCCTGAGATCAATGTCTGAGTTTCTAGTATCTCCCCCAACACGCCAAGAAGTGTTGTGCAGACTTTTAAAACTCACAAAGGGAGCGAATGTGCACAGAGCTCAGGTGCTAAGTACCATGATCTGAGAAAGCAAGCATGGAGGAAGGTTGAAACTGTTAGGGGTGACAGAAACTTCTTGCTTTCACGCTACATTCCAGCCAGGCAGTCTTTCTGTTTCCCTCTAGGACCCACGTTATACCTGCCCCGGGGGTTTTCAACACCGCCTGACTCCTCAGTGACCGAGACCACAGTACGTGTGACACACTCCACTGTCCTATTCTTTAACGAATATTTAGTTAGCTTTCTCACCTTTAACTATTAGGATTTTAGTATCTTCCCGAAGTTACAGTCAACAGTGAGAAGGAGATCAAAGCTACTTAGGCAAATTCTGGGGGAAAAATTCTCACATTGCTGAAAACCAACTATCTTTTTTTTCCAACTGCATCTGGCAAGCTTCTCTCTGCCAGAGGAGAAATGAACAGGTGTGTGCAGAGCTGTACCGCGGGGCTAGGTGACCAGTGCACAGCTTGTTGCTTTTCAAAAACCCAACAGGCATTCACTGTAATAATTCCCTGGCCTCATTATTTTCATGTAAGTCAGTGATTATCTTTTGTGATTCCTATTTTCGGTTGAACGGAAACACTTCTAACGGCAGGTCTCCCTCCACCTCATATTTTTCATAGATGTAAGTCCTGAAAATGTTAGAGAAAATAAAAGGCTGTTATTCAAATAATCTCAGGTTCATACGTGTGTCTATCCTGGTCCTTACTTATGGACTTAAACATCTAATGGAATGTTCAAAAACTGGATTAATAGGCATTAAGAAATATGAATGAATCAAGAAAGGCAGCGGTCAGTGTGCGTATGTTGAACAAAAGCCAGTCCCCAGATCGCGTGGGTCACGTGCATCACCCTGCCGGCGGGAAGGGCAGCGTTTGCTTGATGCAGCCTGAGAAGGACTTGCGCCGTGAGAAGGGCTTCAGATGAAATACATCCTACGACAGACCGGAGCTTAACGGTGATTTTAATTAAATGTGCCATTTTTCGTTTTTAATTTGGAAGTTCAAATATGTCTTCAAAAAGAGGAGTGTGTGTTTTGGTTGGTCTCTAAAGGGTCGGGAGCCTGTCTATATTCTTTTATGCATTTTAAAGAGCTCAAGGCATTCTGATGGCGTCCTTGGTGTTTGTCTGTGCATACACATCTTTCTGTGCATACAAAGTAAGGAGTAGATGTGGATACGTGGTAAACAAATATATGTGCAAATACAAATAAAGCATGCCACACGTGTGGTGTATGTAGACTTATCAATATATGACAAATGTTTTAAAAAAAACAGTTCACAGAGATAAGTGGATTAAGTAGAAAATGATTATTGCCAACTCAGTATTACTAAGCTAAGGCACAACACTTGTTATGTAGGCCAATAACTTTTATGGCTTTAGTTTATAAGCCGTTCGTCTAGAACATATACAAAGCAGGAACACATCTTTCTATGGTGAGTTGATAAACTTTTTTTTTCTCTGCCACAGCCTACATGTACATATAAGCACATTGAAGTTTTAATTAATTTTAAGCTTTTTAACCATAATATGCAACTTTGTTCAGTGAGAATTCTTTCTGAATTATTCTCCATGATTGAAATATAAAGGGAATAACACATTAAGAAAATCACATCAAATGATATACTTACACTAATTAGATTGTGTTAGATAAGAGCACATGTAATACCAAGGCATTATAAAAGTAAAGAATATACGACATCAAATTAGGATAAATAGCTTAATCAGTGAGCTGTAGGAAATGATTTGTTGAGCATTGCTCTGTTGGATGAGTTCACTGAAAACACTGGGCTTGGCTATCTCCTCCACACATGTGATATGGGATGAACACAGAAAACAGACCAGGATGGAGATGGAGGCCCGGCTGGGTTGGTGGAGTGCTAACCAATGAGCAACGGCATCACCTTCCACATCTTTGACGCCATCTCAGACCAAACAAAACAACTAGATGGAGATCAACAGAGGTGGACTATCTTTCTACCATGGACATCATAAATAAATGCATCCCTATTTACATTATCTACTTAGCAGAGTCTAAGTCTCATGCCTGTATTTTATCTCTGTGGAAATAAAAGAAATGTAATTTTCATTTTTTTCTCCTAATATACCTTATGTGTAGTCCAATTTCCTATGAGAAACAGTAAGAAATTGAAAGCAGTATACACTCTTCTGTTAGCTCAGGACCGTGGAAAATGTATTCAAAGATATGAGAAAATGTATTAGGATCACCTTGAATTCGGACCCCAGAACTTGGTCGGGTTACGCCCAACTCATCCAATTGGGGTTACTTACCTAGCATCTCTGGACCTTCGGTGATTTGAAGACAGGGTCTGGAAGGCAGCCTCAGTTCATGATCAACCCTTGCAAGCATGAGACCGAGAGTGGGAGAAGACCACGAGAAAGAAGGCAGAGGCTTTCCGCAGGCCCCGGAGCTCAAGCCCTACCTAGAATCTCAGGGAGCAGCCCCTTTATCTCCCTGCAGAGAGGACCAGAGCCTTCTCATGCCTTGGCTCCTAGCATTGTGCGACAGTAAGTATGTGTGGGGGAAGCCGCCTAACGAGTGTAATTCTGTCACGCTCGCTCTAGAAAGTTAACACGTTCGAAGTTGAGGAGACCTAAGTCTAAAAAAGGTATTTAGCAGGGTTTTGATAGAATTTTGTGGGGTTTTATTTTTGCTTTCAGGTTTACTAGATAATTATTAGACACTCACTCCTGATAAATATTGATGATATCACGTCTTTGAGGAAGTTCTAATATACCATTTTTAATTATACTTTATCATATGAAGTAGCCCTAATAAGATACATCCATATGCATACCTTACAGAGCAGATTCCACTGAAATTTGTCTGATCAGCTCCATCATGTTAATGAACTATCGTTAATTATAAATGCTATTAAAGTAGCATTTATATAAAAAAAAAAAGAAAGACTATGATGGTTATGACTCACATGCTCCATTTTATTTGATTGACAGCACTGAAGAGGCATCATTCGGTAGCTGATATGAAAATCATTTCCCATCCTTTCTCTAACTCATGAACGTGTTGTATTTCAGAGAAAAGCTTGTTCACATAGCTTCAGGCCGCTTTAGGGATATCAGCTCGACTGATTTCTGAACGTTAAATCATCTCGGAACCCTAAACAAAATGAGCCCGTGGTGTTCCTGTGCCACTGGAAAGAGATGTTTGCACTAGAACTCTCCATAATTGAATGATAGTGTCAACCCACCAACAGGGCCTTCAGGTTCTGCCTGAGACCCAATGACACACTGTGGGCAGAACCGAGGAGCCTTTGCAGAGAATCTAAGCACAGATTGAGTCTGTCCTGCACCTAAAATAAACCACGTGCCACTGACAACTTCAGCCTCGTTCCATTTGTGTCATCACGGTGACCGTCGCTCGTGTCCCTGCTGATCATCTGGGAATTACAGGGACGTGAGATGGTTTTCCGGGCTCCTCAGAAGCTCCAAAGCCTCTCAGGGGGGTGCCCCAAGTCTTATGAGAGCTTTGTTCCTGCATCTTCAGGGAGCATGGATGTTCCAGATTCACCTGTCCTCCGGGCTCTCCACAAATGGGTTTGCAGCTGTATATATATATTTGCATACACACACACATATGGACACACGTATATACACAAGTATGCACACATCATACACAACCCACACACCATACACAATGCACACACATACATGCACACACAGAGGAACATGATAAATGATACAGGTCTCTAGACAGTCGGACACTGAAGCCAAAGGAGAATGTGCATAGGAGCGATGGACAAAGGCGCAATAGCTATGTTCCTGTGACCATATAAAATAATATTCTATGAAATGAGTAAAGGAAACAAGAGGATTTTTTTTCAGTTGATGCTGTTCCTGTGTTTGTTTTCTTTTCCTTTCCTTCTGTTGGTTTGTATTTGGGAGGGAAAGGGGGGCACCGGAAAGATGGAACCGAGGGCGGCACTCACTGGACACGGTGGAAAGTGAAGTGTGCACCTGTGGGTGGGGACAGGAGGGGAAAAACTGGGAGAGAGAGCGAGGGAAGGGCTCAGAAAGAGTCGCACTCATTACCCGATGCGTGCAACTGCAGCCTCTCTGCAGATCACCTCTACAGGAACAATAAAAAATTGAAAAAGAATATTAGTGGAGAAAAATAAGAGTAAAGGCTCAAACAAGCAATCCCCTCCGGAAGTAAATCATGTGGGTTGCTGCTGCCTTCTGGCTGTTATTTGGAATACCCAGTTATATCAGGGTAGTTGTAGATGCCCATCCGTCCTTCCTGTGTGCACCCAGGGTTGAATTTTAAAAGCTAACTAATGGGAAAATGCACATCCTGCATGTGCTCGTCTCTTTACTCTTATTCAATAAGGCTTTTCTCCCGTTCTAACCGCACTCTCATTTTATTCAATATCTTCAACACTCAAATTAGTACAAGAAAACTTTGATGTGAGTTTTCTTTTGACAGATCACCACACATGGTCTTGCCTGATTCCTTGCAAGGGCAGGAGAAGTAACATCCCATTTGCATTTTATTACCACAGAACTTTAATAAGTTTTCCTTCCAGAGTCCAGAATGGCAATGAGCTCATTCAATCCTAGACTTTAATTGCTGTCTGTTATTTCATAAATAATTTTTAATACAGCAGTGTCCATTTGAATTTTTTGTGTATCCTTTTTGTCCTGAGATTTGACAGTTCTTTGTTAAGGTTTTACACACTGAAACCCTGTTTTCTTACTGGCAACTTCTGTAAGCTTTCAAAAACCTGTGTCTGCTAGTGATACTTTGTTGATCGTAGATTTGGGCACATCTAGCATGCAATGTCCTTGATAGTGTGTCACGGTTCTATTTTCTATAGCTCACCTACATTTTATTGTATCCTTCATATCAAAATGCGTAAGTGGTAGAGCTGGGTTCCTCTATTTAGCCTTGTCCCCTAATTTAGGCAGGGCACACCTGTTGTTTTGCATGGTGCCTCCTTTCTGAGCAGAGCCGTGTAGTTCAGAATTCCACCACGACCTTTGAAGACCACCTGGAGCTGCCTCTGTCCCCCTTTCTCTTTTGAGAGTCAGGTGGTTTGGATGTGACAGGTGCAATGCACACCGGCTCCTGGTGTCCAGATCGGGGACCGGGCCAGGTGTGAGGACCTGCACTACTGAGCTCAGCAGGTGGGCTGTCCCTCGCGAGGGCGGGGGGAGGGGGGAACTTTGCACAGACATGCGGCCTGGCCAGCCCCCCCCCCCCCGAGTCCAGCCTCTGTCCTAGACTTCCTGGGGCTCGCTTTTGCCTCGTGATCTGCATTTTTAAATAACCCTCGATTAGGAGGGGATTCATTTCTGTCTATCTATCTATTATCGATCGATCTATCTATCTATCATTCTATCTATTATCTATCTTTCTATCTATCATCTATCTATTATCTATCTATCATCTACCTATCTATCATCTATCTACCTACCTACCTATTTACCTATTTATGCACAGGTGGAGCACTTTGACCAAATTTACCACCTCCACCAAAATGCCATGGCTCTCTATTTCCCTCCTCTTATTTCCAAATGCAAACACTTGTCGCAGGATGAGTTCATGGACTGGGCTTCCGGTATTTTCTCTGACTCTCAGTAAGGTGATGATTTCCATGAACACCAACTACACAAGGCCTGACACACAGATGGGACATACATACATACATACATACATACATAATACATGCATACATAATGCACACATACATAATACATACAAAATGCATACATACATAATACATACATACATAATACATACATACATGTATATGTATACACACATATGGCATGATAGTCTGTATCTAATCTGGATCTACTTTTCTACTTAAAAGTATAAATATAAGAAAATTAGGCAACTTTCCCCAGAAAACATTAGTTTAAAAAATAAGGTAATATATGTACTGAAATTAGAAAGGAAAAAAAGCACGGGAAATATTAACGGGAAAATTGTAAACAAATGTGGTTTCTCCACGTGGGTGGCGATGGTAAGCTGTGACTTTCAGAGAGTATTGTCTCCGACTGGAGAAGCCCGGGCTTCCAGCTCCTGGCTCTGCGGCCACAGAGCCGAGCGCTGTAGTGAGCAGCCCACCCGAAGACGGCGGGGGAAACCCCGAGAAAGGCGGTCGCTCTTGGGCTTGAAAGGTTTTGTGAGCGCCTCAAACCCGTGAGTCAACAGCTCTCTAGCTACTCCACCACTGACCTCGGCACTAACGTCTGTGTTGAAGCGCTCCATGATCAGAATGAAACAACAACATGTGAATAGATGTTTGGAGCCAGGAACTTTAAGGGAGATGATAGCTGAGATATATTAGTGACGGCTTTTCCTTCAGAGACAATGGTTCCCCACTGTCATCAGCTCACACATTTCCCCCTTGGAGGATCCTGCCAAAGACTGTCTCTGCATTCATATACAGAGCTCGTATTGGCAATCTGCCTCTAACAAAACGCACGAACAGAGAGCTTAGAAATGAGCTGCGCCGGCGTCTGCTCCTCATCGCCTTGGTTCCTCCTAGAATTCTTTCTCACTGCAGAGAAGAGATGCGGGCAGCGCCTGAAATAACCGGAGACAGGAAGTCCTAACCTGGAGTCCACCGTCTGCGTGGATGGATGCGCTTCCTCGTTGGAGGAGAATGGTTCAGAAATGGATGTTCCATTTTAACAAACGGTTTCTCGTGGCCATTGCTAAGATGATGTGATTGTTTTTTTCCTTCTTTAGTCGGTTGATGTGCTGGATAATATTGATTGAATTGCTAACGATGAGGAAACAGTCAAATGATTCTGGGGCACGTTTGCATAGTGCTTGCATAGTGCACAAATTTGACAGATTAGTATTTCATTCAGGTGTTCGATAGATTTTTTTTTTTTATTTCACACATAGCGGTTACCGTTTCTCTTTCCTGCCACCTATGGCTGCATACAGCATATGGGGAAAATGCTCATTATCCTTCTTCTTCCTTTCTGGAGTGGTTTGAGGAAATTGCTGTCATTTCTTCCTTAAGCATATGGTAGCGCTCCCTGAAAGATTGATGCGGGCCATGCACTGTCTTTCTTGGGGAGTTATTGCTCGCTTTCCTTCTCCACTATCCACAGCTACGTCGTGCAATTAGGTCATCTATTTCTCTTTGTGTGCTTCTGTGCATTGTGTCCTCTAGGAATTAGTCCATTTTATTTGTCAAATTGATGGGCTTGGAACTGTGGATATTACACCTTTTTCTTTCATCTAAAGTTCATGGTAGCAATTGGGCTGCTTTACGCCTGCCTTCAGGGTCCTGGTAGATGGAAGCATTCTGCGTCGAGGATGCTGAGACCTCAGTTGCTTGTGTTACTCTATAAAGCTGTCTGGATCCATGTATGAAAGTCAGCCTGGTTCACGTTATCAACAGACATTTACGGAGGTGGCTCCTGGAACCCTGGACGAGGCTTCCGCTGGAGCCGTTCTAGAGGGCGGAGACGCTGGCCTGCCTTGGGTGCTGACGTCCATTCTGCGCATCCGTGGAAATTCCCGGGGCCTTGTGCTGCTGGGGATGCAGAGCCATGGGGCGCTCCTCTCCTCCTGTTTTCACTGCTGGTTTTTAGCGAGGGTCCGGTTTCCCGTTGCGCACACACGGAGTCACAATCTCCCTCTTTTTCGTCTTTTTGCCTCCCAGGACACCAGGTACAACACCATGTCTAGGCACTCTCATTGGAGCAGGAGTCTCAAGACGTTTCTGCTTGATCTGGTACCAAGACCCTCCCGATCTCAGCCCCGTGTAGCTTGTTGTGGCCCTGCCCGGCTGGGAGTGGAGAAGGGGGTCCTGCATGCTTGTCTGCCCGGCTGGGAGTGGAGAAGGGGGTCCTGCATGCTTGTCTGCCCGGCTGGGAGTGGAGAAGGGGGTCCTGCATGCTTGTCTGCCCGGCTGGCCTCACGCTGTGTCACTCGGGCTTCCTGGTACGTGGCCAGCCTTCTTGCTCCCGTCCGTGGCCCAGGCCGCAGACCCCCTGGCCCAGCCGTAGCAGCAGCCGGTGCCGCCACACCTGCCCACGGTGAAGACGGAGTCTTGCTAGCTCTGCCCCCAAGCTGTCCTCAAACCACTATCGCGCTGATGTCCACCCCTGATGTTCACATGCAAAATAATTACACAAATATGTATTCCATTACAAGTGGAAGCCAATACTGGTTACTTGGATTATAAGAGCAAAACGGCCATGTTGTCAACAACTGAAATATGGTTAAAAAAAATGTCCACCCTCGCAAACTGATTCACAAATTCAATGCAATCCCCATCAAAACCCCAGTGGCGTTCTTTATTCTGATAGAGAAGACAATCCAAAATCCAGATGGAATAACAAAAGACATAGAATAGCCAAAGAAAAGCTAAGCAACAAAATGCTGCGGTATCACAATCCCAGACCTGGAGCTCTGAAACAGAGTGTGAATAAATGCAAACAGATTTTCACAGGCACAAAAGTAGACCTTCTGAAGATCAATGAGCAGACTAAAGACCTAGAAACAAAACCATATGCTGACAGTTATCTGATATTTGATAAGGGAGCCAAAGATAGACATTGGACAAAGGGTGAACAAATACAGCACTGAGACTCACTGGACACTCTGTCGCCCATGAACTGTACAACCTGTGGGTGGGGTGAGGGGGAAACTGGGAGAGAGGGTCGAGGTGACATAGTATAACCGGAAATTTACTCTGTGCCTGACTTTTGTGAATTTAACCCCTTTGTTCTTAGCATTTTAAGTAAAGGAAAATAAATGAACGTAAATCCAGCCGGTTGCAGGTGGATCACCCCTGTAATCCTAGCTACTGGAGAAGCTGAGATCTGGAGACTCTTGTATCCAATGAGCAACCAGAAAGCTGCAAGTGGAGACATGGCTCAAAGGGTAGAACGATATAGCCTTGAGCAAAACAGCTCAAGGACAGCACCTAGGCCCTGGGTTCAAGGCCCAGGGTCAGGCTGTGTGTGCACGCACACACATAGGTATTTATAAACTTGAATACTTTCTATATTTTATGCAACTAAAATTCCAAGCAGGAATTAAAAATATGGTTAATGGATATTTTCTTTCTAAATAATGTCATTTGTCAATATAATGATATCCTAGAACAAACATTAATTTTGCATTTCACTTAATTGCAAGATCATAACATTGATTTCTTTTGTATTTAATTATGTGCTTTAATTTCATAACTAACCATATACTATAAAGATAGGAGATAGGAACGAGTTACTACAACTAAAGAAGCACTAAAAAGGAAAGTTGACATGATTCGATTGGATTAATAACCAGTGTATTAGATAAGACTGAAGCAATCCTGTGTGGCAATTTTTGGCTGAAGGCGGTATTCATTGCATATTTCATTGTACCAGTTGAATATTGAAGACATTCACTTTGTCACTTGGTTGTGGAAGTGGAAGGGGTGGATAGCGTGGTAAACTAACTTTCCTACCTTCCTTTCATGTCAATCTACTGTTCCCGCATTCACGACTCATGGTTGTACACCTTGAGACCCAAATTAATTCCGACCTTAAACCAGACCCGAAAGCACTGCAGGGTGGCCGTTCCTCTGGCGCTGCCGTTGCTGTGCCTTTCCCCTCCGTGGTTCTACGTGCGGGCTTCCCCCGCCCCCGGAGGAGCGCGCTTTAATCCTGGTGATACTCTGGAATCACTTCTGGCTGCCAATTAGGGCCTCTACCCAGAGGAGAGACGGAGGCCATCAAAGTGAACCTTCCTCTGCCCTTCATTAGCGCTAACGCTCTTCCTCTGCAATCTCTCCTGTGTTTGGGGATAGAAACGAGGGCGTACGTTTCTCTCACATGGACATGTGGTTTCCGGGCCCACAAAGCAACAGGCTCAGTTACGGAAAAACAGGTCCCAAGCACTTGTCCAATTCAGAAGCTTTAATTCTTCACTTAGGACCCGTCAGCACCGAGACCCGACGTCGAGCCCTCCCTCCTCCTCGCTTGCACAAGGTTGTCCTGGAGAGCTGGGGCGGATGGGTATTTTAATTCACATACACACGAAATCATATTTTTATTTTATGGATTGCTGACAATGTGGTCATCAAAATGACACTGAATCTTATGGTGTTTAGCTTGTAAATTGAATGCTTTATAACATTAGAGCAACCAAGACTTGGATAAGTAACTGTGATAACTCACTGGAAATCTGTTTTTCCTGACATCTGTTTCAAATTCAGATTAGTCACCTTGTGAGAGCCTCCTGTCCACTCTTCTCCTTTTACACAAGATCTGATTCTTAATGTTTAAGCCACCGTTCCTTTGGACAACTGAAGTCACTCTCCCTGTAGGCAAGACCTTAGCCATTTTATCTTATTTGTAAAAATCCCAACATAAAATGTTCCTTAATTAATGTAGATTTCATTTTTTGCTAGTATGAACCTAGAGAAAAGAAAATCACTCACATCCATTGTAGTCAATTAGAAAAATATTTAAGTGGATCCATGCCTAATTACACATGGTTACCATGCTGCTCGCAAACAGTTTTCCTTGCGGTTGATCAACTGGTTAAAAAAAAAAATCAACCAGTATTGACATTTCTGGGTTTTTAATAGTTTCTTTACAATGTTGTTAGCATCAATGAGTTGAAAAGGAGCTTGACATGCATCCACCATCCGGATTGGATTAGCCTCTCCATCACCGCCTTTATCCTTCCTCCCGCTTCCCAAACACAGCTCAGCAAGCCTCGCCGGCCAAGGGAACCCAGCACAGGAAGCATTTTGGCCCCACTGGCCCGTCTACGCCCTCTCCCCGTGGCCACCGCCCCTCTGTAGCACAGGGCTCTTCCACACCCCCGCCGCTCGGAACAGGTGGCATCGCGACAAAGCACTCCACGATCTCAGATCTCAGAAAGAACAAGTGACAGACGGCCGAGTGCACAGTGTTCTTCACAGGAGGGAGGTGCCTCTCATTAAAGCACTACTGGGAAGGAAAGAGAATCACATCCGTCACACTGAGTCATTCTGCAAGGGGGATGGAAACATCCGTTCACCGTTTCCCATCTATTGACGTTTCCATCTCTTATCAGAACACCTCCAACAGCAAGCTGGCCCTGGGAAAGACACAGACCAAAGGGGCTTCGTGCAAAGAAACCGGGCTTCTTAAAGTAGACTGAAATGTATTTACACACACACACACACACACACACACACACACACACACACAGAGAGAAAACTGCCGGAATCCCTGGCATATAGAATTAAAGTTGCTTTTTCATGCTATAAAAATTATGTTAAAACTACGATGTGCATATGTAACGACTGATTCTTGGGTGACACATTCTTTCAATGTGCGAAAGTAAATGTTCTTTATAAAAAATACAGCGTAAAATGGTAAACGTGTTCTCTCAATGGTTGATAGAAAATCCTTTAAACTGCAAGCGCTCCCCAGTCCCCCCGACGGCCCTGCCTGAGCCCCGTCCTTGCCACCGCCCCTGAATCGTCTCCCCTCCCTGCCCTGAGCACACGCACTGCACCCCGGAATCCTGGAAGAGAGCCTGAGACCAAGGCCCCCCGGGGCGCCGACGCCCCTGGTGGACGCGACGTGGACGCTCTGTGCCCTGAGACCTGACTCACGCCGACATTGCTCTCCCTCCCCCTCCCCCTCCCTCCATCTGCCCCGCTGACTTCACCGTTTCTGCCTCATGTTTAAAGAGACCCTGGTTGGAAGGGGCGGGCGCCATTTCCCCTCCACCCGGCTGAAGGAGACTCGGGTGCCCTTCCCGGGGCTTCAACCCCAACAAAACCTACTGGTCTGTTGACTTGGCCTTTCGGGCTCTTTCTTCATGCCTCTGGAGCTCAAAATACTTACAATTCCTGCTACTTACAACAACAACGAAAAAGAGCATAATAAAAGCTAAACTCAATTCCATGCCATGTGGCTGTTTTGAACATAGTGACTTGCCAACATTAAAAAGCTGTATTCTCTGGATGTCATGGAGTCATCCATTTTTGTTTGAATATGATTATGCTTCACTTGACATAAAAGTGATATTCATTATCAGGCTCAAGGAGAACAAAAGGAATGCTTCAAGTTCTGTCTTTGATTTCGAAGGCAGATGATTTAAGGGCATCCAGACCCAGCATATGATTTTATTTGGAAAATATCATTAAAATATATTCATGATTCTCTCTGTTTTGTTATTCATTTAAGATTCGAAATAGCAGTTTCCTTTTAAGATTGACAAGAATATGGCCACTGAAATATAACAAGAAACTACAAATCTACCTGTTATTCTAATTCCTACATGAAAATGTGGTAAGAACTTGATGTATTCTCTGAGTCGCCAATATTTGTAGCAGAATCACACCTCATACACATATTTGCACACGAATGCAGTCCCATAATGGAAATTATCACATAAATCCCGATTTTATATATTCTGGGACAGCGGTTTCACTCAATACCTACCAGTGTTGACTAAAATGTATCCTCATTAATTCATCCTCAACAATGTGTTAGTCTATAACTTCATATCCATTTGAATCAAGATTAAAAAGTCAGTTTTTCAATCACTTTTATTTTTGCACATTGCAATGGGGTCACACTTTGGGAATTTTTTTTTCCTTCTAATGGAAAAACTAAACATTTTTTACTGTGCAAGGGATTGGCTGCTTCTCCATGAGCCACAGAAGAGCCTTTTATGCCTCAGGAACTTTTCAGATCAGCTCTTTCATTTTTCTGCAGGCCAGGCCCAGCCACGCTCTTCCTAGCTCTGCCTCCTGCGTGATTGGGACGGCAGGCGCGTGCAAACGCACCCCGCCTGAGTGTGGAGGGGGGGTCTCACTGAAGTCTTGTCTCCCCGCGACTGGACTTGAGCATGCTTCGCGTGTGCCCTTCAGGAACACGAGCAAGAAGGAGGGTGACGGTGTCTCAGGTGTGGGAAGGGACGGAACTGTCACATGAAAGGCGGGACAAGCTACTGAAGTTGGCGGTGTGGTCTGGTGTGAAAATTATCTGATATCACAGTGGTGAGCAGAGATCATCAGCTGGGGTGTTTATACTGACTTACGGTGTGGTATATTTATAAAACAAAACACAAGGATTTAATGAATCAGATAGCCAACCTGTAACACTACTACACACGATTGACTCTCGATGGAAGGCGGGAGTCGTAGTTTACTCACATTAGCACGGTAATAATGATTGCCCAATGGGCAGCTGGCAGAGTCACTCGGTACCCGCAGATCATTTGGGAGAAGCCGAGGCGATGGCGCGTGCTGGTCGGAGCACCCCCGTTCCCGTCAGTCCACACGCGGGGACGGGAACAGCCCGCCGGGGCCGGATTCTCTGCCCTTCGTCTTCTAATCCGGGAGGTGTGATCCACCTCGCGATTGTGTTTGTCATCCTAGGGCTTTTCGCTTTGTCTTCGCTCTCCCTCCATTTCTGAACAAAGAATGCGACACGATCTCCAAGCTCTCTCTCATCTCGACAACACCGTGCTGCGGGGAAGTGTGGACGCCGCAGGCTGGTTCTGGAGTCGCTTGCTGGGGAGTCGCCCGTGTGCAGGGCTCTCCGCCCGCCGGCGCCCGAGGGGGGTGGAGGGGGCAGGGAGCCCGCTCCCAGCACACCGGGCCCCCGCTCCGGGCACACGCCACGACCGCTCGGTGCACACCCACGACCGCTCGGTGCACACCCATGACAGCTCGGTGCACACCTCACGACCGCTCAGTGCACACCCACGACAGCTCAGTGCACACCCACGACAGCTCGGTGCACACCTCACGACCGCTCAGTGCACACCCACGACAGCTCGGTGCACACCCAAGACCGCTCAGTGCACACCCATGACAGCTCGGTGCACACCTCACGACCGCTCAGTGCACACCTCACGACCGCTCAGTGCACACCCACGACCGCTCGGTGCACACCCATGACAGCTCGGTGCACACCCACGACAGCTCGGTGCACACCCATGACCGCTCGGTGCACACCCACGACCGCTCAGTGCACACCTCACGACCGCTCAGTGCACACCTCACGACCGCTCAGTGCACACCCATGACAGCTCAGTGCACACCCACGACCGCTCGGTGCACACCACAACCGCTCTGTGCACACCCATGACAGCTCAGTGCACACCCATGACAGCTCGGTGCACACCCATGACAGCTCGGTGCACACCTCACGACCGCTCAGTGCACACCCATCCATGACAGCTCAGTGCACACCCACGACCGCTCGGTGCACACCCACGACCGCTCGGTGCACACCCATGACAGCTCGGTGCACACCCACGACAGCTCGGTGCACACCCACGACCGCTCGGTGCACACCCACGCTCGGTGCACACCTATGACCGCTCGGTGCACACCCACGACCGCTCGGTGCACACCCACGACCACTTGGTGCACACCCACGACAGCTCGGTGCACACCCATGACAGCTCGGTGCACACCCACGACCGCTCGGTGCACACCCACGCTCGGTGCACACCTATGACCGCTCGGTGCACACCTCACGACCGCTCAGTGCACACCCACGACCGCTCGGTGCACACCCACGACCGCTCGGTGCACACCCATGACAGCTCAGTGCACACCCACGAATGCTCGGTGCCCACCCATGACAGCTCGGTGCACACCTCACGACCACTCGGTGCACACCCACGGCTGCTTGGTGCACACCCACACTTGGTGCACACCTATGACTGCTCGGTGCACACCCACGACTGCTCCGAGCACACCGGGCCACCGCTCCAGGCACACCCCACAACCACTCTGGGGCTCGGTGCACACCCACAACCACCCGGTGCACACCCCACGATTGCTCAGAGCACACCCACGACCGCTCGGTGTACGCCCCACCACTGCTCGGTGCACGCCCCACGACCGCTCCGGGCACACCCACGACCACTCGGTGTACGCCCCACCACTGCTCGGTGCACGCCCCACGACCGCTCCGGGCACACCCAAACACCACTCCCCGCACACCCAACCACCGCTCCTAATAAAGGAAGCACACCAGTTGGAAATGCAGTGAGAACTTTGGCCGCGGTGGACCACTTAGCAGATTTCGGCTTCAAAATAAAATTATTCTTTCAAGTGTCCACACAGAAAAGTAGCGTGTGTAGGGGCAGAAATCGTGACTCGAAACACATCTTCACAAACAAGTCCCGGACCCTGAGCAGGCCAGTACTTCTCTAGCTTGTTTACGAATTCTGCCGGGATGGTTCCTAATTAACGATGTCTGTGCAAACATAAATAGTCGTGTGCCATCATGCGCTGTGCCGTCCGGAGCACAAAGGCTGTGCATGGCGCCACTAACCGCAAGCCGCCGGCTCCGTGTGCACGCAGAGAGCGAGTCTTGACCGCCCTCCCTCCGTGACCCGAGGGGGCCCGAGTCCTCTCAGCCCGGAAGCTGGTGGACCGTCCTCCGCTGCTCGTGGACTGAGCAGGGAACCCCCCACCCCCGTCTCAACAGGGCGCGGGGGTCACCGGCTTCGCAGCTGGCGTGGGGGTGCGGGGCCAGTGCTCACGCACGCGGGCTAGCTGGCCTGAGCCACGCGTTCGCATCGTTGAGTGCCCTGAAATGCTGCTTTAAAATGCAACGTTCAACATTACACTTCATGACTGCAGGTGAGAATTATTTTATATTCATAAAGGATCACTAACATACCAGCCATCACGTAGATTAGGGGTTGTTTTTTTTCCCCAAAGAAAATAGGAATAAAGGCAATATTAATAGAAGCAGAAAAAAACGCGTAAGGAAATGTGTGGCATGGCTTTTTATTCCTTTCGTTATAAAAACACCCACCCATATAAAAAGACAAACAAAAAAACCCAAGAAACAAAAACCCCTCTGGCAAGGCAGCCGGGGTGGAGAGGAGCCGGGCGGAGGGCCTGGAGTTGGGAAACTGAGACGGGTTCCTCTCCGAGCACCGCCTGCCCTGTCCCGGTCGCCCCGGGCCTGCGGGTGCCGGGGACGCGGGTTCTCCACCCTGAGGACCCCCTGGCTGGGGCCTTTGCGGGGCCTCTGCGGTGAGCTGTGTCTCTGGGACTTTTCACAGGAGGAGGAAGGCTTCTCACAGCGACTCTCCCAACTGTACCCATGTGGGGCTGCTGGCAGGGCCGTGGCCTCCCCAGTTTCGAAGTCGAGGCCGCGTGCGGGTTTCCCTGTTAGAATAAAGCGTGACTCTGTGGCTGGGGAGGCTGGGATGGGCAGGACAGGGGTTCTGGATTCGCTGGGGCAGAAACGCACACGGAACTCCGTTTGCACACAGAAGCCTAGCCGGGAAAAAGAAAAGGGAAGTGAAGAAACCGCACAGGAACGACGCTCGCGAGGGTGAGCAGCTCTGCCCTCCAGAAGGTGCCCTCCGGTCAGAGCCACACAGCCCACATGGAAAGCTATGGGATTCCACGGAGATGGAGACAGCGGGGGACCCCCCCCCGCCCCCCGCCCCGGCCCCCAGCAGGGGCTGCCATCATCTTGATCAAAACACACTCCCATCCAGTCCGCGACTTAACTGACAGGGAATTGGAATTCAAAGATTTTATGGGGAAAAAAAAATTTTTACAAAGAAACTACAAAAGTTGAATACATCCCCAACTTTGATCTCCCATCCTTGGGAAAAAAAAATGATAAAAGAGCTGTTCCTGTAATTTACCAGTACACCTGAGGAGCACACGCTTCATTTTAGGCCTGATTATCATAATTCCGCACGCTCAAATCTCCACTGGCAGCAGCAGATTGGCTTCAGAAAGCAAGAAATTAATGACAGACACAGAAACGCACTCCAGTCCCTTGCCTCTAAAATCAATAAGCTGACCAATTTCAAAACTGAGCTGTTTTTTATTATGCAGTAATGAAGTTTATTTAGATTTTTGCAGCCGCATTATAGTTCAGGGATTTCTGAACCACAGCACACAAAAAAAATTTTTTTAAAAGAAGGCATTTGCATACTTCTTTAATCCAATTATTCCTCAGGCTGAAAGATTCACTTTTTTATTCTTTGATTAACCAGACTTTGAAACTTCAGAACTTCTCACTGTTGTCAGAACTACTGAATGAATTAGGCCTTTTGTCTTAGTGTGCGACAGAAGAAAAAGTTCTGTCCTACCAGTTTTTTTTTTTTTATTCTGGGATGCACATTTTGAAGAAAGATTAACATCATCGAATTTCTAGATCCAGTCTTATTAATTCAGCTCAAACTAATTTTAATTTATTAGCATCACAAAAACTTTATTATTGCCAAGAGCTAGAAGTCAGAGAATTAATATTTTTACAGTTGAGTTACAACTGAGTTCCAGTTTCTGCTTGTATTGTAAGAATGACACACGCACTTGGTTCCGTATTGTATCGTGATTTTACAGAGAAGAAGTGGGTTTTCAAAGGTTATACACTTTCAAAGTATTTTAAAGTGATATATTTCAAAGCAAATTTATCAAGTCAAGTAGGCGCGTGGACTCTGATGCACATTTGCAAGTACTGCCTAAAAGAGGTACATTTTACCCCTGCTATTCACTGGCCCTGCTTCGTTGTGCTCTTCGGGGCAAGACTGAAGGTTGGTTCCACAGAGGCAAGCTGCTGGGTATGGCTGTGATCATGCCCTCTCTCCTTTGCCTCCCCAGAACCTCGGCCTCTCGGAGCCTGCCTGCCGGCCTTTCTTCCTTCCCTCTCCCTCATCCGTCCGTCCTTCTTTCCTTCCTCCTTCCTTCCTTCCATTATTCTTTTTTCCCTCCCTCCCTTCCTCCCCTTCCCCCCTCCCTCTCTCCCTCCCTCCCTCCCACCTGTCTTGGAACTCACGGACCTCCCGTCTCAGGTTCTGATACTGCAAGCCCACCCCGCCCCGCCCCGCCCCACCCAACGTGCCGTTTTGAAGCGTTTCACTCAAAAGTAAAAGTCTGCGTGTTCAGTTCCCCTCTGCATGGGCAGCCGGGCAGATGCTCTGTTGTCTCTGCACGTGGACATGTTAACAAGCCCCTTCCAGCCTCTTCCCTGCCTCTCCCAGCCTCTGCAGACGGCTGCCTTCCTTCCGTAGGCCCCCACCCCGCGCGCAGCCTCTCCTTCACTCCAAGGCGTAGACTCGTGGGTTCTTCCCTCCCTGTCCGCTGAGCACAGTAGAGCATGCTGGGAAATCCACGTACCCACCCCACGCCCCGGGCCCGTGGCTCCTGCAAAGGCCTTCCTCCCTCACAGGCTCTGTGTAGGACGATGCAGTGATCTTTGTCCGTGGTTCAGCTGCAACGGGGCTGCAGCAGGGCTGAAACGCAACCAATTCAAAACGCCTTTTCATAAAGCATCCAAAGCACATATCATGGAGACAAATATACGAGCACTGTTCATTAAATATCATGCGTTTAGTAGCGAAGCAAAAATAATACACTGCATATTCAACCCTATGTATTAAGACATACCTGCACATGCAACGCCACGGATGAAAATATAACTGGATGTTAAACACCACCTATTAGATATATGCCATAAATGTGGCTGTAAAATATAACCCGGTCGTGTAAAACGTAATTTCACAACCAACACATTTCAGTATTGGGTATCCTGCAAATGTGTAGTTAATGGTTAATTTAGATAGAGGCGTTTGTTTCACATTCCTAGTATACGGAAAGCCATGAATTCTTTCCTCTTTCTGCTACTGCATCTCTTTTCTTTCCTCAGAAAGCAATCACCACGCATAAAGACCTGACCCTCGTATCTTAAACAAAAACAGAACACCCACGTGCTTAAAGGCTCTCCTGTCAGAGAAATGCCAGCGGAAATAAAAGAAGGTAACTACTTCAGCTGAGAAGAGAAAACTCCAAGACAGACATTCTAAAAATGATGGAGGTTTTTCACTTTCTCCAGGTGTGAGCGCGTGATTCTTCTTTGCAGGGTAGTATTATTTGTATTTAAGCTCAAGACAGTACAATTACTGGCAAGGCCTCGTTCACAGATACACCTTCAACTTTTTTAGTTCATTTTTATGGGCTTTTTTCAGATTTCCCCCAGTATAGTTTTGGACCTGGTTTTCCTTCCTCCTGAATATTTGAGACTACTGCTTAGAAAATCAATTCTTGAGTGAGTTATTTAAATCAGTCAACTCTCAGATCATTTGTATCTATTTTATTTTCTATTCGGCACATCACGATACAAATGTAGAAGTAAAAACAAGAGATCTTGACAGATTTTAATTTTAATTAAAAATCCTAATAAATATGGCAATTAACAATATCTCTACTTCCTGAAGAGTCAAACTTTAGACTATTTTTAAAGGGCACGACTGCATTTAACACCTTGTGCAGGTCACAAATGAGCCTTATAGTGTACAAATGGTAGTCTCAAGTGGCTATAAATATGAAAGAGATCACAATTTTTAAAACTCTCTATCTTACACTCTATCTCCTTAATACCAACCATCTTTCTTTAGTAATTTTAAAAAAATTTGCATACGATAGATGAAAATATTTGTAATTCTGTATGTTGAAAAAAATGTCAATTTGTTATTTATGTTAAAGAAGGTCAGTTTGTTAATTTGAAATCTGCCAGCAGACTCTATTTACGTATACCATATATATTTTTAGGGAAGCTACAATACTGTGATATAAATTTTAAATTACAAAAGAGATGTATTATTAAGTGAATATAGAAGAATCCAATTTAGCTAGAGCAAACTAAATTTACTCTGTAAAAATATTTCATAAATTGGAACTATTTTACATAAAGTCTAAAGATTTATGCTTACTTCACAAACACTGTGAAAATAATTAATGACTGATACCAGTTTGACTGTTTGGGGTATGGGTATGAATTCCAAAGCTATCTTCAAGCTTTAATAGTATTTTCAAGCTTTATTATTTTCAATTTTTATTGTGTCTGTTAGTAAGTATAACATTAACATTTGATTTCCCAGCCCTCCTGAGACCCAAGAATGCTGCACGGATTCAGAACTTATCAAGAACGATCAATCTTCCAGTCCCTAAACTGATTTCTGTACCATGCTTTCATCCTGAAGGCTGTGCTGTTTAGGCGACTGGTTTGTTTCTCCAGGTGCGGGTGAGCACCGCGGGAAATGTCACCGGAGCTGCAAGTGTCCACAGAGCTCACGGCCCGATGGCGTCCCGGAAAGTTCCCCTCGGCCGTGAGAGTCTGCCATGGAAAGCGCTTCCCACGACCTGCGGGAGAAATCGGGCAGCTGACACGCGCACCTCCAGCTAGCACACGCACCTCCAGCTGACACGCACACCTCCAGCCGACACACGCACCTCCAGCCGACACGCGCACCTCCAGCCGACACGCGCACCTCCAGTCGACACACGCACCTCCAGTCGACACACGCACCTCCAGCTAGCACGCGCACCTCCAGCTGACACACGCACCTCCAGCTGACACGCGCACCTCCAGCTGACACGCGCACCTCCAGCTAGCACACGCACCTCCAGCTGACACGCGCACCTCCAGCTGACACACGCACCTCCAGCTGACACACGCACCTCCAGCTGACACGCGCACCTCCAGCTGACACGCACCTCCAGCTGACACACGCACCTCCAGCTAGCACACGCACCTCCAGCTGACACACGCACCTCCAGCTAGCACACGCACCTCCACCCACGTCTGAGTTGCAAGTCTTTGGTCAGAGGCCATTTTATTCTTTTTCCAAAAAGAAAATGGTGTGTATGTGGTGGGGGGGGCGGGCTTTTATTTCTCTCTCCGAGGAATCTAGATTCTCACGTTTCATTTGTATGTGGCTATCCCGGAGCGCTGGCCTTCGTGTGACAGGTGCGCAGGGTGATTAGCGCGTGCCAGCACGCCCGTTCACTAGCTTCGACGTGCCTGCCTATTCCTGTTACTCCAAGGCAGGAGATGCGTCTCCATTCTGTTTTCGGTGTCTGACGAAGCGCTGGGGTTGGGCTCGGGCGTGCGTGCCGTGCATTACCATCTATCTCTTGAAATCTCGTGGGCACCTGCCCGCGCGTGCCAAGTGTTTCCCGGGCCGCTGGGAGGCACAACGCTCCAGGGAGAGGAGAACACACACCCTGAACATCCTCATCCTGTTTCCACCCAGAGAGAACCTGGCGGCATCGGCATTTTTAGGGCCTCATGGCGGGGGTGGGGGGGCAGCCGAGTATACCATATTAAAATAGTATTAATAAGCATAACCCAACAAAAATCCGTTTTTGCTCAGAGCTTGATGGACATCCTCTGGACTCCCCAGAGAGACAGATGTACCTCTTCGATGGTGCTAAGGGCAGACTTGACCTACTGCGGCCTGAGCGCTGTCATCAAGGTGCCTCGGCTTTTACGTTGTATTTTTCTATCTACCTGCTAAAGTGAATGCCCGTGGATGAACAATCTTTGTATACTCGTGAAATTCATTCCGTAGGAGAGAGAGAGAGAGAGAGAGAGAGAGAGAGAGAGAGAGAGAGAGAGAGGAGAGCACACCCACATTGGCTTGTAAGTATTTCTATCCTGTAAAATAGGATTTTGCATTTCTGAAGCATTTGGAGCTGATGTAAATGCCACACCATCAATGTCAACTTCAATGATCTCCAGAAGTCCTTGTCCGTTGAATCCAAGTTGAAATGGGGACTTACACTGAGTTGTAAAGATAGAGAGTTAATTACAGGATCATACAAAATTAAAGTATGTAGAGTACGTATAATTAAGTACGCTATAGGCAGCCATGATAGTATCACTGCCCAGGACATCTGAAGAGTCCACAGCAGGTAGAGGAAACTGGCGGGACATGAAGCAGAGGACTTGGGGATCATTTAACAGGACACAGGTCTGAAAAACAACGAAAAACTCAGCAGTGACAGGGAATAAGTGCATAGAAAATGAGCATGTGGCTCCAAGAGATATTTCAGAAAAAGAAGTACAAAAGCCAAAGATTATATTTAAATGCCCAAGCTCACCGGAAACCAGGGAGATACAATTCAACTTGTGATGAAATATTACAGTTTACGCTTTTCAGGATGGTTACAAAGACAAAACTTATTAGAATTTGACGGGGATGTTGGAGAATGCAGTGTCCTTTTGCAGAATTTTGTGAGGATGTAAATTACTTCAGTCACTCAGGAAAACAGCATAGGGCTATATCAAAAATATTAAAAAATATAACTGCCTAGTGGTGTAGAAATCCCAGTGCCGGGCATATAACCAAAGGAAAGTGAATCCGGACATAGAACGGGTATTTGCAGAGTCATTCCCAAAGGCCAGTGTATAAAATGAACCAAAATTCCATCAATGCATGAATGTAAAAAGAAAACGTGAGCTATATACACTACTGAATACATTTTGGCCTTCAAATTCAGTGAATAATTCATTACGGTCTTCATGAGTCTGGGGGGGGGGTGGGCGGGCCTGCTAAGGTAAAATACTAGTGTCTGTTACGTGAGTATAGTAAATACTTACTACTTTAATTATTGAGTATGCTTTCATTTTTATAAATAAGTTTAGTGTAAGTCAACTCCATCCAACCAATATGAAACAATGTGCTCATGATGGGTTTAAAAGAAGCGCATTAAAATTCCAATCTTAGTCTTTATTTAAAATACTGGGTTACTCAACAGCTGCTGAGACTGCAGAGAAGTCAAAGGGATTCCACGAGGGAAAAAAATAAGACAAATTATTGTTGGCTTGTTTGTTTTTGTCTTTGTTTTTGCAGAGCTGAGGATCGAACTCAGGGCCTCGTACTTTCCAGGCAAATGCTCTTCCACTGAGCTAAATCCCCCCACCCCCAAGCTCTGTTTCATTTTGCTTTTGGTAGTAGCAGGGTTTGAACGCGGGACCTTGTGCTTACCGGGCACGTGCCTTACCCTTTGAGCAATCCCTCTAGTCTTTTTGTTTCGGGCCGTCAAGACGTGACTTGCGCCTTGGAAGTTGGACGCGGCGACGGGAAAGCGCTTTCCGCAAGAGGCCATGTTGAGATGCACAGAAATAAATGTAAAAGACACTACAGGAAATGCATACCACACGTGTGTATCTGAAGGACAGCGTGGAGTCCTTCTCGGGGTTTAGCTAATCCCCACGTCTCCTCCACCATCGGGGTGAAAGGCACCTGAGGGGGCTGAACATGGCCCTGTGAGGGTTTGATGGAGGAGAGGGGCTCAGAGCCGGGGGACCCGCGGCCGCTCCCCGGGGCTGGGGGGGACTCCGGCTCACCGGAAGCACAAAGTTCCTGGGGAGTCAGGCTCCACTGACACCTACTCGCTGCACTTTTCTACAGAAGAGTTCGATCCGCGTGGGCAACGCAGAGGTAAGCGTCTGTTTTGTGTTCCTCCTGCAAAATCCAGTCTGAAAGATTAGGAAAGGTAGCATTCCGTCGGGGGGGAAGTGGACAAGGAAACGGGCAGGACTCAAAGGGGCTGTGGGCCGGGCAGATGCCGGGGGGGGGGGGGCCACCTGAGGCCCAGCGGGGTAACTATTCTACCCACGGCCGGGTCCCACATGGCAGGCAGCTCCCTTCCCGAGAGAAGACGGCCTTGGGGGCCCCTCACCAACCCAGGGACGCCCACGGCTAGGATGAGCCGGGCTGAGGGAAAACCAGGCGGAAATCACTCAGCGCTTTCTCAAATAACAATAATAACAATCCCTAGTTATCCAGCTAAAAGTAATCACAAGTTATCTTTCATAATTAGGAGAGAGTCTGTGTTCTTCCTAAAACATTGCAAAATAAATTGGTAGAATGAGACATGTAACTTCTTCCTGAGTGATGAAATAGAAATAGGTTTCGGTATGTCTTCGACTAAATCCATCTCTGAAAACCACAGATGAAATGGATGGTAATCTTCCAATGTAGAGTCCAAACCGTGAACTTCGTGGTTGTTGCCTGACAGTAAGGATAGGGAATCTAAACTTTATTTCTGTGCCCTGGATGCCATAACCATGTTTCCTATTTTTAAAACTTCTAAGTGTGAGTGCGTACAGCAGACACTGGAGACACCCCGATAGCGTTTGAAAATCAGGAGATGCGCTGTAGAATTTGCTTTGCACCCCTAGCCTGAACCTGAGACCGGGGCTTATGCTACCAGAGGCGTCTCCTCCCTCCCACTTCCTTTGGTGCAACTTGAAATGAGAACCCTGCCGAGGTTGGAGAGAGCCCTGGATGACACTGACAGCTCTTCCAGGCAGAGGGGTTGACAGATTTCCTGTACACACACACACACGCACACACACACGCACGCGCGCACACTCCTCTCCCAGCTCAGTGACAGGCCACAGATACACATTCCATCACACTAAGATCCGCAGCAGGTATCGGCATTTTTCTTTTAGCTCGAGCCTCCATTATCAAATAGCATATCGAAAAGCAAAAGGCCAAAATCAAGCCGAGTTCCCCATCCCCCAGAGGACTGACATCGGAGACTTGGTATGAGACTGCTGTGAATTCATCCAAATAATTCGGTTCGGGGGGTGGGGTGGGGTGGGGGTGGGGGGAGGCTTCTTTTTAGTGGAATGACTAGATACTGATAACTTCTGAAAGTTGTGCTTGGATAATATTGGACTAAATCTTTTATAAAGCGTCGTTCTAATTAAACGAATAATGCCACCTTTCTACGATTACTTGGAGGCCACCTTTAAATTAGGAATTTAAATGGAGGCAAGGCCTGGGCGATGATCCGTCCCGGGCAGCGCGCGGGGCAGGTGGGAAGGACGGGCCACGGGAAACGCGTCCTTCCGGGGGCCGTAAGGTCACACCACGCTCAAGTCTATCTTTTTCTCAGGGCCTGAGTAAAGGGGAAATTCCGTTCGTTTTCTCGGTATTTCTAGAAAACCCGTCGCTAACGTACTATTTTAATCACCGGCGTGTCATTTTTCCTTTGGCAGCGCTGGGGTTTGAACTCCGGACTTGGCGCGCGTCTCCTGCCCCCTCCGCACTGCTCATTTTGGGAGGGATCCTCAGTCCTCGGCCGGCCGGCCTCACTTCTCCTCTTAGAGCTTCCTGCTGGGCGGGCATTGCGGGCCTTCCCCGCCCCCCCCCACTCCTGTCCACCGGGGGTCCCCTGAACCTCCCCCCTCCGCCTCCTCCAAAGGGGATCTTCCCGCTCGGCTTCCTGCGGAGCTGCCCCGGGCAGATGCTGAAAGTTACTCCTATATCCACCATGCGCATGGTACGGTAGCCCTGTGCTCCCGGCCTCCGCGCGGACACCTGAGACAAGTCGCGCTGCCTCCTCCCAAGGTGCCTCCCTCCAGGACAAAGTGAGGGGGGGGGACAGCATCCAGAGCATTCCTCCTCCGTCCTGACGGTGGCACGGCGGCATCTAGAACCTTCTTCCTCAGCACTGCTGTTGGCGTCGGTGCCGGGGCACCGGGAGTCCCGGCTCTGCGTGGGAAGGCGGTGTGGGTGAGAGCGGCCGGCTCCGTCCATCCTGCCTCGCAGGGCCTCTCCCTCGCCCTGTCCCCTCGGTGGTTTCCCCCCCGGATCCACAGGGCCCTGTCTCCCGGTGTGTCCCCTTGCCTACCCTTGTCTCCAGGGGAGCCATGCCCGGAATGGGCCACCTTTGTCCTCCCGGGGCAAGGACAAGGGACAACTCGTGTCAATGATATTCCACACGTGTAAGCGACACTGAAGGAAGGAACGCACAGCGAGCGTGCTTTCACTGGCCCAGCATGATCTTATGAACGTGGAGATGGAGAGGGACAGACAGACAGATAGACAGACAGACAGACAGACAGACAGACAGACAGATAGATAGATAGATAGATAGATAGATAGATAGATAGATAGAGGCAGGAAAAGTGAACTACACAATATGTGTGTGTGGCTGGAGGGAAAACTGGGAGAGAGCAGAGAAAGGCTGACATTGTCCACAAAGACATGTACTCATTACCTGACTTACATCACTGAAGCCACTCTGTACAGCACCTTTACAGAAACAATAAAAAATTAACAGAAGAGGAAATGAAAGCACCGAGGGTCGGCACCGAGGGTCACCACCGAGGGTCAGCACCGAGGGTCACCACCGAGGGTCAGCACCGAGGGTCGGCACCAAAGGTCAGCACCAAAGGTCGGCACCGAGGGTCAGCACCGAGGGTCGGCACCAAAGGTCAGCACCAAAGGTCGGCACCGAGGGTCGGCACCGAGGGTCAGCACTGAGGGTCAGCACCAAAGGTCAGCACCGAGGGTCACCACCGAGGGTCAGCACCAAAGGTCAGCACCGAGGGTCGGCACCGAGGGTCAGCACCAAAGGTCGGCACCGAGTGTCAGCACCAAAGGTCGGCACCGAGGGTCAGCACCAAAGGTCAGCACCGAGGGTCGGCACCGAGGGTCAGCACCGAGGGTCAGCACCAAAGGTCGGCACCGAGGGTCAGCACCGAGGGTCAGCACCGAGGGTCAGCACCGAGGATCAGCACCGAGGGTCAGCACCGAGGATCAGCACCGAGGGTCAGTACCAAAGGTCAGCACCAAAGGTCGGCACCGAGGGTCAGCACCGAGGGTCAGCACCGAGGGTCAGCACCGAGGGTCAGCACCGAGGATCAGCACCGAGGGTCAGTACCGAGGGTCGGCACCAAAGGTCAGCACCGAGGGTCAGCACCAAAGGTCAGCACCGAGGGTCAGCACCGAGGATCAGCACCGAGGGTCAGCACCAAAGGTCAGCACCGAGGGTCAGCACCGAGGGTCAGCACCGAGGGTCAGCACCGAGGGTCAGCACCAAAGGTCAGCACCGAGGGTCAGCACCGAGGGTCAGCACCAAAGGTCAGCACCAAAGGTCAGCACCGAGGGTCAGCACCGAGGGTCAGCACCGAGGGTCAGCACCAAAGGTCAGCACCGAGGGTCAGCACCGAGGGTCAGCACCAAAGGTCAGCACCGAGGGTCAGCACCGAGGGTCAGCACCGAGGGTCGGCACCAAAGGTCAGCACCAAAGGTCGGCACCGAGGGTCAGCACCGAGGGTCGGCACCAAAGGTCAGCACCAAAGGTCGGCACCGAGGGTCAGCACCGAGGGTCAGCACCAAAGGTCGGCACCGAGGGTCGGCACCAAAGGTCAGCACCAAAGGTCGGCACCGAGGGTCAGCACCGAGGGTCAGCACCGAGGGTCAGCACCAAAGGTCGGCACCGAGGGTCGGCACCAAAGGTCAGCACCAAAGGTCAGCACCGAGGGTCGGCACCGAGGGTCAGCACCGAGGGTCAGCACCAAAGGTCGGCACCGAGTGTCAGCACCAAAGGTCGGCACTGAGGGTCAGCACCAAAGGTTGGCACCGAGGGTCAGCACCAAAGGTCGGCACTGAGGGTCAGCACCAAAGGTTGGCACCGAGGGTCAGCACCAAAGGTCAGCACCGAGGGTCGGCACCGAGGGTCAGCACCAAAGGTCGGCACCGAGGGTCAGCACCAAAGGTCGGCACCGAGGGTCAGCACCGAGGGTCAGCACCAAAGGTCAGCACCAAAGGTCGGCACCGAGGGTCAGCACCAAAGGTCAGCACTGAGGGTCAGCACCAAAGGTCAGCACCAAAGGTTGGCACCGAGGGTCGGCACCGAGGGTCAGCACCAAAGGTCGGCACCGAGGGTCAGCACCAAAGGTCAGCACCAAAGGTCGGCACCGAGGGTCGGCACCGAGGGTCAGCACCAAAGGTCGGCACCGAGGGTCAGCACCAAAGGTCAGCACCGAGGGTCAGCACCAAAGGTCAGCACCGAGGGTCAGCACCAAAGGTTGGCACCGAGGGTCAGCACCGAGGGTCAGCACCAAAGGTCAGCACCGAGGGTCAGCACCAAAGGTCAGCACCAAAGGTTGGCACCGAGGGTCAGCACCGAGGGTCAGCACCAAAGGTCGGCACCGAGGGTCAGCACCGAGGGTCAGCACCAAAGGTTGGCACCGAGGGTCAGCACCGAGGGTCAGCACCAAAGGTCAGCACCAAAGGTCGGCACCGAGGGTCAGCACCGAGGGTCAGCACCGAGGGTCAGCACCAAAGGTCAGCACCAAAGGTCAGCACCGAGGGTCAGCACCGAGGATCAGCACCGAGGGTCGGCACCAAAGGTCAGCACCAAAGGTCGGCACCGAGGGTCAGCACCAAAGGTCAGCACCAAAGGTTGGCACCGAGGGTCGGCACCGAGGGTCAGCACCGAGGGTCAGCACCAAAGGTCAGCACCGAGGGTCAGTACCGAGGGTCAGCACCAAAGGTCAGCACCGAGGGTCAGTACCGAGGGTCAGCACCAAAGGTCAGCACCGAGGGTCAGTACCGAGGGTCAGCACCAAAGGTCAGCACCGAGGGTCAGTACCGAGGGTCAGCACCAAAGGTCAGCACCGAGGGTCAGTACCGAGGGTCAGCACCAAAGGTCGGCACCGAGGATCAGCACCAAGGGTCGGCACCGAGGATCAGCACCGAGGGTCGGCACCAAAGGTCAGCACCAAAGGTCAGCACCGAGGGTCAGTACCGAGGGTCAGCACCAAAGGTCAGCACCGAGGGTCAGTACCGAGGGTCGGCACCAAAGGTCAGCACCAAAGGTCAGCACCGAGGGTCAGCACCAAAGGTCGGCACTGAGGGTCAGCACCGAGGGTCAGCACCGAGGGTCAGCACCAAAGGTCAGCACCGAGGGTCAGCACCGAGGGTCAGCACCGAGGGTCAGCACCGAGGGTCAGCACCAAAGGTCAGCACCGAGGGTCAGCACCGAGGGTCAGCACCAAAGGTCAGCACCGAGGGTCAGCACCAAAGGTCACCACCGAGGGTCAGCACCAAAGGTCGGCACCGAGGATCAGCACCAAGGGTCGGCACCGAGGATCAGCACCGAGGGTCAGCACCAAAGGTCAGCACCGAGGGTCAGCACCGAGGATCAGCACCGAGGGTCAGCACCAAAGGTCAGCACCGAGGGTCAGCACCGAGGGTCAGCACCGAGGGTCAGCACCAAAGGTCAGCACCGAGGGTCAGCACCGAGGGTCAGCACCGAGGGTCAGCACCGAGGGTCGGCACCAAAGGTTGGCACCGAGGGTCAGTACCGAGGATCAGCACCGAGGGTCAGCACCGAGGGTCAGTACCGAGGGGCGGCACCGACGGTGCTGAGGCTGAGAGCCAGTCTCCTGGTGGACACGTCGGTGGGAGAGGACCTCAAACGGTCCTGGGAGGAGCCGCGCAGATGAAGCATCGCGGCGTTCAGACACGCGCGCGCCACAGAGCTGCCATCGTCGCCATCTCGTCCCAAAGTCCACAGCTCTAAAAATGACTCCGTTGTGCCGACTCCCACGCTCCATTTTTTTTTTTAATCCCTAAAGAGAAGATGGGGCCGAGCGGGAAGGGTCCTACGATGTTCAAATAGGAAAATGAATTCAAAGAGCTAATGCTGTGTCTGAACTTCTAGATCAGGGATTTGGAGCACAAGTGGCTACTGATTTATGAATTATAGCGTCGTCATCTGTTGAAGTCCAGAGAGCAAATGTGGCCGTGTGGCGAGAATATACATTTCTATTCTTGGAAAACCAGGCTTCATCTTTGGGTCTGGGCAGAATAAAACCCAACGAAGGAAGCATAAAGCGACAAAAGCAGGGGAAAGAAGAAGGATTGAGAGGCAATTAGGGAAGGGCCTACTTCATAAAAATGTATGGCGCGTGTTTGAAGGGTCTGAGTCCGGAGAGCGGCGAGGAAGAAGGAAACCCGCCGGAAGCCAGAGCCAGCCCGGGCACCGTTCGCCGTGGCCTCCTTTGAATGCAAAGCAGCTCGCTGCGTGTCAAAGAGAAAATGGAGAACACAGAATGGATAACGAGTGGAACCTCTTTTGCGAGAGCACTTAGAAGGAAAGGAAGGGAAAGAACGAAGTGACGACTGGAGAGAGGCCCGGGATGGAGAGGCGTTTTTCACGTCTGTGAGCCCGTGGAGGTGTGGAATTCTCCCCGTCTGCTCCCCACCGAGGCGAGGAAGGAAAGGCCAGGCGGGGTGCTGAAAGTCGGGGGGACTGTGAGAGATGCGAGGCAGAGGAAGCCAGCCGCGGGGGGAGCAGAGAACACCAGTGTTGTGCTCCCCTCGGGGATGCGCGTCGCTCGACGAGGCTTTGCCCGGGGTGGCACGCCTCTGATCCCAGCACTCAGGAGACGAAGGGTGGATCATGGAGAGGGCACGGTCACCCCGGGTACACAGCTCGAGACCGAATGCGTATCTTCGCCTGACCGCCGAGGCCGATGTCCTCGCTGCTGAGCTGGGCGAATTCCGAAGTCCGTGGAGGGGGAAATCCCGGGCTTGCGTCTGCTTCCTTCTCCGCAGGCTTGGAACCCTCCATCCGTCCTTCCGCCGGAAGTCCTCGGGGTCTTGGCGATGCATCGCGGTGCCACGGGCGTTGCTCACGTCGAGTCACCTTTGGGGTGACGCGGGTGAGCCCTCCCCCAGAGCCGGCGGTCTCTCCAGACACGGCCTCTGCCCGCGGAGGGAGGCCTCTGCCAGGTGAGGGAATGGCGACGCGCGTGAGAGAGAAAGCGTCTCCCCTGCGCCCACACCTCACAGCCGCCGTGCGCACACACGCGCAGCGCGGGCCAGCCGCGGCTCTGCGTACTCACGCGCGCGTGCACCCGAGGGGCACGTCGACTGCGCCGTCGGCCAGGGGAGGGATTTGACGTTTGGTGTTCGGAAAACTTCCAGGAGCTCAGTGAGGTTACAATGCCAGGCAACGGGCTCACTTTTCCATGTTTAAGTCATCTATTGTTTCTACCGTAGGGTACCTCGGACAAAGAGAAACTCGTAGCACGAGAAGAAATCTCGCAACCTGCCCTTTCAATTTCACAAAGGGAGGACGACCAGCCTCCCATCGGTCCGTGTGAGCAATAGAAAATGAGGATTTCTGCACCCCATTTTCATGTCACGACGGGTCCCTTTCATCTAGGCTTTCAAGAAGAAAATTTAAGTCGGGCTCTTGATTATTTACTAGAATAACTCCACGAGCAAGATGTGTTCGTGCTAACAGAAGTGTCATTTAAAATAATTAAGGAAATTTTATGTGGCCCAGTTGTGATGAATAAATAACTTGAAAGAGTAAAAAAAAGGGAAAGAACAAAAAGACAACTCGATAATGAGATAATAATACACACTGCATGAACGCAGTTAATTGAAGGTTTGTCGTGACCAGCCGAACGCCACTTGTAAATCCTCTTGAGAAAATAACAGCCTACTAAAAGAAGAAAAATAATCAAGAGGGAGAGATTGTAGAAAAGCACGCATTAGCATGTTTTGGATGCACGCGTGGTCAACACGTGATGGTCACTCTTGGCGTGGAAGGGCGGAGAACGCGTCTCCACGGGCAGGCTAATTCGATAAGGCACTCCGCTGCAGAACTCCACCGCCACCCCGTGTGTCGGGCCACCGTCCGAGGGGTCCATCCGTGTCACGTGTTAGAAGACGTGGGACCCTGGGGCAGCCGGACACGGAAGCTTATTTCATTTGTAATTGACGCTGAGGCCCTGGACCGCTTGGGGCTCCGTTTGACGATGGAGTTGTGCCCGTCTGAGAGCGGAGGCTGGAGAACTCGGCCCCCCGCCATCTGTTCCCTGCCACACAGCCGCTTGTCCGGGAGGAGCTCAACGCTGTCCATCCCAGTGCCACCTACCCATCCCCTGCTCCCGGCCGGCGCCCCCTCCCCCGCCCCCCCTCCCCCCTCCCCGGGGGCTGTGTCTCCTCTGTAACTGTCTGCTGGCCATCGCCCCTCAATGCACAGTCTCAACACACACACACACACACACACGCGCGCGCGTGCGCGCCCACGTTGAACTCACAATCCCCTTGGACCTCGTGAATGTTTTTTCTCACCAGTGAATTTCATTGACATTCTCTTGATTATATAAGACTTCAAAACAGTGCAGAAAATGAAGATATATTTATTTGTGACCTTTATAACTCTCTCTAGAGCCTGAGTTATCAAGTATTAAAAAGGTAAGAAATACACAACTCTGAAACTTTAGAAGAATTTAAATGTTAATTCCAAGGCTGCCTGTGGATTTTCTTCAGAATTGATGTAGCAAAATGCTTCCCTTGATCATGTTTCCCTTTTTGTTTAATATAAAGGGATTCCTTGAGCAACATAGCGAAGACATTAAAAATGTTTAAGAGAAGTACATTCATTTTTTAATAATAAGCTCTATGTTCACTACTTGACTATGGGTATCAACTTTCTACATCTATAATATAAAATATATTTATGTTACATTTGCATCGACTGTGTATTTGTATTCTCTTGTCAAACTAGAACAATACACTCTAACCCATGCACACACAGAGTCCCTAGATCGTCACTCAGATGTTTCCCACACAAGAACATCGATCAGTATTGCAAAGAATGAAAAACATCTTGCTTCAGATTACATTGAAAGCATTTACTGTACTCATGGTCAGACATAGGAAATGGAGATTAATCTGAAAAAGTAACTAGAATTGGGAAAATTCAGAGTAGAAGCATAAGTCTGAGAAAGTTTTGGATTATAACAACACAAATGATATTTATAATTCAGTTAAATTTACTTCCATGGAATCGTCTAGATTATTTCTGCTAGTTGAGGAAACGTCGATGGTACGAAATTTACCAGAATATGACTCCGTAAACCATTTGATCTCAGATGACCGATGGCTTCTCGTGTCACACAGTGTAAACTCTCACAGGAGAGTGAACTTTGACTGCACCCAGCCAACGGTTGTCTGCCTGTATCTTACTGCGGCTGCTATTTGGCTTGTGTTATTTGGGTGCGGAATTAGGGCGATGGACTCCAGACTTTAGACGCACAATCAGAGGTTTGACTGGAAGCAGAAATAATCAGATACAAAAAGCTAAGATGCAAAAGCGAAGGGGACGCTGACAGAGGAAACCTCCTCGGCCTCGTTCCGGTCTGTTGTGTGCCTGGTGACGGTGCAGTGCGTCCTCTCCTCTGTGGACTTGCGTAACCGGGTTTTGCCCAAGTCACAGGACTGGGCACTCTCTGCGCATCGGAATATAGTCACATCTATCCGGAAACATTTCTGGTGTGCCCAAAGTTCTCCCAACTGCCCCCAGGACACGCAAGGAACAAAATGAACGGAACCGTGCTTAGGAAAAGCATCTGCTAGTATTGGAAAACAGTATGGTTGCTCTGCAATAAGAGATGCAGAAATATGGCATGACATGACAATCACCACACTATAGCTTGAGATGGCGTGATCTGATCATCGCCGCTTATGGGACACAGCGTGGCGTGACCCAGTAATCGTGACACGGGTGACTCGACATGGTCCGACATGACGACCCCTGCATCCCTGACAGGATGGGACATGGGATGATGACGCGTGGCACGGCGTGCGTCACGGCGTGCTAGCGCTCATGTGCCTCGGTTCCGTGTATTCCCGAGAGGGAAGGAGTGAGAGAAAGGAGGCCGTCGCTGCTCAGTGCTTGTGTCTTGGCATGTGGGTTTACACCACAGTCTGGGGGACCATGGACTTCCATTTGCATTTACTAGACAGAGCTCTGAGCATCCAAGTTCTCCAGCCCAGAGCTTTCTGCCAACTACACCGGACAAGCCAAAATGCAAGGGCCACGGTCACAAAATTAATTATCAAATAATTAATTGTAATAATTTACTAGATAACTTCAATAAAATATAAACATCAACTTTGTCTCTCAACCACATACTTTATTTTTAAGAGTATTGCACACTTTATTTCAGTTAAATAGCATGTTAGATTCATGAATTTCAAGCAGATGAAGCAAAAGTATTGTAAAAATAAATGGCCTGTCTGTACATCGGTTTTATAATAAAAACTTAAAAATAAATAAATAAAAAATAAATGGCCTGTGTCAAGCTAACTATATTTTATATAAAGATATTTATTTGCATTGTTATGTATACTTCATAGCATGAATACCTCAGAACTATAAACATGCTATTTTGTCAATTAAGTATTTTCAAGCATACTAGTTTGGTTCTATACTGCCTATATACTTGAAATAATTCAACTTTCAGTAATGAAGTACCATTACATTGGAATAGAGTTATGTATCTAACTAGACCCGCTCATAAATGTCTGGAAAATGTTCCTTAAGACAAATTCTCAAGTGAAGTATTTTGTCAAGCAATTTAGAAATGAAGGTGTGCAAAGTCATAACAGGTTTTAAGTGCATGAAGTTTGACAGCATGCAATATGGTTTCTTCAATTTCTTCAGTTTCATATTTATTAATAGGTCTTCTTAGCCATGTAAAGAGAACACCATTTTTGAAGTAATAGTGCTTATAAATAAACACAAAGTCTATGAAATTCTAAATTAGTTTTATTAATTCTATTATTTTAAAATTAAAAACGTGCATCTTGTGCCACCACTTTTAGCGTACAGGGTGGAATAAGGAATTTCTAAGAATGTCCCCTGCAAATGCTACATGAAGGTACAGCTTCAGTTTTAAAGCAGTGTTGGGCATTGAGCACTAGGCACTAGGTGAGAACTCTCTCATAGTGGTTTCTACAAGTAGATTACTTTATTTGTACATTCACTGACCCCGAGGATGAATAGATAATCCACTCACTGGGAGCTTTCCCCCGATGGCTGTTATTGGAGAGCCGTTCTTTACCAAGGAGGGGATTTTGGATAAAATCATCTCCCACGTGGGTAGGCATGCAGCCCGTGAAAACGTTTCCATCACCGACAAACTGAAGTGGAAGAGAACTCACTACATGCTGGTTCCTCTCCTAGGAATTCTGAGAATGGAAGAAGGTGATCAGAGAATTTTCTGGAAGCTTTTTTTTTTTTTCCCAAAACAGATGGATTGTCCTTTAATCAAATGAATAAAATGCAGTGGGGTTTTGTCTTCTGGGAACTGGTCACTCTGATGACGAGGTGAAGGTCCCCACCAGCCTGGGTTTCCCTCGCGTCTGCCTCTCATTTTGTCTTTCTAAACACGCTTCGTGCTTCGCTGGGGCACTCCAGCTTTTTCCAAATCAACTTGTAGGTCTTTCAAATCCCCCGAATGAAATTCAAAGCAATCCGTACCTTGTGCTGTTTTTCCTCAGCAGCTACTGCACCCTCAACTGATCTTGAGGGAGATAGTTGAGCTTGCCTTGCTTGCTTTCCCATTGAGAGGTTTCAAACGGATTCGACTGGCCCTAGTTAACCATTCCTCGTTCTAGGAAAGAGATGAATGGGGGTGGAATATACGTGGTTCATGGTAAATTTTAGGTACAGGTATCTTTTCTATTAAGAGATCATCGCTGATTATTATGCTTCACATAGTGGATGTCAAACTGAAACTTCAAGGTGGAATTGCGCAGTGAAACGCTCCCACCAACAGCCATCTCCCTTCCTTTATCCCGCAGCTCCTGACCCCGCGGACGAGCCAGGTAACGGGGCATGAGCCCAGGGAAAGCCTTTGAGACTCACTCAATCCTCAGGGTCCTTCCAGGATGCTGGGGCCGGGGAGGAGGAGGAAGAGGGGGGAGAAGGGCCGGGACACCCCCTCCAGGCTGACGCCGGTCTCCTCCTCCCCTCCCTCGCTCTCTCTGCCCTCCCTTCCTCCCTCCCTCCCTGCTGAGGCTGGTCTTTCCCCTCCCTCCCTCCATCTTTCCTCCCTCCCTCCCTCCAAGCCAATGCTGGTCTCCCGGCTTCTACGGAAGAGCGGTGCTGCCCCCTGCTGCCCCCGCGGGCCCCTCTGCAGGTGCGGCCCAGGAAGCCAACTCCTCCTCACAGAACGTCGGGCCGCCCCAGCCCCCTGCCACCGAAGACGCCGCCCAGCGTGGTGGCACGCAGGACGGCCGATCTGCGCTGCTAATTGCTTTTCGGTGGAGAGCGTTCATGAGGATCGTTTTTAAAAAGCGGATCACCTCTCGTCGACGGCACACCTGCCGAGTGTGGCAGCGTTTCACAGACCGCGTCATGAGGATCCGCGAGATCTCACGCACGCGCCGTGCTCCTCCTTCATCCTCCCACGACGTCGAGTGGAAGGGGGCCCGTGTGTGCACCATCGCTGATGTAAAATGATCTTAAAAAGCCTCAGCAGTGAAGACGGGAGGAGTGAGCCCAGCCTGGCCCTCGCTCTCGGAGCCGGTATGCAGGAACAGAAACCATTGCAAACACTGGGAAGCGAAGGAACCATGAAGAAGGCCCATCCACAGACTTCCTTCCCCCATTCCATGGCGTGTCCTGGGGGGGAGAGGGTCCAGCCGTCCATGGCGTGTCCTGGGGGGGAGAGGGTCCAGCCGTCCATGGCGTGTCCTGGGGGGGAGAGGGTCCAGCAGTCCATGGCGTGTCCTGGGGGGGAGAGGGTCCAGCCGTCCATGGCGTGTCCCGGGGGGGGGAGGGTCCAGCCGTCCATGGCGTGTCCAGGGGGGGAGGGTCCAGCCGTCCATGGCGTGTCCGGGGCGGGGAGGGTCCAGCCGTCCATGGCGTGTCCTGGGGCGGGGAGGGTCCAGCCGTCCATGGCGTGTCCGGGGGGGGGGGGAGGGTCCAGCCGTCCATGGCGTGTCCTGGGGGGGAGAGGGTCCAGCAGTCCATGGCGTGTCCTGGGGGGGAGAGGGTCCAGCCGTCCATGGCGTGTCCCGGGGGGGGAGGGTCCAGCCGTCCATGGCGTGTCCAGGGGGGGGAGGGTCCAGCCGTCCATGGCGTGTCCGGGGCGGGGAGGGTCCAGCCGTCCATGGCGTGTCCTGGGGCGGGGAGGGTCCAGCCGTCCATGGCGTGTCCGGGGGGGGGGGAGGGTCCAGCCGTCCATGGCGTGTCCAGGGGGGGGAGGGTCCAGCCGTCCATGGCGTGTCCCGGGGGGGGGAGGGTCCAGCCGTCCATGGCGTGTCCGGGGCGGGGAGGGTCCAGCCGTCCATGGCGTGTCCGGGGGGGGGAGGGTCCAGCCGTCCATGGCGTGTCCGGGGGGGGGGAGGGTCCAGCCGTCCATGGCGTGTCCGGGGGGGGGAGGGTCCAGGCTGGACAGCTGGCAGCTTCCAAGGCAGAGGCCTGCTGAGGAGAGCAGGGCACAGCAGCTGTGGCCGGGGCGGGGGGGGGGGGAGGGGAAGGCACCAAGCATTCTCACCGCCTGCCTTAACGCACAACTGTGTGTGGTTGGCTCGAACCCAAGACGCCTGCTGACTTTCCTGCCCTCTGCCAGCAGCACTTGCCGAAGGCTGTCCAGAGTCCAGTGCACGCCACCACGCCACCGTCAGGTTGGAGAGATAGGTGCCTGGTGCAAGGTAGTGAATGAATGGGGGACGGGAGGAGGATTCGTCGCGTTTCCTAAACCTCAGCAGTGGGGACGGAAAGGAGCCAACCCTGTGCATGACACCGTCAGTAATCGCCCTGTAATTCCTCTGTCGCTCCGCCCTTGGATCCCGGTGAGGGAGGAGCTCGAGCCCGGCTCCCAGGTGACACATCGGACCCCGCAGGGCAGGAAACGGCACACGGAAGCGTGGCCCACCAGCGTGGCGAGCAAACAGACGCGTTCCAGATGTGCAGCCGCTCTCCTGCCGGGGGGAGAGCCGGCAAGCTTCCGGGGAGCGCGGTCCGTCTGCGCGGCTGGGGTGCCGGCCACCCCCCCCCCACGGAAACGCGCTGCATCCCCCTCCCCGCTCGAGGTTTCTTCATCTCCCTTAACTGACAGACAAAATTATATGCATTTGTCATGTAAATCAGGAGATTTTTTTTGAAGCATGTGATTAAGTTGTCTTAGTTCTGCATGTGTGAGTTAAGGATGATGATTACCGGTTATTAAAAGTATTTGTTTTTAGTTTTGTGGATGCTTAAAAGAGGATTTAGGGAGAAGTGTGTCAGGATGAGAAATTATTTCGGGGAGCTCGTCAGCGCTCTGATTCCCGTGTGCCAAACGGGCCCCTGTCACGCAGGGTCATCCGGTGGGGGGGGGGGGCAAGATGGCGCGGTCTCGGCACCGAGAGAAGCGACCTTGAGGCCCTGAGACATCGATTCACTGTCACTGTGGCTCTTGTTTATGACTGGTGGGTTAGGAAGGAGAGCTGAAAACACATTCACACACAGTGAAACTTTGGAGCATTTCTATTCCATTTTTTTTTCCAGTTGTATGATGAAGAAAAGAAATTTGTTTCTGCTTTTGGGTAAAATGTATCCTTAAGGGAAGGATTAAAGCAGCCTTTCATTTAATAACTTTGTTTTTTAATTCAGAGAGATGATGGTGGTGAACTTACACCTGATGAAGTGGCTTTTTGTCCTTAAACATGCATGGATGTGTTTTATTTCCCCCATCATTAATAGTCTCATCAAGATGGTTTGATACTGTTAGTTCATACTCAGTGTTGAGTATCTAGCTATAATGTAATCACCTAATCTTAGCTGTAATTTATGTGCAATTATCATACTTCTCTACTATTATCTGCCGGAGACTTGTTTTGTAAGACATCATCCAAACAACTTTATCCTAGTTCAAAACTGGCGAAGTTTGGGTTCCTGAGAAGACTGACCCAAACCTGAGCTTCCGCGTTTACTACGCTGATTCGTGTAAGCAGTAGCTAACTCCCGGAAGCCCAACTCTCTCATCTCACAGCTGAGGGTCACAGATGGCCAAAGTGCGGTCCTCTTTCATGGACCCCAGGGGCTGGGGGGGGAAGGGGGGCTCTCCCAGTGCCAGGCAGGGCCCCAGCTGGACCACACCCTCCCTGCCCATGCTGGCTTCCAACCCATCCCCAGATCTGAGCCTCCCGAGCAGCTAGGGTTACAGGCACCAGCCCTCTGGGCCTGGCTCCTACTTTGTTTTCACAGTACCTGGGTCCCGTGCCTGGGTCCTTGCCCGTGCCAGCCAGGTGCCCGCTGTGCCACGTACGCAAAGCCACCGGGACTGGGGTTCACGTTTGTGTTTATGAGGGGTCAGCAACGTTGCTGGAGCTGGCCTGGAATTTACCATCCAATTATCTCCTCTCCACTTCCCGAGTCGCTGGGATTAAAGGTCTGCACCACCACGCCAGGCTGAAGTTCTGTTATTTTGAACTCAGGTTCTGTTCATTTTTCTTGGGAGAGGAGGGAAGTGAGGACACGAGGTTGGTTAATTGGTGAACTATGGTTTGTGACAGCAACAAGAGGACATTCACTGATAAGCATATCCACTTCTGTAAGGACACACATGCTTATATTTAAGTGCCATGCTGGTGGCCCTCATATGCACAATGACCTTGGGTGTTAGCGAGATGTCCAGAGTAGGAACATAGCCTGAAGTGAAATTCAAGTTGCTTTCAGTGACCGTGGGATTTCCAAAGTTGTTTTTTTTTTTAAATCGCTTTCCAAACCTTTTCATGTATAAATAAACGCAGAATGTATGCAAACACGCACTCACATGAATGGCAGACATCCCCGGAGCTGCGAGGGATATGTACAAGCTAAGTAAACACCCAGAGAGCAACGCTTCCATGCCTGGCATACAAACAGGCCCTGCGCAGGGAAGTCTGTAGGAAGAGCGAAGGCCGCCATGCAGGCGGCAGTACCCTTCCAGCTCGACTGGAATACCGTGCGGCTTGCGGTCAAGAACGACCACGCAGGATAAACAACGCGACCACTCCCTGTGACTTCAGAAAGGCCGAGGAGGAATCTGCGAAAACTCAGAAAGGTAAGCGCGCTGATCTCAGACAAATATTTAGGAAAATGACCAGGGTCAAAATATACAGCGGACTTGCCTGCGGCTGCAATTCGAGGGTACAGCCGGGCACCACCGGGGATCCTGGCTCCCTATTTATATTCGAAAGTATGTGCAGAATACGTACTGTGTGGGTCAGTGAATACTACGTCCCGCGATACCCCGTATTACGCGCCCCTGCGCTTTATGGACATATGCTCGTCACATAGACATTTTTAAACCTTTCCTCTTAGTCTTCAGTCATGACGTTGTCCACGCTCCTCGTGGGAAGTAGCATTAATAAGCACAGCGTGTCGCCATCATCTCGTGGCCCCTTCTCTAGGACTCTTTGAGCACCCACGCTTTCGCGCCTCGGCCTCAGGGGTGACGGGGCCCGCGGCTCCCCGGGGCTCCGCACCCTGGTCTCCTGATGCCCGGAGCCCTCGGCAGACCCCCGCCGCTCGCGCCCCGTCCTCTCCCGCTTCTCGGCCGGACCACGGAGGACGGAGGCGGTCCCACGCCGCACTGTCCTCCGTGTCACGGAAAACGACGCCATCCTTGTCACCAACGCCTCCCATAGAAAACACACACGGTTCTCACTGCCTCGCTCTACGGCGGGGCCAAAAAAGCCAATAAAGCCGGAGGCTTCTGAAACGATCTTCCAGCGCCTCTCATCTCACCGCGATGGGGCCGTTTCTCCTCGTCTACGCGGGGTGTGCGTTCAACTGTCACTGTCTCCCGGGGCATTCTTTGACCGTCTTTCGTCTCGTGCTTCGTGAGCTGTCTAGGTTGGGGTGTCCACGCCGTCTTTCGTCTCGTGCTTCGTGAGCTGTCTAGGTTGGGGTGTCCACGCCGTCTTTCGTCTCGTGCTTCGTGAGCTGTCTAGGTTGGGGTGTCCACGCCGGAGGCGGGCAGCTGTGGTGATGGCTTCATCTCAGAGTGCCCAGTCACCCCCCAAACACGGCGACCCCATCTTTCCTCTCTCGGGCCCTTTGGTGACGTCTGCGTCACCCTGTCATCTCCTCACTCCATTTATGTCAGCGTTGGAGAACAACCGGAGGGACCTTAGAGAAGGTGTCGTTACACCCCAGATCCAGCCTCCCCGCGCCCCACGCGGAGGCCGGGTTTGCACACGCCGTCGGGGGGAGACGGCCGGGAGGGAACGGCCAAGCCTTCCTCACGGTGACCCGAGGGGACTGTGGAGGCGTGGACGGAAGAGAGGACGGGGGACGGGACGCGCGTGGACGGAAGGGAGGACGGGGGACGGGACGCGCGTGGACGGAAGGGAGGACGGGGGACGGGATGCGCGTGGACGGAGTGCTCCTGCACGTGTGAGAAGGGAAGGAGGGGGTGGGGGGAAGGAGGGAGGGAGAGATGGGGGAGGGGCAAGGATGGAAGGGGCGACTCCGCGAGGAGGAGCTCTGGGGACGACTCCATGAGGAGCACTGCATTGGGGACGACTCTGTGAGGAGCACTGCACTGGGGACGACTCTGTGAGGAGCACTGCACTGGGGACGACTCTGTGAGGAGGCACAATGGGGAGGACTCCGCAAGGAGGAGCAATGGAGGCCACTCTGTGAGGAGCACTGGACGCTCAGATGCACACGTCCACTGGAAACCCACGCGTGCAACTCTTTGAAAGCCAGAGAAGAATTTTAGAACGCACGCTGAGAGCAACATAAAAAGTCATTTGCATTTTCCCACCCACTGCACCCCTTGGGCTCCAGGCCACGCGTGTGCGCGCTGCGTGCCATGGGAACACCGAGCGTGCGCGTTTCAACGGTGCAGCACCGCCGGTGTCTGGGAGCTGCCCCTCCGCGCCCACGGCCCCGCGCCCCGGGCCCCGCGCTCCCGTCAGCCGCGTCCCCCGTGGGGATCGGGGCGCCGTCCTGGAGCATCTCCACGGGGCCTCGCGTGTGAGCCACGGCCGTGTGTGAGCCACGGCTGTGTGTGAGCCACGGCCGCGTGTGTGAGCCACGGCCGCTGTGTGTGAGCCACGGCCGCTGTGTGTGAGCCACGGCTGTGTGTGAGCCACGGCTGTGTGTGATCCACGTCTGCGTGTGAGCCACAGCCACGTGTGTGAGCCACAGCCACGTGTGTGAGCCACGGCCGCGTGTGTGAGCCACGGCCGCGTGTGTGAGCCACGGCTGTGTGTGAGCCACGGCTGTGTGAGCCACGGCCGCGTGTGTGAGCCACGGCTGTGTGTGAGCCACGGCTGTGTGAGCCACGGCCGCGTGTGTGAGCCACGGCTGTGTGTGAGCCACGGGACCTCGCGTGTGAGCCACAGGGCCGTGTGTGTGAGCCACGTCTACGTGTGATCCACGTCTGCGTGTGAGCCACATCTGCGTGTGAGCCACGTCTGCGTGTGAGCAACAGGGCTGGGAGTGTGAGCCACAGGGCTGCATACACACTGTGACTCACCCACACACTCTGTGACTCACCTACACACACTGTGACTCACACACACGCTGTGACTCACACACACACGCTGTGACTCACCCACACACACACTGTGAATCACCCACACACTCTGTGACTCACCTACACACGCTGTGACTCACCCACACACACTGTGAATCACCCACACACTCTGTGACTCACCCACACACGCTGTGAATCACGCACACACTCTGTGACTCACCCACACACACTGTGAATCACGCACACACGCTGTGACTCACCCACACACGCTGTGACTCACCCACACACGCTGTGACTCACACACACGCTGTGACTCACACACACACGCTGTGACTCACACACACACACGCTGTGACTCACACACACGCTGTGACTCACCCACACACACTGTGACTCACCCACACACGCTGTGACTCACACACACGCTGTGACTCACCCACACACACTGTGACTCACCCACACACGCTGTGACTCACACACACGCTGTGACTCACACACACGCTGTGACTCACCCATACACACTGTGACTCACCTGACTCACCCACACACGCTGTGACTCACCCACACACGCTGTGACTCACCCATACACACTGTGACTCACCTGACTCACCCACACACGCTGTGACTCACCTCCGGGGTCCCTGCTGTGACTCACCCACGGGGTCAGCAGGAAGATGGGGACTCTCATGCGATCCCCTTCCTTGGATTGTCCATGGAATCCGGGGACGCCGGGGTCTAGCGTCTAGGAGTGCAGCCGGCTCTGCGTCTTGGATCCTGGAACCCAGGCCTGTGATTGTGTGATCATCTGCTCCGGCGCTGGGTCCAGCACACCCGCCACGCCCCGCACCCCCGGGGAAGCCCGCAGGACTCTGGTGCGAATGAGACTCGGTCTACTCGTACGCTAAGAGATGATAAGCAGAACGGAACCAGAAATGCCCCCAGTGGGTCCGTGGGAATTATCTTAATAACATCAGCAAAGTCTGTCCCTACAATGTTGGCACTGACTGTGAGGGGTGTAGTCTTTGCAGAAATGCATAAAACGTTCCTGATCAACAAATGGAAAAAAGCTTTCAATTAGGAAAATAATGATTCTATTTTGAAAAAGAAAAAAAAAATCACGTCCAGAGAAAAAATAGATACTTCTAGCAGTAGCGTTCATTGGATTTGAGTAAGGACACGAGAGGTTATTGTGTAGCTGTAGAAATCTATACTCACGGAGAATCAATTCTGGCTCATCAATATTTAAATATCTCTTGGATTAGGACGGTGATCTGCAAGTAGTTTCATTGTTGATGAAGCAAATTCAACACAGTTTGTCTTTATCCTGTGATTTTTATAGAGTAAATATTTTGAGCACTGCGATATAATTTTATCAGATTTTAAAAGTCTTTTTTAAATACTGCTGTGAAATGTAATTGGTAAGCTGCTTCGGGAAAATAGTAGCAATGGTTATTTATTCTATCTGATGTCAAAATTGCGAATCAATTGTTATTAAAACAGAATAATGGCTGCAGTTAGACCTAGGGGTAAAAAAAAAACCTAGCATCACGAGGCTATGAGTTCAAATCCTAGTACCACACAAATAGGATGATATTGCCTCAATAATATATGTATATACTTTTGCAAAATAAATAACTCCAAATAAATGAAATTGGTCAACAAATATGTAATATTTCAAATGTGGATTTCAGGAATTGAATAAATACTCATAGGCTATTGACAGTTACCATGAAAATTTATATTCAAAATGAACCAAGTATATTTTTCTGTAATGTTTAAATATAGTGAAATAATTGTGGAAAATCAGAGTCTTTTGTGGTAGTTTTGGGTCTTAAAATCTTACGAAGTGAGAGATAAAGTATATGTATGGAAGTACATAGAGTATTAAAATAAGTAAACAAAAACCCGATAATGAAACCTGTGTAGCAGAATGGAAACAAAAATTGCAGCATAGGTAACCAAATATTTCTCTAGTTTAACACACAGCATCACTGATACAAGCAATAAGCAAAATCAATGTGAATAAAATTTGACGGACACATGCACACTTAAAAGAAATGTGAATTGTCCGTTAACACTAACCCAGAGCAGTCTTTAGAGTAGCAGAGACATTTTCGGCTTGGAAACAAGGCAGACAAACATTTAAGATCACCGCCAATCAGAGACAGCCTGGGTGAGAGCACACAGCACGTGTTCACGCGCTTCCAGGAATAGCGGGAATAAGAACTGAATGTGCGGTTTTCCTCTTTATTATTGCGTTTGCTTTACCAAACTTTAAAAGTCCATAACTTCAACTGAATATTTTTTTTCTTTTTGACCGAAACAATAGAGATGCACAAACAATACCTCAAAACACAGAGCGTCATTACAACAAAATTTCCAAACAATCGCAGGTTTGTCGAAAAAGAAAAGGTAACGCGACCGTTGGTGTACTGATGACGCCAAAGTCTGCGGGTCTCACAAAACGCCCGGAATAAAAACCACAGGGAGCAGGCTCGACTGCGTATGGACAGGTCACCTGCGATTGCGTTCAGACACAAAGAGCTGCTCCCTGACCCACCTGCCGGGTGCACGGAGTGTGGGGAAATTCTACGGATCATCGCACATGCGTGTGCTGCTCGCTGTTTAAATTGTGGCCCATTTCCATAACCGTCGCGCGTGCACACAGTTACGCTTGTCGGCCGTCCAGGAACAACATGCAGGGTCTCATGACTGCTTTGCTCCCATATTGCAGTCACTTCTAAGGACGGAGTGGTTGTTCTGTGGCGGACAGGATGCTGGGACTTGAGTTCCCGCCCCCCTTCCTTCTCCTCGTGGAGACTGGCTGATCAGATGCCACGAATAGCAAGTGGGCTCTGGGAGGGAGGCGGCCTGTCAGGCCCGAGATCCCCAGAGTTTCCCCTGGCTTCAGACTTGGCCTGACAGGGGCCGGGTGATCGCTCATCCGCCACCGTGTCTGCCCTTCTTCCCCCGTCTGCGTCCGTCCTTACTTCACGAAAAAAACAAGACTTAAAAGAAACACAGACAACTGCCAGGTGCCGGTGGCTCAGGCCTGTGATCCCAGCGACTCAGGAGGCTGACGTCTGAGGATCACAGTTCAAAGCCAGCCTGGGCAGGAAAGTCCGTGAGAGTCTCATCTCCCATCAACAGCTGAGAAAAAGCCAGAAGTGGCGCCGTGGCTCAAATGGTAGAGCTCCAGCCTTGAGCAAAAGAAGCTCAGGAGCAGAGTCCAGACCCTGAGTTCAAGCCCTAGGTCTGATGAGAGATAGAGAGAGGGGGGAGGGGGAGGGGGTAACAAATGGACACGTGGCTACCCTTGCTTGTCCTTCCATGAGCAGTGGGTGGTAGGTGGTCGCCCATGAGTGGCTGGATCTGTGAGTTCCTCCCCGTGTGTATTCTGTCTCCATGATTATGAACCACAAGTCCCTCCCTGCCCCTGACCTCTGCTTTGATGTTTGCAGTTCTTGACATTTCTATACCTTCTGTTTCTGAATATCTCCCCTTCTCCCCGACCCCGTCACTGCCCAGAGCCCTCCGCCCGCCATTCATTTCATCCACCTGCTTCTCACCTGAATCTGTGCTCTTGGAGTCGCCTTTCACGATGCCTCCACACAGAGGATTCAACACACAGAGAAGCACACACTCCCATTTCCTGACCTGTCGTGTGGGGCCTTGGAACACCGTGTGCGATGCGTTCTGCCCTCCTGGCTGATTTACGTGTTTGGTGGAGGACAGTGGCCTGCTTCTCAGGGAACTGATGTTTACTTCAATGCGGTGGGTTAGCTGTATGCACTATGGTAGCCGTATGTGCTATGGTAGCCGTATGCTCTATGGTAGCTGTTTGCACTATGGTAGCTGTAGGTGCTATGGTAGCTGTATGCACTATGGTAGCCGTATGCGCTATGGTAGCTGTATGCACTATGGTAGCTGTATGCTCTATGGTAGCTGTTTGCACTATGGTAGCTGTAGGTGCTATGGTAGCTGTATGCACTATGGTAGCTGTTTGCACTATGGTAGCTGTATGCACTATGGTAGCCGTATGCGCTATGGTAGCCGTATGCTCTATGGTAGCTGTTTGCACTATGGTAGCTGTATGCTCTATGGTAGCTGTATGCACTATGGTAGCTGTATGCACTATGGTAGCTGTTTGCACTATGGTAGCTGTATGCACTATGGTAGCTGTATGCACTATGGTAGCTGTATGCACTATGGTAGCTGTAGGTGCTATGGTAGCTGTATGCACTATGGTAGCCGTATGCGCTATGGTAGCCGTATGCTCTATGGTAGCTGTTTGCACTATGGTAGCTGTAGGTGCTATGGTAGCTGTATGCACTATGGTAGCTGTATGCACTATGGTAGCTGTATGCACTATGGTAGCTGTTTGCGCTATGGTAGCTGTATGCTCCATGGTAGCTCTATGCACTATGGTAGCTGTATGCACTATGGTAGCTGTATGCACTATGGTAGCTCTATGCACTATGGTAGCTCTATGCACTATGGTAGCTGTATGCACTATGGTAGCTGTAGGTGCTATGGTAGCTGTATGCACTATGGTAGCTCTATGCACTATGGTAGCTCTATGCACTATGGTAGCTGTATGCACTATGGTAGCTGTAGGTGCTATGGTAGCTGTATGCACTATGGTAGCTGTATGCACTATGGTAGCTGTATGCACTATGGTAGCTGTATGCACTATGGTAGCTGTAGGCGCTATGGTAGCTGTTTGCACTATGGTAGCTGTATGCTCTATGGTAGCTGTATGCACTATGGTAGCTGTATGCACTATGGTAGCTGTAGGTGCTATGGTAGCTGTTTGCACTATGGTAGCTGTATGCTCTATGGTAGCTGTATGCACTATGGTAGCTGTTTGCACTATGGTAGCTGTATGCACTATGGTAGCTGTATGCACTATGGTAGCTGTTTGCACTATGGTAGCTGTATGCACTATGGTAGCTGTAGGCGCTATGGTAGCTGTATGCACTATGGTAGCTGTATGCTCTATGGTAGCTGTATGCACTATGGTAGCTGTATGCACTATGGTAGCTGTAGGTGCTATGGTAGCTGTATGCACTATGGTAGCTGTATGCTCTATGGTAGCTGTTTGCGCTATGGTAGCTGTTTGCACTATGGTAGCTGTATGCACTATGGTAGCTGTAGGCTCTATGGTAGCTGTATGCTCTATGGTAGCTGTTTGCACTATGGTAGCTGTATGCACTATGGTAGCTGTATGCACTATGGTAGCTGTATGCACTATGGTAGCTCTATGCACTATGGTAGCTGTATGCACTATGGTAGCTGTAGGCGCTATGGTAGCTGTAGGTGCTATGGTAGCTGTATGCACTATGGTAGCTGTTTGCACTATGGTAGCTGTATGCACTATGGTAGCTGTATGCTCCATGGTAGCTCTATGCACTTTGGTAGCTGTAGGTGCTATGGTAGCTGTATGCACTATGGTAGCTGTTTGCACTATGGTAGCTGTATGCACTATGGTAGCTGTATGCACTATGGTAGCTGTATGCACTATGGTAGCTGTATGCGCTATGGTAGCTGTATGCGCTATGGTAGCTGTTTGCACTATGGTAGCTGTATGCACTATGGTAGCTGTATGCACTATGGTAGCTCTATGCACTTTGGTAGCTGTAGGTGCTATGGTAGCTGTATGCACTATGGTAGCTGTATGCACTATGGTAGCTCTATGCACTATGGTAGCTGTATGCACTATGGTAGCTGTAGGCGCTATGGTAGCTGTAGGTGCTATGGTAGCTGTATGCACTATGGTAGCTGTTTGCACTATGGTAGCTGTATGCACTATGGTAGCTGTTTGCACTATGGTAGCTGTATGCACTATGGTAGCTGTATGCACTATGGTAGCTGTAGGTGCTATGGTAGCTGTATGCTCTATGGTAGCTGTATGCACTATGGTAGCTGTATGCACTATGGTAGCTGTATGCACTATGGTAGCTGTAGGCGCTATGGTAGCTGTAGGTGCTATGGTAGCTGTATGCACTATGGTAGCTGTTTGCACTATGGTAGCTGTATGCACTATGGTAGCTGTTTGCACTATGGTAGCTGTATGCTCTATGGTAGCTGTATGCACTATGGTAGCTGTATGCACTATGGTAGCTGTATGCTCTATGGTAGCTGTATGCACTATGGTAGCTGTATGCACTATGGTAGCTGTATGCTCTATGGTAGCTGTATGCACTATGGTAGCTGTATGCACTATGGTAGCTGTATGCTCTATGGTAGCTGTATGCACTATGGTAGCTGTATGCTCTATGGTAGCTGTATGCACTATGGTAGCTGTATGCTCTATGGTAGCTGTATGCACTATGGTAGCTGTATGCACTATGGTAGCTGTATGCTCTATGGTAGCTGTATGCACTATGGTAGCTGTATGCACTATGGTAGCTGTATGCTCTATGGTAGCTGTATGCACTATGGTAGCTGTATGCTCTATGGTAGCTGTATGCACTATGGTAGCTGTATGCACTATGGTAGCTGTAGGTGCTATGGTAGCTGTATGCTCTATGGTAGCTGTATGCACTATGGTAGCTGTATGTACTGTGGTAGCTGTATGTGCTATGGTAGCTGTATGCACTATGGTAGCTGTATGCTCTATGGTAGCTGTATGCACTATGGTAGCTGTATGCACTATGGTAGCTGTAGGTGCTATGGTAGCTGTATGCACTATGGTAGCTGTATGCTCTATGGTAGCTGTATGCACTATGGTAGCTGTATGCACTATGGTAGCTGTAGGTGCTATGGTAGCTGTATGCACTATGGTAGCTGTATGCACTATGGTAGCTGTATGTGCTGTGGTAGCTGTTTGCACTATGGTAGCTGTAGGCGCTATGGTAGCTGTATGCACTATGGTAGCTGTATGCACTATGGTAGCTGTAGGCGCTATGGTAGCTGTTTGCACTATGGTAGCTGTATGCACTATGGTAGCTGTAGGTGCTATGGTAGCTATATGTACTATGTTGTCATTTTCTGCTGGGAGAAGAGTGAGGCAGGGAAGGTGAACTCATTCTGCGTGACTCTTTGCACACCTGTGTGCTCGCTCCTTACCATACATGAGAAACCTAACTGGCTCTTCCTCAAGTCTGAGTCTCTGTTTTTGTATTTTTTTTTTATTATATGTAAAGCTTGAGTGTTTTTAAAATAAAAGGCTGGATTTTTCTATAACATTACCCTTATCTTCAGCAAAATTGTACTTTTTGATAAAGAAAAGCCATAATGTAAAATAAATTAAAATGGTTTTGACTCACACATCTACTTTTCAATGCATTTTAAACTGTGATTATCTACATATCTCTTAAAAGAAATCCTGAATAACACAAAATTACAAGAGTACAGAGAAATATCAGCCTAGAGATACTCTCTAGTTCTCTCTCTCATTCTTGTGTATTTTTAAGCTTTATTGTACGCTTTTTACTTCTCAAACTCATTTGTAGCCACATCTGCCTACTCACACAGCATAGCAAAGAAATATTCACAGTAGAATTCCAAATCCAAGGTTCATAGTAGGAAACTAATCGAGCTATTGAGAAATCTGTATTACTTTCTGGCTCAACTCTGGCTTGGTAAATCTTCATATTATTCTACGAGATATTTAAGCCCACTGACTCATATCTATTCTTCATCCCACCATCAAAACGTAGCCTGTTCTTGTGTGTAGAAAGTGAATGGGCTTTAGTATCTGGTACTAGCTGAATTTCTTTCTCAAATATATTAGTTTAGGTGTATACATAGACAGAAAGACAGAGAGGCACAGAAACTCAGAGAGAAAGACATGTTCATCTATCTACATGGAAGAATGAATTACGGAGAAGAGCCAAGGATGTTTTATGGAAATATACCCCAGTACTGCTAAATTATGCATTTAAATATTTATCCGTTAGTTAATTCAAAACCATATTCTACACGATCTTAAGATGTACAGAATAGTGTGAAGCCAAGGTAAGTCTTGTCTTCTTTAATTACTATGAGTTTAAGACTTTGAAGATAATTAAATTATTTTATCATTGAGATTGTATTAGAAACTAAAGAGTCCTATACTGCCTTTAACATTATTCACATAAATTATATCAAATTTAATCTTGATTTCTAATCATTTTAGAAAACAAGTGGAAAATGTTCTATAAAAACTCTAGAAAGTCATCTACAGAGAACTCAAAAAACTAAGCCCCTCCAGGCCCAATAAACCAATTAGGAAATGGGCAAAGGAGCTAAAGAGAGACTTCACAAGAGAAGATATAAAAATGGCAAAGAAACATATGAGGAAATGTTCAACATCCCTGTTAGTAAAGGAAATGCAAATAAAAACAACCCTGAGATACCATCTCACCCCAGTTAGAATGGCCTATACTCTGAACTCAGGCAACAACAAATGCTGGAGGGGGTGCGGGGAAAGAAGAACCCTCCTCCATTGTTGGTGGGAGTGCAAATTAGTACAACCACTTTGGAGAACAGTATGGAGGTTTCTCAAAAAGCTCAATATAGACCTACCCTATGACCCAGCCATACCACTCCTAGGCATCTATCCTAAACAGCAAAATCCAAGATATCAAAAAGACATTTGTACTTCCATGTTTATCACGGCACAATTCACAATAGCCAAAATATGGAAACAACCCAGATGCCCCTCCACAGATGAATGGATCAAAAAAATATGGTAAATATCCACAATGGAATACTACATAGCAATTAGGAATGGTGAAATATTGTTATTCGCAGGGAAATGGTCAGAACTCGAACAAATAATGTTGAGCGAGACAAGCCTAGAACACAGAAAACAAAGGGGCATGATCTCCCTGATATATGACTGTTAAGAAAGGGAGATGGAGAGACAGTAGAGACCAGGTCTGTGAAACCAAAAACTGCTTGTCGAATGGTATTTCCCACAGGATTGGGGCAGCGACCCAACAGTATGTAACTTAAAACCAAACAACTACTCAATATATAAAGGTCAAAAATTGACCTCTCAGTGGAATACAATAGCTCAAAAGCTATGTATGTACGTTCATATAAGACTACTGTCGACATATTGTCTAATATTGACATTACATTTAAAGCCCTAGGCGAATTTTCTTGGGCTTGGCCACGTGGCTACTGTATATGTTCTTGATACATTGTATATTGTATATATGTCTACCTGACCTAGAGAAGGGATAGAAAAACAGGGCGTAAGATATCATAAGAAATGTACACATTGCCCTACCATGTAACTGTACCCTTTTTGCACAACACCCTGTCCAAAAAATTTGTGTTCAATTAATAAATAAATTAAATTATAAAAAAAGAAAAGAAAGAAAAGAAATGGAGGTATGGCTCAAGTTGTAGAGTACCAGCCTTGAATGACAAAGCCAAGCAAGAGTAAAAGGGCTCTGGGCTCAAGCCCCAATACTGCCACACACACCTGTGTGCACACGCATACACACTCACAGCCATTTCACTTTAGCTAAGAGGTTTACTGACCCCGCCTGCTCAGGAGAACATTAACTCCACAAAGCTCATAGTGGTCATGACTGCAATTTCCTAACTCGGCCTAGTCTAAAAAGGGGCTCCATCAATATGTTTGAATGAAGAAGAGAAAATAAATGGGGTATCTAGAAAGGTGAAAAAGAAAAACTCTAGAAAGTGTTGTCTTATTTGGGGGAGAGAAGTATTTAGGTAAACTGAAAATCACAAATATGGAGCAGAGTTTCACTTAATTTTATGATATTTGTTATTTTTAAAATCAGTTTTTAAGATATTAACAAATAATTTTGATGAGAGAAAGAGAATGAGAGATTCTTCATCAAACATATGTTGGAGATTTGCTTTTCAATTTCTTGGTGTCCAAAATTGTGAGAGAATGGATGTCTACTCCTTGTAAATAATCTAGTATGGAAATTCATGTCCAGAAATACAAATAGAGTCCATTAGCAAAGAATATCTCAGAGATAAGGCATTTTTTAGAGGCAAGTAGACAACAGAGTAGCCAGGAATTGTGAGAATCATGGAGGGAGAATGAAAAGAAGGAAGGGCTCTTGTTCTTATGTTGCTATATTCCAGGGTGAAACAAATTTTATTATTTGAGGAAGGACAGGGAAAATGTAACCAAATTACTATCTTGAAATACCAGGCTCAGGTAAACTTTAGCATAGTGAAAAACTAAATTTCTGTACATGTTCCTACTTAAATTCACATGCCTCCAGGCAGTAATGAAACCCATACTGATTTCACATCCTTAGTTATTTACTTAATAAAGTCTTACTCTGTGTTTTAATTCATTGGCTTATCAAATTACAATGATTAAATAAATTAATTCATTTGCCAAATTATTAAATTCTTTTTGAAAAGAAGCTAGAGTTTATCTCTGTGGTTTAATGTCCCATGAATGCAAATAACCAACTTCATGGTCCTCTAAATACCTTCTTCTTGGAGTTGCGCTTAAAGAGTTCCATTAGTGAAAGAGTAATTATTTTTCTCGTGCCTTAGCCCATGATTAGAGACCACATTTAAAGTTTGCTTTATATTCAAGTCATAATCTCTTTATCTCTCTTGTAACCTTTAGTCCAAGGAAGTCTCCCTCATGACAGAGACTTGGTGGCTCAGTCTATCAGGGGGTGATGGGTCTATTCTTTGGGTGTTCAAGAAAGGCCAAATAAATGGGTGAAAAGAGGAAACTTAGGGTGAACCGACAGTGGATTTTGAAAATTAATATTAGGTGAGGGTGCAGACGCAATAAAAACAAAGATCCCAACAGAAAGTAGCCAAACTCAAATTCATCTTATGAGCACTTGTCATTGCCTGGATAATATAATTGATATAATATAATATAATATAATATAATATAATATAATATAATATAATATAATTAAAACAAGACAGGGCGTTGCTCAGGGGTGAATGGCTTGCCTAGTGCCAGTGACCCCTGGGGTCCATCCTGGGACTAGAAGAGTTTTCAGCAATAGTGGAAGGAAAAGAAGAAGATACACTGAGTGCTCATGTCACATAGAATTTTCCGGACACATTTTACAGGTCATTGCACGCCCTCCATCTCTGTGTGAGTGAGGTGCAGAGGAGGATATTTAGTAAACACTGTGTCTCTCAGATCTCACTCTCCAATGGCCTGAAACAGAACCAGAATCGACCTCATTCCAAATCATGAATAGGCATTTCCTGGGTGAAACTAACAAGTGCACGTCTTCTTCCTCGTGGAGCGTGTGATTACCTGTACCTCGGATTGAAGTGTAATTGGTATGTTGCCTCTAATTGTTGAGGAGCAGAGACTCTGGCCCCTAAATGGTGATTCTTGTAGGCCAGGTTCTCAGGTGTCCACAACGCTGATTTCATTCTGGGCTTCAGGAAATAATGCACCCAACAGAAATCAGTTCCGCCGCCCTGAGTTCGTGATCACGCGTACACTAGGTACCAAGCTTGACTCATTCCAAGGGCTCTCGATTTGTTAGTTGTTATTATTATTACAATTACAGCCATTCTCTCTGAAAGTAGAGCAGAACTATCTTAAACAAGAAACACTGAGTAAAAATTATGTGGCTTGTCATTTAGAATCATAATACATAATCATATTTCTAAACATAGCATAAAATTATTTGAGGGTTCCAAGCACATCTTATTATTTTTGCATTTAAAATGCCATTTCAGAGTGCATGTGCTGTAATTATTTGAAGCATCACCGAAAGTGCAAAGTTATATAATTCATATTTGAATGCATGGCTATTAGAAGATTATTTCATAGGCAGTACTATTTCAGACCAAAATTTGACTAAATTAAGGCGGGCTCCCAGTAACGCAAATCCACTGGGCTGTGTCTGAGAAACTCCACAGGCTCGACTAAGTGAAATAGTGTCTGCATAGCCTAGAATTCATGAATTGCTGGGCTACAAAGGCGTGCACTAAAGTACGTGTTACACTGCGCGATAGATCATACCGGAAATGAACCCAGACCTCAAGGGAAGCAGGAGGGTCTTCGCTGTTAACTGTGATGGGGCTGAAGTCCAAGGGGGTGACGGGCGATTGCATGGACAGCGTAGATTTTCAGTGGATACATCTGAAACAAGCGTGCATCCTGGGTGGAGGACTGGTAAGAAATGCAAAGAGAGATTTGAAACATAAAGGCATTGGGACAGACAGGCCCCGGCTCCTGGTCTTTGATGATAAAGGCCAGGAGCCCCGGGTGCTGTGTGTGTTTGCAGGGGAGCCCGAAGCCAGCCGCTCCCTCTGGCCAGGGCCTGGACTCTCAGCTGGGCAGCACACTGCCGCGTGGAGCTATCCACCCACATCCAGACGTGGACTCTCGGCTCACCAGCACGCTGCCGCGTGGAGCTATCCACCCACATCCATACGTGGACTCTCAGCTCACCAGCACGCTGCCACATGGAGCTATCCACCCACATCCATACGTGGACTCTCAGCTCACCAGCACGCTGCCACATGGAGCTATCCACCCACATCCATACGTGGACTCTCGGCTCACCAGCACGCTGCCGCGTGGAGCTATCCACCCACATCCAGACGTGGACTCTCGGCTCACCAGCACGCTGCCGCGTGGAGCTATCCACCCACATCCACACGTGGACTCTCGGCTCACCAGCACGCTGCCGCGTGGAGCTATCCACCCACATCCAGACGTGGACTCTCGGCTCACCAGCACGCTGCCGCGTGGAGCTATCCACCCACATCCACACGTGGACTCTCGGCTCACCAGCACGCTGCCGCGTGGAGCTATCCACCCACATCCAGACGTGGACTCTCAGCTGAGCAGCACGCTGCCGCGTGGAGCTATCCACCCACATCCAGACGTGGACTCTCAGCTCACCAGCACGCTGCCGCGTGGAGCTATCCACCCACATCCATACGTGGACTCTCGGCTCACCAGCACGCTGCCGCGTGGAGCTATCCACCCACATCCAGACGTGGACTCTCAGCTGGGCAGCACACTGCCGCGTGGAGCTATCCACCCACATCCAGACGTGGACTCTCAGCTGAGCAGCACGCTGCCGCGTGGAGCTATCCACCCACATCCAGACGTGGACTCTCGGCTGGACAGCACACTGCCGCGTGGAGCTATCCACCCACATCCATACGTGGACTCTCGGCTCACCAGCACGCTGCCGCGTGGAGCTATCCACCCACATCCAGACGTGGACTCTCGGCTCACCAGCACGCTGCCGCGTGGAGCTATCCACCCACATCCAGACGTGGACTCTCAGCTGGGCAGAACGCTGCCGCGTGGAGCTATCCACCCACATCCAGACGTGGACTCTCGGCGCTGCGGCCGGGTGGAATCTGTTTGTGCCTGCAGGTCCTTGAACCCAGGCCGCACGCAGGAACGCCAGGGCTGGGCTGTCACGCCCGCCAGGGCTGGGCTGTCACGCAGACCTTCAGACGTTCTTCCCGCCACACCCGGCTCCTGACTCCTGATTTCAGTCTTCGTGCCGGGCTTTCTGGCCCTTCTAAATCCTGGCTGTGGCTCCAAGTTGCGGGCGTTCTCCTGACCCGGCCGCCCTGTGCCCTGTGTCCTGCTCCTGACGGAGGCCGGGGCGGCAAGGCCACCCTCTGGGCTGCGTGCACACCCCACCCCGGCTGTGACTGTTCCTCCGTGGGCCCCGGCTCGAGGCAGGTCCCCGGGACGACGGGAGGCTCTGCTGCGGGGTGGCCTGCACCGCTGGACGGTGAGCTCCTGCGGCCTTCCAGCCGCCGGCACCTGCTGTCCTCTTTGTGCCTCGCGCACGCCTCACGCCTTTTCTGGGGGAGACGATTTTGCGGCGTCGTTCGTTCCCTGGCCTTCTCCTTCTTGTTTTGAAACAGCCACTGCACGTTCCTTGGGCCCCTGAGAGCCCCAATCGGTTTCCCAGCCAGGGGCGGGGTCGGCAGAGGCCCGGCCTTTCCGCTTCTCCCGGCTTTAACTTGGTTCTGCTACGAGACCCTTCGGTTTTCCTATGTGCGTAAAGTGGAACACGCCGTAAGGGACTGAGAAAAGGAAACTTGAGAGCAGCTGGAAGGCTGGCTGCGCTGGCAGGACAGGAAAGTGGGGTCCTCTTCTCCCCCCCCACCCTTGCTGGCTGGGCCGCCCCTCGCTCTCTTCTTGATTATTACTTGGATTTTCCAGCACTTGAGTAAACACAGTATCTCCAGAGGCCTTGCGGGCGACCTCTTTCTCCGGCTCTTGGTCAACGCCCGACGTTTGAAAGAAAATCATTACTCTAAGGTCTTTTATCTGAGTCACTATTCCAACAAGGGTCATTCCATCATAGACTCTTTATCACTAGGAGACCATCATTACCTTTAATTACGTCTCAGGTGCAGAGCTGGAAAATAAGTCTACACCAAAATACACAGTAGGTAGGGAGAATGCATTGCATCTCAAGCTGCCTTCCCAAAGTAATTAAAAAGAAAGCTCTCTACAGAGACCATTTTTGCAAATGTGCATTGGCCACGGTGCCAAGTCTGGCTGGGGTTGAGTGCCGGCTGTCACTAAGGAACCGCCTAGATGCTTCTCGCTGTCCCCTTTGGATGCAGACGGCTCAGGTGAGGCATCCTAAGAGCGGGAACGGCTGGAGCTGGCTGCAGTCAGGAAAGGAGAGCGGAGTCGGGAGGATGGTGAGAACGGACGCTGCAAAACTCAGTAAGTTTTATCTGGGACAAAAGAATTTGACTAACACTTTTTAAACCAAGGTTGCATGACATAAGTGCCAAAATTTTTTTTTCAAGATCTAACAAGCTAGGTTGGAAAGGAATAGTGTGATAGTAAAAAAGAAAATTCAGTTTCACATTTTGAAAATCTAGGTCTGCTTCTGACACAACTCTGCTCTTGAACGTGTAGGATGTTTATTTGTCATTAATAAGATAAAAAGAGGGAAGATGACAAGATACAAAGATTAAAGATGACTATCTTCAAGGGTCTCTCCAGTACAAAATATCAAAATGTCTTTACACTATTCTTCTGAGATTTTTGACAGAATACATAAGTTCTAAAAGGCAGGGATGGGAGACAGGTGACGAAGAAAGGAGATTGCTTTCAGATTCAAAGGGACCTGTCTTATTACTTCGCTCTTATTTGAAAATGATGGAAGATTACATATATACACGGACTAGAGGAGATAATTGCTAGCACACGGCCCTGCACAGGTCCTGAGTAAGAAAAAAGCATTAGCAGGACAACCCTCATGCATTAAGTTCTCCCATGAAAAAAGATTATAGTTTACTTTTCTATCTGTTTTGTGTGCTGTAAATCCAATTAGGGTACCATACTTGCTAAGAAAGCATTCCACCAGATTGGTATTCCCAGAGCTAGTTTATGCATGATAGATACAGATAGATAGATGAAAGATAGACTGATAGACGGATAAACAGTCAGAGCGATAGATGATATACATAGATACACACATAGAAGGATGAATAAATAAATGCAAAGATGAATGCTAGAAACTTGCATACATATTTTGCATATATATATAGAGAGAGAGAGAAAAACAATAAAATGTTAGCATAGTCACTTCCTGACGATATTAAATTGAAATTAAAACTATGCGAATTTATGAAGGCTAAGAGTCAACAAAACACAGATCACCCTGAGTTTCCCAGCTGTGAGTTTTCTCAAGCCTGACCAAAGGTAGCTTATCTTTTAGATGTGGGCAAATAATAAAAGTACTGTGTAATCACAATCACCCAATGCATTACTCTAAAAAGTTGAAGCATAATTTTTTTCAATGAAAATTAAATATCACACACTGTGTTCATCTATCTAATTTTCACTAACATGGGACAAGATGAAAATATTGCATTTCAAATAATTGAACATCATGCTAGGCTTCCTCAGAGACTGAATCTACATGCAACCGTTTTGGAAAGAGCCAAAGCTTTAATAAGAGAAAGTCAATGAACCTCATGTACCTTTTATAAAACATGGCATAAGGCAATATAATTAAAACTAAACTTATTTCCTGTGGTGAAATTAACTTACAGAAATGAAGGTGTTTATTTATTAAATGGGCTCTCTGGAGCTCCAGCCTCCCTCCCGCCCCTCCTGGGAGGGGTTGCATTGTTTGCCTCCCTTTGCTTGCCTGCTTGCTGTGTAATTTAAAACTGATGCCTTCCTCTGGGAAACGAAAATTTGATCAGAGAACAGCCTGCACCACCAGCTAAACAAATTACCACTGTTTTACTCACTTTTCTTCCTGTATTCCTTTCTCTCCTTTTCCTTTTTTTTTTTTTCTCTTAAAGAATCAAAAGAATTGTGTGCAGTGGGTGGCAAGTGCTGTTGGTAACGGTTCGGATTTAATTTGTGACAAGAAGGACAGATAGGTCCCTTTGGCGGCATGCAGCTGCTTAATGAGGGAAAGCAGAAAAGGCGCAGGGCCATTATTCTCAGTGCAGGAAGTCTGTCTTTTTCAAACAGGCTTTTGGGTCTTAAGGAACAAGAGTTTGAAGATAATTGATCAAATCACAAATGCAAATTATTTAAAAAAAAAAAAACCTGTCCTTTCAAAGTTGCTTCCTATACAGGTGAACACCAAGAGTTTTTAACTAGTAACACAAAGCTCAAAAAGCATCAGGTGTGCCAACGCCAGTCGTGAATGCATTAACTGGGATAATGTGTTTATTGAGCGTGAGCTCTGCTCTCGGGTCTACGGAAATGGCTCTCTGGAGACAAATACGAACAGGAATAGCATCCATTGCTGCTCAGGCTTTACAGGCATAGTTCAGCTTGCTGAAGCCAGAGAACACAAGCATGGAAGTGGGCATCACCTGGGCACACGCAAGGCTACCACACCCTTGGCCCCCCTCCCCCACCTACACACACATCACCGGGCCACACTCAAAGCTTTCCCGCAGCGAAGGAAACTTGGTCAAGAACACATTATTCATTTTTGAAGAACAGTTCTCTAGACCAGAGTCAATGGTCAACGCAATTCTAACTTTGCCCTCAGGTAGCTATTTCTAATTCCTTAATTTTTAAAAAAAAATCCATAAAACAGTTTATGAAGTTAACCATTCATGTGAACAGTGTCAAATACTAGTTTTTGAAAACCAAATGTTAGCAAATTAATAATTGGGAAAACATTGTTTACTAATTTTTACTTTTAAATTATGAGGCAGTTTATAAAAGCAGAGGAAGATACTATGAATGTTAGAACTGAAAACACTTTAACATTTACTATGGGCAAAATACAAAAGTAAGACTTCTTTTTAATAATAATAATTTTCCATGTGACCTTTAGGAAAGCTGACGACGGGGCCTGAGTGTGTTTATTCCCTCTGTGTATCCACTGAACCAACCTTGCCCACGTGGTGACCTACATAAGAACTCAACAGAGCTCACAGAAATGCATGCATTCATTGGAGATGATGCAGTGTGACAACAAAAATAGGTATTTATGTCATTTAAATTGGGTAGATCAAAAGGGGATATATACATAAATAAGAGTAGAAAAGTGTTGTGCTACAGCACAAGGCTACAAGAAATAGCTTTTCCTGTGGAGGCAGAATGGCAGGCTGTGACTTGAATTGGTGTGTATGATATGACTGCGCGAGCCTCCGTGTGCGTGGGCACTGAGAAGTCCGGAGAGCCGGGATGCGGCTCGTGGTGGACATAAATACCTGCAGGAGGACCCAGTGCTATCTCCAGCGGCAAACAAGCAAGCAAAGGCAGAAAAAAAGAAGAAGAAAAGAGGGATTTCTTCCAAGCGTAACGAAAACGACGAGAGGATTCCTCTCCATCAAGCGATGCAGTAAGGTCCTCCAGCCCTGCACCCTGTGAGAGAATGCGCTGGAGGAGTCAAAGAAGGACGCAGCTTGAGGCAGGTCTCCCGCTGCTCGGGAAGGAAAGTCTGCGCAGGGCGCTTGACGCTGGTGGGTGGGATGGGGAAGCAAGGGCGGAGAGCGTGGGTGCTGGAGACAGAGAGCAGCTGGTGCTGGAGAAGCTGGGACGTGCTAAGATGTGGACGGTCTGCTGTGGGAATTCCTATGGAAAGCAGGGAGGAGGGTTGCGGCAGAGACGGTAGGTGAACAGACTTCAGAAAGGGGTGGGGAGAGGATAAGCCCCGCAGGGTGGGCCTTCGCAATCAAAGAAAGTCGAGTGTGGAAAGACTTGTCAGGGCGCAAAGTCAGAGAACATGAGGTCAGGGACACTGAGTAGGGAGCGTGAGGGCAGGGATTCATGGGAAGAAGTGCTAGTACAGACGAGTATTTGGAGACATGAAGGGAATAAAAAGGGGTGTGCACAAATAAGATGATTGCATCTGTTCCTATATAACTGTGAACTCTATTGAAAATAACACTACTATGCTAGACAAGTACTAATTATTTCTGATGAGCGAAACCGCACAGTCCATGTTTCTCTGGGTCTGGCTCACTTCACTTCCTGTGATTTTTTTCCTAAGTCTATCCGTTTCCCCACTAATGGGGCCAAGCCATTCTTTCTGAAAGAAGCATAGAATTCCATCGCGTACACGTGCTACGCTTGCTTGATCCATTCATCTGGGTGGGTTCCATGTGTTAGTGACGGTAAGCTGTGCTGCGAGTTCTAGTAGAGGATCGCATAAGATGATGCTAAGCGAAATGAACGACACGATTTGGAAGTAAGTGGTTTACTTTGCTGTTGTTATTTTCGACGTGCCATATGAAATGATGTATTTTTCTTTTGTCTTCCCCACGGCTTTGCCCCTGATGTCCCTGTAACTGACTTTGGTACACTTGGTATTGTATGTACGTTTATCAGAACTAGGGATGGGGAGCACCAAAATGGAGAGACAAAGGGTAAAAGGCAAACCAATGCAACAGCAATGCTTACAAGACAATATGCTGTAAACCAACTGTAGAAATCGGAGGGGGGAGAGGGGAAGAGGGGAGGAGGGAGAAAAAATGAGAGAGGAGGTAACAAGTTTGATAAGAAATGCACTCACTGCCTTATGTATGAAACTGTAACCCCTCTGTACATTACTTTGATGATAAATAAATTAAAAATAGATTTCCATAAAAAATAACAGCAGCATAGATTTGAGACTGGTGTGTTATGTTTTTATACAGTTATCTACATCCAATAAATTGGGTCAAATTCAACAGTTTTTTTAGCTCCGTCATGCAGGCTAAAAAAAAAACCAACACATGAAATCATATAGATAGGAAACAGCGATAAGAAATCCAACTTAAAAGGATGTGCGAAGTTCTGAGTTCAAACCCTGCCTTTTCATTTTCTCATTATTCTATCCTCTCCTACCAAGTGGTTGCATTCCTCTTTCTTTTGACTTCTCTTACTGAGTTTCATGCCACAGTATTTATACAATCTGGTACTGTCCCTCTGAAAGCAAAACAAAACACAAACTCTCTGCTGATACATATTCTTTGAAGTTGCTTTCCCGCGCAGATGACAGGGGTAGAAAATTAATCCCGAATTTTATACGGAAGCCACAGAGATCCTGAGGAGAGAGAGAAATGCTCGAAACATCACAGTTCTTGACTTCAAACTACACTACAGAGGCCCAGTTGCTTTGAATTTCAACATCACTGAGCACACTGATTTTACATCTGCTTTTTTAATTCACTTTTAAATGTATGCGGGCCTAGCTTATATTCGTGCTGAAACCACCGTTTCAACATCTACCTGCTCTTCACGTTGATTAGTGAAGGGATTTTTATAATTTGTTATTTTATTTTAATGGTGCAGCCTGTGAAAATAAGTGGGTTCTCTTTTCTTCTGAACTTCTGCTCGAGGAAGTGCAGTCTAGTGCTGCAGGCCCTGCCCACAAGGGCTGGGGCCCCTCCAGATACTGGCAGCACCCCCAAAATGGTTATTCTCAAGTGTCTTATTCCACATACATGTTTCTATATTCTATATTCATACATATATTATTCTATAGTCGAAGGACATACTGTTCTAAAATATTGTTCTTTTGTACCAGTGACAGTCCATATAAGTGATTGTTCTCCATCTACTTTTTATTGGTGACACATCATGAAGGTTTCAGAGGTCCGCTGGGCCCTGCCATACACCTCCTACCTCGCCAGACCCCGTTTCGGAAGGAGAGCGGCGTGCAACGGGGTGCTGAAAAGCTGTTTCCACGTAACATGACGCAAACTTTCATAATCACCTTCCCTCTCACTTTCTGTTTTCATAAGTATTCTCCTAGTGTGTTGCGAGGAGGGTACTCTATATTTGTGCAACTGTTACATTCTGACAATGTGGATCAGACAGTAGACACAATTATGTGGAAAGGATAGGGGCCTGCACGCATACGTAATCATATCTTTAGAACATATGTTAGGCTTCAAATGATGGTATTCAAATGATATTTCTTCTGAAGCCTTTAGAAGATTAACGTTTAATTTCAATAATCATTAAATAGCAGGGGCAGAGTAAATTCTTGCTTCCTAGAACACTTATATATAAATATGCACTTACCACCCCCCCAAGATCTTCAGTGATTAATTTAAAAATTTGCATTGATCATTTAAGTTTGCACAACAAACTACAATTTTCTGAATGTATCAGTTAGTGAAAAACCAAATTATCCTGCTGGTTCTCAAACTAATCAGTCTATACGGCCTTACATCAGGCTTAAGGGTGGCTATGTCTGTGAAATCCTTCTCTGGAGAAATAAAAGAGGATTCCTTTTCATTTAGAACCAAGGAGCAGCAATGAGGTTGTCACTTAAACGATAGGCTAAGTGTATAACTCATGGCAAGAAAGAGTCAGCCCTGAGGAAAAGGAGACGGCACGTGCTCTGTGGGTCTGGGAGGTGCAGCCCGGTGGAGCGTCGCTCGGGGTGGGTCGTTAGGGTTTTCAGAAGCCTAGTTCCAGCCTGTGGATGACAGCAAACAAACCTGAGCAGGGATGGGAGGCCGGAAGCCAGGAGAGCGGTCGCCTAAGGTGAGTTGGGAATGGAGACGCGGCGGGGGCCCGCGCAGGGACAGCGGCTTCTCCCCCCCCCCCCCCCCGCAGGAGGCCGAGGCCGTGAACTGTGGGCACACACTGCAGCTTCGGGACAGTCCTTCAACCCCAAACGAGACGCCCCATCGTGCCCCACAGGAAGACAGCTGCCTTTGCATGTTTCGCATGGAATGGGGTCACCCAAAGAATTCTGCAAGTCCAGCCCGGGGACTGAGGCACGAGCTCCTGAGGGAGATGGTGAGTGAGAAAGGAGACACCTGCGATGACGCCTGGCAAGGTCCCCCCATCTCAGAAGAGCGAGGACAGCGAATTAACCTAGCAGCCGTGCTTCAGAAAGCCAGCCCTCACCGTGATACTCAGAGCGAATGGAAGAGCAACGTGGACGATAGGATTTTTTTATAGTGTGGCATTCCTCACAGAGATAAAACAATTATTACATCTTATTTTCTCTCTTCTTTCACATTCCACATCGATTTCTAGATTATTTCTCCCAAGCTCTGTAATGGAATTCAGGGCCTACTGAACGCCAGAAAATGAGGTTCGCTTATTTAAAAGCACCATGACTTATTTCTGTTTGTCACCGCAAACCTTACAGACAATGCTCAACTTCAACAGAGGATCACACACAGAAGTTTATATTTCTTTGTCACACAGAAAGCTTAAGTCGCTCCTATTTTATTGTTTTAAACTGCAGATGGGCCTGGTCACGGGGGCCATAATTTTGAATTGGCATACGTCATACGTATTCTTTTTTTTTTTTTTTCGGCCAGTCCTGGGCCTTGGACTCTGCCACTTGAGCCACAGCACCACTTCTGGCAGTTTTCTGTACATGTGGTGCTGGGGAATCGAACCCAGGGCCTCATGTATACGAGGCAAGCTCTCTTGCCACTAGGCCACATCCCCAGCCCCTCATACGTATTCTTGTAAGTACATAGTGAAAGCAATCCTTCACCTGCCTCTGCCTTTGGATAGCGTGAGCACTTTTTGTATCTTCTTTTCCTTTCTTTCTTTCTTTTTTTTGTGTTATTCTTGTAAGTATTTTGCTCAAGGTCAACACTCTACCACTTGAGCCAGAGCTCCATTCCCAGTGTGTGTGTGTGTGTGTGTGTGTGTGTGTGTGTGTGTGTGTGTGTGATTGGAGATAAGGGTCCCATGAGCTTTTTCCTGCCTGGGATGTCTACAAACCACACTTGTGATGTGACATTGTCACACACCTGAGGAGGAAAAAGCTGACATCATCACACGCCTGAGGAGGAACAGGCTGACATCATCACACACCTGAGGAGGAACAGGCTGACATCACACACCTGAGGAGGAACAGGCTGACATCATCACACACCTGAGGAAGAACAGGATGACATCATCACACACCTGAGGAGGAACAGGCTGACATCATCACACACCTGAGGAGGAACAGGCTGACATCACACGCCTGAGGAGGAACAGGCTGACATCACACACCTGAGGAGGAACAGGCTGACATCATCACACACCTGATGAGGAACAGGCTGACGTCATCACACACCTGAGGAGGAACAGGCTGACATCACACACCTGATGAGGAACAGGCTGACATCACACACCTGAGGAGGAACAGGCTGACATCACACACCTGAGGAGGAACAGGCTGACATCATCACACACCTGATGAGGAACAGGCTGACAGCACACACCTGATGAGGAACAGGCAGACAACACACCTGAGGAGGAACAGGCTGACAGCATCACACACCTGAGGAGGAACAGGCTGACATCACACACCTGAGGAGGAACAGGCTGACATCATCACACACCTGATGAGGAACAGGCTGACAGCACACACCTGATGAGGAACAGGCAGACAACACACCTGAGGAGGAACAGGCTGACATCACACACCTGATGAGGAACATGCTGACATCATCACACACCTGAGGAGGAACAGGCTGACATCACACACCTGAGGAGGAACAGGCTGACATCATCACACACCTGATGAGGAACAGGCTGACATCACACACCTGAGGAGGAACAGGCTGACATCACACACCTGAGGAGGAACAGGCTGACATCATCACACACCTGAGGAGGAACAGGCTGACATCACACACCTGAGGAGGAACAGGCTGACATCACACACCTGAGGAGGAACAGGCTGACATCATCACACACCTGAGGAGGAACATGCTGACACCATCACACACCTGAGGAGGAACAGACAGACATCACACACCTGAGGAGGAACAGGATGACATCATCACACACCTGAGGAGGAACAGGATGACATCATCACACACCTGAGGAGGAACAGGCTGACATCATCACACACCTGAGGAGGAACAGGCTGACATCACACACCTGAGGAGGAACAGGCTGACATCATCACACACCTGAGGAGGAACAGGCTGACATCATCACACACCTGAGGAGGAACAGGCTGACATCACACACCTGAGGAGGAACAGGCTGACATCATCACACACCTGAGGAGGAACATGCTGACACCATCACACACCTGAGGAGGAACAGACAGACATCACACACCTGAGGAGGAACAGGCTGACATCACACACCTGAGGAGGAACAGGCTGACATCATCACACACCTGAGGAGGAACAGGCTGACATCATCACACACCAGAGGAGGAACAGGCTGACATCACACACCTGATGAGGAACATGCTGACATCATCACACACCTGAGGAGGAACAGGCTGACAGCATCACACACCTGAGGAGGAACAGGCTGACATCATCACACACCTGAGGAGGAACAGGCTGACATCACACACCTGAGGAGGAACAGGCTGACATCATCACACACCTGAGGAAGAACAGGATGACATCATCACACACCTGAGGAGGAACAGGCTGACATCATCACACACCTGAGGAGGAACAGGCTGACATCATCACACACCTGAGGAGGAACAGGCTGACATCACACACCTGAGGAGGAACAGGCTGACATCACACACCTGAGGAGGAACAGGCTGACATCATCACACACCTGAGGAGGAACAGGCTGACATCATCACACACCTGAGGAGGAACAGGCAGACATCACACACCTGAGTAGGAACAGGCTGACATCACACACCTGAGGAGGAACAGGCAGACATCACACACCTGAGGAGGAACAGGCTGACATCATCACACACCTGAGGAGGAACAGGCTGACATCATCACACACCTGAGGAGGAACAGGATGACATCATCACACACCTGAGGAGGAACAGGCTGACATCATCACACACCTGAGGAGGAACAGGCTGACATCACACACCTGAGGAGGAACAGGCTGACATCATCACACACCTGAGGAAGAACAGGATGACATCATCACACACCTGAGGAGGAACATGCTGACATCATCACACACCTGAGGAGGAACAGGCTGACATCATCACACACCTGAGGAGGAACAGGCTGACATCATCACACACCTGATGAGGAACAGGCTGACATCACACACCTGAGGAGGAACAGGCTGACATCACACACCTGAGGAGGAACAGGCAGACATCATCACACACCTGAGGAGGAACAGGCTGACATCACACACCTGAGGAGGAACAGGCTGACATCACACACCTGAGGAGGAACAGGCTGACATCATCACACACCTGAGGAGGAACATGCTGACACCATCACACACCTGAGGAGGAACAGACAGACATCACACACCTGAGGAGGAACAGGCTGACATCATCACACACCTGAGGAGGAACAGGCTGACATCATCACACACCTGAGGAGGAACAGGCTGACATCACACACCTGAGGAGGAACAGGCTGACATCACACACCTGAGGAGGAACAGGCTGACATCATCACACGCCTGATGAGGAACAGGCTGACATCATCACACACCTGAGGAAGAACAGGATGACATCATCACACACCTGAGGAGGAACAGGCTGACATCATCACACACCTGAGGAGGAACAGGCTGACATCACACACCTGAGGAGGAACAGGCTGACATCACACACCTGAGGAGGAACAGGCAGACATCATCACACACCTGAGGAGGAACAGGCTGACATCATCACACACCTGAGGAGGAACAGGCTGACATCACACGCCTGAGGAGGAACAGGCTGACATCACACACCTGAGGAGGAACAGGCTGACATCATCACACACCTGATGAGGAACAGGCTGACGTCATCACACACCTGAGGAGGAACAGGCTGACATCACACACCTGATGAGGAACAGGCTGACATCACACACCTGAGGAGGAACAGGCTGACATCACACACCTGAGGAGGAACAGGCTGACATCATCACACACCTGATGAGGAACAGGCTGACAGCACACACCTGATGAGGAACAGGCAGACAACACACCTGAGGAGGAACAGGCTGACAGCATCACACACCTGAGGAGGAACAGGCTGACATCACACACCTGAGGAGGAACAGGCTGACATCATCACACACCTGAGGAGGAACAGGCTGACATCACACACCTGATGAGGAACATGCTGACACCATCACACACCTGAGGAGGAACAGGCTGACAGCATCACACACCTGAGGAGGAACAGGCTGACAGCATCACACACCTGAGGAGGAACAGGCAGACATCACACACCTGAGGAGGAACAGGCTGACATCATCACACACCTGAGGAGGAACAGGCTGACATCATCACACACCTGAGGAGGAACAGGCTGACATCACACACCTGAGGAGGAACAGGCTGACATCACACACCTGAGGAGGAACAGGCTGACATCATCACACGCCTGATGAGGAACAGGCTGACATCATCACACACCTGATGAGGAACAGGCTGACATCATCACACACCTGAGGAGGAACAGGCTGACAGCATCACACACCTGAGGAGGAACAGGCTGACATCATCACACACCTGAGGAGGAACAGGCTGACATCACACACCTGAGGAGGAACAGGCTGACATCATCACACACCTGAGGAGGAACAGGCTGACAGCATCACACACCTGAGGAGGTACAGGCTGACAGCATCACACACCTGAGGAGGAACAGGCAGACATCACACACCTGAGGAGGAACAGGCTGACATCATCACACACCTGAGGAGGAACAGGCTGACATCATCACACACCTGAGGAAGAACAGGCTGACATCACACACCTGAGGAGGAACAGGCTGACATAATCACACACCTGAGGAGGAACAGGCTGACATCATCACACACCTGAGGAGGAACAGGATGACATCACACACCTGAGGAGGAACAGGCTGACATCATCACACACCTGAGGAGGAACAGGCTGACATCATCACACACCTGATGAGGAACAGGCTGACATCATCACACACCTGAGGAGGAACAGGCAGACAGCACACACCTGAGGAGGAACAGGCTGACATCATCACACCTGAGGAGGAACAGGCAGACATTGTCATGCTCCTGATGAGAGAGACGATTCAGAAAGAGGCCGGACTTCCAAAGGCAAGTTGGAGTAAGTAGGAAAGGATTCACATTCCCCAATGCCATTCAATGACATCATTTTATTTGATTTTCTCAAAATTTCAAAAGAATAATTGTTCGCCGTTTCCTTTGTTTGAGGAAGGAAAGCAACTGAGACCCCTGAGGCAGGCATGGCAGGAGGGTCAGCAAAGGAGCACCTGTCCGGCCATAGACAGGACACACCTTCTATCTGCCCAGCCCGGCCTTCCCCCTTCTCCCTGTCAACTCCCAGATGCTCCAGTGCTGTCTCTCCTTGTTGCTTTGTCCTCTTTTTAAAATCCATCGACTGAACAAGAACCGTACTATACAAATTTGTTACCTTACCAGATATGCAAAAGTGGATCAGATGTCAGTTGTACCTCCAAATTACAGATAGTATGTTCTTTAAAAGTGACCTGTAGAGAGCTGAAGACAGATGTTGTCAGCTGCTGGCCAAATCTGCGATCAACCGACTCAAATGTTCAAGCAGATTGTAATAATTTTAAACCCTGTAAGATGGAATTTATCAGTAGCACAGATATTTTCCTCAGGTTTTACAGGAGACTCTGAGGAGAGTATTTAAATCGCACTGTAGTCTTCGGTTCCACCCACAAATCCTCATTAGCTGCATTTTCTTAAGTGTCTCTCTTGGGCCTTTGCCTAAGGCAATTCTAAACCTCTTGTTCCAAGACCCTCCATTATTTTTCCTAAATGTTTCATCTTTCTCACTTTCATAGACACGTTAAATTATTTCTCTTCTGTTTCCCTAAACACCTTCAGAGGCATCTATTTATCCAAGTATAAAAAGACCCTCCAGGTTTCAATAAGGAAATAAATAGCAATATTTATTTTTTGCTGTCAGATGCTATATTAGAGTGCCATCCGGAGCAGGAGAGGAGACGCGGGGGGAATGGAAGCTTCCCAGGGATGTGGAATGGTGTCATTACTCTCCTCCTCCTCCTCCCGCGACTGTGCAGCGTCACACCAAAATCACAGGGGTGCAAACAAAAAGGTCAGAATTAAGTTGACAGGTGATACTGCCGGCAAAGTACTAGCTTCCGGAGATAGTCACACGGAAACGATCCATTTCATATCCTGTTTTAAATGAGAATGAGTTGGCAAATTAGACTAGGGTCCTGCAATTATTTTAGGTTCTGATATCCAAGTGTTATACTAGTTAATGGTAGCAGTTTGTGTTTACAACTTGATTCCTGTTAGACAAGGGTGAACTTGCAAGCTTTCCTGAGAAAAATGCTGCTAACTTAACCCACCACATCAATGGATAGAGAAATGACAGATATATAAATGACACGTAATTAAATGATAAATATATAGAGATGATACATATATAAATGCTAAATAGGTGATTAATAGATGATAGATATAGATAGGATAGATGGATAGATACGATAGATGGATGGATAGATAGATAGATAGATAGATAGATAGATAGATAGATAGATAGATGAGAAAGTTACAATGGAATTGGGTGTGTTTTCCATGAGAGAAGATGTGGCTGATGTTTACAAACCTCCGTGTGTCTGTCCGTGGGTCTTTTGTTTTCCGACCCCTGTATGAACTGGAATGTTGCAAGTATTGCTGACTTCAGTCTGTTCTTTGGTCCTGTTCTTCCATTGGGTACCACATTCCAGCTAAGCTACCAGCAGGAAGTTGAGGAGGGGCGTGGGGAGGGGGGGGAAGGCGGGTACCAAGGATCCTGGGGGAATTTTAGCCTGTATCCCATCAGTCCATGAAGATGCCAGCACATAGGAAGGAGCTGAAGTCTTTGTTTTAAAAGTACTGAGTGACAGTGTCCCCTGAAAATGCACGTTCCAGACTCGGAGTAGAACAGGTGGTGCAGGGATCCCCGAGGCTACAGGTATTAAAATTCACAGGGAAGAGAAACAGTTACAGGGTACAACAATGTTTGGATCTTCTGTTTCCTCCCACTAGTCATTGCTATGAAGGACTCTTAGATTTTTATTCAAGTATCTGTGAAACCAAGAGTGGCACGTCACATGCCAGACGCGAGTCGGTTACTGATGCCGGGCAGGATGAGGGCCCGGCGAGAGGGGCCCTGGGTGGGAGGTGCGGGCGAGGGGCAGGCACCGTGCGTGAGAGCACCGGACGCTCACAGGAAAGCATCCTCGCGTGTCTGTGTGATGCTGGGAGGGGAGGGCGGGGCAGGGGCATCTCAGGTTCAAGGCCAGCCTGAGCCCCTTGCTGCCACTCACCTCCAAAGCGGAACGCGAAGTCTCCGCTCGAGGAAGGGCAGCGCGAGAACAATTGCGTGTGACGGCCGTGGCCGTGACGGGCGGTGAGATTGTCTGACTGAAATCCCAGCGGCCGACGCTTAATGGAATTTATATTACAAGATCGTCGCTCAGCCTCGGACCTTTTGCTGTGACTTCTAAAATGTCATTCTCCTTTTAATAATGCAAACAGTCACGGGTGTGCCAACTTATTTCAATGTGTAATATTTGTTCAAATAGCCACCTCAGTGTGGGCGTGGCGATCATGCAGGCATCTGTTACCGTCATGCTCAGTCTTTGTATCCAAGGAATTACTACATTCCACAGTGTTTTTCCGTGGGCAAACGTAAACACATACAGCCCAGAAGACTGGGAAGCCATGTAGGTAAATGGAGGCAGAGAAGCAGCTGGCAGCTGAGAGGTGGTAGCTTTTCAGTCTGTGGTTGCCTAAAAGAAGAGAGTCTGTCCTGAAAATTTCTTGACCTTGAAAATTCTTGACCTTCGATTCACATCCCAATCCTCCTAGAGTCTCCCGGCACCTAATAGTATCTGCCCAGTGAGAAAGTCCAACTGGGGTAACACAGGGGAAGGAGACAATGCTTAGGGCTTAGGGCTTAGGGCTTGAGCCTTGCTGGTGCAGCAAGAAACACAAAGCAAGGGGCCAGGAAAGTCTTCTATCCATACATCCATCCACCATTCAACCATGCATGCATCTATCCATCTATCCATCCTTCCATCCATCTATGCATGCATGCATCCATCTAGCCATCCATCCAAAATCCATCCATCTAGCCATCCATCTATTCATCCATCCATCTAGCCATCCATCCATTCAGCACACATGCATGCATGTGTCCATCCATCCATCCATGCATGTTCCTATCCATCAATCTATCCATCCATCCATGCATCCATCCATGCATCTATACATCCATCCATGCATGTTCCTATCCATCCATCCATCCATCCATGCATCCATCCATGCATCCATCCATGCATCTATACATCCATCCATGCATGTTCCTATCCATCCATCCATCCATCCATCCATCCATGCATCCATCCATGCATCCATCCATGCATCTATACATCCATCCATGCATGTTCCTATCCATCCATCCATCCATCCATGCATCTATCCATCTATCCATGCATGCATGCACCTATCCATCCACCATGCATGCATGCATGCATTTACCCATCCATCCATCTATCCTTCCACCACTGCCTTTTCCTTTCTACATTTAATAGAAGTGAAAACGAACTTAAGTATATTACATTTCAATTACATGTTTTTAAGGCCACGTCAGGTTAGAGCAAGGAGCCTGGTGATTTCAGTTTACATGAAGATCTCCTTCGATTACTTTTACTTGATGATGCTAATTATTTTCTGTTGTCTAGTTTGCCTGGAAGTGGAGTTTTGTAATATATCGTCCTGGAAAGGGCTCTTTTTGTATTGCTCACTTGTGAACCTTGTCGGTTTTGGGGAAATGGGATCTTACTGCACTTCTCAGGCTGGGTTCAAACTCCTAGATATCCATGATTCTCCCTCTTCTGCATCTGAAGCAGTACTGGGACTACAGGTATGTTCCACCACACAGGTAGGAAAGAGAATTGAGCGGCTTGACATATACTGCTCACTCTGCGCTTTGTAAGGGGCAGTGCTGGGATCAGAGCTGAGCCTTCCTGTCCACTTCCTGCTGGAACTGGAGACGCCATCTTCACCGAAACCTTTGCCACCACCAGCCAGTCTGCAAGACATCTCCCTTGACCTGCCAGGGTCACTTTTTTCAGTATTTTTTTTTAATTAGAACATTGTGTCGTATTTTCAAAGTCCCTTTAGAATGTGTGCCATAGATACTGGACCAGTACGGCATCCTAAGCAAGCTTCGTTTTCTTCCAGGGGTGAAGTTGTCGAGACAGAAGACTGAACATCCCGGGGTTTTAACATTCCTCACGGTCGACGTGGAGAAATGTTCTCAAGCACTGAGCGCTCCAAGGCCCGGAACCCGAGGCCCTCGCTCAGGTCTCAAAGGCACCGGTGGTGCTCGGTGTCCTCATTCATAACAAAGCTTCCTGAAATTAGACATCCCGTAAGGGCAACCATCAGTAGGAACAATCCGGGGCTCCCACGTTATACTCCATGCTCCCTGGAATAATTCACGGCTCTGAAGACACTTCGGAACCCTGGAGGCAGCATTTCCTCCTCATGTAATGCTTCCTTTATCTACTGTATTTCCGTTTTGTAGAAAATGTGTAATAGGCCTATTAAAATGCACAGAGATGAAGCCAGAACATCATGCATGTAATTAATCTACAGATTCTGAGCCAAAAAAAAAAGTGCAAGCGATTTCCTTAATAACAGGATAAGAGCAAGCATGTCATTGATTTTTTTGAGTGGAAAATTCATTTTTATCTAATGCCCAGAATGCCAGTTTTATTCAGGATGGCATGCTTTGTATATTTCATGGCCATCAACATAAAGCTCTTTGTACATTACCTAAATGCTTTCCTCTGCTCAGAAGTCACCACATCTAACCTGCACACATTGAACTTCAGATGGCTTCTCAACTCAGCCAGACCCCGCGCAGATCAAGATCTGCACCCTGTGGGCAGGATAGAAGCCTGACAGGAAAAGGTGGATGCGGTCATTCAACCCACAGCCGCGTTCCTGCCACCTTTCCCATTTGAACATTGTCTCCAAAGAACAGTCCACCTAACATTTCCCAAACGAAAATGAAGCTACTTTTAAGATGTAATGTGCTATAAAACACAGATGGGTGTAGTTAAGAAAAATATAAATAAATAAAATATACATTTTGGGTTTACTAGGGAGGAACAGAAACATCCTTCCTCCCTGCTAAAACTTAAAAGAATAAGTGGTTGTACAAAGGGATTTCAATCCAATAAATCAGACTGCGGGGACAACACATCCTGATCAATGTCACCTTGGCGCTCCCCTCCCCCCATCCCACCCACACAATGCACATATTATCAATAAAATTAGCGTCTCAGAAATCCCCGTTTATGGCTCCACAGTAATCCCATTTTCCTACCACACTTCTTCATCATAGCAGCAATAAAACAGCCCAACCTCTAAGGAGAGTATCCCAGCAAAACTTTGGTGCTGCTGCCTACAAACTCTGCAGACCTTCCTCAGGGAAAGAAGTGGACTTCTACAACACAGACTGATTTATTTTGTGGCAAATTCCCTTTAATAAAATAGGCAAAAAGGGAAACCTCCCACATATTTCAAATAACCTACAAAACACCTTCTAAAGGTCACATCGGTGGAGAGCATTACATTCATTATTTTTTCCCATATGACATTTTTGTTCCAAAAGTTGACCCAATCCTTCCACAATTTTATAGGAGTACTCTTTCATTTTCCTATCCCTGCAGGACATTGGTAAAGAAGAATTTTAAGAACTCAACTATGATCAGATACACAAAGTTCCCAAACACAGATCAGACATGAAAGTCAGAAGCTTTCACTGGCCTCTGGCATAAACAAAATCAAATTACGAATCAAAAAATGTGAATATATATAGGTAGATTTGTACATCATAAGAATAGCTCCATTTCAATATGCATAAGACACATCAAGAACTGAACATTGTTCAATGAGGTTCATTTTTTAAATTTTGCTTTAAATTTAACAAGTTTTTTCTTTCCTCTGAAAGAGTTTGAAAACCAGGGTCAGTTTTTGATCACACAAATTTTTGCAAAATAAAGACAAAAGCAACATGAGAACAGAATCCTGTCCTCGTATTAAGGGTTGAGTGTGAAACGCCTTCAGTGAAATTTTTATGCTAATTAATTATGCTGTGTAAGCATTAATTTGGAAGAAGTGATTTAATTTGTGTGGCTTAAATAAATAATTGTACCTTATAATCTACACATCTATGTATTCTGTGTGTTATTTATCTATTTTCATTTTCTTTTTGGACTGGGGTCTGGGGTCCGTCCAGTCTGATTTCACCTAGCTGGTCATCCTCCATTTTTATTTTCTTTTTGGACTGGGGTCTGAGGTCCGTCCAGTCTGATTTCACCTAGCTGGTCACCCTCCACTCTCAGGTTCTGTGATTACAGAACCGCACACCACGCCCGCATCCATTATGTCAATAACAGGTGCATGACTTACTTAAACCTCTTTCACCCCAACTTCATGGCAAACAGTACCGTTGTACAGGTGCCTGTTGTCTGAAAAATGTTGAAATGTCTTCTTCAAAACCTCTTCCTCCCGGTTACCCTGAAAGCTGTCATATCCAAGGAAAGAATATCTTGGTGTGCGTGGGACAATTACGGCCTTAGCATTGCAATCACGCATCTGGACAGATGCGGAGGTTTTACACAGGGACGCGTTGCACTGTCTTTATTTCTCGTGACACCATGACTAAGAGTCCACAGGAACGCGTCAGGTAAACGCTGGTTCAACCCACGGCATGAGCTGTGGTGAATGCTAACAGCACGGTACCTATTGATCACCGTGGGCAAAGATTGCCTGCCAAAAGGAGCAGCTTGAAGGCATGGGCGGATTACGATTTTAACAATACAATGTAAATCAACAAAAACCGTGACCTCTTTCCGACTGTTGATTGCTGAAGAGTAAGTCTGCTTTTACAGCTAAGAAGGCCTCTCTTGAAGAAGGAACTTCTCATCCCGCCCACCAGACTCCTGAGCCTTCTCCCGCATGAACAGAGCGTGTGAGCTCTGTGACGCGCAATCTTGAAACCGATGACTGAGAAGAATAAAATTCTATCTTCTGATCCCAGTTTATTCACATCTCCTACGTATGCCTACCAGGATCCGTGGTTTCGGGAACTGAACTATGTGGTAGGACAGTGGAGTTACTTATCGGTATGGGTTAAGAATTTAGCTGGGGGCTGGTAGCTCACACCCGTAATCCCAGCTACCCAAGAGGCTGGGCTCTGAGGAGTCTGGTTCGAAGCCAGCCCAGGCAGGAAAGCCCTGTGAGACTGCAGTCTCCAACGAACCACCAGAAAACTGGAAGGGGAGCTGTGGCTCAAAGTGGTAGAGTGCTAGCCTTCAACGGAAGGGTTCAGGGAATGGCGCCCAGGCCTGGACTTCAAGCTCCATGACCGACAAATAAACGAATAAATAAGTAAGTCCATCAATCATATGTTTCGGAAACAGACGATGTCTGTGTCGAAAGGAAACATGCTTACTGACAGGAACTGCTTGAGGGGCTCACCAAGCACGGTCGGAACCGTCAGCGCACACCTTGTTTGCCAGCAGCAGCTTGGGGTTGGCGGGGATTTTCTTTGGTGTCTTCACTGAATTTCCCGTCTAACACACCCAGGGGGAGGGTAAACCTCCCTTTCGTGGAAGCGCTGGGTGCAGAGCAGGCCGCCGAGCTGATGTTTTCTTAAACACAGAGGCACATTTTTTTCATGCCCATGTGGACAGGTTTGGATTGAATTCAGACCCACAAGGTTTTCTGCAGCTGGGAGGTGTCCCGCAGCTCCCCGGGAGCTTCGCTTGGGGACCGCCCGCGTCCTTTGCCTCCCTGACGTCTCTCCATCGCACCACCCGGAGTCTTCCCTTACACGCTCACGTTCCCTACCGCCAGCCAGCCGCCAGCTTAGCTGATAACCACTGTGTCTGGGAATCTTGTGCTCAGAAGCAAAGGTGTAGACGATGCTTTTACTCAGTTCTTCTTATCTAACTGTACAGATACATCCCAAGTCAATCTCTACTGCTGTCCTTCATTTCGCAGCATACCCTCTCTGGGGGTCTGGGAAGACGTGCTAACAGATCATAAGATCGTCCCCTGGGCTGCCTTCCTGCCTTTCACCGGACACAGTCATGGCGACTGCTCTCAGGCCGTTGACTTATGCAGCAAGCACGCCTTGGAAGGTTAGGGTTACCATCTAGTACCATAAGGTCGAAATACCTAGATTCGTTCAAAGACAAAGACATTGAAGTTGGATAACGTTGCACATAAATGTCTGCTACCGCTCTTCGCTTTCATGATTTCTGCTTTTATGATAACTGCATGAAATTATGTTCTGAGGATTAAAGTTAAACCTTGATGATATTCCATGAAGCTGATTTAAAAAAAAATCTTGGCTGGTTGAATGTAAAGTGATCATTTAAAGTGTATCCTATCAATTAGAGAAGCGTTTACAGTATTTGTACACCCTGTCCTACATTATTTTTGTTGCTGTAGCTACCTGTGTCTTCTGAATGTTTGCTGTGTTGCAGCAGATAAGTAGGGGTATTGCATAATTCTGCAATTAGGTGTTGGTGGAATCGAGGTCCAAACTCGGGGCCCAGCACTTGCTAGGTTAGGACCTTTCTCTACCCCTTAAGCCTCGCTCTGTCCCTTTTGCTCACCTATTTTTCAGCTAAGGTCTCGTTAAATTTTTTAGGGTTGATCTCAAACTGTGATCCTTCCGATCTCCAATTCCTGAGCAGGCGGATGGCGGAACCATCTTGCCAGTTGCTGTTGCACAGTGCTTCTAATCAAAGCCGAGCTCCAGCTTGAGCCAGGCCAGTGAGCGTCAGCATTTGATGAAACTGTCGTTGTCGAGATGCCTAAAGAGAAAAGAAAACAAAACCAAAAGCTCTTCAAAGGTTTTCTCACTACAGACAAGGGAAACATCACTCAGTTGTCTTCAGGCATGGCATTTCTGACGGGGTACTCGCACCGTGAGAAAATGTGTATCCACTACATATACCGCAGAGGTGGAACAAAGCATTTTGAAAGCGCTCACAGAAGACTACTGTCGAGGTTTAAGGAGCTAGATATGCTCAGTCTCATTTAAACATTACACATATGCATACATATGCATACAGGCATGTATTTTATAGCATTAAATGCACAATTTGGAGATTTCTTTAATGTGTCTGTAAAAGTAAAAATATAAATAAAAACCTTGCAGGCATATTGTAACTTGTATAAAATAACATATTTAAGACAACAATCACATTTCTCTCAATGAAATGGCAATGTAGTTGTCAAATTAAGTTTCCTATTAAAGATTTGAAAAGAAAAATTGTAATATCTTAGACTATCAATAATCTTTCCTATACTGAGAAACATAAAAATACTTCTTTCACTCCATCAGAATGACATGTTTGATTTGCATTTATTTTTCCTTTGTTTAAAAAATTATATGAATGGTTACTAGCTCAGATCCACTATCATTCATGTATGATTTATGAATGATGTGGTCACAATTGTGGTAATTATGAAAAATTCAGGAGGAAATTGTGTTGAAGTACACTACCAAAGTGGTAAATAAATTCCGGCTATACTCGATGAGTGGGAGTGCATGCTAGTTGCACTCGTGTGTGTGCATTTGTGTGTGTGTGTGTGTGCATGTTTGTTAAGAGAATTCTGTATCTGAGAACAAAGTGAGGAGACAGGGACTCGGTGCTCTGTCTTACTGTCATTAGAGACTTCCTCATTCCAGTGCACCCCGCAGCCTTTCAACTGCGCGTTTTGCAATATACTCACAGAGTGCTTGCACGGGTATTCCTTTATGAAGAATGCTCCTGATTCATTGTATCCAGACAAAAGCAGTAGAAAAAAACAACTTGTTCTCCTTGGTCACTTTCATATTATGTATGATTTATTTACACTCAGTATTTCTTTTTGGGGGGGAGCTTTTCCTTTTCTTTAATCTTTATTGTAAAGGTGATGGACAAGGAGGTTACAGTTACGTAACTAAGGTACATTTCTTTTAAACGCTGTCAGCCCTTCCCTCATTTTCTCTTGCTTACCCCTCCCTACAAGTCGCATAATTCATTTCCAACATAGTGTCAAGTGAGTATCATTGTTGCATTACTTTGTACTTTGTCCTACTGTTTCTGTGATCCCCTTTCCCTTCCACAGATTGGATAAACTTATATGCAAGACAAAGGGTACAGGGAAAAAAAAACCTGCATACAGGACTTAATAATAACCTTTTGTTTCCAATTCCTGGAGTTCATGTTGACACACTTCATTATATATGGTCCTACACACTTAGCAATTGAGCTATTGAGATCCCTGTTAAGAATATAATAGACATATTCTATTTCTTACAAATGAGGGAAACCATGCAACCTACTTTTCTTTGGGCCTGTCTTACTTCCCTTAATATAATTTTCTTCAGGCCTTTCCTTGTGAGCAGGGAAATGTCTTTCTTCTGATGGAAGCATTGTGTGTATATAACACATCTTCTTGATCCATTCATCGACTGAGGGGCATCGACTTTTTGCCAGGGTGACTTTCAATCGTTGTGGACTTTATTTCCAGTAACTACAGGTAAGAGTCACCACACTCGTGTATATCTTCATTTCCTAATTTTATTTCTGTGTATGTTTAGTGAAGTGACTTGTGTTCGATAATTACCACTTGAGCCTCTTACTTCTTCATTGAAAGCACACGTAATGGTTGCACGCATGCCTGCTTGCTCTCTGTGCGGCTGTGGTGCTGCTGCATGCACTTCACAGAACACTGAACTCTAATGAGCCAAAGATCACCCTACCGACTGGCATGTGCTACATACAAGTATTGTTCCTAATGTCGTTTTTAAAGTAACTTAGAAAGAGATAAGGTTGAGAAAGAAAGCAGAACAAATAGCAAACATTAGAATGTTTCCTTTGAGACTTAAAAATATGCTAGCTGAAATACTACACTCCGTAGTTGGCTATATATTGGTTTTATTATCAAGTAACAAAAATATTTTACAGCAAGTAGAGACTGTGTGGAAGAACATTGTTCGTGCTTTGAATAAGCATTTTACAACGCTTGAATCAAATGTTTTATTTAATGAGTTTTGGATTGCAAAACTGACAGAAATTTGTAATATTCAGCCTCTAGAAAAACAAGCGAAAGACACACACACACACACACACACACACACGAGCAAAATAAATACCATTTCACATAAAGAGAAAGGGAGATAGGTGTGAGAAGGCCCAGGAATCATGTTCTTAAACTCCAGCAGAATATGGCTAAATACCTTTTATTTATTTAGCTATGGCCCAAATTATTTTATCCTCAGAAACACGAGTTTGCTTAAGCCGCACACCTCTGTGTTCAGTTCGCCTATTCCCGTGCTTCCGTTTATGCCCTCTCAGTATGCCTCTGGGACCCACAGAGCAGCTCAGTTAAGAGGAATAACCTAAACCACAGTGTTGCCCGGGCCGTGAAGACATTGCAGCACTACACAGATAGCTTGCAAAGACTAAGCAGAGCCTGCAGGCCAGGAAGGGCAGCGATGACTTCAGGAGGCCCGAGGCTGCAGGTGAGTGGGGAGTAAATGCAAGCCCTGTGCCCAGGGTTTCTGCAAGGCCTGGATTCCCGAAGTGCAGCGGCCTCACTGCAGAGGGGAAGGAGAGGCGTTCCAAATGCGTTCTGAATTAAGACCGTGCGGGCACAGGGTGCGGGGGGAGGGAATTACCCAGACACCCACCGTCGTGCACCGCAGCAGCGGGCGTGCAAGGTGGCGTGCAAAGGGGTGCCGCTCCAGCAGAGAGAAGCCAGCCACCGCACGCAGGCCCCCAGCCCATCCTGGCCTTTGCTTTCCCAACCTCTCCAAGATTCCATTTTTCAAGTTAAAAGGGCCTCTAACAGACCGCCACGTGCTTCATAGTTTAGGCAAGAACGTACTATATGCTAACTGCATGTTCCTTCTAGTCAATGGATTTGCACCGTCACCTTGGTGAAATAGAGCATTCATTAGCATGCACCATAGGGTAGAAAGTGCACCGTGTCTATGGCGTGTTTTATCCAGAGGTGCGCACGGGGAAGAGCATCGGCACAGTCAGTAAATCGTGATTTGTTTAACCTATGCTGTTTGTAACGGGAAATCACGGAGGATTTGGAAATGACAGGAGGGCCACGTGGTTGAAAATTAAGAAATGTTCAGTTGTGAATTCCGGCTAGTCATTGAAATATTTAATTATTTACTGAAAGGCTCATCAAAGCTTTGCTTTCAACGTCATGTGATTAAAAGTTTAGAAAGACCTCATTCAAAGACGAGGTCAACAGGGTTGTCTTTTCCGCTTGTCATTTTTTTTTATATATATATCATTCGACCTTATCACAAAGTAGTAGGCTCCATGTCACCCATACTGTGGAACTAGAAACAGACATCTGTCCCAACCTTCTTTCTTTGAGACTGAACTCCTGGATATGTTACAAATACAGTCCAGCTCCCTAGCCATCCCTTCGGTAAGCATTGTACCTGAGGGTGATATGTGTGAATGCATAATATACAGACTTGATCTCAGGAAAGGGAGAGTGCTTCCGCACTCATTCCGCGCAATGAAGCAAACGTCATTTTAAAATATACATTGAACAGAATATAATTGGCACAGCACCCATTTTCTATAATGCCAGATTTAATAGATTTCACATTGCATGTGGAACAAAGCTTACAAGTGGTGATTATAAATAGAACATTTATTTTTACAGAAAATGGTTAATTTTATCCACATGTAAGTAAGTGCCTCGTATGTATAAGAATCGATGTTAAAAACACCATGGTTAATTAAACAACACATCTCCTAAAGTCTATGGATAAGGAGATGGGGGGGGGGGATATGTTCTGTCTCCCCAGAATGCTAAGTGTTTGTGCCTGCATTAAAGCCAAATTTATTCATCATGGTGCCGGTTTCTGACATCTACAATCCCAGCTACGCATGAGACCGATGTTTGGAGGATCTCAGTTCAAAGCCAGTGTGGGAAGAAAAGTCCACAGGATTCTACCTCCAAAATAACTGGCAAAATTTGGGCTACAGGCTTGGCTTAACTTCAAGCCAACGAATTAGAGCAAGTTTGAGGGTCTGCGTTCAATTACTGATACTGCGAAATAAATCTAAGTCATTAAAGAAAAAGGCCTTTCCCTCTTAAATGAGCAGTCGTGCATATATAAATGATTGCTTATTCTAGCTTAAATGACTATGACAGAACAAGTCTTGCTTCTACAAAAAAATAGAGAAAGTATTGAATCCTACCAAAACAGCACTGGTTGAAGGAACTTCTTTTAGGCCAGAGGCACTGTTGAAGAAATACCTGATTATCAGCACAATCAGCTGTAAACCATAGAAGTCAGTAAATTAATTTCATCCAACAGTGTTAAATCTGTTTAGGGAAAAGTCTGTTAAGAAGATTATGATGACATATTATAAATTGACTGTAAATAAGCCTGCAGATTTCTCCTGGGGAGAACTATTTGCTTTGACAATGATTATTCAATGAATCTCAGTTTCCATTTCTTTAGATGAAACCTGGATACAGGACATTAGTCATTGAGACTTTAATTATGGGTATAGAAGATGTCTTACATAAAACTACTAAAAGTTAATCCTTCAAAAACAACAGAAACAAACTAGCAGGATGCTAATCTGAGTTCAATTATGGAATAAGGCAGGTAGATTTAGTAATTATAAAAAGTTTACTCAGAATCCTGAAAAAGTAATTGAACATGTCTCAGTGGCATATTAAATTATTCCTTACTTGTGCTGAGTTGAATCTCTATGATAGAAGAATACATATTTGTGATGACTCACTGTATTGAGGTGTGTAGTTGTTCTAAATTCACATTATTAGAAATATCATATTTTGCATATTTGCAAGTGCTTAATAGGCATGTCCAAAAATAGTTGCCTATTCCCTTCCCATATGAAGTCTAAGATTATAAGTGTCAATTGTCCAATTCAAATAAATAATACCCAACAAATATTGTTGCTCTACATCCATGAACTGTATTGTCAATTATTAATATTTAGTATGTGCAGTCTGAATATTGTTTCAGTATATTTAATAGCAAGATCCTAGTGTCCAAAATATACTTAGAGCTCAAAAAATTAAATCTTCAAGGAAATGATAATCCAGTTAAGTAAGTGGGCTAAAGCTTTGATCTGATACTTCTCAGGAGAAGTAAGAAAGGCCAATAGACACGTGAAGAAATCAACATCTCTGGCCATAAAAGAAATGCAACCCAAAACAACATTGAGATTTCACCTCACACACACATATGCACACAGTGGAAGTTTACCGAACCATGAGAAAGAATATGTTACCATTTGTCAGGAAATGGAAACATTTGGAAAGAATTCTAAGTGAAGGGAAACACAAAGTTCATGGTTTCTCTCCGCGGCGGTGGATAGAATGTACTGAAAACTGTATATGCAAACATGATCGATGATATACAAATAAGTTGACTGAATTGTAACAGACGCTGTGAAGAGCTCCAATAGTACAATTTTTTCAGAAAGACTATGTTAAAACCCTAACGAAACAAATATCACGAAAGGTACACGTAAAGGCAGGGGAAGAGGCAAAGAAAAGAATGACAATGACGTGGCGAGGGTCGAATGCAGTCAAGAGTTTGTTGTACATACCACGAAATAGAGAGGTGTGGGGGAAAGCGTGGGCTGAGGGGGGATGGGACTGTTGACACTGCGGACTCAGCTCAAGGCGCACTGCTTGGCACAGTGACACCTCCTGGGTGTACCTACTTAGAGATAATAATAAAAAGGAAGGAAATCAACAGTAAGGACTTGGAGCGATGAAGAGGAAAACAGGAACAGAGAAGAACAGAAGTAGAAATCTGGATTCAGAAATAAAATGCCTTAGTCCTGCTAACTTTAGTTCATAAACAATATATGGGGGGAAATTTGGTAGTTATTCCTACTTGGGGATAAAGAATGGGTAAAGATTAAGAGTGAATACCTTTGGAATGCATCACAGGTGTGTGTGAAACTTTATTAATGTTAGCTTTTTTGCCTCTTTTCATACTTGTTTATCACTCATGCTTATACAAAATAAGATTCCATAGACTTAATTGATAAAAGAAGCATGTAAGTTAAGAAGTTTAGGGCTGGGAATGTGGCCTAGTGGTAGAGTGCTCGCCTCGTATACATGAAGCCCTGGGTTCAATTCCCCAGCACCACCTATACAGAAAACGGCCAGAAGTGGCGCTGTGGCTCAAGAGGTAGAGTGCTAGGCTTGAGCAAAAAGAAGCCAGGGACAGTGCTCAGACCCTGAGTCCACGCCCCAGGACTGGCAAAAAATAAATAAATAAATAAGAAGTTTAGTGATTTGCGAACTCCAGGATATTTCTCAAGGCATCCTGCTTATGTATACCATATATTAAACATACACTTTGATTTTAATTGAATGCAAACCGTAACTTAAAGTGCCTTATTCTCCCTATCACTTTTTCACAATAATTTTCTTAGTAGTGAGAGATGAACCATTTGCTTGTTGCAAGTAGCATGCTATACTTCTCTTTTAATGAATTTCAGCCATCAACCTAATTGAGAGTTTTAAACAGAGAGATAGATTTATCCCTACCACGAAAAAACTACTTAACATCTGCAACTCATATTAATTATGTTAACACATCTCTGGGTGCTCTAATTTTAGCCTAATATTCTTCTAATTTTAAAAGAAATCAATCAAGATATATATATATATATATATATATATATATATATATATATATATTCCCTCTATAGAGCAGAGTAAAAACATTTTTCCAAAATGCTTTGGCAACTGTGTGAAATGACCTTGTCAGGACCTGACCCAGAACCCAGGACACATCCAGCCTGTCTACACTGCGTCTGTACAGTCTCCCTGCGCACAGCAACACATTATCTGGAATGATCAGCCATTACGGGAAGCACCAGAAATGCGCCTCCTACTTACAAATATGGATGGCTCTAACTCCGCCTGCTTCATTGTAGAGCAACCAAGAAGAAAATGCATATCGATTTCTGAAGTTACACAAGCATACTCACACATACATGCACAAAAAGATGATTTTTTAAAAGAAAATCTACTCATTTCTTAAGAGAAAATTCAACAGAATTAGTACAGATTGCATACCTCATTTGACTTGTATATTTACCTGAATGTATTTAGCCTTGATGTATTGATAGTGACATGCTTAAAATATGCTCCAGACAAAAATATAAGGAAATGTTTAATTATATATGCAAATAAAGATGTTTGGGTAAATGAATACATTTAATGGAAGAAAGGAATTCAGGTAAAGAGGAAAACAATTATTGGATAGGTTCTAATGGAAAAAAACATGCTAATTATTAATTTTCCGTCTTTATGAGGAATAAAATTGTAAGATAATTTAGTGCCTGGTATTAAAAAAAAGAAGACTAGAATGATTTCTGATTTGTTAAGAAAAGGAGTAAATTTGACGTGGTGTTGATGGCTCCCAGCTGTCATCCTAGCTACCCAGGAGGCTGAGATCTGGGCATCACAGTTTAAAGTGAGTCCAGGCAGGAAAGACTTGGAGACTTTTAGCTCACATTAACCACCAGAAAATCTGAATTGGAACTGTGCCTCAAGTGATAGGATGCCAGCCATGAGCAAAAAGCACAGGCCCTGAGTTCAAGCCCCATGACTGCACAAGCAAAACAACATGAAAAGCAAATTTGCGCACCAGAGCACAAAACATTGAGTAGAAGCGGGAGTTTGTTTCAGCAGATAGTGAGGTACTGTGATAATTTAACAATCTATCTTAATAGTTTAGATTGTATCTAGTTACACTGAGGAAAACATTTTACCATAAATTTTTCTGGGGCAATATTATGACTGTAAAAATATTTTTTTGCATCCATTATTGAATTATGTTTCGTGCATAATTTAAGACAATAATTGAATTTCTTTTGAACCCCCAAAGACAACATTTAAACTTTATTTTTCTGGAATGTTTCTTTTAAATGCATGCATTATTTTGAGAAAAGTAAGTAAAACACTATCAAGCAAAAATAAAATATTGTGATCACAAGAAAAGTGAACTTACTGTACATTTGTCCTGTTGTACAATGATCAAATTTTTTCACTACTCATCCTAAAATATTAGGACAGTAAACACATATTTGCACATTTCATTGCATACATCTCAATTTAAGCTTAGAGAAAAAGAATTATTGTAGCCCCTTTCCACCATACCCTGCATTAATGTCCACACCCTTTCACCATTTGCTTTTACTTCATTACAACGCTTCATACCTACTTTAATATTCGACTTATTCAGAAGGGATTTCAAAGCTTCTTCTTTTCTAAAAGATTTTTTTCTTTCTTTCCTTTTCTTTGAGGGTGGTGGACAGAGGGGTTACAGTTACATAAATAAGGTATCAGTAGATAAAAATCTTCATCAACCATTGTTGTAGACAACAATTAATTTAGCTCTAAGAGAAATAATTCATCTTAGCAACGTTATTTATATTTTTTAAAATGTTCTTAGAACTTTTGTAGCAAAACAATGCAGATAATTTTTCCTACCACTGAACCAAAACAGTTAGAAAAAGTTTCAATGAGGAGAAGTACACATTGTCATTTATGTGTTCAGATATATAGCTTCAATGGAAAAAAAATAAAATAAAAAATTGCCTCACGCATTTAAAATTGTTTTCCTAATTATTATGTTAACCTTTTGTGCTAAGTAATTTTTGTTTCCTGTAATAACTTTAACAACACAAAATTGTTACTATTTAGAAAAAAAAGGGAAAAATGTGACATTTCCCAGGGCTAATATTATTCTCCAAGCTGGTACTTACAATTTTGATTATTTACATCCATAAGATGAAATTCATTTTCAAGTTCAAATACAGCATTTGTTTGTGGTAACAGCTGTGTGTTTGCAAGGCAAGGAAAGACAAGTGTATATACATCTGAGACAAAATGAAACAAAGATTGCATTTTAATCCAAAAAAGTGCCACATTTGGTTGAAAGCAATCTTGAAGTGCTTCATTAAAGATTCATCAGTTTCATTATAAAATGAACTCTCGACGTTATAAAAATTTCAATTTCCTGGAGGAATTATTAGCACTTGCATTTTTAAATGATGGATAAATGAGTTTGAAAGGAAAAGAGAATTAAGAGTCTACCCTGATTAAAATGACAAGGTTGAATTTTATTGCCATTAGCTAAACAGGCAGTGAAAATATGACTTGATGAGAGAATGAATGATGTTATTTCCAAATGTTTATATTTTACCATAACTACCATATAGTTGATACATTTTCTTAGTCTCTTTTCACCAATCAGCAGAATTGAGATTATCTTAATGCCTTTTATTTATTGTAAAAATTAAACCCAAGGGGCAAAGGTTGTCTTTCAGCGTGTTTAAGCTGACTTCTTTCCATGTGTCCTTAGGAGGTGCTGGTGCACTCACGCACACTTGTATAAACATCCACATCATCTTGTGTGTGGAGATGTTGCCAAGGGCAGGATGTAACTGACAGTTCCAAGTAGTTCTACTTCACTTCTCTGTGGAGTCGCCATTCACTTGCACCTTCCTTTTCTGTTTTCAAATTATTTCTATGACCATCATTTAACCATATTTAAATTTTATTGTGTCTTCTGCAGTACAATTTTTTATAAACAGATGACAACTTCCGTCGTGTCTCAACTTAGAAGTGTCTGTCCCAAGCTTGCACGGGTTTGTTACTTATTTGCCTTCTTGATTTCTAGCTTCAGGGTGTCAATGAAATGGCACCTGCTTTGGGTTAAGCCAATGTGTGCCTAACACACGCCCGACGAGGAGGACGGATGAGGAGAACGCGTTCCAGAAGGAAGGAAAGGCGAGCCTTCGCCCCGCGGGGGCTTTGCGCCTTGCCAAATGACCAGAGAAATAGGCAGGACGGGGAGGAGGATGCGCTGTCCGGCCACAGAGCGGGGCGCGCGGTGGGGTGAGCGGGGCGCGTGGAGAGGTGAGCGGGGCGCGTGGAGAGGTGAGCCGGGCGCGTGGAGAGGTGAGCGGGGCGCGCGGTGGGGTGAGCGGGGCGCGCGGTGGGGTGAGCGGGGCGCGCGGTGGGGTGAGCGGGGCGCGCGGTGGGGTGAGCGGGGCGCGTGGAGAGGTGAGCCGGGCGCGTGGAGAGGTGAGCGGGGCGCGCGGTGGGGTGAGGGGGCGCGCGGTGGGGTGAGGGGGCGCGCGGTGGGGTGAGGGGGCGCGCGGTGGGGTGAGGGGCGCGCGGTGGGGTGAGGGGGCGCGCGGTGGGGTGAGGGGGCGCGCGGTGGGGTGAGCGGGGCGCGCGGTGGGGTGAGCGGGGCGCGCGGTGGGGTGAGCGGGGCGCGCGGTGGGGTGAGGGGGCGCGCGGTGGGGTGAGGGGGCGCGCGGTGGGGTGAGGGGGCGCGCGGTGGGGTGAGGGGGCGCGCGGTGGGGTGAGGGGCGCGCGGTGGGGTGAGGGGGCGCGCGGTGGGGTGAGCGGGGCGCGCGGTGGGGTGAGCGGGGCGCGCGGTGGGGTGAGCGGGGCGCGTGGAGAGGTGAGCGGGGCGCGCGGTGGGGTGAGCGGGGCGCGCGGTGGGGTGAGCGGGGCGCGCGGTGGGGTGAGCGGGGAGGGCGGTGGGGTGAGCGGGGCGCGTGGAGAGGTGAGCCGGGCGCGTGGAGAGGTGAGCGGGGCGCGCGGTGGGGTGAGCGGGGCGCGTGGAGAGGTGAGCGGGGCGCGTGGAGAGGTGAGCGGGGCGCGCGGTGGGGTGAGCCGGGCGCGTGGAGAGGTGAGCGGGGCGCGCGGTGGGGTGAGGGGGCGCGCGGTGGGGTGAGGGGGCGCGCGGTGGGGTGAGGGGGCGCGCGGTGGGGTGAGGGGGCGCGCGGTGGGGTGAGCGGGCGCGCGGTGGGGTGAGCGGGGCGCGCGGTGGGGTGAGGGGGCGCGCGGTGGGGTGAGCGGGGCGCGCGGTGGGGTGAGCGGGGCGCGCGGTGGGGTGAGCGGGGCGCGCGGTGGGGTGAGCGGGGCGCGCGGTGGGGTGAGGGGGCGCGCGGTGGGGGTGAGGGGGCGCGCGGTGGGGTGAGGGGGCGCGCGGTGGGGTGAGCGGGGCGCGCGGTGGGGTGAGCGGGGCGCGTGGAGGGGTGAGCGGGGCGCGCGGTGGGGTGAGCGGGGCGCGCGGTGGGGTGAGCGGGGCGCGCGGTGGGGTGAGCGGGGCGCGTGGAGAGGCGAGCGGGGCGCGTGGAGAGGCGAGCGGGGCGCGTGGAGAGGCGAGCGGGGCGCGTGGAGAGGCGAGCGGGGCGCGTGGAGAGGCGAGCGGGGCGCGCGGTGGGGTGAGCGGGGCGCGCGGTGGGGTGAGCGGGGCGCGCGGTGGGGTGAGCGGGGCGCGCGGTGGGGTGAGCGGGGCGCGTGGAGAGGTGAACCGGGCGCGTGGAGAGGTGAACCGGGCGCGTGGAGAGGTGAGCGGGGCGCGCGGTGGGGTGAGCGGGGCGCGCGGTGGGGTGAGCGGGGCGCGCGGTGGGGTGAGCTGGTGGGCAGTGGGGTGAGCAGCCCCAAGGAAAGGCGGCCGGGCCTCCTGGGCAGCTGCCGTCCCGCAGCCCCGCGTGCCCCCCCCCCATGAAGTCAAGGGCACGGGTGGAAGGCGCCCCGCTGCGTCTCCCTGTGGACGGAGTGTCCAGGTCCTTCCCGGGCGGGGGTCACTCTGCTCTCCTGTTCGTATCCCAGGACACTCATGTCAGGTCTTCTCCCCTCTCGCTGTCGGGTCCCCAGCTTTGTCTTAGTGACGATGGAGTCCCACGGAGCTGATAAATCCTGGCGACTCGGGGGCCCCACAGGAGAGCGGGGTTCACAACCGTCTCCACTGGAAACGACGGCGAGCCTCACCGCGGATCTGTCTCCAGCCCTCTGCTTGGCGTGCTAATGAATATCTTGGCAGATGGCAAGAAATTTTGACTTAATTAGACATATTAAGGACAATTAAATGACTTTGACTTTGAAATTCCTATTGTTCTTTTCTTCGGTGCCTTATAAATCACAGGAAAAGACTCACAGCAATGAGGGCTCTCGGTTGCCTAAGTGCAATCCCACAGCCTGCGAGTGGAAATTCTGTTACACAAAGATGCACAGTACACACACACGCGCACACACACACACATTCATGCACCACCACTTCTTTTCCCAAGTAGATGACATGGCCAGCTTATTATAATTAGTCGTAGAGTATGCCACAGGCAGCAAATACACAACATGGGCCAATCTAAAATCCCTTTGCTCTTCCTTCTTTATAGAAAACTTTGAGCTTAATAAATTTCAGATTGTAAGTAAAGATCAATGACATTTTAAAAATTACCAACATGATGTGTCCTCTTCCATTTTCCCATGTGGGACACCCCGTTTCGTTTTCTCTTTCCTGTGGGGGGCTGGGGTGGAGCTCAGAGCCTGGCTCTTAGCAGGGAGTCCCCCACACCCCCCCACCCCAACCATCTGATTCTCTCCAAGAGAAGAGCCTTGAGGACAGAACCGACCTCCCGGCTTTCCACGTACTGCAAAACAACAGATTGACACGGCCAGTGGGGGAAAGGTCGGTTGTGTTTGTCTTAACAGAAGATGGCGACCATTTCTTTCCACTTCCATCGCAGCATGAAGTACCTGGGAAGACCCCGGCTTACACTGCCCGCTGCGGGAAACGCTGACGCACAAGGACCACACCCCCCACGCAGCTGGTCCACTTGCACGGACATCACAGTAGAGAAGGTGTGGAAATTCACCTGGCTTTCCACAGGACCAGGAAGCGTAGCCATGAATGCCATGCTCCGTGTGTTTTCATTTGATAACACCTGCATCATCTGTGGGATTTTTTTTTTTATGAGGAAGGCAGAGACAGAGAAAGAAAGGGGAAAGGAATAATAATTTCAAAACCTACAATAACTATGGTTTGACTGAAGTAGGAAATAGAAAAGAGAAAGAAATTAACTAGCAGCACCTGGAGAAAGCTCACAAGCAAATGCAAAAACACATGGCCCAAAGGCTCACACGAGAAAACATGAACAGGTGGACATACGCTCACATGCACACGTGTCAACAATGCACGCAAGTTCACACGCAAAGACAAACAGCGCACACAAGCTCATAGGCAAGCATGGAGTCACACTGCGCGTGAGCTCACATGCCAGCACGTCATCGCAGAGCACAGGGGCTCACCGGCAAAGGTGAACACGAGGCACAGAAGCTCACACGCCAACACACGCCAACACATGGCCCACGTCTTCTCCTTACCAAAGCTGCCACTGCCCTCGGGAGGAGAAGCCAGTGCAGGACCAAGGGGCAAGCGTCGCCAGAGGTGGTGAGGGTACCAGGCAGGACTCTCGGTGTTCTGCAAGTTTTATGTTTACAAGCCAATATTCGTTGTGAGCTCATGGGAGGCTCGATTAGCTCGTCGGAAGTCACAGGGGAGTCTTCCCCTCCAAATGTTAAACAGCAATGAAGTGTTCTTTCTTCTTGTGAAAGGGCAAAGGTGGACCGCAGCATAACTCAGGACCCATTTAATTCGCCCGTGCAGAGGATGCAAACCCGTGGTATTGCAGCATCTATTTCCCTGACAAGAAGAACCATTTCTAGAGGCAATTTTCAAACATTTTGCTCATCTCCAGAAAGAAACACCACCTTTAGCTCCCAGCTTCCTGCATCCAGATAGGTGTGTTTTCTTGTTACTATTTTGTGCAGAATTTCTGCAGTTTTGGACAGGGCATGGGCTCCCCTGTTAGGTTTTGTGGTTGTTATATTTGTTCTTTGGTGATGATTTGCTGTGTGTTGTGTAGGGAAATGTTCCAGTCTCTTGTTCTGTTACAGGAGTTTGAGAAGCATCAAGGTCCTTTCTTGTGAAAGTTTTGTGTAATTTAGTGGTGGAAACACAGGACTTTAATCTGCTTTTCTCTGAGTTGATTTGGGTTTTCAGATTTTTTTTTCAGAAATTTTTAAAATTTGTAAAATCATCTGATTGTCCAATTATTATTTTTGCTCTTATTATTTTGCTGTAAGCTGCAACTCAACTAATTTTACTCTGGTTATTTCTGAGATGCAGTTTAGGTTAGTCCTCTGTTCCTTTTTCCTTATTTTATACTTTCATCTTTATAACTTTCCTTGACACTTCGGATTTAAGTTCTTCTTCTTTCTAATTCTCTTTCTCCTCCTTCTCCTTCTTTCTTCTTCCAGTTTGTTTTAAGTTTGTGACCTGAAGAATTCTTCTCTCCATCGCTTCAACCCTCCCAGTCCCTTCTGCGCATGAGTGCAGCTTGCGGGCCCTCTCTCTCCCCTTACCCTCCCCACTCTACCTGGCCTATCGTGGCCAGATTTCTTTGTTATTTTCTGAACATAATGAGGCACAAACTGTTCTCCAAACAAATTTCAGCTCGGGCTCTGTGGAATGAATACCTGTCCGTGTGCCTCGTTGTTTGCTTCACTTCATTTTGCCTTGCTTTATTTCTTGAGTCGGAGTCTCACCGTGTAGTCCAGGTTGGACTCAAGTCTGCACTTGCGGTGTCAGCACCGCTGTGCTGCTACTGTAGGCAGGAAGCACCTCACTTAGCCACGTTTAGTTTCTGTAGCATATGAGTGACCTCCAAAATGATGGGAGCAAAGTTTCCTCAGTATCTTCTTGCTCTTTGGTACCTAGTTGCTACGTTAGTGTTTAGGCTGAGTTATCTTTAAATCTTAACTCTCTTTTCAGCTGAAGGCAGACAGTGGGTGAGAAATGTATGGTCAGTGAAACGTTCATACAGTGTTTACTCTGAAGATATGTGCACAGTGTGTACATGTCCGTATGATATCTGTGTGTCTGTGCATGTGTGTGTATGTGTGTGTGACTGTGTGCATTGTGTGTCTTTGTATATGTGTCGGTATGGATCTTTAAACACATCTACTGGATTACTATGGCAGACTGGACAAATTCATAAGGGCCCATATATATCTTTCATCACTACCAGTCACATCCAAATACTATTTCTGTGCTATATGACTGGTTTTAGCTGTTACCATACCATATTTGGTTTTAATTTGCCTGACTCTATTTGGTCTTAAACAGAATTTGTGACTCACATTTCTTCAGTTTATTACTGTACATATACCACCATTAGGTGCCTGTATTCTAAACTAATATGTAAAAGATAAATTCATTGTATAAGAGACTCAGCTGACTTAGCAAATGATTTTCAAGGTCCAGGATGCCAAAGAAAATGCAATGTGTGTGAGTGTATGACAAAGGTCTGAGGTGTGGACATCCTGTCCACTTTACCTCTAGCGAGTATTTTTCTGTGCACTATTTATTAAAAGGTAATTGATCATAAATTATGAAACACATAAGCTATTACATTCTTCATTAGAGTGATGAGCCAGTCGCGGAGGTGCCAATCACACGTTATCTGCATCTGCTACTTTGAATATCCTATAAAACCCCATTTACATTCATGTAAGCAAGGGACTCTTCTACTTCTTTATCCAAATGTAAGAGAAGTCTTTTGTCAAATATTTCATTTCTATAAATAGTTTAAAACATTTTTACCAACAAAGGGAGTTAAAGAGATCCAGTACATTTGAAAGAGGAAAATAACAGCGGAGAATAGTGGCACAGAATGGCTCTGACACGTATATTATCTTACCTGGAATCATTTCATTATGAGGGCTAAAAGAATAGCTGCTCTTTGGGGCTGAGTGAACATAGCTCTAATTTCAGCTCCTAATTTAGGGTTCTCATCTATAATTACTCTCTCTGCGAGCTCAGAGTGGAGGGCTTTCTGTTACCTTGGGCATGAGCTTTAATTTAAATCCTCAGATTTCCAAAATTCTAATTTAGACTGCAGAGCAGCCCAGCAATGATCAGATTGTTCTTTTGCAAATGGGGTTTGTAATTTGCGAATCCCAAATGAAACAAATCATTTAGCAGAACTCAAAAGGAGCCAGTTGGTCTATACTTTTTGTAAAAATGAAAAGAAAAGCTTAAATACTATTCTGAGAACCTAATCAGGAAGAACTACAGAGTTACCCCTGAATTATATGCCCAATGGCAATTGGAATGCACTCCTTTGGAGAAATATTAATAAGCTAAGTTAAAGAAAGAGCAAAATGAGCATAGGCGGAAAACTTTAATGCCATGTCGTTGATTTTCCCTGATTTACGTAGGAAATGAAGGACCTAGTCCCAGGTTACAGAACCCATGCAAAGTGCCAGCTCATGGTGGCAAGAGATCCACATTTCCCTTGTGGAATTCTTCAAAGAATCTAAAATGTCAAGTCTCAAAAATGCACCAGTACTCGACAATTTCTCCTTTCTTCCTCTCCTCTGCACATTCAGCTCAGCTCCTGGCCCTGATATTGATGAGAGCAACTCTTGAACCAGAGATAGAATGGTAAGACAGGAGCAGGGGAGGGTCTTCCTTCTAGGAAATATATAAATATCTGAAGGAAAAACAATCCCTTCCTAAGCTAACCCTGAGCCACGATGAGCTGCAAGGGGTCTATGGTGGTGGTGGTGGTGGTGGTGGTGGTGGTGGTGGTGCCGGTGGTGGTGATGGTGGTGGTGGTGGTGGTGGTGGTGATGGTGGTGCCGGTGGTGTTGGGCGTGTTGGTGGTGGTGGTGGTGGGGTTGGTGGTGGTGGTGGTGGTGATGGTGGTAATGGTGATGGTGGTGGTGGTGGTGGTGATGGTGGTGGTGGTGGTGATGGTGGTGGTGGTGATGGTGGTGATGGTGGTGGTGGTGATGGTGGTGATGGTGGTGGTGGTGGTGTTGGGCGTGTTGGTGGTGGTGGTGGTGGTGGTGTTGCCAGTGGTGTTGGTGGTGGTGGTGGTGGGGTTGGTGGTGGTGGTGGTGGTGATGGTGGTAATGGTGATGGTGGTGGTGGTGGTGGTGGTGGTGGTGGTGGTGATGGTGGTGATGGTGGTGGTGGTGATGGTGGTGATGGTGGTTGTGGTGTTGGGCGTGTTGGTGGTGGTGGTGGTGATGGTGGTAATGGTGATGGTGGTGGTGGTGGTGGTGGTGGTGGTGGTGATGGTGGTGATGGTGGTGGTGGTGTTGGGCGTGTTGTTGGTGGTGGTGGTGTTGGTGTTGCCAGTGGTGTTGGTGGTGGTGGTGGTGGGGTTGGTGGTGGTGGTGGTGCTGGTGGTGTGGTTGTTGTTGTTGGTGGTGCTGGTGGTGGTGATGGTGGTGGTGGTGGGGCTGGTGGTGGTGGTGATGGTGGTGCTGGTGGTGGTGGTGTTGGGCGTGTTGCTGGTGGTGGTGGTGGTGGTGTTGCCAGTGGTGTTGGTGGTGGTGGTGGTGGGGTTGGTGGTGGTGGTGGTGCTGGTGGTGTGGTTGTTGTTGTTGGTGGTGCTGGTGGTGGTGATGGTGGTGGTGGTGGGGCTGGTGGTGGTGGTGATGGTGGTGCTGGTGGTGGTGGTGTTGGGCGTGTTGCTGGTGGTGGTGGTGGTGGTGTTGCCAGTGTTGGTGGTGCTGGTGATGGGGGGGGGCTGGTGGTGGGGGGCTGGTGGTGGTGGTGGTGGTGGTGCTGGTGGTGGTGGTGCTGGTGGCCACAGCGCCTTTAGCTTAAAGAAGCAAATTCCAATGTTCTTACTGACTGGGCTTCAGGCAGAAAGCAGTCAGTTGACAGAAGGACTGAGGCAGGTGTATTTCCCTAGTCCTTTCTTTCTTTTCTGTCCTGACAATGGTGACGAGGAACTTAACCCTGTAATGCGAGGCTGTTCTCCCCAATGGATCTTTCCTGGTGACGAGTCATGAGAACGCATTGCTCCTTTTCCATCCTACATTTTTAATCTACTTGAATTCTCAACCACTTCACGAACCAGAAATGGTTTTTGAGGTAGCCTAACCGTAAGAACTACTACAAAGCACATTCATTGTGTTTGTCTCGAGCTGACAAGGCAGGTGATGGGGCTCCCTGCTGCAGGGGGCCTGAGGGCTCTGTGGCGTGGGCAGGGTGGCGACCGGCAGACTCTGCGCTCACCCACACGAGAGGCCTGGGGGAAACACAAGGCCCAGTGTGACCATTGTCTCTTCAACCCAAGAAAGAACTTTTGAGTTACTGGGGGTTGAGTACATCTTTGTGGAAGCTCAGGTTAAGTTTTCCACCACGATCCTTTCCTCTAGAGTCTCAACCAGAAAATGGTGGTTTTAGGGTCCCTCCTAAGACAGTCACGATTAACTAATTAACGTCTGTTGGTTGGTTAAAAAAAAAGAAAGACGTTTAGTTCCAGGCAGTGCAAAAGGCTGATGAGAAAGAAGCAATGCTCCTTTCCTTTCCCAAGCAGGCACTGAAGAGTTGTGAAAACAATCCAATAAAATACTCAAATAAATGTTCACGCCCAGGATGATGAAGATAAACATGCATAAATCCCCAAACGAGCAGACCTTGAATTCCCAGTGAACTTTTACAAAACTATGGATAGCCAAGATTTGTTAACCCAATCTAACACCTTGCTACGGGGAACAGTAAACAATCCTAATCTCTTTGGAAGGGATTAGCAGGGATTATGGGATCCTGTCCTGGATGATGTGGGATTCCAGGTAGAGCAGACACACCACGTGTGGGAATCAGGCAGTCTGTGGTCCTCCCAGCAGAGAGAACAAACACCTGTCATTTCTTGGACTATTGAAACTTTAAGGAATCTGTTTCTTTTTTGGAATTCCAGACTTTTCTTTATAACAACAACAACAACAACGAAACAAACAAACAACATCACCAACCACAACAAAGTACAATGTGAACCCTCTGGACCTGGAGGGATGTGGATATAGAGAATTTGGATGATGTAGGATGCATATGTTGGGTTTGGGTTTGGCCCTCACCATTATACATATGTGTATACTTATAATTATTACATATATACATTGTATATGTATATGTCTTATGAAGCTTTGTTTGGAAAGTTACTCTTTCACGTTGAATGAAGAAAAAGGTCCTTGAGTAAAACCTGGTATTCTTTTTCTCTGGACATGAAAGACTTGGTGATTCTTCTTCATTCCTTCCAGAAGCTCTGCTCCTAACTCCATGTTTACCTCTTAAGAAACTGTAGCATGTGTTTAATAATAAAGTATTAACTATATTGAACCTAGACAGGTGAGATTATGGCACATGAAAACTAAAGAAGGACATTTAACTCCTCAAAGGATAAAATTTCTAGTGGATGGTACATTTCTGCTTAATGTTAATATACCAGACTGATTTTTCAAATGACAGATTTCCACATTCAATGTCCAGAGCCATCAGGGCCTGGACAGACATTCTGCACTTGGGTGAATCATACCGTTAGACCACAGGAGCTGCTGTCTCCCAAACACACCTTGTTTTCCAGGCCAGGAAGAAACGGTGTCGTCAGTCAGTGTATATGGTCTGCACCTGGGAAAATAAAACAATACTTAACAACCTGCCCAATCAGCACATTGCATCCAAATCTTATTTATCTCAACATCCTTGCAATCCTGCCAAAGGTAACATGTGGAATCAGGTCACTGTGGAGATCTCTCTCAAGAGACTGACAGATAGACAGAGAGACACACACACATACACACACACACATACACACTTATTTGTTTACCTAACTGATTTAACTCAGATTATGTAGATGTAAAGAAATGTCTCATTTTGAATTCTTCTTGACTTCAATCATACATTTAATACATTTTCTAAATTTCAAAACACTTAAAAGGTCCAGTTTCATTAGCCTCGACAGTTCAGATTAACAGAAATAAAGTAATCTGTATAATAGATGAGTCAGGGTCCGAGTTCGCATTTCTTGAAACAATTTACCTTTAGGTACTTACAAATGCTAATATCAGTGTGTGTATAATAGCATTTTGGCTAGTGATTCCTTATTTTACACTGCAATCCCACATGTAATTTTTCAAAACCAAATTTATAAGAATAAAAGACTCAAATGGAGGAAGTAAATAAAGAACTGAGTATCTCTACCAGATTTTATGTTCAGAAGCTCGGAGGTAGGATTTTAAGTTTTAGTGCAAATCAATCTGTGAGGGTAGTTCTATCAGTTATGTTATTAGGCAGGGAAGCAAACATGAGTATGGTAATAATACCAGGGCTCGAACGACCCACTGATGCAAATATAAATTTTATATAATATTAAATATATTGCATATAGACATGTAGACATTAGCATTAAAATGCAGCCTGGGAAAAAGATCTTAGAACTTTGAGATTTTTCAGAAACTCATAAGCATTCTTCATTTTCCCTGACTCTCATATGAAAACAAGTCTTTTTTTGGTAGATAGCGTCCATTAAACTCAAGTTTTGAAAATGTTTTAATTTATTTAAATGTTGATAAATAAAATTATACTAAAAATGAGGACATTGGTAAACTCCATTTTATAAGAAATAGGGGTTTAAAATTTTTGAGCCTCAACTATTTCAGGAATAACTTTTGTACCCTTATTTAATAATATTACCTGCTCTTATGAATTATGACTCTTCAAGTAGACCCGACACATTTCTGAAGAACATGTTGTACTCTATGCAGCTTAATCTACCAGAAGGAACGTGATTCTTACTGTTTTAAATCTACTTCACTTCTGCCTTTTCTCCCATTCACGAAGTTTACACTTAGGGAAATGGAGTGTGAAATCTCAGTGTTTACCTGATTCTACATTCCAAATCTCCAGGGTTCAGTCAGCTTGAATTCCTAATCAGCCCCAGGAAATCCCCCTTTACATCTGTTTATAATGCTCTTCTAAGATGTTGAACAACAAAGCAGAGTATCGCCCAAACCTGAAAAATCAAGCCAAATGCATTTTCATGTCTGCATCCAATTGTCAGGGTGACCCAGGGTCCCCCCCACATCCAGTCATTTCCCTAGTTGGAATCCACCTTCTGTGGTTAGTGGGCCGAGGCCTGTCCATCTTTAAGGCACCGCCGCTCACGTGGAGTCCTCCCCACACTGCCTCCGGGCAGGTGGCCCACATGTTCTGGAAGGTTCTGATGGCGGGAGGCTCTCCAGCCCCGAGTTCCGGCGTGCTAGGCATGTATTGGTCATCCTCTCGGAAAGCCCACCTGCCTCCCTCGACCAGGGCTCCGTCCTCTAAACCATCTCCCTAGGGAGACTTCCAGAAAGCGCAGCGTGCGCACCGGTGCGCCTTCTTCCCCACCTGCCCTGCCCTGCCCGAGCCGCCTGCGCCCTCCTGCCCGAGCCAGAGCGGTTCTTCTCAGTCCCGGGGCAGCCGGGGCGCCCCCCCGCCCGTCTCCCTTTGCAAGGTCAGTGGGGACCCGGGGCAGGGGGTGCGCCCGTGGGGCTCCCCTGCAGCCCGGGGGAGCTGAGGCCGCGCGCCCAGCCGGTGTCGCCGGGCAGCTGCCCACCGCCCGGAGCACGGGTCCACCATCCTCGTGAAGGTCTGCAGTGGTGAGACTCTGCAAAGGGCTGGGTGCCTCAAGAGAACGATGCCTTGCACCCTCTCCAGGAGGCCTGCGGCGGGCTGCGTGCTCCCGGGTCTCCTGGGTGCTCCAGGAGCGCACGCGCGCTTGGTGAGGCCCTCGGTCTGCACCCTCTCCAGGACCCTGCGGCGGGCTGTGTGCTCCGGGTCTCCTGGGTGCTCCAGGAGCGCACGCGCGCTTGGAGAGGCCCACAGTCCGCACCCTCTCCAGGAGGCCTGCGGCGGGCTGTGTGCTCCGGGTCTCCTGGGTGCTCCAGGAGCACACACGTGCTTGGTGAGGCCCTCGGTCCGCACGCTCTCCAGGAGGCCTGCGGCGGGCTGTGTGCTCCCGGGTTCCTGGGTGCTCCAGGAGCGCACGCGTGCTTGGACAGGCCCACGGTCCGCACTTTCTCCAGGACCCTGCGGCGGGCTCTGCGCTCCCGGGTCTCCTGGGTGCTCCAGGAGCGCACGCGCGCTTGGTGAGGCCCACGGTCCGCACCCTCTCCAGGAGGCCTGCGGCGGGCCCTGCGCTCCCGGGTTCCTGGGTGCTCCAGGAGCGCACGCGCGCTTGGTGAGGCCCACGGTCCGCACGCTCTCCAGGAGGCCTGCGGCGGGCTGTGTGCTCCCGGGTTCCTGGGTGCTCCAGGAGTGCAAGAGCGCTTGGTGAGGCCCTCGGTCCGCACCCTCTCCAGGAGGCCTGCGGCGGGCCCTGCGCTCCCGGGTTCCTGGGTGCTCCAGGAGCGCACGCGCGCTTGGTGAGGCCCTCGGTCCTCCAGGCCCGCGCGCGGCCCGGCCGCAGGGTTCCACCGTGCAGTCGCGGGCTGCGGAGAGCCGGCCTGCTGCCCTGCCGCGTGCCGCGTCCCCTCCTCTGAACGCCGGGCTCAGCCTCGGTGGGAGCAGCATCCCAGGATGGAGGACGGACGGGCCTCCTCCCGGCTTCCCGAGAAACCTCCACGCTCCTCCCCACAGAGGCTGCGCAAAGTGCATTTCCACCAACACACGCTCAGAGATGACTAGGCCCGACTTCACTAAGAGCGAGTGGCTTGGAGGCGCGTTCTCCTCGGAGCTCCGGGAGGGATTTTGTGTTTGGAAACGTGGTGCACTTTCATTTCTCTTTCAAGACTCAGCACTCCATCCCCGCTTCAGCTTACAGAAGTCGATATTCAGAACGACATGAGTCACTTTTTGGATCACTCACGCTTTTCCCGTATTTTTGGGAAGTTAGTAGAGTTGAGGGAATGCAGTATTGTAAAAAGTGACTCCAAGAGGAGTTAATTAAAATTCTGAGTCTCCATTTTATTACTAATTTATTTTTAATTAAATGGATCATAAAAACTGTGTTTATTCTGGTATCAAATAATAAAGGAGATTATAGAGTCTAAACTTTATTCCAATGTTTTCTAATAAAAAAAATCAACATTTTATCCAGCCATCATATTCCATTCATGTATTTAATTTCACGTATTACAATACTGCTTCATAAATATTTTACTTGTCAGTTATGATTCTTGAAATTTTCATAAGGCTTTATCACTCCCGCATGAATATTTGACTTGACTCTAAAATTGGGGGTAACAATATAGGTGTCCCCACCCAGGGCTCACCTCAGGCAGTGGTCCCTCTCTCTGCTTCCCCCTTACAAGCCCAGGGGGCCGGAAATGGGTGCCTGGCCCCAGATGCTCAGGTCATCTCTAAGTGTCCCCAGCATGTGAAAAGAACCAGAATCCTACATTCAACAGTAAGGTGATTGGCCATTTCCAAAGACTCCTTCCTGGCCGCAAGATGGATGTCAGCGTTCAGTCTACTTCTCCTCTCAGCTCCTCCATAGACAAGAGACAGCTAGTGCTTTGATTGGACAGTCATCCAGCAAAGGATGCAAACCTGGCAGTCAATTAAAACAATATATCCACTTTGGAAAACAATTGGTGAAAAGAATAAAAAACACTGTTAATCTACTTTCAAAATATAAAAGAATTGCAGTAGCCTGGCACGACTCTATAAGAATTATATTAGGTCGTATAACTGATCTGTTCTGCTGCTTGTGAATTAATGAACTACTTGGCATTCCACTCAGATTTATTTTTTCTGATGAAAATTCAAGCTATTCATGAGTTCTCTGTTAATTGCAAAAGGAAAAATTTTAAAATTACCTACTTCTGTTATACCTGAGAAAAGGATCTCTAGATATTTGTGATTGGAGTAATATGTATAATTTCCCATTATCTTTCCAATGAGTTATTCAAATGCATATATTTCAAATTTTGATGTATTTAAATATTATACACTCAATGTTTTCTTAGTTTATTATTAACTGTACTTAAGTTTATCCTTACAAATGTCAAAAATTAAATTTAAAAACAGAGCATTCTATTACCCAATATAACATGAATATCATTCATGGTTAGTTCACTTAATAGACCTAACTTCTGGTTAATTATATAAACACAAATGCATGCATGCTCATTATTTTAAATGTATCTGTGTGTACATGCATCTTCATGAACATGTATGTTTGGCTGTTACTGTCACTTATGCAAATATTTATCTTTATTCTGCCATATATTTTTATGTAAATCATCATGCGTTATCTGAAATTGGAGAGGCCCTTTTCATGAACTGATGGTAAGCTAAGAAGTTTTCAATTTAATTTTTTTAAATCACTTTACTTTCACTAATATTCGAAGGCATGCAAATCGGGAAGTAATAAACTTCTTGACAACTCTTTAAATATCTTTTATTTCATTGCCATTCTCAGTGGCTTTGTTTGCTGGGACACCTTCTTTGGTTTTATATTCTACTCTTCCTAGTAGTTCTGTTTTTCTTTTGCTTCTACTCTTAAGCTCCAGGAGACGGTAGCCGGGTGGTAAGTGTCCCACACAACTCTATTTTCATGACTGAGATGGAGGACACTCGGAGGATCTCACTAGGCTATGGACTGTATTTGGTTCCTTTATTCCGCCTCCACCAGTAAAATACTAAGATGGCGCCCTCTGCCTACCGTTGCCACACGCGACGCACACTGTCGGGGCTGCACACCCGGCCCACACTCAGACGCTGCACACACAGTCTCATAGGAGGACCACAGTCCAGGGCCCGCTAGGGAAAGCCACGGTGTCCTATGCAGCAGTTTCTAGAGCAGAGAGGCTAGGGGTGAGACTCGAGAGGCTTTCTACTCCGTTGATCCTACCCCGCTCCGCTCTAGCCCACAGTGAGAAAGTTTCGCCACTAGTTCATCACAAGCAGGAGCCACGGAGGATCTAGCGCGGGAAGTGCCCACGATTGTGAAGAGCCAACGTCGGAAAGTTACACTCGTCTTCAGAATTGTTGGACTCGTGTACAAGTTTTAGAACAATCCCTAGTCCTCTACCCGTCCTCAGTCAGATGTTGTTGAATAATAATTTCACGTTCGGTTCTAAATGCCACACCTCTACTTTCTGAATTTTTTTAAAACAAGAAAAGTGGAACCATTTGGAGGGCAAAAGTCCAGTGTCCACCTGGAGGAACTGTTGAATCACTGTACAGCCATCAGCCAGGTCAGAAGCACCGGGGGCCAGGCCTGGGTCCAGAGCTCTAGCCAGGCAGGGCAGACCTGTGGCCCCCAAGGCCCTGCTGACTGACTGGAAGACCCTGGAGGCTGACTTCTGTCTGAAGACTAGCAGGACCCAGCAACATTGCTTCTGCCCTAGGGTTTATACATCCTTCTCTAATCCTTTCTTCTCCCTCAGGATCTTCCCATTTCCTCCCCCTCTCTGTAGTTCAGTCCTAGAAACCTCCAAATCGCAAAACTAATCACACTGCACTAAATCTTTCTCTGACTTCAGGCTGAAATCCAAACCTCATTAACCCACAGGGGTCACCTACAGGCAACACAGAAAGAACAGCAGTTTGGGGAAGCAGCAGAGTGGAGGAGAACTCGGGGTCCGTCACTTCGGGAGATGGGAGTCCTTCCTCTTTGAGATAGACAACAGGACTTCTAGATTGTCCCTGCCTGAGAACCAGCCCTGCAGTGAATGCAGGGGAGGAGCCAGGGTGCTCATTAGCATGACTCAAAGGGGAGGAGCCAGGGTGCTCATTAGCATGACTCAAAGGGGAGGAGCCAGGGTGCTCATTAGCATGACTCAAAGGGGAGGAGCCAGGGTGCTCATTAGCATGACTCAAAGGGGAGGAGCCAGGGTGCTCATTAGCATGACTCAAAGGGGAGGAGCCAGGGTGCTCATTAGCATGACTCAAAGGGGAGGAGCCAGGGTGCTCATTAGCATGACTCAAAGGGGAGGGGCCAGGTTCCTCATTAGCATGACTTAAAGGTCTTGAGGAGAAGAGTCTGTGAGACTCCATCTCTTAAATAGCCAGCAAAATGTGGGGCTGGAGATGTGGCTCAAGTGGTAGAGCACCAACCAGTCAAACAAGCAGGCCAAGTGGGAATGCCAGAGTTCAAGACCCAGTAACAGAAAAAATAAAGACATAAACATTAACCACAGTAGGAAGACGTGATGGATAAATACAGTAACAGTTTTCTGGATGAACGAACGCCATCGGCCTGCCTCCCCCAGCTAGTGAGTCATCTCCATTTCTTTTATTTATTTTGACCTAGTTTTCCCAGTGCTCCTTTATCCTACCAAACATTTGATGAGAAATAGGTTGCGGCTCAGCGTTAATTACACTTCATAAGGAAACACACCATCCTTTGGCACCGAAGTCAACTCTACAACGATGTGGGTCATTTAACTTCTAGAAAATCTGCGGACTATTTGTCCTTAAATGAATAAAAAATCACCTTATTCTTTGCATTGTTGAAAATTGTAATGCGTATTTATTATGATAATCTGCCGTTCCCTCATGCATTATTTAATTTCATTAGCCATAATGGGCACGTTGAGAGTCGGGACACTCTCTCACCCTGCTCCGCGTGCTGCCGGGAGACACACCAGGCGCTCCCACGACAGGATTTCAGGAAAGGCCGTGCCCTTTGTCTCACACGGAACGGCCCCCAGCTCCTACGCTGCTGAAACGAGGCGGGGTAAAGAACGTCCTCAAGAGGCAGTCTTTTGTGATTCCACAAAATCATCGAAATGTGCATACCATGGGAATTTTCCTCCCAGATCTTACAACAGAAGATTAAAAGTTAGTGTTCAGAATGATCGGTTAAGCATCCGCTTTCCATCCGTGATCCTATCGACCAGGCCTTCCTCTCGGGGAAATGTCTGGGGTGTTAAAATCAGACCCCTCCATCCGAGTTCAGTGACGATGAATTCAGAGAAAAACAATCAAAGGATGGAAACAAAAGCATTTCGGAGGCCATCTTATTCTAGCCGGGTCTTTAAAAGAAGGAAAAGACAGAAGGGTTGCCTCCGAATGGCTAGTTTGAAGAACTGGCTGATTGAAGAGCAGCACGCAGGGGCGCCGGGCCCAGGAACCGCAGAAGAACGTTCGGCTCCTTGTCCATGCACTTGCTGGTCTTGAACTTGGAGGTTGTACGTGACTGCTCGGTTCCTAAAATGATCAGTTATCAATGGAAAGACGGAATAATCGCACGCTGGTGATTTGGAAACACACTGGCTGTGACGGGAATGGCAGAGAATTGGTAGGTAGCCGCAGAGGCCAGGTTGCGTTTTCATCGCTCTAATGAAATCCCCGAGGAAGGCTGGCTCTGTGCAGGGAGCAGGCGAGTTTCCCAGCACAGCGGGGACCCTCTGAGTCCCTGCTGGCCCGCCGGGCTCTGGCGCTGACCTTTCTGGCTGGACCGGGGCTCCTGGGCTGGCTTTCCAGTTGCTTCCCCTCTTGTAAATGCCACCGGGATTCTTTGCTGGGTCTTGGCCTCATCACCTTCTGCACCCCTGATGGCCTGTCAGAGCCTCTGATCTGAACGCCACAGGGCAAATGTGTGGGCAGCCCGGGAGCAGCGGGGACTTAGGAGACCGCCCCCCCCATGTGCTCAGGGGAGGGGACCCAGGGCACTATTAAAATCCCCCGGTCAGGATATTCCTATCACCTTCACGTCTTTCCTGTCACCAAACGTGACTGCAGAGAATTCACAGCCCTGGGCTTGTCTCACCTCATCTCAAAGAATAAAACCACACAGAGAAATTACACCCCAAATGTAAATAGAAAAATCATTTCTGCTGTAAATAACGACGAAGTTCATTTCTGTGATTACATTTTTAATTCATGAGATATCAAATTTGATCTAAATTATTAATTTTCAAGGAATTATGAAGTCCCTGCTGCTCTTTGCTCTGAGTGTGTTATTGAGGTAAAGTGGGATTTCAGCTGGAGAGATCCACCGAGCCCTGGAGCGCGAGGAAGACTGCACTCAGAGAGATCGATGATCGTCCCTGACACCCCTTCTCCGTGACCCCTGACTACCGGACCAGAGCTGTACTGGAAAAGTAAGACCTGTGCCCCCCGCTTTAGAAAGACCCTTTGACGCCCCAGCTCTGCGTATTCAGCCGCCCGTTCGGCTCTGGAGAGAACTTGGGGGTCTCCTGTCCTCACGCGCCTCCCTACATATCATTTAACTGGGGAAGGCCACCGATCCTTAGCTCTTCCCGATATCGAATAGTTTATGCGTGCGTCATGTTCATAAAATATAAACTTTTTAGCTGGCAAGTTTGTGTAGCATCTACAGAACAGGGGTGTGTGTGTGTGTGTGCGTGTGTGTGTGAACACAGACTCAATCCATGAACCACAGTGCACCGTGCCCCCCTGTCGATTCGTGCGTGAGGGCGGGTCGGTGAGCCGGGCCTGCAGACTGGCTTTAATGCCGGAGGGGCGATGGGCACACGGTTACACAGGGACAGAGGCACAGGCCGAGCACCTAGGAGACCCTGGCTCAGTGTCCAGAGCTGAGAAAGCAAAGTTCGTCGCAGGGGAAATGAGAGTGAAAGAAACAGACACAAAGGACCATGCACCGTGTGATCTGAAAACCTAGGGCCAATGAAAACGGGGTCAAGAGGCATCCGTCCGACAGGCTGCTCTACTGCAATGTTACTACTTTCTTCCTTTTTATGATTACCAGATCCTTCCATGAATGCAAGATGAGTACGGAGTTGGGGGGGCTGGAATTGTGCCTCCCCCCCCGAGGGCCATGTCTACCGTCCGCTAAGGGCAACTCCCTCCGTCCCGTCCACTACCCCATCTCTCGGGGGAGTGTACCCCAGGAAGAAATCCTTCGTCCTCCCTCTAGGTAATCAATCCCCTGCTTTCGGGACAGAACGGGCTGGTGAGCCGATATTCCACGCGCGTACTATCTACACGCCGTTCTCGTGGCTCCTTCTTGTCCCAGTGATTCCACGGGTGGACGGAGCACCGTCGCTTCCAGGACGACTGAGGCGCTTGTTCCCCCGCACGGGCCGCGGCTCTGGCGAGGACGCTGTCGCTCTGCACGCGGGGTGCTCGTGCTGCAGGCTCCTCTCAGAGGGCATGGGGGGGAGAAGCCCCCAGGAACTGCTAGCTGCCTCGCACACAGAGCCCCGGCCACCCCAGCTCACCTCAGGAGTGAAACGCGGGGGCCCTGTAAAGATACGGATTGAAACGCGCCAGGCCCCCCATCGCACATGGAATGGACGCGTCCCCGACAACTTGCGTTGGCCTGAACATACTGACGCACGACTGTGTTGAGAAGGAGCGTCTCGCCCTGTGTAAACTGACAACTAACAACGACAGCACCAACTCCTTGTAAGTGATGCTCAACCTGTTTCAAACATCATCCGTGAGTGAGATTTGAATGCTCGTAAATCCAACCAAGTCGTGGAGAAAGGTATCATGATTTCATAAAAGAGATACGCCCGCAGGGGCGCTTGAAATGAAATAGGAACTCCACTTAGGGAGTAATAATAAATATTAAGCAAGAAATATTTTGGCAGTTTTTTAAAATGGAGCCATTTAATGTGTTTCGTCATGATTTCTACTATTAATTTTAATTTTTAATTGTTGGACGCGATTCTGAGGTAATGACTACTTGCCCAATTGCTCATGGCCTACCTTGCTAGTCACTTGAACAATGTTATTAAACTCCGAAGTTGATTATATGCTTTGCTTTGTGAATGGGAACAAGGAACAATTCAGCTAAAAATAATGTCCTCTGTGATTTTAAGTGACATTTACACCTAGCAGCCCTTTGAGAAATATGCATTGAGGATTAGAATTAAAGTGTTTCCTCCTTCAAAAACGTTCTGGAAGATTTAGAATTCATTCGGCATAATCTTAAGTTTAGATATTACCTCTAAAATAGCATTTTAATTCTGTATTGTCCTACTTACAAAATTGAAATTCAATCCTTAAAGAATTCTCAATCTGAAATTATGACTAGAAGAGCAGGGCCTTGCTCCCTTTTATTCTGTGGCCTGAAGTAAGCAATATTTATTGAGAAAAAAAACAACTTTTCTAACACACTGTAGTTTCTGAAGATGAACTGTGCTCACAGTAATTTTAATAGGCGATCAAACGAATCAGATAATGAGGATGATGTGTTGGGAAACATGTAGTAATTTTAAAGCTGATGATAAATATAACATTCGATTATGGAAAATTCATTTAAAAGCAGCTACAGGTTTTGCTAAAGAGAAATTATTTTTTATGAGCAATAAGTCCATTGGGGTAATGGGAGCATTTGGGGAAAACACCGGGGGTTTGAGGGCAGATAATGTGTGTATGCATATATGACCATACCTATTTGCACATACATAAACATATATATATTCATGATGTGTGTATAGATATGAGTATCTGCCCATGGTTCATTCGCATGTGAATACATGTGTATATGTGTTTGTGGTGCATATTCTGTGTGACTATGTGGATATACTTGTATTCATGGCATATACATACATGTATATATACATATACACAAATGCATTTGTCTATGTGTGTGCACATGGTACATTTGCATGTGTCTCTCTATATACTATATTCTATTAACACACGCATGCACTCTGATTTTCTGATTTTTATCCAGTCTAAAGGCATTTCTTGTCCCTTTTCTAAGCAGACTCTGTAAAATGTTATGATTAAAGGAGATGCAATATTTCACGGCAGTGCAGTCCATAAATATGTCAGAGTTCTGTATTGTATTTTTTTCAGTGATCATACTTATTTTCAACTAATCCACCCAATACTTCCACTTGTTTATTAATATGCCATCTGTCTATCTCCCAAGCTTTCGGTCTCTTCATTTTTCCCATTTGTCTTGATCTCATGACGTATCGTAAAATCACGGTGCAGCTGTTTCTGAGGGCATTCGTCTCTCCCCGTTTGGGTGTTATCGCTGCTGCTTCTACTGAGGAGGGCTTCAATCATGTCAACTTTCCGGATTATTTTATTCACTGCTCTGTTAACACAACAGTATTCCACACCAAACCCATACCTACAAATCAGAGAGTGATAAAAAGATAATAACAACATGTCTTTCAGGAACGGAGTTAGATAATCTCATACACTGCTGATGGAAATGTGAATTATTGTGATTAGATTCTACACAGAAAGCAAAACGATTATTAAAATTGAAACTATGCATACACTACCACCTCTAAATTTACATCCAGATGAATATAACTTAACTAAATGTAAAAAACTTACAGCTACAGATAGATACCATCATCTATTAAGTCGACAGTAGTAAAAAAAAAAAGGTAGATGATTTTTTTTTAAATTGCAGTTACTTATGTTTAAAAGCCTAGAAATATCAGGATGTCTATTAATAAGGTTGGATCATTGTGTTATATATTCAAAGAACAAAGCCACCATTCTCCTCCCCCCCCACTCTCCTCCACACCCCCTGAGCCCCCCACCCCCCAATCTGGTCTCCAGGAAGGTGACCCTTGACCCCTGGCAGGCTTGGTCTGTGTGGGTGAACTGGCGGTCCTTGACCTTCAGGGAGCAGAGGAGAGCAGGGGCCTTCGCAGGGCCAGGCGCTGACCACCGGGGCTTGGGGCTGAGAGCGAGGATTTACCGCGGATTTGCTGTCACCATGAGCGATGATTTCCCGGCTGACTTCCAGCGTTGGGCGAGGTGCACGCTACCCGTTGTCATCAAACTTCTTAGATGTGGGCGCCTCTGGGCCCAATGCATTTTCTTCTGCGCATTTTAGCCTGGGGCCGGGAGCGATGCAATGAGAACGTTTTTATTTTTTCCCCCCTTTGATTAGACATCATCTGTGATTGCCTATCTATCTATTAAGGAATAAATCTCACTAAAATACTGACATAAAAGCCTGTGGGTTTTATTGTAGAAGCAAATTTATTTTCTGGTTCATTTAGTGATAATCAAATGGTAGACACAGACAGAAAGCGAAAGGCGAATTATTCCATCGAGCACAGCCAGGAATGAGGTGACCCTGACCTGAGGATAGAACGCGACTCACCGAAGCCTCGCCCTGTCCTCGTACTCCGGCGAGAGCCGAAGACGCGTGCCCGCAGACAGGTCTGCAGGTGCTCCCTCTCTGCGTGGATGCAGCCATTAAGTAAGCGAGACAGGTCAGGGAGAGTTGAGGGTGGAGCGTACAACTTGCAAGTGAAACCGGGCAAGGTCCATGTTCCCACCAGGCCCAGCACTGTCCTGAGGGGCGCCCTGGGAAGACCTGGAAATGCAAGGGGGGGGGGGGACACACGTGTCCCGCCAACCACCAGGCTGGTCACGTCACGCTCCGAACTAATCTAGTAAACCGTTCCCGCCAAAATTGGTCTGCGTTCGCTCATGTCTACCTTTGTTTCCCAACTAGTCTTAATCGTGAATCGGGCTCACTGCTTTTTATGTTCCACTATGGCACAATGTACTTCAATGTGAGCCTTCCACCCTCGGTGCCTTTAAATCATCGCCAGTGCGTTTGCAAGCAAAGAAAACCTGGGTGGTTTAAGCACTCGTTATCAAAAGATAGAGTTTCTAGTCTGGTCCAACTTCTGGGCTGCTATACACGGTGGAACAGAAATCCCACTCATCCGCTAAAAAACGAGGATGGGAATATTAGTCTTCGTTGTGCACTAGTTGTGTACAACAATACTTATTTCTTTAGCTCTTTCATGCTTCTCCTAGCCATTTTGGTATTTAATAAGGCAAGCTAAACTTTAAAAGAGCTCTTGACATGCATGGTTTTAATGTTTACATTAAAATTTTGTGTTTAATCTGGTTTAGCTATTAATTATGAAGCACAATGTCCAGAGGAAGACAGTAGATTACACATTCATAAATTGCTGTCAAGTAAACGAAGTGAAGTCCTTCTATGTGATTTGAATCAACACCACTGATTATGACAACAGATTGACAGAGTTTTATGGAATTTTAAGACTTGGCCCAAACTAATGCTTGGTTTTGAACCAGATTAAATGTACATGGGAATATGTAACCTATATTTCTCTTACTGTCTGGTTATTGAATGCCCACCAACTGCCAGCCTGTCCTACATTCAGCGAGAGAGGCCTGCCTCACTCTGGAACTGATGCTTTGTGTGCAAAGGAAAAATAGCAGCCCATGAAAAAGTAAACAAGGGACATGCATATAGCAAGACAGATCTTTGAAATGTGAAATTCCTCATTCAGATAGAATGTCAAAGGAAGCAAAAGAATGGACATCCTCTCCACCTTTCTCTTTGAAGACGACACTAGGATTGATGTAGATGACAAAGAAATTAGAAAACGTCTTCTAGACAGAACTCGGTACAAAGAGAATATTCTTGCAGAGGAAAGAAGGAAATCCACAGGATGGTGAGATGAACCACATGCTGTGGACTTGTAGAATTGTCTACCATGGAGAAGAATTTGAGTTGGAATTTGTGTGGAATGCGGTGGGTGGGTGGTAAAGTATTTCACTGTAGTTGAGCTATAGCAGTGCCTAAACCAAGGGTCGGCAGCAGAAATGCACACACACACACACACACACACACACACACACACAAGAAGCCATACCCCCAAGACACTATGTAGAAAATGAACTATACAACTTGTGGGTGGGGGCAGGATGGAAAAACAGAGAGAGCAAGGGAAGTAGTGACATTATCCAAAAAGAAATGCACTCTTTGCCTACTAATGTAACTGTAAGCCCTCTGTGCATCACCTTTACAGTAACAATAATATATATTATATGAAATACACATGTTAGAAATGCCTAAGAAGCCAAAACATGCTCTGGAGTTGACTGCCTTCTCTAGGGACAATGCCAACCAAGAGCCTTGCTGCTCGATTTCTGCAGAGTAACCCGACTAGAGTCAGACTAAAGCAACCAACAATTAAAGAAAGAGGACACGGAGATGACAAAGTGAGCCAGGACGGAAGGGAGTGTGTGAACTGGCGAGGGTTGGAAGTTCAGTGCTTGAGCAAGGAGGAAAACTGATGCCTTGACCATCACCGCTGGGCAGCCCAGGGGACGGAGGTTGCGCCGCAGGGCTGAGATGTCGACCCTCCAGGGGGCCGGCGGGACCTGGGCACCGAGGACCGGGGCAGGGCGAAGCGAGTCCCTGGCTGACAGACGGATGAATGGAAAACGAGGACAAGAACCCGTTGCTCAGCCATTTTCATTGGTTTCTTTTAAAAGAAAGAAAGCGATGCAAATGAGTTGTGAAGCATGCACACGTGTAAACGCATGTGGAGAAAAACACAGATTTGAAAGAGTCGATAAAGGACAGCTGGAAAACAAGGAACGTTTGTCTCAGTCATCCACTGTCTATCGAAACGTTGCCTCTGATCAAATCGACGTGGGGCTGGAAGGGCTAGAGGTGGAAAGCCCTCGGAGCTGCTCTGAGGTTGGAGAGGAAGCAGGGGAATGTTCTGGAATGCGGTGTGGCCTGCACCTGCAGCTAGGTATCCTGAATCCGTCACGTCCCAGGGACCATGACTTCCCCGACGGCGAGACTGGCGAGGAAGACAGCCTTGTAAACACCAAACCAGACACGGGACCCGCGCCCTGAGGGGGGAACTTAGAGGGGACGAGTCATCGGGTATGTAGAATGCTTTAGCTTGTGACACATTTAACTCTCGAAAACAACTTAGTGTTCTTTCAGGATTCACGCTCTTTATTGGAGAGGCTCTCAGATCTCTCGCTTAATGACGCTCTTGAGTCAATTTCATCTGCCTATGGCCATAAAACAAATAAGCTCAATAGGAAGTGTTGGCTGCGACATGTAAATGTGCATCTAAACCTAAAGTTGCCATTGAATAATTTTGCTGTTATTTAGGATAAATAGTAAAATCAATATATGCTTAGTAGACTTAAAGTAGTCTAGCTGGTTCATAAAACAGAATTACATCATAATATTTGTGGATTTCATTTACATGCTGGAGAGTTTACTTATAATGACAGATATGGACTCATTTTAAAATTGCATTTTATTCTGCAATATTTTAGTCAAATTACTTTTTTCCTTAACACAGCATCTTGAAATATGAAATCATGAATTATTACAACCATAAAAGCTGATTTAAAGAAGTGTATGCAAATGATAGAAACAGCATTCATGTATTCTAAGTCTTATAACCTTCAGCAAGCTCTGACTACTGACCAAAAATTCAACTATTTTACTTCCATTGATTTCTGAGCATTAAGTGCATAATGTACATTTTGTATTATGCAATGCATAGCACACAGTTGACTTTCGTTGCATAAGTAAAAATATACATATGCATAATCAGATATTATAAATTAATGCTAAAATGAGTGACAGAGAGACCATTGCAACTTCTATTTTGGGTATTATAATAGAGATAATATGCTGTAATTTACTTTAATGAGTTGCAATTAAGAAACTGTTTCAAGTGTTGCATGTGATTTCTTTTAATTATTAGTTATTAGTTGTTCCTGCTTAAGTATGTTTAAAACCACCTCATTTCAGCCGTCGTACATGGTAAAAAAACTCTCCACTATATTTGTAATTTGGTGAATAAACTTTAAAAAGGAATATGTTACCTTGCAACTACCCACAGCTATATGAAGAACCAAGTAATTTTAGGAAGACTGTAGTTTATGAGATCAAAGCTCCCCGGCCTGTACGTATAACGCGGGTACATTAGCAAGAATTTTATTATTATTATTATTAATATTATTAACTCAGAGAGGCAGAAAACCCGAGGACAGAACCCGTCCCTGCCGGCGGGCGGGGTGGCGTTTATCCCCAGCAGAACGAGGAACGCGTCCCCGCAAGCCGCACTGCCCTGGACACTGGGCAGGGCCGCAGGGCCTCCAGGCGGCCCGGAGGCGTCTGAGTCCAGTGGAGCCAGGTGTGAAGCGTGCGGCGCGGAGGCGAGGGGCGGCTGATGATCCCGGAAAGGAAACACTGACAGCACGACAGAACCGACTGCCGTAGCTCTGCCTCCGGAGAAACGCGCTCCTGAGTTCCTCACGGGCACGGATAAACGCTCATGTTTAGTACCCCGCGTAGAGGTAAAAGCCAAAATATGATGACAGGGCCCCCTGAATATTTCTTCTCAAAAGTGCATTCCTGTGGTCCTTGAAGCCTGCTATAAAATCACTAATTAACGTTTGGCGAGGAACTCAGGAAGGTGTGCTCTCCCAGACACGCCATAAAGCACGGTGGTTAGAATGGAACATCAAGGCTACCGCGCACCCATTAAGAGGATTTACGACTGTTTTGAAGTGGAGTGCGGATGGCAAGAAACTCACACAGCTGCTGAGAGGTGGAGAGGAGAAAATGTGCCGTACTATTCATCACAACCCAGGCGCTGGGGAGGGAGAATTTATCTTAAGTTGCTGAAGGATATGGAAGAATTATTACAATCCTAGAATTGATATTTGGAACATTTTAATGTACTTTGTCATGTGATGGGCAATGTAATAGGATGAGATTCTTAGGGATACTTTCAGTGCAGCTGTTTTACTTATGACGCCAGGAAAGCATTATGTTTCTCTTTTAAAATATTACACTAAATTGGAAAATAGAGGAGCGCCAAATTATTTTTAGAGGCAAGCACTCTTATCACAAACTTAAATGTACACACGAAGCGACTGGAAGGACGAGAGGAGAAACGCTTCAGGATTCTGGCCTTGGCGCGGAGTTTGTGAAATTGATGCCAGTTCCACAGGTGACTAAAGAAAAGCACAACACAGAAAAGTAAACGCTACATCGTAATGCAATTAAAGAGCTATCAAGAAAAATGCTTCCAGACTAGTAGAAAGCATTTGCAAAAATGCACCTGTAAGGACTTTAATACTGGGAATGCACACGGAACTCTAAAATCAACCAAACAAAATAGTAATAAGGATTTTTAAAAGGAGCAACGGACTTGGCAAAAGCTGACCGCAAGGGCCTGTGTGGCCAGAAAGATGCCTGTGGTCGGTGCCGGCTGGAGAGGGCGGCTCGCGGAGTTCTGCTGGGGGTGAGGACGCCCATACCGGAAACCTATATGATTTCCACAAGTGATAAACGTGTTTCATTAATGGATGTGTGCAAATCTGGCTAAACTACTTAAAAAACAAAACCAAGACGTCTCTATATCACGTTTGTCTTCAATGCCGACAAACGCTAAGCTTGAAAGTGATACAAACTTTAAAAACATGTTTTGTTATAGAAATGGCTATTCAAAATAATTATAAAGAGGGAGGGAAGGAGGGTGGGAAAGAGGGAGGGAGGGAGAGAGGGCGGAAGAAAGGGAGAGAGAGGGAGGGAGGGAGAGAGGGAAGGAGGGAGGGAGAGAGGGAAGGAGGGAGGGAGAGAGGGTGGAAGAAAGGAAGGGAAGGAGGGAGGAAGAGAGGGAGGGAAGGAGGGAGAAAGAGAGGGAGGGAAGGAGGGACAGAGGGATGGAGCAAGAGAGGGAGGGAAGGAGGGAGGAAGAGGAAAGGAGGAAGGAAGTAGCCAGGGAGAGGGAGAGGGAAGTCAGGAAGGAGTCAGGGAAAGACAGGGCACAGGAGGTCGCCCGTCAATTCCACGTCCCTCTTGTGACTCCCCATGCCCAGGATGTGCGTGATAAGCACGGGGGGATACGTGGGGAAGGTCGTCGCGTGGACTCGGGGGGCTGGAAGGCGTGGGGGTCCCCGGTGCTGAGCGGAAGCGGAGTCCGGCGGGGCCTCTCCATGTCCACGCGCTTCGCTCCCGTCCGCCCCGCCTGTGGGGAGCGGCTCCCACAGCAGGCCTTGGCTGCCCCGCCGTCGAGTCTGCATCACCAAGGCCAGCGTGGCGCGTGGGCTTGCCGCGGGTGGGGCCCCTGCGTCCACGCTGCCCCCCCCCCCCCGATGGATGCACTGGCTTCTGGAAGGTTCTGGCCTCAGGCGGCTCGGGGGGATGCGCTCAGGCTCGCCCTTGCCGTGGTGGCTCCGTGCTGTGTAGGGAGGAGGTGAGGAGCAGCCAGGGTGGGAGCAATGGGAGCGGCACCGGAGCACTGCAGCGGGGGGAGCCTCCCGCCCCGTCCAGACCCCGCCCGGAGTTCTCCTTCCAGAAGCTGCTTCGGTCCGATAGGACAAGTCAGGATCGACTCTGGTTTCCAGTTGTTGTATTCCAATTAGTCCCCCGCAATGGGAGCGCGTCCCCCAGGACACTCTGCGCCTCAGCAAAGCTGCTCGCTCACCGTGCGTTGCAACCATCACCTCTGCACCGTGCCCCGCCTTCCAAGGCACACCTGCCGCGCCCTGCCGTGTCCCGTCGTGTCCCGCCGTGTCGCGGGGGCTTCCCTTTTCCTCACCCCACGGGTGTTTTCTTGCAGTGCTGCTCAGGACACAGCGGCAGCTGCGTGGCGGCGGCGTTTGTTTCCTTCTGCAGGGACTGTTCCGTTGCACACAGGCGAGGGTCGTAGCCACGCGTGCCGCACACAGCTGGGTCTGGGTCTGGGTCTGGGTCCACCTCATCGGTGAGGACAGCGTTCACCTAGCACGTTCCATCCTCTCCAGCCCCCCTCCACACGTGCGTGCGCTCACACACACACACACTCACACGTGTGCTCCGAGTTACGTGCGAGCTGTGGCTGTTTGAGTTGTCCGTGTTTCTTGTCTTTTTTTTCTTGTTAACGATTTTATTCCCTCCTGTCTGAGAAGCCGGAGCGTGGCGATCGGACCCGCAGATTGCACACGAGACAAGTAACGCATCAAATGCGCCTCGGATAAGCTACCATATACCGAGGCGTGTGGTGACATACTACTTTTCTCGCCACCGAATTGTCCCGACAGTGGCTTCTCAGACTTGCGAGTCCCTCCCGAACGAGACGGTCAGTGCGCCTGTGAATAATGGACGCCCTGAAAGGAACTCTCACTCCGGAGACGCGGGTCTGCCTCTTGCCTAAAGGAGCGCGCCCTCCTCCGTGTGGACCGAGGCGAGGTCCGTGTGCTCCGAAAGCAGGCGTTTCCAATCGCTGCTCTACCCCCGGGCTCAGAGCCCTGTGCACGTGCCCGGCACGGCTAACACCACCGGCCACACTTACTTCTCACGAGCCCATCAGAACCATGAGAATTTGGCTGAGATGTTCATCAAAGCCGCATCGAACTGAAATACGTTGTTAGAAGGAAGATATTTCTCAGAGGACGTTTCCACTTACTTTATTTTGCCTTTACACCTGTCAGCTACGTCTTCCCTACAAATCTATTCTTACAACTTATGGCAATTTTTCTATAATGAATCCTTTTGTCCTGTGTAATTAAAACATTGCATGCTATACTTTCCCGTATAGGAAAGTATATGAAGTGAATCACATGTTACACGTATGGATGTCTTATGAACACACCCATTTGCACCAATCATTCATAAAAGAGAACATCGTTTCAGATCTAGTATGTGTAAGTATCTCAAATCGACGGAGATGCTTTCGTGCACACCCGTGTTGTTTTCCACTCAGGACTTTGTGTTTTCTGACTCGACTGCCCTGCCACACCGCTTTCTCGGGGACACGTCCAGGACCGCGGTGTCACCTGGTGATCTGCGAGCGTGAGGGTCCCCCTCGATGGCCGGCTGGCTGGCTGGGATTAACCCACGCACGGGGCGGGTGTTGTCTTCCAGGACAGCTTGGCACCGCCCAGCAGCCTCCTTTCTGCCCTCCGCCCCTCCTGGGGGGCAGGAGATGCAGGGATGGTGAGACAGGAATGGCGAGGTCTCTTGTCCCTTGCCCAGGCATCCCCAGTAGCGCTTTGCGGGCTCACCAGCCCCGCGAGGGTGCGTGGTTTCCATCCCGAGGGCTGGTGAAGGGACAGCGTGACTCGCCTGTCATCCTCCCTGTGTCCGCCTCGGCAGCAGGGCCGGGGACTCGCGTGCAGATGCTGCCGCCGCTGCAGAGCAGGAGAAAGCACCCGAATCAACCGGGCCACCACCCTGTGGAGAGAAACAGGGCCCCGCCAGTCTCTCAACCTGCGCATCCTCCACCTGCTGGGGGCACAGCACAGAAGAGAGCGTGTTCTGCAGTCATTCCCAGGGAGCCCTGGTGCCCCACGGCCCCGCCCAGCCTTTCCAGATTGGGAGGACAGGCCTGGAGGAGCCCGGAGGCCTGGACGTGCAAGTCAATAAAACCAAGTCCCTGCCGTGCAGGGGAGGGCGTGCGGAGCCATGGGCCGGGCAGGAGCGAGCCGAGGGCGTGAAGGGCTCGGGGCACCGCGCAAGCACACGAGGAGGAGGAGGAGGAGGAGGAGGAGGAGGAGGAGGAGGAGGAGGAGGAGGAGGAGGAAGAGGAGGAGGAGGACTGACTGGCACAGAACGGGCAGCAGTGAGAGCCGGGGACCCGCGCCCGGGCCCGCCCTCCCTGCTCTCCACCATCCCCATCCGACGGGTCAGGAGCCGGCCACCCAGCCGCAGGCCACGAAGCGGACCTTCACGACCGCTGACCTTTCCTGACCGCACGGCTGCAGGTGCAAGGAGACCCTCGCCACGCCGGGACCGCGCACCGCCGCCCAACTGCAATGGTTAACAATCAGAACCGATGGCACAACTGGTGACAAATGCCAGTCAAGAGGCAGCCACGGCTGTGCCGGATGACATTGCTGCATGGTGACTTACAGGGTTTGGCAACGCCGTGAATTCTCTTTCTACCCAGGGACACATGGGAGCACGAGGTTCGGAGGGTTCCTAGGGCTGAGTGACAGCGCCGGTGAGCAAGGACAGCTTGGAGTCCACCTCCAGCAAGGACATCGCCCCCAGCCCCTGCCCAGCCTCGCCCGGGGCTACGAGGGGGTGGGGGTGGCCAGACCACTGCCCTTCCGCTGACTCACTCTGATGTCCCTGTCACTACATTGTCACTCATCCTGCTTCATCAGGCTCAGTGGGTAGGATCCCGGTGGAGGGATTTCTAGGGAATTTTGAGTCAAGCTGAAGAGTTTCCTGGGACTTATTAACAGGCATATAAGTGGAATCGAACAAGGATGGGATGGTAATGGGAGCCGCATTTCTATAATTGAGATAATCTATATTCCGTAGCACCTACCGCAGGGTGATTTGTAACGGGAGTCTGTACTGCGAGATGGAGAGGAAGCTTCTGTGTGACTAGAAAAGCTTAATTTTCTGGAGCCGATTTGGCTCTGTGAGTCCCCTCGGCATCACCTTCCTTTAGATTCCTGCTCTTCTGACACGCAGATCATAAAATGAAATGACGCCTCAAAGGCAAGCAACACATGTTCTTGATGCAATGTGCTTCCCTGGGTGGGTAGACTCGTTCTATTTCATTCTATGCATTTCGCATTCTGTACTTTGTGCAAAAATGATGACTGTCACAGAGATTATATTATTAATTAGAGGTCATGAAATTCCTGCTCCACTTACTTGGTCTTCTTCTACACAAGCACTAAGATATTCTTACCCAAATAAAATAGTACATATATGTAAACTTTTGCAATATATATATGTACATATATGTCTCACATACACATATGTGTGGTAACCTTTGCTTATATATATATATATAGATGTCTCACATATATGTTCTTCTAATGAATGGGTGTAATCATCTATTAAATAACACTATCATGATTAATGTAATTGCCAAACAATAAGCTATTGTGTCTTTAAATTATATAACATCTACCAGTCTGCTTTGAGTACTAAGTGAAACTTTTCACAATTCATGGACTTTATGGGAGTCTGTACCTAAGGTAACTATATTCAACCTGTGCTGTTTCTAGTACAGTGTCTAGGGATAAATTTAAATTCTTTCTTGCACCTTTGTGACCATTTGATAAATGCAAGAAGTCAGAAGGGGAAGAATGCACAGCTGTTATTTTCACCACCTACCCAAATGCTTCAATAACTCCCCGTCATCAGATGGAGTGATAGGCCCACATATTTATCTTATCCCCATAATTTAATTTGCAAGCAGCTAGCATGTCTCTCTTACCCTCCAGCCTCAGTGTCAGCTTTATTGAATGAAAATTCAATTCTCACCAACATCCCTCAAGGGTAATTGCTGGTCTGTGATGAACGTTTGCAAGAAAACTCTAGGTGAAGTCCTAGCCATGTCCCTTTGAGGTGATAGAAGTTCCATCTCCCTGGATTTACCTCCACTCCTACACGAGACACAGACATGACTATTCATTATTCAATTATGCTTAGCTCTTTATTTTTTTCTTATGAGCATATGATCTCTATTTTAATTTTAGGCCTTTTTCTTTCCTTAGAAATCAATCATTACAGATGTATTATTATTGATCATGTTTTGGCATTTAGTTTTTAGTGCATTTATTAGACTTTCAGTGTGGTTTACTTTTAAACTTCCAGAGTTAGTTTGGTAAATACCAAGTGAATTTGTTTGAGAAAACGTTCACAAAACAGCCAGTGGTTCCTACCTGCATGAGGAATCTGTCCCAGAGGCTTCCTCCGGCATGATTTACAAGCTACTTTGAGAAATGAGAAAGCCACAGATGGAAGTTTCGCGAACAGACATGGACGGTACATTTTTTTTTTTGTCATGTACATTAACTCCACTGCTACAACCCCATTCCCAGTTGTCATTGCAACATAAAGACGAGAATAAGCCTGTTGGTATTTGAATCGAGCACTGAAGAGACTGCCAGGAAGGGTGTGAGGAGAACTTCTCTCTGTTCCTGATGGTCATCTATTCCTGTCTGCCAGAGAGATGCTGCCCAGCAGAATCACAAAACCACATTGAACTCCTGGCAAGTAAGTTATCAAGTATTGTAAGAAGCAATCTACTAGAACTTTCCAGTTCCTCAGTGTACACAACAAACTGGTGAGAAAGAGGGTATCACACTCGCTGAACTAATCAAGTCCTGTGCACTGTGTACTGGAATTATTCACACGACTGTCTGCTATACCAGGCTTCTGATTGTTCTAACAAAAAGACGGACAGGAGCCGGGTGCCAGGGCCTTACGCCCGTCACCCCAGCTACTCAGGAGGCAGAGATCTGAGGATGGCAGTTTGAAGCCAGTCCAGATAGGAAAATCCATGAAACTATCATCATCTCCAATAAACTACTCAGAAAAAAGCTGAATGCGGTGCTGCGGCTCAAGCGGCAAAGTGCTAACCCTGAGCAAAAGAAGCTCAGGGACACTGCCCAGGTCCTGAGTTCAAGCCCCAGGACTGAAAGCTACAAGGAAAGAAAGGAAGAAAGAAAGAATAGTTGGACTGGGCCTCCATCGCAGACACTCAGAGCAAAGGAGCAAAGGGAGTGTGATTGTTCTTACATAATTTTTTTTTTCTTAACTAGATTAGATTCCGAGAAATCTTTGACAAATCTGAAAATTATAATATTATTAAATCTTCACGATGGGGCAGAGGGAATCCAAGAGAGAAGAGATTTGGATTGAGAGCTCATTTATTTCAAGAAGACTAAAAAAAAAGACGCAGCAGCCATTTTCAAGGGTGAGCAGCGCCTGGAAGGCAAATGCTCCGGAGAGTCCCGCGGCTCAGCCGGTGTGCAGCGCGGCTCTGTCAGTGGCTGGGGGGACTGGAAGGCTCCGTGAAGGAATGGGCCAGTAAGGAGGAATCCAAATGATTAGCTGAGTAACTCCTACAAAGCCTAACGTACGGCCCCCTGCCCGGAGGATCGGCTTGGCAGCTATGGAATCAAGAACTGGCCCCCAGATGCCGTGGCAGTTGCCGTGGGCCGATGGCCGTAGGGCTATGGTATCCTGCACCCATATTTTATATAATCCTTTACTTTAAAACTAATACTAATCATGTGAGTGGAACATAGCGTTTTTAAAAAATTCACTGGGGCCCTAACCAATGCGCAATAAAATAATAAAAAAGTCAACGATTTCAGGATTATGTTAGAAGTACATTGTGCATTTAAAATGACTTCCTATGGAGCCTAGAGCAGGAAGCGAGTCTCAGGTGAGCGGCGTCTCTTCAGTGGTTCGGGGCCATACACGTTTTCTGTTGAGAGTAGAATGTGATTATGATGAACACCCTTCCCTGCTACTCAAACAAGACGTCCGTGGATTCACTTGACACTCCTACTTTTATAGTTGATTTCAAAGATTCACCTCTCTGTTCCTCGGGAAATGTATTCGAAACATACACACCTGCAGCCATCTCACGCTTCCTCTTTTGCATTTTAAAGCAGTTTCTACCTTTCAAACTAAAGTGAGTTTTAAGTAGCTTTGCTTTTAAAAGCTGCGAAGCATCTGTGCAGCGTCTTGTCTCTTTGGAAAGATCTATTTATTTATTAATCGCACAGGTTGTGCTGACTTCGGCCCGGCACTCTGAGACACTCCTGTGAGAGCTACTGTGCAGCGGTTTCCACCCTTGGCCAGCAGGAGGCGCAGCCTCTGACCAGGAGGAGGAACCTGGGAAACAGACGTTTTCCTCCTCCCAACACCAGGGCACCATATTTAGAGAATAAAACAATGAAGCTGGCTTTCAGGGAGAGAGTAATGTTTTCTATAGCAGTGAAAAGAAATGGTTGACTCAATTTATTGTTTTCATACATTTCCTGAGACTGAAATGGGTTTCTGTTAATGGTAACGACACAATTCCTCAAGGTTTGCGGCCTTCGCGGATGGCTTTGCTCTGCTCCCTCCTCTTGACATCTCAAGGTCGCTGTGACCCTGGCACACGGAAGACAGAGCCGCTGTCTGACTTTTCATCCCCGTCTCTTTTCCTTCCCGTTCAGCCCCGTGAGTCTCATGGCTGGGGTCCCCCTGGCTTGCTGGAACACAAGGCAGGAAACAGCCTGCAATGCCTCCAGCCAAGAAGCCTCCTCCTATCCGTGACTGCCATCCCAGTCAATAGCAGCTAATTGAAATACCGGTGATTAATGACCTCCCTTCAGAGCTGTCCTTATCTCCCTGAGCTGCCGAAACCTGGCAGAGGAGGGCTCTATCATCTTCCAGTAATCTCTCTCTTTTTTTCATTTCTCTTTTCCTTTTAATTTCCCTGTCTTCCATCTTCATTGATGTTGTCCCTGTCCCATGACTGAGTGACGCATGTCATTTATTCTTTTTGTGGTGCTCTTCTCCTTCCTTCACGCTGCCATGTGTCTTTCTGTCCCCAGGGTGTCCATCCCTTTAACAGATCATATATATCATAGTATCTTGTTCATTCTCCTCGGCTAAATATAGTTACAGAAAAAGCTACAAAGAGAAGGGGTGTCTGCTCGGCTAGCCACAGTGGAAATTGTTGAGTGTGAAGTGTGTATGCTCTTATGGGGAAGGGGACTTGTCGAGCCATGGAGAGATAGCTTTTTTGAAAGAAAGAAAGAGAGAGAGAGAGAAAAGAAAGAAAGAGAAAGAAAGAAAGAAAGAAAGAAGAGAGAAAGAAAGAAAGAAAGAAAGGAAGGAAGAAAGAAAGAAAGAAAGAAAGAAAGAAAGAAAGAAAGAAAGAAAGAGGAGGTGGGAGGGAGAAAGAAAGAAGAGAGAGAAGAAAGTAAGAGAGAGAGAGAGAGAGAGAGAGAGAGAGATGCTAGATGGCATGTGGCCAAAAGGGAACACTACTACACTGTTAGTAGAAATACAAACTTGTTCAACCACTGTGAAGTAGCTTGGGGTTTCCTCAAAAGGCTAAACATAGAGCCCTCCTATAACCCACAATTCTACCCCTGGGAATACACTCAGATTAAAAATCAAGATACAGTAAAGCCACCAGTACAACTGTGTTCACTGCAGCACTATTGACTATAGCTGAGTTATGGGATCAGCCCAGATGCCCCTCAATGGACAAATGGATCGAGAAACTGTGGAATATAAGGAACATAATGGAATTTTATGCACCCATTAGAAAGAATGATATTATACTATTTGTAAAGAAATGGAAAGACCTGAAAAATCGTTAAGTGAAGTTAGTCATTTCCAGAGAGAGGCTTATAAACTTATAAGTAAATACTTCAGGTGGTATACAAGTGTATATAAATGTGTTAACTGAAATACAGTAAATTTAAGGAAGAACTCAAATAGTAAAATTCTTTAGAAAGCCCAAATCAAAGTTCAGCAAAATAAAATACAAGGCAGTGATTCCTTTAAAGGAGTGGGGTGGAGCCAAAGGGAAAGAGGTAGAGGAATGAAGAGAAGAAGCAGAGAATGCAGTCAAGAATCTAATGTACATCCTAAGACATTAAGAAGAGTGAGGGACGTGGTCTATAAGGGAGGGATTAGTGATCATGTTGAAAGGGGTAGCATTGATCAACATATATTCATAAACTAGTCCGTTAAATGGCAACTCCTTTGTACAACAACTTAAAGATAATAATAAAAAGAAATGAAAGTGGCAAAAACAAAAATGGCCTAACAACCACGAACAATTCATTGCTCCACTATTTTAGATACAATCATATCATTAGCTTGTATAATGCAGTGATTATCAGTTCAGCTATTTTCATTTGTTCATATATATTTTGCTCATTTGACCCTCCTAAAGAAAAATGAATCTGCCTAGTTTGTCTGCATCCACTCACTCTGCCTTGTGCCAGGTTAGAGCCTAACATGAAAGCCTTTCACCAGTCACGGTTAGTTAGCAGATGAGTCCGGATTGGGGTCCAACTCTGGCTGAACTCTAAAATCAAAGCATTCCACAAGATTCTGCCTTGTCTCCAGCAGGAGTCTGAATAAATTTTGAATGAGTTAATGAATAAATGAACAAATAAACTCTGTATTTTCCCCAAGGAGGACAGGAAGGCCGGCCATGACCTGAGCAGACCACTTGTTGGGTCCTGGCTTCCGCGCCCTCAGCCAGGTGCCACCCCAGCAGGGGAGGAGGCTCCAGGCAAGCCAGATAGAGTGGGCCCCCGGCTGACTAGAGAAATGAGGCCCTTGCCAGCAGCCAGGGCACACTCAAGGTTGGGGTGAGGGGGAGAGGGGTCATGATGGGCTGGGGTGAGGGCTGGTGGGGGAGAGGGTTCACCCAGGGCTGGTGGGGGAGAGGGGGTTCACCCAGGGCTGGTGGAGGGGGGAGGGGGCTTACCCAGGGCTGGGGGGAAGGGGTTCACCCAGGGCTGGTTGAGGGGAGGGCGGTGGGGGAGGAGAGGGCATTACGCTGAGTGCTTGCTCCCTGTACTGATACAGTTCACTGAACAACATAAATGGTTACACTTACTAACTGTTCCTCACAGTGCGCTTCTCTGGCTTCCTGGTGCTGGAAAACAGTTATTTTATGATAAAATAATTAACCAAATTGTTTACCTATTTACATCTTCAGATGTTCTGTGAGCACACACCTTTTGCAGGGGAATATTTTCAACTCCAAGAACAACTGTTCTATGTGCATCTGACTACGTTCTAATGGGCTCTTTTCTGTTATTTCCTTGGTAGGAAAACTTCAAATTTTAAAGTAAGAATATATGGGATATTATTTTAAGCTAGTAACTATATTTTAAAATTCTATATGTATTCAAGTGGATACTTTTGTGATTGGAATTTCATAAAATAACTGTATTGCATTTGATGCAATCATCTATTCCATGTTATTGGCCTAGCCATCACATTATCTCTCTCTGGTTTTTTAATCTTTGGATTTTAATCTCTACAATTGCCACTATCTACAAATATGTTGACCTTTTGCCATTTCCTTTCATATTTAGGATGAGAAGTCCCTAATAGTGTTGTTCCTTTAAAACCTGATCAAGGCATTGACCCACTTTTGAAATTGCAGGAGTTTCTGTGTAAGCAGACTCACAATAAATTACCAATCCATTTATCATTTAGTAGAAAATACAAGATCAATGTTTCTAAGTAGCTTTTCACAAAGGATTCAAATTATATTAGTTATTCTATCTGCCTCTCCTCCTAACAGAAGCATAGTAAAATGAAGGGTCGGAGAATTCTTTTCCATTCATGTAAAATAAAGCATTCTGTGGCATTTTTGGATAGGTGATGTATAAATGCTTTGAAAGGCAGCCTAATAAATATCATGTGCACAAAGGAAGTATCACAATCTAAATAGCACTGTTAATGTACTGTGTTTAGCATTAACAAGGGAAAGAATATTTGGTCATTATGTCTGGAGGAAAAGGAGAAGGAGACAAATCACAATTTATCAAAACAACCTCACTAACGCAGAGCATCATCTCTTATTATGCTATTTCAAATATTAAAACTAAAAAAAAAAAAAATCAACCCTTCCAAGCCTACAGAGCAGACACAATACAGTTGGAGTAATTTGATTAAAATCGATCTATCTGTAAAATTTATTTGTATTGAGCCTTTAAGGTTGTGTTCAATCAGAAAAATGTATTCATATTAAATCTTGGGGGGCGGGAGGGTTTTGGTTTCTTCATGCTTTGTCTGTGGAACGGTTTCTGTTGTGAGATAGGAACGTTTCAACAGCTCAAAGCTTCGGTGACCTGCTTGGATTTCAAGTGTGTCTCCTACCTTCCCCTTACCGCAATCCCCCTGGTGATGACAGGGTCCCCGGCCGGAGCGAGGACAGTTCACAGGTGACGGCCTCCATCCACTCCCCCGGCAAGGACCCCCGTGTGCGCTCTGGGCAGACAGGAGCACGGGCACGGACCCGCGGCACGCACTGGGCACACACCGGGCACGGACCCGCGGCACACGGACGCGCGGCACACACCGGGCACGGACCCGCGGCACACACCGGGCACGGATCCGCGGCACACACCGGGCACGGACGCGTGGCACACACCGGGCACACACCGGGCACGGCTCCGCGGCACGCACCGGGCACGGATCCGCGGCACACACCGGGCACGGACGCGTGGCACACACCGGGCACGGACCCGCGGCACACACCGGGCACGGATCTGCGGCACACACGGGGCACGGACCCGCGGCACACGGACCCGCGGCACACACCGGGCACGGACCCGCGGCACACACCGGGCACGGATCTGCGGCACACACCGGGCACGGATCCACGGCACACACCGGGCACGGATCTGCGGCACACACCGGGCACGGACCCGCGGCACACACCGGGCACGGATCTGCGGCACACACCGGGCACGGATCTGCGGCACACACCGGGCACGGATCCACGGCACACACCGGGCACGGATCTGCGGCACACACCGGGCACGGATCTGCGGCACACACCGGGCACGGATCCGCGGCACACACCGGGCACGGATCCACGGCACACACCGGGCACGGATCTGCGGCACACACCGGGCACGGATCCGCGGCACGTGCCTCCGAGCCCACTCACAGCCAGGTGGCCTGCACAGCTGATTGGATGGAATTACATCACCCAGCAGACAGCCATGCGTTTCAGGCTGGGCAACACAATGAAACCATCCATGTGTGTCACCACGGGCATGACTGTGTTTTTCTGGTGGGACTGGTGAAGCAAGTGCTCCACTGATTGAGCCTCCCGGCAAATCCATCATTACTTCAGAGAGTCTTTTCAGATAAAGTCTCTGACTTTTGCCTGGGGCTGGTCTCAGACCAGGAACTTCCTCTCAAGGCCATCCACAGAGCTGAGACTAGAGCTAGAAACCCCGGCACCTCGCTGTTGCCATTGACTGAAATGGAGTCTATTGGAGCTACAGTCACACATGTGTATGCACATCTGTATATATGGATGTGTACTGTTTACATATGCTATGAGTAAAGTACCTGTATATATACTGTCTAGCCTGGCTTTGAACTATATCTCCTGGATTTCTATCTCCTGATAACCTGGAATTAAAGCCCCCCGCCCCCCAACACACACACATATACTTGACCTGGAAACTTTATTCCATGTCTGTGACTCAGGATTACACAACTCCTTTCCTTAATGGGAAATATTTCCAGACTAAGAATAACAAGGTAACTGTTAAATTACACTTTCTTACCATATTACGTTTCTCTTCATGATCTTCTGTTGTCAGCAGCTTTGTTCAACAATCTCTTTAATTTGATAGGAAATTTTCAAGGCTCTGTCACACTATTTATGTGTGTACTTCTTATCTTCATTCCTTGTGATGTACATGGTTTAATATTTTGAGAACTGTAAACTCAGAAAAAGTTACAAACCTTTCCTCTATTAATATCCTGGGAAAGTTCTTTTCTCACTGAATATTTTATAACTACTGATTTTACTGAATCCCGTGTGTGTGTGTGTGTGTGTGTGTGTGTGTGTGTGTGTGTGTGTGTGTGTTTATAAAGTGGTTCCAAAGCTTCTTGGATACTCAGACACATCTTACTTGTTAATCATGTTGTTATTTGAGGGTGTTTGTTTCTCTATGTTTATTTCTTTACTCCTTCTAAGTTTCGAGGAAAGTCTGTTTTCTTCCTAGTGGGATTCTTATCACCAGTGCCAGCGGTGACCCCCCCCCAACCCGGGACACCTGGCCATTGCTGCTGAGAGCAAGCTCTCCCTGGCCGGCCTGGCCCACGCCTGCCTCCAGTGCCATGCCACCTGGTAGAGCCTCGGGCCGGCAAGAGCTTTGGTGTTTGTTATGTCAGAATCAGCCTGCAATCACCTGCTCAGTGATTAGAAGTGTCTGCTATGCCTAACTCTGTTCAGTCTCACGTTCGTGGCAAGGCCGCTGCCTTCCCAAATCCCCCACAACTACCAGTGCACAGGTCTCGTGGAGGACACCTCATTTCCTTCAGAGACACTGGTGGGCAGTGGACAGACATGGACTCCTCCAGTAGCCAGGCGAGAATGGATTTGAAATGTATATTCCAGCGATTTCTGAAACTGCCTCCAGTTCACCAGGGGCTACAAACCCAATGTTCCTCTCTTACATAAAAATAATTTCTGTCTCCGACAGAGATGCCTGAGAAGCAGCTCTGCAAGCAGTCGGGTTCTGAATCTATCTCGGAACGAAGCTCCTGGGCCAACATGCCATCCTGCATAGCGAGAATAGGACCCTTGCCTATACAGCCTCCCAGAGAGACGCTCTGAGCAGGGGCCCCAGCCTCTGATTTTCTTCTCTAAAGTCTCGCCTGAAGCTCGCACGTGTCATCAAAGTAGCAGCCATCATGGCAAGTCCAGTGAGAACAGATGCCATTGCATTCTTCCTTCTAGAGGAATGGGCCACACCCAAACACACTACAGTACCACTCAAGTGGACAGTAGAACCCATCTCCAACGGGCGAGATCCCTGTGCTGGAGAGGAAGAGCAAGGGCCCAAGAATGTCTACACTACAGAGGAAAAGGCCATCACTTCCAGTGAAATGGTTAAGTACTGAGGAGACAAATGTATTTTTCTTTTTCTCTCTTTTTTAATTTCTAGTCAGGAACTAGAAATGCAATGAGCAGTTGGAGTTAAGTTATATTCCCACATGATCAAGAGCTGGATCAATTGGAGAAAATGTAAAACACAAGAATTGCCCATAGGTTTTAATGGAAATATGTGGTTTGATTTTACACTGACATCATTTCTAAGGACACTCTAGAAGCAGAAAGTTTGCAAGCAGAAAGACATGATTTTGACCATCAGAGCACCAAAGTTTTTTTGTTTTTTTTTTAGTTCCAGGGATGCACTTGAAATCAGGGTCACTGTGGCTTTACGATTTCTCTAAAATACTATTAGCAAGAGATAAAGGGTATTATTATTTTCTCAATTAGATTTGATTTATAAATATAAATATCTTTATAAAACTTAAAAGTACATTTGACAAGACAGTTACCCTTCTATATTAGCAGGGCTCTCAAGCTAAAAAGTAAAATAAATTTTTCACATAATAATAGCTTTCCTGAATAACCTTTGACCTGTACCAGTTTAATCATTTTACCTTCTCATAAGGACTAACATTAAATGTACTTGTGTCGCTAATAACAGTCTGATTTTGAAAGCAAACGTAGATATAACTTACACTGCCAGATCTTTAGTTGGTTATTTAGCTTGAAAACATAGAGATGGAAGGTAAAACTTTTTCTACTGTTCTTCTGCACATATAATAATTTCTTCATCAATCTCTACAGTGTTTCCTCACATTGTTATCAGAGATGATAGCAAACCTACCTGATATAATCAACAGGATCATCAGGACTTTATGCAAAGCTTTGGCTTGATTATTATAACTCCCGTTGAAAAAATTAGCTTGTTGCACAAGTAAAATGAGCATTGTGAGTGGATTTTCCTCCTGCACAGATGTGTTTGTTAGTGCGGCCTGCCCTCGTGACATGGCGTCGGTGAGTGGCTTGTGCTCCAAGGCTGGGGACTCGGGAGAGGAGAGGAGGGAGGACATGGGGGTAAGGGGAGGATGGAGAACACAGGGGGAGGTGAAGATGGATGGATCTGCCGTCCCCTGACTCACGACTCTCCATTTTCTGTCTTCCTCGCATCACACAGTCCAGATTGTTCTCAGCTGATTCCGTGCCCTATAATGTGGGCTATGGAAATGCTGACAGATCCCGACGGCGTGCGCTGGGCCCTGCGGTGATTCTGAGCTGCACGGCTCCGTGTTTAGCTCCCGGGGGCCACGGTCTCGGATCCTGCCTCCACCCTCCGCTCAGGGCAGTGCGGGCATTGACCACCACGGGGATTGACTTGTGCTTTTCTGGAAAATGGAATTTCAGAGAACACTTCAAATACAAGGGGAAAGTTCCCAATCTTGGGTGCCGTCCCCCGCCCCACTCCGAGCCCATCCTGATAACCCTGAACCAAAGCGAATCAATTGTGAGTTAAAGCTGCTTTGGAGCTCGGGTGCTATGACTGTGGGCTCCGCGTCCTGAGCCCCGCACCCACGCCCGTCCTGCTGGTAAGTCACGAGCCCAGCTCATCTTCCCATCCCTGTGCCGTGGTGCCATCGAGTTCCGCCTGCTCACCTTGCGTGTTTTGTGAGGTAAGCCTTTTATGACCAAGGGAAGCATGCATGATTTTATCCAGTATGGCCTATCAATCGGGGATTCAAGTGATATAGAAGTACCAAGAATAAACTTTACTCAACTCGATAAAGCAGACACTGTTGTAAACCCTGCTTCCTTTACAGAGCATGATGTACAGTTTGGAATTAGGTCTTCTTGGCTATGGGAAACACAGCTACTTTTTCTAATGCCATGTTTTACAACAAGTGGCAGAAGTGGACGTGAAACTTACATATTTGAAATACATATTCATCCTCTAAATTTGGACAGAAGTTACAAGGAATGCCCCAATACATTATTTCAGTGACTTTTTAAAATTAAACAATATGCTTTCTGTAAAAAAAAGCCTAACAACTTTAAATTTCAGTTATTAGATATTCCATATAAATTTTAAACATCACTCAAATAGTGAGCTACTTCTGCCAATAGGATTTGATTTAGTGCTCTGTTATTCTGGGATAATTCTTTTTTAATGCTCATTTTAACGCGTTGTTTTCCTTTGTTATTTTCACCCATGTCTACATGCACATACTGACGTTTTCTTTCTTTCTATGTAAATAATTAACGAAAATGATATTCATTGGCCCATTTGAATTAATCTCCTTTGAACTCAAGTTAACTTAAGTGGCAGCTCTTATAACTAGGCCATCCCCTTGAACTCAAAAGGGAGCACAGAGAAATGAAGCCTTTTTCATTTAGACTCTATTGACCTGATTCTACTGTAATGTATTTTCATAAAAACACATCTGTTGTTTATCAGGAAAGACTAAAAGTGTTTTCTAATTAGAAATCCTCGAGTAATTTATTCGACACCACTTGGTTGGTAAGGATCTTATTATCTGTGCCTTACTTTCCTTTTATTATGGAAACAATGGGTACAGCAGACAAGGCAGCGCTCTTCCTGGTTTGGAAAGCCATCCTGGTGTTAGATAGGCTCATGGGCTCAACGGGTGTGCCGCACAGACTCTGGTAAAGGCACAGCGTCTGGTCAAAACTGTTCTCATCTACTAGCACTGTGGTGATTATATTGCTTAGTATACTGCTCATCAAAAACATGGCTTCCTCAAATTTCCTTTCCTAAAAGAATTGCCTTGTTTCTTCCAAACATATGCTTAGAATGCTATTTTAGTGGGGGAAAAATACACTGGTAAATAGTTTCATAGATAAAATTGGCATAGCCTGTTGAGTTCATTTGGTCAAGATTGGCATCATGATCCCTTGAAACAATGACACTTTAAAACAGGTAAGGACATCTTGAAATAATGATAAATCATAATGTATGTTTTTTACATTACAAATGATGAATTATAATTAAGTATGCTGAGCACAGACATAGGGTACCAAGGAAAGGAAGAAACAACTATGAAGGAAAACTCCTAATGCAGAGAGAGAAGGTTTAAACATTTCTCAAATCATGTACCTATTCTGTTTTTCTGAGTCATTGTTAAAAAATCCATCACTATCAAGCCAAATGCTGCTCACGTGTCAAGCGATACAATACACAATGGTGGCGTGATTTCGTAGCTGTTGCTTGGCTATACATTCTGAATACTTAGGCCATGACTTGAGGACATTCCGTCATTTCTCTTTAAAAGAAAATTCAAGGATGAACGAGGAGGATATTAGGACAATCAAAGGTTTACAACTTTACAATTCCACAGTTCTGTAGAGGCAGAAAAATTCAACGTGGAGGCATCCTTCTCCCAGGCCGGTGCGTGCTTGCGGAGGGGGTGTGGGCAAGAAGGGACCGGGGAGGAAAGGAAGGCAGCCTCGGGTACACAGCAAGATCTCATGGGAGAAGAGCAGTGCCGACAACGCCACCCTGCCCAGGGCCTAGGCCTTCCACGAGGAACGGCAGGGAAGGTCACCACACTGGGGGTTCCAGAACGAGGAGATGAGACAGGCTCGAGGATCAAACACACGTCTGAGAGCTTTTAGGGATGCACGCGTGGACACGCAAGAACCACGGAAAGGCGGGTGGGGAAGGGTGCCAAAGCTCCACACAACCTCTGGGTGTTCTCCCGGCAGCTCGGGGCCATGGGGGGTGTCACGGCTGGGGGGCGCCGTCGGGGCCATGGGGGGCGTCACGGGGCCCTCCTGCCTGGGCAGGGCTCTCCACCGCTGCACCGTTCCCCTGTGCTGAAGGAGAATGGAGGTCAGCACAGCTTCCCCCAGAGACTCCACGCTCATGCTCATGGCTCTCAGCATTCTTTTCCCTGTAAACATCATCCTCTCAGTTGTCGTCATTGGCTTTTGGGTGGCTTTCTTCCGCAGAGGCTCAAGTAAGTAACTTTACAACAATCACTTTTCAGACAAAAGCTCAAATGTGACCCGACGCACAGTTCCTTCAATTGTCCTAGCAGCAGGCGTGCGCTCAGTCAGGTCACACCGCCTGGCTGCACCCGTGGGCAGACTTCACATGTGTCCCCTTGTCAGGTACCGTGTCCTCTTCGTCAGAGCGACTACACCCAGAAAACGTATTCGCTCACGAGAGCCATTGATGTCCAGCAAAGAGGAAAGCTGCAGTTCAACCCTCAGGGGAAAGGCGGAGCACCGAGCCCTCTACCAGGCCCAGGGAACGCATCGAACAGCCGTGCACCGCGGAACTCCAAGTGCAGCTGCGACAAAGGGAAAAGAAATGGGTATTTTTCTTCCTTCAATTATCTTGATCTTACTATTTGAGTGGCATTTAGCAGTGCACAATAACGCTTTGTAATTTAACACAAGCGAATGAGTTAAGCGAGCCTATCAAGAAGAAAGTGTATGGGTTTCTCTAAAACCGTTGCTCACAAAGACATCATTCTATCGATTTGAACAACCACAAGTGATAAATTATAGTACAGTTGGGGACATGGAGGGCGTAACGGATGAGCCCACCGTGGGGACTGAGGCTCAGCCGACGGTTTCAGCTCTGCTCGTGAGGGATAGACAGCATCCTCTCGGAAGCGTTGGGAGGGGAGGCCTCGGGGGCCAGTGGCTTTCCCCCACTGTGTGTCCAAACTCACCCTTTGTTTCTTGACTCCATGCTGAACTATTCTCTAAAACATTCACGCTGCAGACATGGTTGAAGTAATTCCTCGCCACTGTTTGACCTTGAAAATACAAATAAAAACCCAAGCGAGGCAACCCCTACTAGTACACAGAGAAAAGAACTAATCGCATTTGAGCTCTTCTAAAGGAAATAATGCCATGTAAATAACCTTTCTTTTTATAGAAAACTACTGTACATGGATTTCTTTGACATGGCCCTCTAAGCGCTGGCTGCCTTTCAGCACCAACCCAGCAATTCATCTGAAAGGTCATTCAGGACTAGGCACAATAATTTCAGCTGATCAAATCAATTATTTATACAATGAACTACAGTATGGTTCCTTCAAGAAATTACCTTATTATAGCTCCTCAGTCCCACTGAACTCTCAGGAAAGTGACATTTGGAAATACAAAGCTTACCCCCGAGCCGGGCTGAGTCTCCATCGGCATGTCCCTGCGCCCTGCACTCGGCGGTGCGTCCGTCGCTCATCCCGGCCCGGGCTCGGCGCGGTGCGGTGCCCGCCTCTGACGGGAGACCTTCCAGTTGGCAGAAGGGAGGAGAGAGGGTGGGAAAGCTGCGGAGTCTGTGTGAAACCAAAGCCCCAGTGCGGAGAGGTTGGGAGGGCGCAGCCCCACGGCTGAGGAGAGTCACCGTCCCAGACACAGGCCCAGGGCGTTGGGGGCAGATTAATTCCTGCAGACAGCCAAGCTGGGGAGCCGACCGGAGCTCACGGGACCCCCGAAACAGGCAGCTGACAACAAGGCTGAGTGCTCCACTTCCACAGGAAGAGGTCCGCAGTTCACCAGGGTGCTGCACAGAGTCTCTCGAGAACACTGGGCAGAGAAGCAGCTGGCCAGAAACCAAGTCTTAGGATGCGCGCACGCAGCGGCTCTTGTTCCTCAGCCCGTGACCCCCCCCCCACATACACCCTGGAGATGCCAGACACCCCAGAGAGGCCATGACCCCTGCACACCCTGGAGACCCCCGTGACCCCCACACACACTGGAGACACCGTGACCCCCGCTCATTCATGCACGTGATGCCGAAGAGCTGCTCTGTAAATGTATAACTGAGAAGCTATTGGTTCTCAGGAAATACTGTTGCAATGTTCTGATTTATTTTTCTTAGTTCCTAATCTGACTGCAGTTTCCTCATCTTTTTACTATATATTCCTGGAGAAAATCACTTTAATGCAAGTCACCAATAAGTTCATATTTATTTCTGAGCCATGTATGCAGCAATGCCTTCAATAGTTGATAATGTGTTAAGAAAAACCATCCTCTCTTCCACATTCCCCTCTTGGTTAAGTGTGTCTCGGAGATACTGTCTGGATGACGGGGTATATTCCTTGAATTCCAGGGGACAAGATGATCTGGAAGCCTCGGTGGACAGGGCCCACTGCCTCCCACTGGGGTGGGGCAGGACCCCAAAGGTTCATCCGACAGTTAGGGATCCCCAACCAGCCTTCCTCCGGACACCACAGAGCGTGGCTATTTTCAAATAAATGAATAAAATAGGAAGGTAAACAACACGTCACACACAGGAGCAAGTCCATAGAGACAATAACTCCTAACCCCCAAATATCAGCATCACCCCCCAATCAGAAACCTTGCGCCAGGGGACCAGACACCCTGCCCCTGGGCAGCCACGTCCACCCGTCCCAGGGACCCAGTCAGCTCCGAGCTGCTGGGTGACCGAGGTCCAGGAAGCCTCTGGAAGGAAGCAGTGGTGGTCCGCAGGCACTGAAAGTCACTCACAGATGCTTCTGCCGAGGGCAATGGCACAGCAGAGCGCGCGGAGGAGGAGGAGGACGCCCAGGATGGAGCCTGGAGCCTGGATCCTCGCGGAGCCGCCCAGGACGGAGCCTGGAGCCTGGATCCTTGCGGAGACGCCCAGGACGGAGCCTGGAGCCTGGCTCCTCGCGGAGATGCCCAGGATGGAGCCTGGAGCCTGGATCCTCGCAGAGATGCCCAGGACGGAGCCTGGAGCCTGGCTCCTCGCGGAGATGCCCAGGACGGAGCCTGGAGCCTGGCTCCTCGCGGAGGTTTGCAGTGAAAACTTCCCACAGTAAGCTAATACACACCATGTTTCAGCCACATCTGGATAGACACATTCAGTTTCTTTTTTCTCTAAGGGGCCCTTGGTGTCGAAATTATCATTTTGTGTCCTTTCTTCTTTGTGTCTTTTGATTTTTTTTTTTTAAGTTGAGGCCTCATTATGTTGCCTATGCTGGCCTTGAACTCATAATCTCTGTTCCTTGGCTTCACAAGTGCTGGGCTTGTGGGAGTACACCACCATGCTCAGCCATTTCTTCATGCCCTAGGGCCATATTACAATCTCACCTTCGAGGTGAAGGCCTAGTGCATAGAAAGACAATCAGAACAACTATGTGCAGTGTTGTGGCCAGCATCCCCCAGCCGACGTGACTACGTGATTCAAGTAACTTCATGAAGAAAGCCATGAGGAGGAGGGAAGTCGATGAGGGAGAGGAGGCAGATGAGGTTGGTGGGGACACAATGCAGGCGTTCACGCCAATATCACATGAACCCCACTTGCAAAACAAATGCATGGGAGCAAAACACTAATAAAAAATGCACCTCCTGTTAACATTACTTCCACAGCTGCACTGATGTGTCAGGTGCTCCTGCTACCCCACAGCGCTGGCCGCTACGGACAGGGGAGAGGACAGGAGGTCTGTGTGTTGTTTACAGAAAGTTCTCGCATGCACCACACTGCAGGCTTAATAGAACCATCCGCTGAAGAACCGGAATCATCACAACAGCAGAGAGGAGAGGAGATGGGGATCTTTGGGATTCGGCAATGCTGAGCTGAGTACCGACATTCCACAGCTTTCCTGTGCGGGGTTTACAGGATTTGTATGAGAAGCAGACAAGGGGACGCCGGGACACGGCGGGCAGTGTGTGGATGTCATTCTGTGTGTTTGTTCCTAGAATCCTACGTCCGCCCCAGGGTCCGTCCTGCCCCGCAAGTCTTCTGCTGGAATTCATTTGCCTCCCTGACATACTTGAAGAAGTAAATGTCTCCCTCTTCCCTCCCAGTCCTGGGGGCCGTTTACGATCAGGACTATGACTCCCTGTTGGAAAAATAAGGAGCGTATTTTGCTTTCATGTAAATAGTATTTATGCAAGAGGACATCTCTCACTGTCACTTCCATAATTATTGATTTCCAAAATTACTTCCCTGATTAATATTAAGATCAGGGCATTTGCTCTTCTTCTGAAAGCCGGGCCCTTTCTAAGGTTTTAGCTCTTAAATATTTGATGAGGTCCGTTTTCTTTCAGAAATGACATTTCTGAGCAGTTACGGCATCTTATGAAGTAATGTCATTTATTGTATACTGCAATATAAGTTCTTTTAACTAGAATAAAAAAATTCTTTAAACAGAATGGAGATCAGTTCCTTAAAGGTCGACTCTTGAGGAAAGTTCCTCACCGCTTCAAGAAGATTCTGTTCCAGTGAAAATGGGCTCATGGGAATTTCTGTAAGTCTGTATAGTAGAATAACCCTCTCTCCTATGCACCTAAGGTTCAATTTTACTGTCCATAGAAGATACTGTTCATAGAAGATATGACTTAATTTTTTACATTCTGATGTGTGGAATTTTAAGTATTTAATACTTAATGGTGTCCCACAAATTGCTAATCTGATGCAAAAAAAAAAAAAAGATTAACATCAACTGACCAACTAGTTCTGACCAACTCACGCTTCAAAGTGAAGCATAGGGGCACCGGCATGGCAGAAATAACAATAATAGTAAAAGCGCCATCTTCCCAGATCATCAGCTTCCTCTAAACCGCAGTCCACCAGAAACGTGGCGACCTTTTGGTTTTTCATTTTTAGCTGCGTGTCCAGACAGGAGGAACCTTTTGTCAGGATACCTCGGCAATCCCGAGGGCCGCGGAGCGGGGGACCTGGGACAGCCCTCGATCGAAGTCCCCGGGGCCCATACAAGGGGTGGACCTGACTTTTCCTCACTGATGTACTAGGGCGCAAGGCCAGGGAGGCCTGCACCCACCCCGGGGGTCTCCAGGTGGAGGACCGGGGGGCAAACGGACGAGTCCCTCACAGTTCCTTATGGCATAGACCAGGACTTGGTTGGTGCTGGGTTGCCTTCCAGGAGCAAGGTGAAACCGCGCGTTCCATGGAGAGGTTGCTTGTTTTCCAGTTCGTGCAAATGAGTGGTTTGCTACTAGAAGAACTAGGGGGCTGGGAGGGGGAACGAGCATTACCACATTATGAAAGATTAAGAAGTCCATCCTTAAAATGTGCAACTAATCACTGTGTGAGCTATGAAGTACGTTTAGCTATTTCAAGCTTATTTTTCTTATTTCGATGGCAGCCCCATATGTTTACTATATGTTGTTCTGTTGCTAGGTACGCATCAGTTTTGTTAATTTAAGAACATGGAAGAGACAAAGGTGGAACCGTGAAACTCCTGCCGCCCAAGCACAGAATCACAGCTTGGAGGAGGGAGTGCTCAGAACAAACGTTCAAATGCCGAGGCTCTCGATGCTGCCCAACCCTCTGGGACGTGGAAAGATTCCTTTCGTCTCACACCTACATCGTAACATCACAAACCAGAATCAAAGCATCAAAAGACCTCGTGTACACTCGGCCAAAGTCTCCTGCTTCTTTATGAAATTTGTACTGGGTATGTATAAAAGATCATTACAGATTAGTCATTTGTATGTGGAAATACAAATGCTACAGCAAAGAGCACAGTACACAATGAATAATTTGTTTTTATTTTGTGCATCCCTGATACTACAAATTACAGCATAAATACTGATTTTCTTGAGAATCCTGAGCAGACTCACAGCTCCGAGGTCAATAATAATCATATTATTATTTGTAGTTGACATTTACTCAGCATTCTCTACAAGTCCAATACTTGCTTGTATATGTGTGACGTTTTATATATACTGAAAAATCCCATTTACTCTGCAAAGCCGTATGCTGAGAAGTATTATCTTCTTTATGATTGTTAACAGAACTTATCCAGGATTTACATGTGCCAGGAACACGTTTCAGAAGTTGTGACCGAGTGATTTTATTCTGCAGTGCCCTTCCATGCTTCAGTATACACATTTTCCACCCTTCTAGGCCACAAGTAAGAAGGCATGTGCAAGGACAACCCTTCAGAAATTTCCGGATCCCCGGCCCGTGGTTGTATCACCTCAGCATGAGGCTTAGTCCTTCTATTACTGCCCTAAACCTAATAGACGTGGCTTTGTTTTTGTTTTTTTTTATATTTAAATCTAATTGCAAAGGCACAGAGGAGTTACAGTTACGTAAGTCAGGTAGTGAGTCCATTTCTTTTGGGGCAGAGTTACCTTCTCCCTTATTTTCCCCCCAGTTTTCCCCTCCTAGCCCTCCCCCCACCCAAGTTGTATAGTTCATTTCCAACATAAGGTCTAGTGAGTATCCCTGCTGAATTGGTTCACCTACCCTGTGTTCCACTATTTCTGTAATCCTAGCTACTAAGGAGGCTGAGATGTGAGGATCCAGGTTCCAAGCCACTCCTGGCATGAAAATCCGTGAAATTCTTATCTCCGATAAACCACTTGGAAAAAGCTGGAGTTGACTCTGTGGCTCAAGTGGTAGGGCACTAGCCTCGAGCACAAACAAGCTCTGGAACAGTGCCTGGGCCTTGAGTTCAAGCCCCAGGATAGACAGAAAGAAAGAAAAAAAAAGTGCACATCTGCATGAGGTTAAACGCAGCCATCAAGTCAGGGTGCCTGGACCGTCACAGCCTCTGACTTGACCACATCCACCCTGCTTTGAATCCACCCCTGGCAGCGTTCTGCATTCACGACAACGTCTGTTTTCTTCTTGCAGTTCTTCTATCATCTTTCTGTTTGCTGACTGTGCCCTTTTGATCTTTCCTGCCGTAAGTCTTTCCATTAGAAATAGTAGCATACCGATCCGTTATCAAATCCCATCCACTGACAGAACACACTCTGTGTCCGGTGTGTGCAGAAAAAGAAAAAACATCACCTAACAACACACATGAGAACGGCACGATAATTACATCTCCCCGCATTTTAGGGATAGATGATTTTGCAGAGTAATGACAGCTGATTCTTAATAAATGATGTCGGCAGGAGCTAGTGGGTTTATCCAATTCCTCTCGCATTTTAAGTATTACATCCTTTCCAACGTCCAATAAATTCGTGTGTGAAGATAGAATGTATGCAACCTGCTTTCTCTTCCCTTGGTGTGTTCAGAAGGCTTAAGCTATAGAAAGCCGGGTGGCAGCCCTGACCGTGGCCAGCCGCTGCTTCCCACCCAGTGCAGGAGTGAGGCACAGTGCTCTCTTCAGCGGTGAATTAAATGGTGGCTATGTCTCTCCACGCAGGGTGGGGTGGGCATAGGAACCGAGGTCTCCAGTTCGCAGAAGAGCCAGACACCAGCCGAAAGCACGGTGCGGGGCCTGCACCCGGCCCCCGGCTACCCGCTGTCCACCCGCGCGTCCACCGCAGCCCTCTCCAAGCTCCTGCGGCAGCGGCCCAGCCCCTGACCCAAGCGGCCCTGGCACGCAGAGCCCTCGGGGACCCCACTTCCTCCCCGGGTGGATGGAGCTCTTCCCGCAGCCGACCTCCGGGACCCACCCACGGCACCCACAGCAGAGGCTCGGACGCCCGAGGGTCCCCCGCAGACCCTCGGCGGCCTGGGAATACACCCGACCCACTGGAGGACAGTTAGGAGCCGGCCAGCCCGCCGTGACCCGAGCCCCGGCGCGTGACACAAACCACGCGGAGTGGGGAGGGGCAGAATCTTGGAAAGGCAATTGCATTTGAAAGATCTCTGATTAATTGCAGGGGTTTAAAGCAAAAAGCAAGGCACAGGAAGCCAGTGGAGGAGGCAGAGACCGTGGCCCTCCAAGCAAAACACCGTTCTCTTCATTAAAATTCCCTCCCTTGACTTTCTCTCTGAAGAGCCGGGGAGCGCCGGAGAAACCTCATTAGGCATTTGCACACCGCCTCTCAGTCATTTCTCAATCACATTCCACAAATGCCCTTGGAAAAGAAACTTCTGATAATGGATGTCTCTACCAATTAAAGCGACTCGGAAATTACTTTGATTTACCGTAAAGAAACCGTGCTTGACAAGGAAAGAAGAACCACCCGGCGATCGGCAGTATCTAAGACGATTTCAGCCATTCGTGTTTCCCCAGCACAGTCGTATGTCCAACGAGGAAGAGAGTGCTCACAACAGCTCCTTCAATGCTACCCAAGGCGATTATCTCTCTATCTGAAAAACATCTTGTGTGTGTGTGTGTGTGTGTGTGTGTGTGTGTGTGTGTGTGTGTGGTGTTTACCTTTCCCCAAGAAGAGAAGAAGATGCCAAAGGTGACTATAAGACAGGATAAAAAAATGTTAGTTGTCACGTTTCCATTACATTCTTACGTGGAAAGGCCTCTGGATCCTCAGGAAAGGATAAAATAATAAATAATTGAGATTAGAGGTAATAATTAAATCCGCACTGATTTTTCAAAGACTCTTCAGTTTTGAAAACCTTACAGAATTTGTGTGAAATCAGAGTGATTAAACAAGCATTTTCTCCCAAATGATCAATTTGCCTAATTTGTATTCATTCACACTGCTGAGAACATTTAGATGATTCTAATCAAAATATTAATAAATTAGAAAATTAAATGCAGTTGTGTAATTTCACAAATGAGCAATACTTGGAAAAGTTGAAATTTAAGATGATTATTCTCTCTGCATAATAAAAATATATGATTCATCAGAAGATAACTGTTTAAAACCCACCCCAGCACAATGCCCTTGAGATGCTGCTGCACTTCAACGGGCAGAAGGAGCCGACGCCTCCGTTTCCAGACCCTGGAAGGCTCTCGTGACCCCTGGGCCCCGCTGAGATTGGACAGGAGTTAGGTGTGACTCAACCACAAGATGGACATGAGTCATTGAGAACATGCCTTTGTTTCACAAAGTGTAATTATCCCATATGTCAAATAACAAGAATAAGACTTAGCAGCATTGAACCCCAGTATCTAGATAATCTATTACTATATAGGGACATTCAAGAGTTAATTTCATCGATCAGTAACCTCATTGTCAGTAACCTCATGGAAATCATGGTCAAAGAATTATTTAGGATCATGTTCTGGGAGCTAATAAATGACAGGCCAAATTAATGTATGGTCCTGCAAATCAAGTGGAACAAAACTTGGCATAAGAAAATTTTCTTTCAATAAGATCAATAAAATGATTAGCTAACTAAAATGAGGAGCCCAAAGACATTTTAATAGCTTACAGTGAGACTTTTCCCACTTCAATAAAAGAAATATCTGGGCCAAGTCCAAAAACTCCATTTAAAATTACAGCTTAAAAAAAAAAACTTGAGTTTTTCTGATCACTTACTTTTGCCCAAATAACATTTTGGTTTTTGAAATTAAAAATCTCATTTTCCCCAAGTCTTCCAGGTAAGTGGAACTGCTAGAAACACATCTCATGTTTGGTCTCTTATTAAACCAATTCCTCTTATGCTTCCTCAAAATTCCAGCTTTGGGGCAGGCTTCCTAGCCCACACCTATAATCGAGCTATGTAGAAAACAAAGGTAGAAAGTTCAAGGTCCAAGGCCAGCACAAAAGCAAGTGTGCATCCTCATCTGAAGAGCAAACAAAACACCAAGGACTGGAGGCATGACCCAAATAGCAAGTGGGAAGTCCTAAGTTCAATACCCCAGTACCAGAAAACAGAATCCCATAAGTATTGTTCAAGCTTAAGTGTTTTTCCTTTGTAGGTGTGGGGAGCATTGGTGAGGCATTTTGGTATATCAACTATTAGCGAGCAGAATTAAGTTGCAAAAGGAGTCAGAAACACAAAATAAACACCAAAGTCACTTCTGTATACTTCATTACATTCCTCTCCACCTCAGTTTTGTAAGCAATAATGCCATATCTTTCAATATTTAAACGGACACTGTTTAACAACAACTGGTTTTTCTTTGCTTTAGCACAAAGCCAAGTTATACAAGACACAAATTAATTTAGGGTCACATTTTTCTTTTCTTTTTTAGCAAATGGGATTTAATCAACAAATCTTAAGTATGGTTATAAATCCAAATCTTGAATAAATAACTCAAGCTGAATATTGCTAAATGCATTAATAAAAACAAGTGATCATAGTACTCAATCATGAAAATTAAGTTAACTAATCATTTCCTTATTTAAGAAATTCAAGGCAGTAGAAAATGCATGAACTAAGATAATTAGTCAAAATTATATGATATATACATATATATTAATTAAAGAAACATTTCAAGATGTTTATATAAATAATAATTGCTCCTACCACTGGATTTTCATAAAAAAAACCACTCTCATTTCTGGCTAAACTGCCTCATTAAAAGTATCTCCTCATGTGTAAAGAAAAACAGCATTTATAATGTTCATCCTATCTTCATCCGCTATTAAAATTTCACTAGATTAAAAAATGGAGCCCATCTCCGAGAAATTCTGGAGCTCCTCCTCCTCCCTCCCAAACCCATCCCCACTCAGTTACATACGCGCAGCAAATGCTGGGTAGCACTTTCAGGGAGACGGAGGACAAGAGTGCTCCCTGAGTCCTCCACACACCCCGCCCTCTGCCTGGTGGTTCTGAGGCCCAGACGATCAACCGTCACCACCGTGGAAGCATTAGAGACATCCCTTACTCCTGTCTCGTTCCTCCCTAGCATCTACACCAGTCCGATCTAAATAATCATAGGAGAGGAAGTGTGCACATTTGTGTGCATGTGCATGTATGTGTGCATACACACACACACATTTTAAGTATAACATTCTTCTTTCATTTCTGGAATGACTTACCATTTATTAACCTACACCCCTTCTCCTGAACCCAAGGCCCAGTGCCTAGACTCACCATTTCTTCTTGGGCTACTCTGGTCCTTTGTTTCACTTCTACTCTCAAATGCAAGTCTCTCCCCAGTACACCTTGCGTTGATCTTTGTAGTCGTCACAGCTTTATTTGTTTCTTTCTGCAAACGTAAGTATTTTTCTTCAACATTTGTTTACAGAGTGCTGTTTGTATTTAAATGCATTCCATGGCTACCTCCTCTAGGTCTATCTCTCTATGAATCTGCTGAACACTTTAATATGATTTAATTCTCTTTCTATGCTGGGACTCCCATATCAAATTTAGCCAAATGAGGTATTGGATACAAATTATCTTCATTGTATCCCATTGATAACTCTTTTTCTTCACCACTAAACTGTCAATGCAAAGAGAATAGTGGGTTCTCAATAAACAGTTATCAATTAACAAGCTGACGTTTTAAAAATCTTGATTGCTGTTTAACTGCAAAAATAATGAATTCTCTTCCCTCTTTACTACACTGTCATTCCCCATCACTGAGTTGTTTTCAGATTAATCCCACAAAAAATGATCACTAATTAAATCACCTCTTTCAACATTATCATCCCCCTTCCTAACCCACCTCTTAACTCACTTTTCTTAACTTTGTGGGATTTTATATTGAATTTTTTTTTACTGCATTCTCCCCAATGAATGAAGAGAAGAAGGGAAGGTTCTTAAACCTGACTTCCTGTCTATAAATGAACATATTGGATGTCGGCCCTGATTTGGGGGTGAGCTTTTCTGACTATAAAGATTGGAGAAGAAACATAAAAACAGCAGGTCTTCGGCTGGGCATATGGCCTAGTGGCAAAAGTGCTTGCCTCCTATATATGAGACCCTGAGTTCAATTCCTCAGCACCACATACATATACAGAAAATGGCCAGAAGTGGCACTGTGGCTCAAGCGGCAGAGCGCTAGGCTTGAGCAAAAGAAGCCAGGGACAGTGTTCTAGACCCTGAGTCCAAGCCCCAGGACTGACCAAAAAAAAAACAACAAAAAAAAAAACAGCAGGTTTTCAAGACACCATCTGCAGTGTCAACCTCTCCTATGTGCACTAGGTAGTTAGTGAAAGCCAATCAATCACTGAAAATAAAAAAGTATTCATTAATTAGTGGTAGTAGGATTCATTTCTTTATATAAAAGTTTGAATTAAATACCAGCTATATAAAGACCCACCCAGGCCATTGAATTTCTATTTATTTGTTTGTCCATTTATGTACGTATTTACGCATGTGTGTGTATGTGCTTATTTGCTGTGTGTGTCCTAGGGCCTGAGCTCAGGGCCTGGGCACTGTCCCTGAGCTATTTTGCGGATGCTCTATCACTTGAGCCACAGCTCCACTTCCAGGTTTTTGGTAGTTAATTGCAGATAAGTGTCTCATGGACTTTCCTCCCAGGGCTGGCTTTGAACTGGAATCTTCAGATCTCAGCCTCCTGAGGAGCTGGAGTTTGTAGTTCTTAGTAGCAATGGAGAGCTAACACCGGTTCTTCGATTTATAACAGCATAATTGTCGAGAGAGACTCCATCCATCACCAAAGACATAAAGTAAGCGGCCACAGCCAAGCCACAGGAGGCTAAGAGAGAACTCGCATAATAGATATAAATTAGTCTAAAAGTTCAAGAGAGGTCTTCCTAGAAAATGAAGGGGTGACCTAGGTTAGCTAACTTGAGGAAGGGAAGGAAATTGTTTCAGAAAATTATTGAACAAGTTGTTGCAGAGGTCAGGCCCTCTCGCCCTGGAGGAAGTAAATATCAGCGCTGTGCAGGGTAGAGAAGGGAGGTAATGCCAAGCAGTCGGAAGGGGCAGGAAGGGGGAGGATTCCAATCTCATGAACTATGGAAGTCACAGAGGCGCTTCAAGCAAGACTGTGGTGGTTATCATGGCTTGACACTCATGCTATTAGCAGTGATGAAGAAGTTAAGAGTCAGTCCTTGGGAAACAGAAGGGACTGCAGGTGTGAAAGGGAACTGAGTTTCCTGGGTCCATTTATGGCTTCCTGACTCCCAGTCAATGTTCTGCTATTGACTAAGAAACACTTGGGAAGAATTACAGACGGTGCTCATCTGTGAGATAATCTCACAGCTTCCATTTGTTTTATTATAACTGTATATAAGTGAGAGAGCCCGATTTAAAAACTAATCCTTGCATCCTTTTGCCCTAATTTAGGAAGAATTTCTATTGACTTTGCACTTTGGTGGCTTATTTTATTGCATAAATGTCTCTGTGTGAATATGTCATTTTAATATCTGAAATAAATTTTTAAGCCTAAATCGCATTGAGCTTTCTGCAATTAAAGGAATAGGTATTATAGTAAAATGAAATTATAGATGGGCTCTCATTTATATTGTCAATACAAAGCAATAAAGTCAGGAAACACAGAGGTGAAATGGTAGAATTATAGTTTGCCTCTATGCATTTTACATAGTAACTTTTTGAAGGAGGCAGACTGCTAAATACATTTAATATCTGAACTCGGCAGCAATTTATCTCATTAGGCGAGAGGTCCCCGGCAAAGAGCTTCATGACGCCACGCGGGGCCATTCTGAACTTTTAAACCCTGGGTTAGGTTTGTTTTTATAGAGAGGACTTGTTGAAACTGTGAATGCGGCATATGCTGAGCTTTAGGAAAATAGAAGGCAAACTACGGTTCCCCACCTCCCGGCCCCCTGCGGGTCTGCTCTCAGAACCAGGCGACGTTGTGGGGCTCGCCTGGAGGCACCCACAACCAGAGCTCCAGAGCTTCCCTCTCCGTGATGGCACCCACAATGCCACGTCACTGTTTTCTGTTTCCAGTTTAATACACTAAGGGACATAGATTTTTTTGGCTACTGTTTTTAGGAAAGACGTGGTACCCTCAGCCACGAGGGAGGCAGAGAGTGAAGGGGTGGCAATTCAAGACCACCCGCAGGCCAAGGGTTTGTGGGACTCTCCCTCTCCCCAACTCTGGGCCAATGAACAGCCGGATACGGCAGTGTGCACCGGCAGTGTGCCCGACTCGGGAGACGGGAGAGGAAGAGGGAAGTCCAGGAGGGTCGGCACTAAACACAAGACCCTGTACCGAAAACAACCGAAGACACAGCAGAAGGGGCGTAGCAGCCGGCTAGTCACGGCAAGGCATTCAAACCCCAGGAACACGTTACACATGTATGTGAAGAGGTGAGTGCAAACCTCGGGTGACAGAATAACCCCAAGTCACGCCGGCTGTGGAGACGCAGCCATGCCCTCGGCAGCCGCCCCCTCCCGTTCCCGTGACAACTCCGACCATGCGGCATAGATAATAAAACCGTCGTGGCTTTCAGCCTCCTAATCTTTCCATTCCAGTGGCGCGCGGCCTAATGAAAAGATTTAACAATAATTAATGGCTCTTTGAGTTTTCTCTCCAGTGGAGGGCCTGTGGTAATTGCGCTCTGCGCAGAGGCGGGAAGCTGGTGGAGGGTGGGCAGGAGGAGCTCAGCCTGGACGCAGGCACCAGGACGCGCGGACACAGGACGCGCAGACACAAGGACTCACGGGGACAAGGACGCTCAGCTCAGCCCACGGCCAGCGCCCGGACTGCAAGTGTGCCCGTTATTTGTGATTTGCCACAGGGTGTTCATGTCTAGTTTGGGGGCTATCGCCATCTTTTAAAGCTTAGACCTTGTGACGAGCAAGGCGATTGCTGTGCGGGCTTCACAGTCGTGGAAGTTATCTGATTAAGAGGCGGGAGGGTTATGTTTAGCCACCTAAATCTGCTGCTTTAATATCGTGACACCTAACCGTGTCATACGCAGCTCCCCTTCCCGGCCTCCTTCCCCCTCCAGGAGTGTGTCTCCTTCTCTTCTACTGTAAGCAGCAAGTCTGGTACACTCTGCACAGAGTCCACAAACTGCCACCCGAAGTCACGATCGTTGCTGTTCACGGCGGCTAGGAAATCACTTGCGGGGTGGGTGTCTGAATATGAACATTTGGGCTTTGGGCTTCTCGACTGCAAAATAGTATTTCACAGGCACCTTACGAATTCTAGGATCAAAGATGGAAAACTGTGGCTAAATTGCATTCCTGGTCAGGGGACAAGTGCTCGGCACCGCCACCCACCGGCGAAGGACTCGTGTGGGGGAGACTCCCTGTGTCCTCCGAGAAGCCCGCAAAGGACATAGCTCGCAAGATAAACAGAAAGCCCACAGACTGGGAGAAGATCTTTACCGGCCATACAACGGACAAAGGCCTCATCTCTAAAATACATGCAGAACTAAAAAAATTACCTTCTTCCAAAACAAAACCGCAAAGAACCAATAGCCCCCTCATCAAGTGGGCTAGAGACTTACAAAGAGACTTCTCTGATGAGGAAATGAGAATGGCCAAGAGACATATGAAAAAATGCTCTACATCACTGGCCATAAAAGAAATGCAAATCAAAACAACATTGAGATTCCATCTCACCCCAGTAAGAATGTCCATATATCAAGAAAACTAACAACAACAATTTTTGGAGGGGGTGTGGCCAAAAGGGAACCCTACTTCATTGTTGGTGGGAATGTAAACTGGTTCAGCCACTCTGGCAAGCAGTATGGAGATTCCTCAGAAGGCTAAATATAGAGCTCCCCTATGACCCAGGGCTGGCTTAGAACAGAGTCGCCGGCCTCCGGCCCGGCCTGGCCCAACAGCTTTCGATCTCACCCAGCCCTGCGCCCCTTCTCTGCGCCCTTGGCCCTGGGCAGACGCGTGAGGAGGCTCCGGGCTCTCCCTCCGCGGGGATGCGAGGACGGGGTGCGCGATGTCACCTGCTCGCGAGGACGGAGCGCGTGCATCCCCTGCTGTAACTCAGAATGGCCGCGCCCCGCGCCACCCCCTGCCGCCTTCCTCCTCGGCCCTGTAATTGACCCTGGCTGATGAGTGCGGCAGGGAAGCCTCTTGTCGCAGTCATTATTCAAGAACGGCCCCGCTGCCTGTGTTCGCAAATTAACCTCCAAGCTCAGAACATTCGCCAAATTGGATGTTCATTTCTGACGCCCGCAAACCCAGTGTGAGTCGGGGGGCTGCCCTGGCCGCAGCGACCCCGTGTGGGTGCCGGGGGCCGGGGGCCGGGGGCCGGGTGCTCAGGAAGGAGGACGGAGAGGAGCAGCCAGGCTCGTCCTGCACGGCCCCGGCCCCGGATCAGGCCTAGCCTGGCTTGGTCTTCCTGGGGGCCGTGGGGTCGGGAGGTTGTTTGGGAGCGTTTCCTCTTGATGAGGAAGAAAGCTCAGCCGGGTTAGTGGTGAAGGAGGGGAGCGATACCTGCTGTGACTGTGTGGACCGAGGCAGAGGTGCGCCCTGCGATGCAGACGCGGCTGGAGACGGCTCAGACACGTCTCGATAGGTCCTGGGTGGAAGGGAAATGCAGGACAGCTCGGTGGATAGGTGGGTGACACGCAGGAAGAGAGGCCGCTAGGGAAGGAGGGCAGGCGCCTGCCCAGCGCTGGCCCCCCCGGGAGTCAGCGACAGACCGCGGCAGAACGGCGGTCCCAGGGAGCCTGGGGAAACGGCTTGTGATGTGCATCCGCCCGGCAGCCCCTCTGGAAGAACCCCTCTGGGCTAATCTACTCCAGGGAATCGTTATCTACCTTCTGATAAGACTGACTGACTGAGTACTCCAATGGCATTCCTGACATCCCTGCCCAGCCGCCCGGGAGCTAAAGCCCCGCTGGATGGTTGGGAGGAGAGGAGTGTATTCTATAGAAGTGGTTGAGGTGTCTTAGAGCCATCCAACCACCACTGTGGGGAATCTTCTCCTCTCCCAGACAAACTGGTTGTGTTTTAAAAACCATATTCTGCAGTTAGTGCTTCATTGATGTGTCACAAAATAATAGCAAGCCGGATCCACGAATGCTGGGCATACTGGGCCAAAACGCCTCAGAATCTGTACAGGACCACACCTTCAGTCTGGCATGGTTGCTGGTTAATCAGAGATGAAGTCTCACTGAGTCTGAAGCCGGGGCTGTCTTTGAACCATGGTCCTCCAGACCTCAGCCTCCGGAATGGCTGAGGACTCCAAAGGTGAGCCAGCGGTGCCAGATTCTTTGTATCGGGTTCTTGGTGCTGTGGATTCTGAACAATTATTTATTCCTAAGGAAAACAGATTGTTGGGTTCCACTTATGTTCGCTCGTCACTTACGTGATTGACCTTCATTTGCAATGCTTTAAAATAATCCAGTCTCATGAGCATTGAAATCCAACTCTTCTATGGACACATTCCCTTTACTGTATGAAATGTCAGAGAAAGTTTTTTAATCAACTTTTTCTTCTTTCATTACCATACCATTAGGAGGTCAATTGCATCATTATAAATATAGGCAAGAAAGATCTACCCATCATCTGTGCAGCCGAAGAGTGATGCAGAAATAGGGACCATGTAGGTGCCCCTGGCTCATGCCTGTAATCCTAGCTGATCAGAGGGTCGATATCCAGGGGATTCACGTTTGAAGCCAACCTGGTCTACAGGACTTCATCTCCAAAATAACCAACCCAACACGGAGCTGGACACGGGGCCCAGGTTTCAGAGCAAGTACGAGGCCCTCGCTTCAAACCGCAGGAACATAACAACAAGGGAGGCGGTAAAAGCTACGCGGGTATCTCAGTGGATTCCGTCTAAGGGAGGGTAGCGAGATGACTAAATCCCACAGCTCAGGGGAGTTTTCACACATTTCCATCTCTTCTGTTTGCCAATGTAATTGTCTATAGAATCACTTCTCTCTAGAAACTCACACACACACACAGAAATTACTCCCAGAAAACAGCTGAAGCTGAGTGGGGAAGAAAAAAACACACAAACATGTTTTCTGTACATTCTGAGTTAAAAAGTAAAATTGTTTGACTAGTGCCCCATACAAGTGTAGGAAAATCAATTTCAATATTTTAAGCTAGTAAATAAACACATAGTCATATCTACATAGGTAAATACACTTATCCTAGTTTGTGTCTGAAGCAAATGTAACACTTTACCAATAGACCTGATGCTAATAAAAGAGCATATCCATAATTTATGCTCTGGTAATGACTTTTCCAACTTTTTTCAAACCAGCGTACACTTACTTTCTACAAAGGGATAATTTGGATTTATTTTGATTTATTTTTCGGTTATGAGGAATCTGCTTGCAGTTGAATGCAGGATTTCTTTCTGAACAGAGCCAAGGGCCAGCGGGCAGGATTTGAGCAACCGTGAGAAGCGGAGGTGTTAAGAAGCGCCGTTCCAGGGGCGCAGCTGGACCCAGCCGCCCCTCCGCCTCCTCTTCCTCGTCGTCCCACCCGCTTTACAACTGCTATTATTATTATTATTTTTTTTTTTTTTTGGCCAGTCCTGGGCCTCGGACTCAGGGCCTGAGCACTGTCCCTGGCTTCTTCTTGCTCAAGGCTAGCACTCTGCCACCTGAGCCACAGAGCCCCCTCTGGCCGTTTTCCATATATGTGGTGCTGGGGAATCGAACCGAGAGCTTCATGTGTAGGAGGCAAGCGCTCTTGCCACTAGGCCATATTCCCAGCCCTACAACTGCTATTATTAAAGCCATTCCTTTTGGCTAAAACATGGTTTTCAGACCGTTTAATAGAAAAAAAAATATGTACTAGTATAGCCAGAGCCCTAGAAACCACATCAATCTCGACGATAAGGATCACGTCTGTCGGGCAGTCTTGTTAATTCTTTCCTGCGCCTCCCCCTCCCCCGCAGCCCGTGCCTCCTTCCAGGAACAAAATACAGCAAATGGAGACCCCGGGACAGTCCCCCCGGGCTGCCCGAGCTGCCCCCGCCCAGAGCCCGCGGACCTCCCAGCCTGCACCCCGAGCGAGTTCCCCTGCAAGGAGACCCCTGCTCGCCGCCTCGCCCCTGCACCCCAGCCTTTCCCTTCTCACTGCATGCACCCCCCCGATTTACACGGCCGACAGCAGGAAACCAGGCTCCAGAATTGTGTCTCTTCTGTCCCCTGGCCTAGTCACATGACTAGGGACTAGGGGCTTAGACAAAGATGTTGTATAACACCATGTGTTGTGGTCGTTTGGGTAAAGGGGAGAGAGAGAGAGAGAGAGAGAGAGAGAGAGAGAGAGAGAGAGAGAGAGAGAGAGAGAGAGAGAAATAGAGAGAAATAGAGAGAGAGAGAGGGAGAGAGAGTGAGGACATGAGATTTCATTTATTCTTCTTATTCCCAGGCAGCCATTTTCTGCATTTGTGAGCATGTTGATTCCTGGTCCTTGATGGCATAGCAGAGAAAATCAAACTGAAGCCCGCACAGAATGCGTGCCTCACTGAAGCAGGGCCTAAGAAGGCCTCACCCGGGTTGAGGACTATAGCTGCTGCTTCCGCAGCTACTACAGAGAAAGGGCTACACTCATTTCACAGCTAACAATATCGGTTCATCAATGCCACTGAAAGTGTGCACGTATTTAGTGTGGAAATCAAGAAAGAATGAAATTCACAACCCATTTAGTAGTTTCCAATAGTTCCTAAATAATTATAATAAAGTGATTTCCTGATGCCTGACTCTATGGGAGGAGTAAAACGTATTGTCCAGCTACACATTTCGTGTAGGCTTTGCTGTTTTAATAAGGTATTCTCTGCCTGAAAGTAAGTTTACACATGTGATTTAAGAAACTACTTTCATTTCTGTTACCTCAGCAGTATTTTAAATAATTTATGGCCTTAGTTATATTCATTTTGAGACTGGAATATACCGCCAATATAACCTTTATGTCATTCTTTGTCTCAACAGTTTATACCTTAATGTCGCCCATAAACAAGAGTCTATAAACCCCACAGAAACTATGCCAGCTCAGCAATATTGTGTAAGCACTTGTTTGTCTTTTTACTTCGAAACTTTGCCATTTCTAAGGCGTAGAGCGTTCCTGAGCCGTTGCTGCGGGTTCGAGGTTCAGCCTGCGGGGTGGTCGGCGACTGAGGAGGGCAAAGAGGTGCTGGGAAGATGGCCGAGCGGGCAGCGGCCAAGGATGCGGGAGAGGAAGAGGACGGTGGGGAGATGACTGCCTGCGGGAGGGGAGGGAGGGGGGGGGGATCATGGCATCCGGGGGGAGGGAGGGCGGGAGCAGCCGAGTGGAGGGGAAGGCCGCAGGGAGCCCCGCCAGTAGGGAGCTCGCTCGCTCGCTCTCTGTCCCGGCCTGCGCTGCCACTGCGTGAACGAGCGCACACGGGGCAGGGTGGACGGCGGGTGAGGGCGGCGCCGCTCTGCGCCCGCGACCCCGGCACGCCAAGCTCTCCCGGGGGTGGAGCGGCCCCGGCTACTCCTCCTGCCCCCGTCAGGAACTGTCCGATAACATCCGTGCTGCATCCATCCGATCGCGGTCTCCTAGGGGGGACGGAGGAGTTTCTAGAAGATTCCTGGGTGTATTTCAGAACAGAAGCAACCTTTTGATTGCTTTGTTGGGGTTTCTACAGACATTTATTTCAGAAAACCGTGGTGCGTTTTATGGGTTTGGAACGCAAATGGCGTAGAGGGCAAAGACCGAGGTGGACAGACTGACATCGAGGGCAAGCAGATAACCGAGCAACTCTCACTTTACAATCTGGGCAAGTACTGAAGAGCGTGAAGAAGAACAATTAGAGAATGTGCATTTTTAAAAACTGCTTGTATTAAGGAAAACATCTCAAAGGGAATAGAACCTGGGCAGCTAGAAGCAGCGAGGAAAGAGGAAGCGCGGTATGGAGCGGACAGCAGAGGCCCGCGGGGTCCCGGGGCGGCTTCCCAGGCCACAGAGTCCACAGCCGTCCTGTCTCCAGGGAGCTCCGGGAGGAAGAGCGGCTGCACACTGGGCCTCGGTGACCAGGTGACCCGCGGGCCCCCCGGGGGGGCCCCCAGCCTGGGAGTCCCCGAGCCGCCGGTCACTCCCAGTGCCGCACAGGCCCGAGCCTGCCGTGCACACCACCACAGTCCTCCCCACGGGACCGGGACACGCCGCCCCACGGCGCCAGCCCGGGGCGCCGGCACGTCCGCTCCACGCGCCAGCCCGCCCTCGCAAGCCGAAGGACACTGGCATTCGCCAACCGCACGGATCTCAGAAGAGGAAGTCAGAAGGTGTGTAGTCACACGGTGTAATCACGACCCTGCAGGTTTCCAGACAACGCCTAGTGCTCAAGAGAAATCCCAAAATCTTACGAGACGACAATGAAAGCAGCCAAACCGAACCTAGGGAACGCGTCACTCCGTGCCGAGGGAGACGCTGGTGGCAATAAATCCCTGCCTCAAAACGCAGGGCGCAATCCCAACTAGACTAATCATGTGCCCTGAATCACAAACCACCAAGCTCAGCCTTAGCAGGAGGAAGGAAATAACGAATGAAACAGAATCTAGAAAGCAATAGGAAAAGAAACGTCCGTAAAATGAACACCTGGTACTTCTGAAAGACGAAGTTTGATGTACATCTATCAAGGGCCATAGAGAGAAGACGGAAATATTTAAAGTCAGAAATTAATGAGGAGGCCTTGTCATTCACCCCACGGGGACAGAAGCCGCCGCTCCTGTAAATTCAGAAGACGTTTTCTAGACGGCGCCCCCACTCAGCCGATGAAGCAGGCGCGGTCAGGACGCGGGCCCCGGCGGCTCTTCCGGACGGGCGTCCTCGCTCGGAAGGGATGTGCTCTGGCTGTGCTGGTCGTGAAGAACACTGGCTGTGCTAGCCAGGGCAAATGTGCAAAGCACAGATGTGAGGAACTCCACAAAACCGAGGCTCCCGGCTTCTTGCCCTGGAATATCCCTTCTAAGGTTGAGTACTTTACGTTTGCTACGTTTCCATAGTGCTCCGGGTCTTCTAAGCCTGTTGGTTGATTGTGATAATAACTTCCTAAAAAAGTCCTGGCTACAATAGCCAAACTGGAAGGATGCGTTCCCCCTTTGCATTCACCAGGCAGCCTTTAACTCATTCCTTTGCCATGTTCTGTTGTTCTTCCCATCATTAAAATGACTGATTCTCAAATAATATTCTCACTTTAGCATTGCATACTCACTAACTAGTATTATGCCTTTGTTTAAACGCTGGCTTTGATAATTCTGTTTATACACAGACTACAAAGACTTTTGTGGTGGGGGAGGTTCTAGACCGTAGGACTTGAACTCAGGGCCTGGGTGCTGTCCCTAAGCTTCTCTGGCTCAAAGCTAGGACCCTTCCAAATTTGAGCCACAGCGCCACTTGAGCTTTTTGCCGGTTAATGGGGGATGAGACTCTCCCAGACTTTCCCGCCCAGGCTGGTTTTGAACTGTGATCCTCAGATCTCAGCCTCAGAGGGGAGCCATTGGCTCCCAGCTAAACTACAAGTTTTGTTGTTTTTTAAAATATCTCACTTTGGTCAGTGCTTCTGACAGTAATGAATAAAATTATCCTAAAACTCACTGTCAAAGGTGACCCGGGGGCGCAGCATGGAAACACTTCAACAGCAGGCGCGTCCGTGACTCCGGGGCTCGCCCCGTCTCCTTCTCCACGCTGCTGCTTCTTCGCTTTGGCAGGCGGGAGGAAACTCGTACCCGAGGATGTGAGGATAAAAATAAAGTGCTATTTATTGTATGCCAGCTTTTGTAAAACAAAGTGTTAGATGTGTGCTCTATTTAAAAAAAAAAAATGTATTTGCCAGGGAGAGGGCCGGTCAGCACGGCCCAAGCCAGCCCAGAGCAGCGTTTGTGCCCCGGGAGCCCCGGGCTCCAGGGCCCCCGCCCCCCCCCATCCGCCTGCAGCCAGTGCGGTTCATCCCCCGCCCCCGGCCCCCCTGACAGCAGACACATCACACGAGGAGGCTTCGAGACTCTGCTGGCACCTTCATCTAATTTTACACTTCAAGAAAACATGCCCGTGTCCTTCATCCCACAGTCCATAATTATCTGCGGTTCGGCAGCCCGCGGTGGACGTGGGCCACGGGTGGAGGGGACGATGCCCGTTCCTCGCTGGGTACGCGTCCGGACCGTTCAGAGCCGCCGTAAGCCACCGGCAGGAACCGGCGTCCACCGGTGCTCCTTCTCACCTCCGTGGTTGCGCCTCGAGGAGGCTCCCGGGAAGAATCCGTCTTTTGCATGCATTCGTTCAAGCGGCGCGGCCTTTTTACTCTGCTCGACACGCACGATGCAAAGTACTTCCTGACGTTTAAGCCAAAGAGCAAAAGATAATAGCACTTCTTTGAACCCTAAATACCTGGCGGGTAAGGTGTGTTGGAAACGTTCCCATGGCTTCGTGGCTGAGCCAACTAAGTCTATTAAGGGTCAGAGAAAACCTGAGAGCGGTAAATTCATCTCCTTTGTGCACTCTCACACGCACCCAACAGACACAGGCCATACAGCTGCCTGACACATGCACCACAAATAACACACGCACACACCACACACGTTCCACACTCCACAGACGCCACACGCACACGCTACGTACGCACACTCACAGGGAGTACGTCTTATTCCGTTATGGATTCCAAAGCTGGGAAGACATTTTGGTCGGTATTTCCTTTTCGCTTTCTTATTTTTAGAGTGTTCTATTTGAAAATAAGATTCAGTTGGCTGTGCATTGTGCCTGGGTTTCCATGAGACCCTTATCTCCAATAAACTAGTTAAGTAAAGCCCAGGGACAGAGCCCAGACCCAGGGTTCAAGTCTCAGGACCAGCAAATACATATATACACATACATACATACATATCCATAGCCAGGGTTGTTCTCCAGTGAGTGGCAGAGAAGGTGCTGTGCTTCCTTCGGACACAGGAACGTGGCCCCTGCAGTCTCCCAAGACGGCCTGACAGGTACAGCATCTGGATGATCTTTTGGAAGCGTGCCCTGAGAAGTCAATCTGGAGTCATTCCTGTCAGATCAAGCTTTATCATGTCCACAGGGCCTGCCCAGAGGCCTCCTACAGAAGCCCATTCATCTACCTGGCCATTTGCAAAGGAACACTCTGGAAACCTTTGAAAGGACTTGCACCAACGACAGGAAGGAAATCTATGACAGACGGAACTCTTCATACAAGAATGCCTTGAATGTTTGAGAAATATTATCCACATGCTTACTAACCTAAACAATTCTACCATCAGTAAAGCAAGCATATGAGGGCAATTCAGACTTCAATAAACTTGACTACTCTTCCTGCACGTCTCAATGCATTGTTTCAGCGTGAAGGAAACAAACATGGCTACGTCTCCCACTTGCCATGTTCTTGGAGACACAGGTAAGAAGCGTATCTGTGCTGTAATTTAAATGGAATAGCATAAAGAACATTGGGCCCTTTGCAGTTGAAGCATTCATGAGCTGCTCTGAGAACAAAGAAACTAAATATCTTCAGATGTCCTAAAGGAACAAGACTCAAAGACACAAGAATAATGAGAACGCATTCTATTTTAAACTTCTTTTTCTTCCTTCTTCCCATTAGTTGGTGATATACAATTTAATCTTCCTGCATTATGAATAGGATGTGACAAGCTCGCTAGACTGTGCTAAAAAGTTCTCTGAAAACTTTTGACATGGCTTTAATTCCACACTTTGGGGCATGCTCGGATTTACTTGGCCTTAAAGAATTTAATAAGGTAGTGAGACTTATAGAAAAATTTAATTTCCTTATCTAGGTAAACATTTTGTCTAGCATGACTTTGAGTTAACATTTTTAAGATGCAATTTATACCATGAATTCTATTCAGGCAGTTCCTAAACTTTAGTTGCCTATTTGTTTTTGCATTTTCCCCGGGGGCCTTAACAAACCCTACAAGTACTTTTGTTTCCATGCCATTGTTCCTCAGCTACTACCTCCACCCAGGTCACAAAGGAGACACTGAGCACATGTTTGTTGAATGATTTATAAGACTATAGCATTGTATTGCTTTTCATAAGACAGCATTTAATTTCCCATGTTAAAATTAATATTCCCCTCTTCTCTTTATCCACGTATAATGGCTGACAATACAATCTAGATTTATATTTCCAAAGCTCCAGCATGCTGACCACAACAAACCCCCTTACTTGCTACTTTTCCTCTAAACTTTCTTCCTTCATAATAAACCTCAGCTTTTACTAATCTAATATTAGCCACCAAAAGATACAATATGAATTCTTGTCTGATATATCAGTAATAAGAGCATTTATATGAATAAACACATTCATTATGCCACAGCAATATACGTTCATAATAAATACAGAAATAGATTTTTACCCACACAGAAATAATGATACCAGTAACTGTGTTTTAAATGTATTATGAAAATGTGACCTATAGTTAAAAGGCTAGCCATACAACTAAAGAAATCCTTTATCTAAAGTCCTAGGATTTCTTTTATGTCTCAAGCATTAATAACACATTAAAGGGGCTAATATTTTATATATGATATGAAAAATGCAGAAATACCATCTGATAATTGTGCATTATTTAAAAGAACTCTGGGTTGTATACTGCAGTCCTTTAACAGACTCTCGTCACTCGCAGAACCCAATCATCAATTCCCATTAGCCTAATTGGAACGTTGGCGAGGACGCTCTGGGCAGGTGACGTGAGCCCGTCGGGGGCCAGGCGGTGTGTAGGGAGCCCCCCGGAACCGCACACTGGAACGTGCTGCCCCATCTTCAGAAGGGCAAATGAGTAGCAGCCTTTGCGCTCAGCACTTAGAACACAATCCATGTGGTATGTATCAGCTGCCTCGTTCCCACCACTAAACCAGGGGCTCATGGGATGATCACGGGGGCAGTGGACCAGAAAACCCGGTGGAGACGGGACATCTCCGTGGTGAATGGCTGACGCCACTTTTCTATGGAAACTGCAGAAGTGGCTTTGTGTTGCCAATAGAATTGTCCACGCATCCAGGAGCAAAACTGACCTACGGACTCTCGCGATGTCCAGGAACGTCAGCCTCTCCCAAGAAGCAATGTCACAATAACGTATGCAAAATTTGCACGCAAATTAAGAGTCATCATTTAAGTGCTCGCGTGAGTCAATCTCCTAATAGTGTCCCTAAAGTATTAGTGAACGGCGGAGGTAATGTCTTTGTACGCTTCTAGAATATCTCGAGTGAAGTATGAATTTCTTTTCATTTGATCTTGTAGGGTTGTCTTGATGGCATCTTCGGGCCTCCCTGAGACCCAGTCTAATTCTGAGTCAGTGCTGTTATCTACCAAAAAAGTGTTTGGTGTCTGTGCTGCTTGAACTGGTTCACATCTTGTAGGGACAGTGTGTCAAGGAATGAACACTCTTTTCCCTGAAGAACTTTAGTGTGTTAGCGTTCCTCGTGGTAGCGTGTGACCACATGTATAAAACACACCTCGATGCTGGTGAAAACCTGGTATCCGAGGTTTCACCTCCAACTCACCTGAACTAGAAGGTCAGGGGGGAAATAAACCAGGGGGAGTAAAAGCTCCCCGTGTGATTTAAGGAACCCGTGCAAGCCCGCAAGGCAAAGACTGGATCAGATGGTGTAAAACACCACACACCCCTGACCAGAACCAACACCAACCGAGCAGGCAAACTGCAGAGGAAGGACACCACCGCGGGTTCCTTAGCACCCACCGGGAAGAGTGACCAGCCAGAAAAGCCATCCGCGCAGGCAGTTTGCCGTTGATCCTCGGGTGGCTAGAAAGGCTTTTTCCAACGAACAACGGCATCTTCAGATCAAGCAGAGAGACCTCACGGAGCCAGAGCGGGAGCCGGGGGTGAAGTCCTTGGAGACAGATGCTGAAGCAAGCTGTGGGCATCGAGCCGCTGAGAATCCCCGGCTCCACGCCTTCCGTCTTCCTGAGCCTCCAGCTTTCATCTCCTACGGTGTAAAGCCGTCGTGGGCAGCGTCCGCGCACCCGGTCACTGTGACGCCACGCGCATCCTCACCCTGTCTCCCCCGGCCTGCCCTCCGCGTGCCTCCGCTCTGGGATTAGGAGTCGCTGCTCGGAGTCTGCACGCGGGAGCCGCCGCTGTCCCCTTGGAGCCTCTGACGGGCCCAGCCTGGTGCTCGCCCGTGCGTCGGTCAGGGAACCAGGGCCACTGAGGGGGAGAAGGGGCGCTGCACACTTCTCGTGACGCGTGGAGTAATGCGCACACCGAGAAGCGCCACGGGCCCGCCGCGCGGACGGGAGCTCTGTTTACCTCTGCACCCCGAAACTCTGATTTGCGTCCCCAGCAGAATGCCCGGGCCCCTGGCCAGACGCGGTGGCGCTTCACGCCAGGGCAGAGCTCGCGTCTCCGCCTTGTTCGGGGCGGGCGCGTGCCTCAGGCCCGGGGCAGGGGGAAGGCTGGGGGCTGGGAAAGCCTGGCTCCACACACAGGGTGCACTCACGCCCTTCCCGTGGGGGCGCTGACCCTGGCGCTGCAGCGCTGGCCGTCGGGGGAGACAGGGTCACGCGGACCATCAGGGCAGGGGAGCAGGCAGGAGGGCTGCGCGCGGTCGTCATGACTCCCGCTTTCCCCCCACAGGACATCTTCTCGATAACCCCCCGGGAGCTCGCTCCCCCACGCACCCGGCTCTGCCTGCCGCCCGCAGGGGAGTTGGCGAGACAGAGGTGGAGACAGAGGCCACAGACCCGGACCAACACGACAAATGAAAGGGAAATGCTGACGTGTCCAAGATAACTTCCTTCCCACTGTTAACGAGAGGCATAATCATGTGCTGAAATGTTCTTAAATGAGGCCTGCATTTCTTTACCCTAGGGCATGGGGCAAAGATATTTATGTCCACAAAGCAATCTTATGAGGCATCTGTTCAAGCATCCCATGTTCAATATTGTACTCATTCTTATGAACTTCCATTAATTTTTTTGCCAGGCCTGGGGCTTGAACTCAGGGCCTGAGCACTGTCCCTGGCTTCTTTTGCTCCAGGCTAGCACTCTACCACTTGAGCTATGGTGTCAGTTCTGGCTTTTTCTGTGTATGTGTATGTGCTGAGGAATCGAGCCCAGGGCTTCATGCATGCTAGTCAATCACTCTACCGCTAGGCCACATTCCCAGCCCCAGTTTCGTTCATTTTAAGGACCGCATCTGCACTGGTGTTATAGCAACCTGAAGAGTGACTCCATGAGGAAGTTAGGAGTGGAGGGGGAATCGTGGACCGGATCCATCCATCAACCCAACCCAGGCCCAGCCACCTGCAGGACCCTCGTGTGACACACACACACACACACACACACACACACACACACACACACACACACACACGGTCTTTCTAAGCCCCAGCATGCGCAGCTCACTCGCTGGAAGAGTCACGAAGACGGCAGGAAGATACAAAACATCTGTTCCTCTCCAAAAGTTCCATCAACCCTACCACCACCTCCATACACCCGTCCGCACTGCCCTGTTCTCGCTTCCCCCAGGGCGGTGAGCATCAGGTGAGGAACCAGGGAGGGATTCAGGTTCCTTCCTTAGTTTTAGAGCAAACTAGCAGACCCTCTTCCAGGCCTGATTCTCAGAGATGGGGTTCCTGTGCTTGAGTTTATAACGCTTACTCATTCTCCAAAACCCCTATGTCACTCTTCAGGTTGCTCTGAAAAGTAAACTAGGAAGTAAATAGAAATAGGCAGCTTCAAAAACAGAAACGGGAATGGTGCAGGAGAGGAGCTCATCATTCTGGTTTTGCCCAGAAAGCCTCCTTGAGACCATTGCTGAGGTAGCAGAGCTCAGGCGCCGTGGGAACTCCGTTCTGGGGGACACGCGTTGGTGCAAACGGCAGCCAAAGGCCGTGCGAGGAAATCTTGTCGACAAAGGTTTCACAGAGGAGCGCGCCCCAAAATCTATTTGCCACTTTGTTGTGACATTTTTATACTTGATAAGCACAATTCAGGCAAAGCTTAGAAGGCGTCTCGAAAACATCTGCCCCCGATCCAAAAAATAAACAGAAAAGGAAAGGCTTCTATAGTTGATTTCTGTCTTATTTTAATCAGGAAGATTTGGGTAGTTTTAATCAGCTCCTTAAAATAGCATTAGGGTATTAAAATAAAAATGATATATTACATATACACATTTCCCTTTATTTTCCAATTTTATTGGCCAATATTTATTGAGAGGGTGGAGAATGTTAGCAGAATAAAATGCATGCTGCTCAATAAAACTAGGATATAAAGAAAATTTATGCACATATTACGAAATTTTTATTTTAATATACTAATATATAATACATCTATGATCATATAGTACATACAGTTATATGTAGTCTATAGTAATACATATTAAAATAATAATTTTCTAGATATTTTTATTGGCACCAAGGTGGACTAATGGCTGAAGACGGCCCCAGCGGCTCAGATTTTCTCCTTGAAGTGCCAGGTTTATGACATTGCCACAGAAAAGACTTCCAGGACATACTGAGGGAGAGCTCAATGAGAGTCCATAGGAAAGCCAAAGGGAAACTAAGAAAGGACAAATACACCCAGACGTGCTCGCAGGTGCACCGGAGAGGAGGGTGCTGAGGTCTCGCTGGAGGAAGTTTCCTGCTTGGCAGGCAAGATGAGCCACTCACCCATGTACTTGGTGTTTTTGAATGTATCAGTCACGTGGGGTAAGGCCAGAGGGACGGACTGCTTCTTAGGCAACGATCCAGATAGGATCAAAGAACAGCACCAGGATGCTCATAAAAATTACACGTTTATATTTTATACATAGGAAAAATAGCAGGTATGTTTTGTTGCTGAGATAAATACTGTTGAAATACATAGATGCTGGAGGTGGGGTTAGCAACTACAATGCCCTAAGCTTAAACCCTAGTGACAACCAAAAGCCAAAACAAATAAATAAACCCCAAGCCCAACTAAACAAAATTCCCACTTAATAAATATGTTTCTAACTTTCGAGTAAGCAGTAATTGAGTTTTTTCTTCCTTGGTCTTGCAGAATAATTTCTGGTCATCTTTCTCTCTCCTAATCTTCCTCTGTAATACCAACTGAAGATTAAACACAGTAAAAGAAATATCGAGTAAAATGGGGGAAAAAAGAGAGAAATCTCCCAGATCTTGGCATGCAGATGAAAAACAAAACTGCAGAAGCAAGGTGTGTTTTTCAGGACACAGGGGAAATTCTCGGTCACGTAAACGGAGGGAGGGAAGAGGAAAAGGACAGTGGAGGGAGGCGCGCTGGAGGAATGCCGAGAATATTATTGGGAGTGTGAGAACATCAAGCCACGGACCCCAGACGCTGCCTGAACCCCTGCTCTGGGCAGCCTGCTTCTCACAAGCCTAATGAAGGCCACGCCACCGGACGAGGGGTCAGCCCAAGAGCCGCGGGCAGGCAGAACAATCTCGTCCACACACCACACCACTTGCTCTCCTATCCGTTGCCCTCTGATCTACCAGCGCGTTTATACTTCCGTACCCACTGCATTTGCCCTGCTGAAGTTCACGTGTCCTCACGTGTCCCTTGATAAATACATATATTTGTTGCATATGCTGCTTCTTGACTTTCCGGGTGAGACGCTATTTCTGGAAAAGTTCAGACGTGTTAGTGCAAATGTTTCCACCTCTCGCTATCGGCTCAGCAATTACCTGGTGTTATTGACATTACCCAGTGGGAAGCTGTGACTCCTCGGGCCTCTGTCTGTGACTCACTGGATGTGGTGCTGGGGACCAGCGGCGGATCTCGCCCATGGCCCCGGTCATGAGAAGGAAGAGGGCGGAACGAAGGCTCGGCCTCGCTGCCGGACCTCCCGGCCAGGGCGAGGGGTGAGTCCTGAGGCGTCCTCGCCAGTACACATCTCTGTGTGCTTGCTACCGAGGATTAGAAGATCAGCTTTGTCCTCAGGCTTCTCTGTTGTCTTCTTTCATTCACGTCGTGCCCTTATTAACACCAGCGGAGTAATCAGCACCAAGACTTCTCTTCAGCCAGTTCCACTCACACACACACACAAATGATGATTCTTGAAATTGGTGGTTGAAGGGCTGGGTGCGCAGGAGGGAGCTTGTGAAGGGCTGACTGGTGTGAGCCAGGGCTGTGGGAGGGCAGACTGCACGGCCTCCCAGACCAGAGCACGGGGGCTGAATCAGGGACGCGGCAATTATCCTCCACGGAATCCATCTTGCTGCTAGAAAGTAATAATGGAGAACCCTGAATAGGTAGAATAATTACACCTAACTGTTGTAATTAATAAATTAATTTCAGAAAGTGATTCATACCAGAGATGAATTACAATGACGGAAATTTAAGAGCTGTGGACTAACATTCTCTACAACTCCTTAACGAATCCCCTTTATCATTTGAAGGGCTGTTTTTCTGGCTTCACACTTCATACCTTTCTTTTGGTTCACTTCACTAGCCAATTTCAATATATGCTATATTTATAATTATAAGAATTATGTTATATTTTATAATTATATAAATTTCCATATACTTTAATATACTGTGATATGCTTATAAATTTATAAAGTCTCATCTCTGAAGATATAGCTTCAATTCATTTTGAAGTATATTATTGATGTTTTGATTTTTACAGCTAGCTATTGTCGGTTATACTAACAGTGTGTAAAGAAAGCATACGTAGAAGTAGTTTCATGGACAAAAACAATTGTAACAAGGGCAGTGCGTCCGCATACTTATTCCATAATTTACCCACGCACATCTGCCCTACGTACAACACACATAATCCATCCTTCCTCCGTGCACACCTTGTGTGTCCACCAACACACAAAGACCAGCCTGGCTGTCATTCACCCCTACTCTGTGTGCTCCTGTCAGCATTCCGTGGTAATTTGGGATCCAATCTACATAGGAGCGAAGAAGTCTTTATGGTGAATTACTTCTGACTCAGAATTTGGTTGAAGGATATTTTAACAACTGGGGTGATTGTCTTTGACTGGTCCCCTGTTGTAATTTCCTATAATTGCGCATGGGTTGTGCCCACATCCACTGCCTAAAGGCCTGGAAGGTACAGGCCAAGAGCACGCTTAGGCTGTACTCCGACAGACCACAGACGAGGACGGCTCCAATGGTGCACTCCGGAGACTTCCAGGGCTGACACTGGCTTTTGTAAAGCCAATTAAACATGCTTACAATATAAATGCTTATTATATTGCAACAGGCGAGATATTTAAAACATTTGGAGGACGGGGGTCCTAGGGCTTGAACTCAGGGCCTCCACAATGTCCCCGAGCTTCTTTGCTCAAGGCTGGTGCTCTAACACTGGGGTCACAGCTTTCCTGGTGACTAATTGGGGAGATGCCTCCTGGACTTCTTAGGGAAGTTAAGGTGGAACCAGGATCTTCGATATCAGCCCCCAGAGTAACTACCCTTAGAACCGTGAGCTATCAGTGCCCGGCACCATTTAAAACTTTTAAACAACATTATTCTATCTTTCTAATTAAACATTTTACATAAATATTTACATGGTTGAGACAGGGACCAGCTTAGAAACAAAGTGAATGGTTCATATTGAAGAAACTCCAACTACAGCTTCGATATGATTTTAATCCTTAGTTAACAATGGCCTAATTTTTAAAAAACTTTTTAAGTATTCTTAAGTAGGTCTACAAAGAGAGTTCCAATTCACCGTGTCAGTCCTTGTTCTTCTTTGAAGTGGTAGTGTACGTTTTCTTATCCAAAGATTCAAGTTTGCAAACTAAGCAAATAATGACGTGACCAGGGTGCAAACAGTCTTCTGTCTTCACAAGAGAACTAAACGCCATTTCCTCCCCCAAATAAAAGTGAGTTGCAGAACCTGTGAAACTGAAAATCACCCCAAATACTTGAAATGTACATCATACAAAGAAAAGAGTGTAAAGTCTTAAATAGACGGCACCTGTAGCCCAGCTCTCAGGAGCCCCACACAATAAGACAGTGCTTTAAGACCAAATAAAGTTGAAGTTAAAAGCCATGGCTGATTTCTGATGGAACTTACTACTACATAAATAGGGTCTCTGGGGCTTGTACCCTGAATGATTTGTTTTATATTGTAAACCTCCTTGTGGCACACACTGAGCCACAACGTGCTTTCAAATAACATCCCGTGGAAAAGAGACAAAAAACGGTCACATAATGCAATTACAAAATACGTGCTATCTGTTTTTCGAGGGGTCCAGTGAGCAAAGATTTCATTTATTTGTAGTGAGGACATTTTTATCAAGTGCGTAGTCTTGAATTCTATCTGCAATTTATAACAGGTAAGGCTGAAATTACTACTACATCATAACCACCATCCCCCCGCCCCGCCCCGGAGACACCTACTCCTCACAAGCTGCCGAAACCGTGTCCAGCACGCTGAGAGGAAATGCACCCCCCGGAGCCCGCTCCGGCTCCTCTCCCCCCGCCGTCAGCCGATGCACAACTTGGCACCAGTTCAAATCCTGATCTCATCACTTTGACGTGGGTTCAGTGTGGAGGAAAGTATTGACGTGTAGACGTTTACTTTTGATTACACGTTGAAAACGTGCCATGGCCAATTTCTATGGCCAGGTACGAGTAAGGACGGTGTCGGCGTGTGAGGTGAGAGCAGAGTTCCAGGGCGTCCTCTGCTTGTTCCGCGGCCATCACAAAGATCATCAGCAAAAGCAGACTTCATTACAGCTTACCCCCGAGTGAATTTTACATTAAACTATCTGTCTGCCTCCTAAATGCTGATCTTATTGGAGCTCAGGGGCGTTCGGCGATGCGTGCTGTCCTTTGTGGGCCGTACAACATTGTCAGTACAGACAGACAGACAGACGGACGGACACAGACGGCCAGAGCACTGTCTGTCCTGTCACCTGCCAAGTGATCTTGTGGGCCACGGGTAGGGTGCGTCCACCATTCCTCAAAGAGGTGTGAGGTCAATTGAAACTGTAATCGCATCGGCTTTGACTGTGCGTGTGCGCGTGTGCGCGCACGTGCGGGGGGAGGAACCGCTTCATACGAAGTCAGAAGCATAAAGATCTCACCGGGCGCCCCGTGGTGGCCACGGGCACAGGCCCACGTCAGTGCCCCCCAGTGTCCTGGGCGGGCGCCGGGCTCCCCCCCTGCCTGGGCCGGGGCTCTGCTCTCTGGGCCCCGCTGGGCCCGTGCTGCCCGGGTCACACACAGCGATGATGCCATCCCCCCTTCCCCTGCACCTCGCCTGCCACGGGAACCTTGGACAGCGCCGGCTTTGCTGTCGAGGTGAGTTGCAAAACACATTTTCCTAAGAGACTTTAGTACCTGATCTACATGCATCCTACTCCCAGGAATGAGCAGGAGGACGAAAGGTTAAAAGACCAAAAGAAGACTAGACAAATGTTTGTTGGTCTGGGTAAAATTTTAATTCCTATTAGCTTTGCTGGTAGGAACATCTCTCTTCTCTGGGCACAGTCGGCTTTCTCCCAGCATGAGCCTGGCTTAGTCTTCAGGCTTGCTTGGGTTGGCACTCTCCCTTGAAGAAAACAAGCTGGAAAAGTCAGGAACAGCCTTGCCCTCTGCGATGCACTGCATAAGAATAGAGGAGTAGAAAGCGCCTACCCTGAGGGCTGACGATAGGGATTCAGGAGTGGGTTTTCTTCTTTGCTTGAAAAGCATTCTATAGCAAATTCAGTTCCGCTGGAGCCTCCCTTCCACAGAAGACTACAGCCAGTGCCCAGACGCTGCCTCTGGCTCCCGTTACCCCAATCCACAGGTTGGAACGCAGAGGGAAGAAGCAAAACCGCCCCTAGGAAGGTGGACCCATCTCCATCCACGCCTGCAGACACAGTGAATGCGGGCTACTCCCCAAACACGCAGAGACAGTTACCTCCTCTCCGTGTCTCGTGTGCTGGGGCATGGAACGTCTATCAATGTCTTCAAGCTGTAGCACACTATCGAGCAAATTCTTCCATCACTTTATCAAGTTGTTTCCAACTCTGCTGTCTGTCAAAGGCAGGAACCATTCCTTTAAATGTTGAGCTGCTTAGCTATTCAAAAGACTGGGTTGCTTCAATTTGATTCAGTTGAATGCTACGTTTTCTCACTATCATTTTCAGTGCCAGTACTGTTTATTTTTTTAAAAGTTTCCATGCAACGAACAACAAAGTTAAATAGGTAGGAAGAGAGAGAAAAGCAACTGCTCATGGTAAATGATGTCGGTTATTGCTAAAATGATAAAAGTTAGGAAATCATAAAGAGTTCTCTACAGGTGCTAATTTTACTACTTGAATGAAATTAATAAGACTCTCCATAAAACAGCAGGAGACCCTCGGATGGCACGAGTAATCAGAAAGAAAATTTATTGTGGTTTCATGAAGCATAAAATGTTTGTGTAATATATGCAAAAGTGGTACTTTATTCTCTGCAGTGAAAAATTCTCAGTCCTTAGAATAGAAAAATATTGAATAGTCTGATACCTCTTGAGGCTTAGTTTCTAAAAGTTGATCAAGTGTGATTAATTCAACTCCATTCAAAATAACAATGCTGCAGAGCTGAGTGCGGTTGAATGGCAAGAGGGTGAGGCAGCTAACATTGATACAAACGAGGAGTCGTCCTGCAAGGGAAGCTTGGCTCCCACCTTGAGATAGAATAATCCAGAACACATACCATGCCTTCAGCGAGTAAGCAAAAAAGGATCCAAAACAAACCAGAAATCATTGACCTGGAACTCGTGAAGGGTACTGTCCAAGAAGCTAATAGACGTGAGGATACAGGATGCCAAGGTGAACTAAAACAGCTAAAGCTCCACTGCAGACTACAGATGTGAGAATATATATATATGTACACATATATATAATATACATATAGAGAGAGATAGAAAGATATAAATATGTTCATACTAAAATAACACATATCCGTACATATAACACATATATGTTTATATATAACATCTATGTCTTATAACAATTATATTGAAGATACTGTATTTATAAACTGCTTTGTTAAATAGTAACTACTTTGTACAACTACTTAAAGATAATAAAAAATAGAATTTTTTTTTGGCTTTAACATCGCATTTATTTAAAAAAATAAACCATTTTATTTCATACCAAGTACTTTTACATTTTCTACAGGTGGGAATATCAGCTTATAACAAGCAAAGCAAATACAGTGTTGGCCTGTTTTGACTTTCTGGTCCATTTGTGATATTTCTTTCCTCAAATAGCAACTTGTACAAATTCACTATTTACAGTTTAAATTCATTTTATCTTTTCTAATTCAGTATCTTGTCAATATTTTATTTCAAGTTTTATTCTTTATTTAAACTTTTAGTCCTTATTTTACAATCATTCTTATTTTTCACAATTCACCTAAGCATTATGAATAATGAGTTCAGCAATCAGTAATGAATTATTTTCTGTCTGACTCTTAAGAAAAATGTGAAAAGAGATTATTAGTCACATTTTCGTTATTGCAATAAAATACCTGACATAATGAAGTTACAAAACTAGAAGGCTTTTAGTTCACATATCTTTTCACTAGTCCAGGATATGGTTCCATTGGTCCCATTGTTTGGGACTTGTGGCAGGGTCACACAGAAATATGGAGGCATGTATGGGTGAGAAATATCACCGCTAAGAAGTCAACAATCAGCAGGTTGGTTGTGTTCATACCCATAACCCCAGTAACTCAGTAGGCTGAGATTTGAGGCTGAAGTCATGGTGGGGGGGTGGAGGGGTGGGGGGGAGGGGGCGGCAGGAAAGTACATCAGACTCATCTACACTTAACCACCTGAAAACAAACAAACAAAACCCAGAAGTGGAAAGGTGACTCAAAGTAGTAGAGTGCTAGCCTTGAGCAAAAATCTCAAGGAAAGCACCCTGGACCCAGAGTATAAGTCCCAAGACAAAATACAACAACAAGCTAATAATCCAAACATACAAACACAAAGGGTAACAGCCTGTGAACCCCTAATTCTCTTGGAGCACACACTTCAAAGTACTGCCCAAGGAACTCATTTCTCAAAGTTTTGGATATCTGTTCGCCACCGAATTTAAGAGGACTCCTTGTCAAAAAGTTAAGAAGTTATCCTATGAACTATAAATAACTCATAGCAAAATATATTAACTTTAAATCTTTCTAATAGGCCACAGAAAAGTTTCTAAGAAATAAATAACAGTACATTTTAGAGATCAAAAAATTACATGCACCACGATGGTTTTCAATTATCATGAAAATTTTAATGTAAAATTCACTTGTATAGAGTTGATTTATTACTACCCATAAGGGCAGGGTCTGAATCTGTAAATATTTTAACTGGGAGTATTTAAGATTCATTGATCTGAGGTATCAGTTGTGCATGTTATTTTCATGAAGTCACTAAAAATATCAATGCTAAAGTTTAATAACTTGAAGTTCAATCAGGTTAGAGCTAAGCCAAAAAGCAAAAGTGAAAAACAAAAAAGATAAGATGTGACCTCAAATCTGTTGTTGTAGTTGCTAGTTTCCAAACTGGAGGCAGAGCCAACTGACTTTTATACATGTTGCTAAAATGGGCATTTTTCTACCTATTTGTTATTGTGGCTTAGAGCTCGACACGGATTATCATTGTTTACAGCAGCACATAAGCTTTTCACTATTGAAACCTGAAATATGTAGAGGTCGTCTGTGAAAGCAAACTACTTTTCTCACTTCATGTCTCTAACCTTAGGGAAGTAATCTGATATTTAAGCTGAACCTTTAATAGTTAATGTAGGTCCAGTAATAGTTTTCTCAGTCCCAGACTCTTGCTTTCACTGGGTCACATATAAAATATCCCCCTCTCAATATACTGACTCATAGATCAGTGCGTGTATTCGTAGTAAGTTATGATTCCCTAATAGGAAAGTTTTATTTCTTCATGGCACTTGTGTTCTACTGAAAGGACACTTTTTGAGTCAAAAAGAAAATGAGAGGGGCTGGGGATATGGCCTAGTGGTGAGAGAGCTTGCCTCGTATACATGAGGCCCTGGGTTCAATTCCCCAGCACCACATATACAGAAAACGGCCAGAAGTGGCGCTGTGGCTCAAGTGGCAGAGTGCTAGCCTTGAGCAAAAAGAAGCCAGGGACAGCGCTCAGGCCCTGAGTTCAAGGCCCAGGACTGGCCAAAAAAAAAGAAAATGAGATTCTAGAGTTCAAGATGTTTAGCACTATTACACTAGTGCCTTCATTAGTTAAGTTGAATAGGAATTTACTTTATATTTCCTATGTATAGTTTCTAAGTGCCTTAAGGGCGTGAAATGTGCTGTCCCGGGTCCTGAAAGGCAGAGGCGCGGCTCCGGGGCCCCTCCTTGGCACTCTTACAGGGGCTCTCGGCTGTGCAAGAGCTCACGCTAAGCTGTGGCAGCGTAGCAGGCACTCGGAGAGCTGGGCTAGAGGATGGATCCGCTGCCGAGCGCCAGTGTTCCAGAGCGCAGAGGCGAGGGAGGGCCAGGCGGCTGCCAGGAGGAAGGCGGGTTGAGGAGCAGACGATGACATAGAATACGCCTTCAGGAGGACCTGAGGGCCAGTGAGACAGGAGAAGAAGGGAATGCTGGCGGCGGGCACGCCCTCCCTGGTCGCCCTACCACACCACACCGGCAACGATGAGGAGCCAAGAGAAGCTCTCGGGGTTTCCAGCAATGATGTGATGGGATCGGAGTCAACTTTGTAAAAGCGCTGTCGCACGATGAGCGGCGGTGATCAATCCCTGTCAAGGAAGCGGTGTGGGAAAGAGGAGGCGCGAGAGGAGGTCACATCACGGTGGTTCAGGATGGTCCTGGGAGGCACCCCGGGGGGGGGGGGGACACTCACTGAGTTTCCAGGGCCAGCTGAGAAGATGCAGAGACGCACCGGTGGGGCGCAGAAGAGAAGCAAAGAATCGGCGATGAATTCGGGGGGGGGGGGGTCGACTGGCGTCGTGAGGTGATCAGGAGTGGTTTGCTGAGATGCTGAAGAGTAAAAGCTGAGCTCAAGCCAAATGGCACAGAGTCTTATTATAGTTACTCTTAGTGAACTATTAAATTCCACACGGAAATAGCAACATGTTATCTCCTCCTTTCCCCTCATTTAAGGTGCCTGAATAACGCAAGATAATCTCCCATCTCGAGATGTTTAACGTAATCCCATCTTTAAAGCCCCCCCGCACCCCGTGGTCTATTATTTATTCACAGGCTCTGGGGATTAGGATGCGGAGTTTGTGAAATATCACTATTTAGCCCACCGCAGGGATGGTTAAGCCTTCCCATGAAACACACGACTCCCCTTGACATCAGAATTATTCCACTTACTCTTAATGCTCTGGGTATTGTATAAGACTTAAACTTCACATAAACACAACTAAAACGGTCTTATTCTATAATTTTTAAATTGAGTTAAAACACCCTGTGTTTATAAAAATAAAAATCAGAAATATTTTCATCAAAGTCAGCATCCAAAAAGAATTCTCACCAAATTTATCTGAAAACAGTGGAAAATGTCATTTTCTAGTACTAAAGCAATTTCAAAAGAAACATTAAAATAAGATCAATGTTACTGAAAAAATTGTATTTCAAAGGGAAGATTTTGTTTTTCTTCTTCTTATTTCCTATTGATTCCACTGCAGTATTTATTCCTACATAAAAAGGACATAGTACTTTTTATTTCTGGTAAATGTTCCCACTCAATCTCTCCCATTCTCTACTTATTTGGGGACCAAAGTTGATTTCTCTGTTCTCTACCATGTGCTTTCACTTTCCATATTCAATTCTAATTCAACATCTACCAAACCTTATTCTTCATAGTAGTTGACTAAGATTGTACATTTTGCTTATGCTAAATGTATATGTTTAATGATCTAAATGCACTTGAACAGAATTCAGTGTTTACTACCTATATTAAAAGGTACTACTAGTCTATAAACAATTGACTTTCTATAGATAGGGATATTGTGTATATTAATTTAATGCTACCTATCATAAAGGGAAAACAGAAATTCTAGATAAAGGTCCTCCATTCATTAAGCATGCATAGGACTGTAATTTTGCCATTCACTTTTGTTTTGCATTTTAGACATTAATCTCCTAATAATACACCAGGTTTGGGGGGGTGAGGGGGGACTGGGGTCATTACTGGACAGAATGCAGCCCTCAGGCCTACATAAGCAAAGGGCTTCATTTTTGCAATGTTTAAGATGTGTATAACATTCGGTAAACGAAGTGCTACACTGCCACCTTCTGACAATGAACTTCCCTGTAATAAGAAATATGTTAGGCCTAAATGGGATGAGTCTACTGTAATATTGTTTCTGTGCTTCAGTATGGTTAATCCTTCTGTAGGATAAGAGATGGGCATATTTCACACTTTCCTTAGAGGTTTCCTCGTCTGTACTAGTTGGCACATACAAAATAAAGTCGTGGACGAGCAAGCGACGAAAAACCAAGGAGCCATGAATTTACCCTCCAATTTTAGATGAAAGGTTATGGACAGACATAGCCTTCGTGTGCCTTCCAGAGCTAACTACAAATCTCTCACTGGACTGGGGCTGGAGCACGGTCGCCGAGCAGGGGCCTGGCGGGGGCGCGGGGCGCTGCTGGCCCCTGCTGGAGAGCAGGGCAGGCCTTGGGCGGGGGCGGCCCAGTGGTGCGTTTCTGTGGTGGTTGCAGCGCGGGTACCTCTTCCTCTAGGTGTTCCTTTGTCCCATGAAACCAGTTGGCTTCCTTAACAAAGACCTATTAGGTGGTAACTCTGTGGTACAGAGAAGGAGGGGGAGTCCTGGCAGGATCCCAGAGATTCCACAAAGAACACTCACTGTCGCATTCTTTGGTGCTCAATTAAAATGTGGTAACGTTGCTGACACCAAAAAAAATAAATAAATAAATAAAACACACGAATTCCTCACTCTCAGCCAGGTGCTTACTCAGCAATCACAGGGCGCTGGACCCAGAGCGCATCTCCTTCAATTCAACAAACCCATTAATTAAGTCGTGAGCAGGCTCAGGACACTGCTGTTGGATCCGTTATGTGTGTGCACTTGGGATTTGAATTTTAAATGGAGATGTCTTGGGAGGATGTTTATCACAGGGCACTTAAGTAAAGTAAGAGATTTCCTGTAATACACAATTCTATCCAGCAACATTGGCAAATGATATGAAATTTATGAAACATAAATCCCTAGGAAAAATGTGGACGAAAATGGAATATGTTCTTTGGTAAGGAAAGGAGAATTGTAAAGAACAGGAGGAAAAAAGTTCATTTATAAAAGTCCATCACAGAAAGTGTGGCACTTTCTGGCTGATGTCACTTGTGTTCGATTCTTGAGTAATATAAACGAGACAAGAAGCTCATGTGCATAATAAGAAAAATTTCAAGAAACTTTAAATAGAACATTAAATCATCTTACTATTAATCTAAGTAATTCATATCTACCATTTGGATTGCTAATACATTTTGCACTGTATTTTAAAATGTTAGATTTAACTAGTGGCCATAAAATTATACAATCTTATGGAAAACTTTTCTCTAATTTCAATAAGTGGGTTAAGTAAATTTAAAAAATGTTAAGAAATGTCTCTGCACGTGTCTAGCTCATATTACATCCTTAAAATTATGTCCAGATGTTTCTGATATCCTGTTTTCTCAGAAAATGAAAAGTCACCCAACAGTTGTTATTATTATAACTGATTATTTATTACTCTCATCGTCACTATGATTCGTGTGCAGGTCCTGGGGCTGGAGCTCAGGGCCCATCCGCTGTCCCTCAGGGCCCATCCGCTGTCCCTCAGGGCCCATCCGCTGTCCCTTAGCTACTTTTGCTCATGGCTGGCACTCACTCGACCACGGGAACCACAGCTCCACTTCCAGCTTCTCTGACAGTTCAGTGGAGATAGAGTCTCGTAGACTTTCTTGCCGGGGCTGGCTTCCAATCAGGATCCGCAGATCTCAATCTCCCAAGGAGCTAGCACTACAAATGAAAGCCACCACTGTCTGGATAAACAACACAATTTGTATAGCTTTACATGAAAAATAAATTTCATCCTAGCTCATTAGGAGTGCCTGATAATTTTCTCTTGCATCCATCCTTCTACGAAACGTAGTGACATACCTATGTGCATATGCATGCTTATAGGGTAACGTAACTGTGTGACAAATTTCACAATTTGCATGTCAGTGACTAACAATATCTTGCACACACACACATATGCACATCTGTATCTGGTATCTCAGATATAATCAATCTCATTGACCCCTGTCTAGCTACGATTTCTTATTTTTTCTGTTTAGTTCCTAAGGGAAATTGGCCTTTCTTAATATGTAAATAATTCAGTTATTTGAACATTTATAAGCAACAGAGCCCTGGGCTGCTCACAGTAATGAGTTCCATAGGAAGTAGAACATACAGCAATCCAAGGAAGGACACTGAATTGCAAACTTGTCTGAGTATTGCATGTAAGAAGTCCACCAGTAGGTTCATCAGCTGGATCCTCTCCTTTAAGCATATTCTCATCGTTAAATGATTTTTTAAATTAAGCAGAATTTAACAAAAGCATGCCTTGCATTGCTCCTCCTGTAGCTATGGTATCCTCTTCAGCTTGTTTGTATCGGTCTTTACCAAACGCTGCATGGCTCAGTCAGCCATGTGAGGCTTCTCTGGTCCTTTCCCAAGTGCAGCTCTCTGTTCTGGAACCTTCCCTCGGATTCTGTGTCTCCCATGACGTTGTAGTTTTGCTGCATAACTTGTCATCTATTACCTCTCTGTAAGCCTCGAGGAAAGCCATGGAAGCGTGTCATTGGCAGACAGGGCCGAGCATATGGAAAGGGTTCCTCTTTGAATTATTTAGTACTTGAAATACTTCTGGAGCAGATAATAGTAGGTATTTCTCCATCCAGACAATGAGCGGACTCTGCTTGGCAGACAGGTCTGCCGGGTGCACCCCGGATTTTACTGTGAGGACGCCGGGGTGAACGACCGGCCGGGCAGCTCCAAGTCCGCGCGCTCACTCACCGGGGAGGAGACGAGAGCAGGGCTGCCGAGGCGCTAGTTCTTACGTTTACAAATGTATAATTTAGCATGAAAACCTGGGCCTGGATGAAATTTTAATAAAATGGTTTAGGGAAGAAAATGTTTCTGATACTTGATCTAGGCCACTGGTTTAAAGAGACTGACATAAAAGTGACTTTGAAGTCTTACCAAGTCTCTCATTTTCCTTTTAGTCAAAAAGGATGGGAATTGTGCGCGGTTAAACTGTGCACCTAACCACACCACAAATTTTGTTTTACTGTAAATTAACTTGCAAAGGCTTCTCCTGGAAGCATTAGAATCGTTTTCCTTCTGTTTCTAACGGCTTCTCTGTTGTCACTAATTCTTCATTAAAATGCAAGGCCCCTTAGGTGTGAGAAGGGCGGAGTGACCTCTAACCAGCAGTTTGTCACCAGCGTCAGAGAGGAGGAAATAACGTAGGCTGGTAAACAGAACCAGGACAGCCGAGCATCCAGCCCACTGCTCCGCATAGATGGACCTTGGTTCAAATCAGAAACAGGGCTGAGGACTTTATTGTCAACCATTTTCTAATACTAGGGAGTATTCGTTTTCCTTGAATTCAGGGCCTCATGCTCCCACTTGGTGTTCTACCGCTTGAGCCATGCCTCCACATCCAGCCTTTGGATGGTTCCTCCGAGACGACTGTCATGGACTTCCCTGCCCAGGCTGGTTTCCAACCGTGATCCACAGATCTCAGCCCCCCGAGCAGCTAGTGTTACAGCTGTAAATCACCGGTGCTCAGCTTAAGTGATAATCGTTTAAATCTATTTTTATCAAGAAAACAAAGTGGTAATAAGAGTCGGCACACTGCTTGTAGCCTACGCGATAAGCAGCAGGTGCATCGGCTTCCGGCGCGCGGGCACGTGGTGCTCAGCGTGACCCTAGTCTCGCCTCGTGCAGAGGGGAGCACATCTGGGCACAGCTGGCGCCTTGCCCGAGCTCCTGGCTGGCTGTAGCGCAGTGAGGACGGACAGGAAGCTCGGGTGGCGGAACTTGTCTGATGATAGAGAGGAGCACAGGAGAAAGTGGACTTGAGGATGACCAGAAGTTCCCAGCACCTGTTGGCTTATGCAGCACTGCCGCGCGCCTGCATTCATCCTCAGATCACGCCGACGAGGACTGAGCTCTGGGGAAACACGCCCTGGCCATCCGTCACCCCCAAATCCTTACCTATGAAAGCCAGAGACGGAGAAAGCCTACAGCGCGCAAGGGCACCCGCTCCAGTGCACCGGAGGAGACGCACCTGAGCACGCACGGCCAGGTTCTGCGAAACAGTTCATCGAGCACCTTGGATATGAATATGCGTCGTTGACTCCCCTGAACGGAAGGTGAGTACGTCAGTAACTGAGCAGATAAAGGTGTCTATTGGGTTGTGAAGCATTATTAGAAAGAAAACAAACTCTGAGCTGGAGTCGCTTGAGGCAGGAGTGGCGGAAGCCCCCACGGAGCTCGTGGCCTCTCTCCTGGGGAGATGGGGAGCTCACGGGCTCTCCTGGGGAGATGGGGAGCTCGTGGCCTCTCTCCTGGGGAGATGGGGAGCCCGTGGCCTCTCTCCTGGGGAGATGGGGAGCCCGTGGCCTCTCTCCTGGGGAGATGGGGAGCCCGTGGCCTCTCTCCTGGGGAGATGGGGAGCCCGTGGCCTCTCTCCTGGGGAGATGGGGAGCTCACGGGCTCTCCTGGGGAGATGGGGAGCTCGTGGCCTCTCTCCTGGGGAGATGGGGAGCCCGTGGCCTCTCTCCTGGGGAGATGGGGAGCCCGTGGCCTCTCTCCTGGGGAGATGGGGAGCTCGTGGCCTCTGTCCTGGGGAGATGGGGAGCCCGTGGCCTCTCTCTTTGGGAGATGGGGAGCTCGTGGCCTCTCTCCTGGGGAGATGGGGAGCTCGTGGCCTCTCTCCTGGGGAGATGGGGAGCTCATGGGCTCTCCTGGAGCCATGCTGTAACTGCAGAACCTGAACAGCACAGCCACTGGACCCGAGAAGCCGCTGTTCCTACCCGGCGGTCACTTTCCAGTGTGGAAACATCACCACTTCTATGTTGGGACAAAACCTCTCCACCATCTGGGCTCTCGTCCACTTCCTCCAAGGGCCCCGGGATCCAGGAAGCGGCAGGCCCTCGCGGTGGTCCACCCTCCGCCCCCCAGGGACACGCCGAAGGTGACGAGCCCTGTCTTCCCATTCCCGCAGGAGGGCACGTGGAAGAGGGGTCAGTCCTCAGAGACTCACTCAGCATCTCTGCCGGCAGGCAGGAGAACCGCGCAGGAGCGCGTCCGAATAAAAGCTCTGGAGAAAACCCGAACCAGCAGACCTCCAATGCGAAGAGGAAATAATACGTGGAGGCCGTCCGCGAGAACTCTAAATCTCACGGCTCCCTCAGAGAACGGGGCTCGGCTGAGGAGGCAGAGGTAATAAATTACGTCACTTCAAAGGTCAGAGGCTGTGCTGAAAAGGGCTTTGAAGGTGAAAATAAAAAATTTTGTGTTAGGGAAAAAGAAAAGTAGAAGTTGGGGGCAGGCGTCAGGAAATGGATGCAGAAGCGTGTGCGCTAAGGTTTCAAGGTTGAATTGGTGCCTGTGATTTCAAACTACCTCTACTATCTTAAGCCCTTCTGTGAATATAAATAGGAACCGCAGCTATGGTGGAAGAAGTATCCAAGTGTATTTTCTATCGAAACTAGAGCTAAGTACAGGCAAATATCAGGAGCCCCAAGTGAAAGGACAGTGTGCTGTCAGATGCGTTCATTATCATTGTGTTTATGGATTGCTGGATGTGTTCATTCCAGGACTGAGAATTCAGGTGGAGTTTAACCTACTTCTTCCTTGATAAAAACACACTAAATAAAGTTTAGCTTTGCAGAGCTTCAAAGATGGCTCCATTTTTATATGCTTTAAAACAAGGGAAGTTACATACATAGTGCATAAAACCACATCTTGTGCTGTCACTGTGTTTGTAACCCTCGAAGAAAAATGTAGTCACAAATTATTTCCTGCAAATGAACACAGTTGTGAGTGCATGCCTCGTTTGAAAATGCATCCATCGGCGAATGAGAAGACCTTCCCTAATAGAACCACCCCCTGAAAGTTAGATAGAGGCAAAATATTAATAATCACTCTTTAATTGGTGAAAAGTTTATGTTTTGGAGGGTGGGGAGTTCTCCAAGGCCATTCAGTAGATGAATGGTAAGCCTGTTAAAAATGTCCTGAACTTGTGATGTGACGGGAGCAGAATAGAAAACGCAGGCGTGCAGGTGGCTGTAAGATTCGCATAGTTTCAACACCCATTTCCACAAGCGTGTTAGAAGCTAGTCACCGCGCTTTGCTCACCACAGAGAAGAGAAGCCCCTTGCTTTCAAAAGCAGATCTTGGCCTTCCACGGGTGTTACAACGAAGCACTCCAGATTGCTTTTATTATGTCCCGCACAACACAAACCAGCTCTGCTTTCGACAAGTTTCCTCTTCTGAAGGTGCATGCTGGTGCTACTTCAATATGCTCCTCATGAGAACGGTTCATCTAGCACACACTCATCTATCAGGAAACACTGTCACAAGCGGCTGGTGTGGCCTTCCTGGGCCATGGCACTGAGGGAGAGCCCGCAGACCTGAGGTGGGCGGGCGGCCGCCACGGACAGCCAGCCAGAGCTGTGTCCTCCCGCCCTGGGTCCAGCGAGAACTCCAGGAGGGTTTTCTCTCCCCATCCCTCGTAGCTAGTCAGGAGGCATGCTGCGGACCCGGAGGACCCTGCCCCTGGAGCGCGCTGGGCCTGGGAAGCCCACAGGGGCTCTTGTCCTGCACCCAGGCCTTCGTTAACATCCTGACTTCTCTCCCCCAAGCCCTCGGGTGCTAATAGTGGTCACGGTGACCATGATGGAAGATGACCGTCGAGAAGTTTTGGCGAAAATACAAACCATAAGGAGTGCACAGTTAATCAGAGGAGAAGACGTTCTCTTTATTTCTCTACCCTAACCTACCTGGCTTGAAGACATCCTATTGAATTGCCTGCTCCCTAATTGGTAAAAGGAGAGGAAAGGCAGAGGAGAAGAGGAGGAGGTATTGTTCAGAAGGAGCAATAAAGGGAGACACATGACAATAGAAATCTTCCTTTCATAATCTCTCCTTTCATAATTTCTTTGTGGATCTAATGTTAGAAAAGAAAAAGGAAAGGAAAGGACTATAGAAAACCCAAATGAAAGTCATGTATTTCTGGATTCAAGATAATGTCCCCACACGTCTTAGTAGTTTGAACTTTATATCAAGAGAAGTTCTGAAACTGAGGATCCTGCAATGTATAATTTAAAAGACAAAAAAAAATGGCAGCCCAAAGTGAAAGATAGGCCTAATAGATGAATTTTACCAAAGCCATCTTCATTTGATCTAATACGTCATCAAACATATTAGTCATGCATTTGATGCAGGCTATCTGTCACAGGATCCAAACCTACTAACGTCTCCATCGATTCACAAGCAACTTCAGCTAGAATTAGCTACAGCTTTCTGACACTCTGCCATTGACCTGGTTTGACTTTATACAAGTTGTGGAGAACATCAGATATCCTACTGATATTGTCCACTGAGACTGTTAATATCACAAAATTAATATTAATGTACTCTGAATTATATATTATTTTCAGTCAAGAAACAGGGCTTGCAACCTTGGCTTACTTTATGAAAGACAGACATTGGAAAATCATAATCTGATTCCAGACCTCTATTTTGATTTGAGAAATACAAAACCATGCTTATTTCATTAAACTGTCAAGACAGTTCAATCCTTAGCACCAAACAGAGACACTAGATAAAAAATATTTAAAGGTTTCATTATTCAACATGCATTAATTATTATAACAATTAAACATTAATTCACTATTACATGTAATTTATTATATATAATGAATTAAGCTGTTGGGGCACATCTCTAAGATGCCTTGAACTAAAAATTTAATTATAAGATCATATCTAAAACCTCAAGGGCTAGCATGAATTTTAACTTTGCCAAAAAGATGTGTACTTCTTCTTAAAATAATCTCTTTTCCTATAGATAGATACATAGGCAGATGGATAGATGTGTCAATAGTCATTTTTTCATTTGAAAATAAATGAGACAGGAATTTCACTTGAATATTATCACCTATTATTTTTCCTAGAAGCTCATGAAACTTTCACTTATTTCTTTTATGTCCTAATTATATGGAAAAATACTTATGGAAGAATAAGTTACTTCTTAAATTCAATCCTATTAAGTGGAGCCAGGAGTCAGATATTTTTTCAAACCCTTCCCATAATCTATAATTCTACCTTCAAATACTAATCATATGTTCATTAACTTCAAAACTACTGAAAGCATCAAAAATAAATAAAAATAATGTGCATTGGACCTGTGGAGGGAAATATCAAGCCTTTCTCTCTATATATAAAATAGAATTGCGTACAATTGCTCACGCTGGGTTACTTACCAAAAATGATAATTTTCTATATTTCAGATTATCCATAAATATTTGTATAAATTATCTTAGTATTCATGTTTAAACACCATGTGATGTTTAATATATTACGCTTCTCTGAGACCATGGTTCTAAGCATGAATTACAATTGGTCACAGGGTTCCATTAACACAGATGTACTGCACTTCTTCTATATACATTACAGTTTTAAGGGTTTTTTTCTGTATGAAATGTTAAAGAAATCTTTCTTTTTAAATGAGTTCTCTGTGAAGACTGTTCTAGTTCATTTTGGAAGTATGTCATAGCTTTAAGGGAATGGATAGACATGTTGAAGATGGTGCGAATATCCAGAAATACTGCACTAGTTTACCAGACCCCCTCACCCATATTTTAAACATATTTATAAATCATATATTTTAACAGAAAATTTGTACAAACTTAGATTAATGATAAAGTAATCTTAATCTACTTTTTCAATATTTTAAAACATTTTAAGGTTCTGTATGTATGTTTTTTCTGTCTTTCATCTCTCTCCATCAACATTCACACACACACACACACACAATTACTAAACACTCGCAAGTTCTGGAAACAGCCACCTTTATTGCTAACTAGTCATCCTGTTTTTATTTGCTTATTTATCTGGTCCTGGGATTTGAATTGGGGTCCTGGGTGCTGTCTCTGAGCCTCTGTGTGCTCAAGGCTAATGCCCTACCACTTGAGCCACAGCACCATTTCCAGCTTTTTCTGAGTAGTTTATTGGAGGTAAGATTCTCAGACTTTCCTGCCTGGGCTGAAGCACGATGAACCACGATGCTCAGATCTTAGTCTCCTAAGTAGCTAGGAATACAGGCATGAGCCACCAGCCCCCGGCTTCATTCTGTTTATAATTGTGAGCTGCGGACAGACCCCACGGCTCCATGCATAGTAGGCAAGTGCTCTACCACCAACCACACCCCAGCTACCAACGGTCAGTGCTATGTACACATTTCCTCAGTGCAAGGACATTCTCCCAAGAACTCTTATGAGCCAATCCCTTTTCACAAAGCTGTTGGGATTTCCTTCTGATAATTTTCAAATCCGTTTGTTGTCAGTGCTTTGCCTCCCATTCCATATGAGGCTCATGTAATTATTACTTACCTGCTCTATGTGTTTGTAAATTTTTCGCTTTCTTTTTGGCCACATGCAATCTGCTAATACTTGGAAATGTGAATTTGAGTTTTAACCTTATACAGGGTCATGACGTTACTAACCGTTCTTAGGGCGACCTTTCGGAGCATACACATAAGGCCCACGCCCCTCCACGTCAGAACCACCGCAGCACAGTGACAGATCTGAACGTAGACGCGTGTGCGTGACAAAGCGGTCCCACTTCTGTGTGCGGTGCCTTCCAAATGAGTTCTGGTGTCAGGCAAACAACAAGACGTTGCACACCCCTTTCTCTCTCTTTAGAACTTTGCCATTTCAGGTGAGCAGTCACAGGTCCTCATGGTTTCGTGGTCCTCCGAATCCCACTGTTCATTAGATACACTGAACGCGACACCCGTCCTCCTGTGTCCCACGACCCCTGGGGCCTCTCCGGTCCCCTCCGTTCCCTCTAATACACAAGCACGTGGAAAGCCCACACCCCACGGTAATGCCCAAAACCTCGCCTCACCCCTCTCCGGGGTGAGAGCCGGGCCCCGTCCTCGGGAACAGCCCCTCGCCACCGCCGCCGCCGGGGCGTGATCCTCACCCAAGCCCCGTGTCTGCCTCTTGCGCCGTGGCTGCTTCGCATCTACAGCCCGCCGGCCGGTCCACGGCAGCCATCCCCGCCAAGTCTCCTTAGCCCGAGGAGGCGGCTCTGCCTCCCAAGCTCCGCGGCGCTCGGGACTCCGCCGCTGGGCACAGGGCCCCCAGCCCTCAACGCTCGTGCCGGATTCTTCATTCCATCAGAAATCGCTCCTGGCGTCGGCGTCGCTTCACTCACTGCTTCCTAAGACAGGCACCCCAAACTTGAGCCTCGCCTCCCTTCTGAAGCCTCGCCCTGTCCCCAGACGAGGAGGGCCAGGGCCCAGGGGGGCACGCCACCCTTCTCCAGAATTCCACCCGCGAAGGGGAAGCCCACGGGCTCTACGCCGGCCTCCAAAGTTCCTTTCGAAGTCACATAATGACATTTAAAAGTGGAGAAAAGTGGGCGACTCTACAGACCGCCGTGGGTGACCCCAAACCTCCTCCTCACTGAGAAATGGCGGAAGCATTTCATCCACAGCCTGAATGGCTACTGGGTGGCTTGCTGGTTTGAAGCACCCTTGCTGACAGAAATCTCTGCCAGGCACCAAGGAACGCCTCTTCATGAAATGGCCCACACTGGCTCCCTGCCTTCCTGTTTTGTGCACTCATTTTCACGAAAGCATTTCAGGGGGAAAAAAAACCAGTCTTGGAGGAAAATAGTACGTAGTCTCTTCAAAAAACTTTTTCTTTTTTTGGCTAAAGGACTGTCAGACACTATTCTACTAGGAGAGACACGGGTGGGGTTCTGAGTGTATTCGTGAGCATTATGCTGGGGTTCTCCTTAGTGAATCTTCACGTGACTGTGCTGGCATTGCCTCCCTAGGAGAGAAATCCGGTAGCGCTGCCACTCAGCTCCCATTCTTCCTGCTCATTCCTCGCCTCAGGTCAGCACGCGTGGAATCTCTACATTAGCCTCCATAATGCTTCCCCAAAGAAAGCAGTGCATCTCAGCTAGAGGTCAGGAACCGCTACCCCCACCCCGCGAGTGTCATTCCCAAGGTTGCACATTTCTGCTGCCTTGTTTGGGGGGGGGGGTGCTCCTGCAGAATAGACACAGAGGCCAGAAAGGCCACTAAACATCTCAGCATGCACACATCCTAGCGTACACCCTGCCACTTACACACAGCTTAGTATCACAATGCCGCTTGCCATCCCATGAGAAGAGAGAGATCACACCCAACACGTCAACCACACCCAGGCTTAGAAGCGCCCTGAAACCAGTGTGCTCTCTAACGTAAGTGACTACTGAATGCTTCTTGAGTCAATACGTCTAAGACATAACATCAAGTAACCCTACCTTCTGGGGTGTGCACGGTCGAACACAAACTTAAAGGTAATCATCAGCTGTGTGTCAATCGACGGAAATCTCACCAACTTCCTACATCTCATCCCTCTAAGATGTCCGACATGTTTTCCGTCCCCTGTAGGTGAGTAGTTTCACTGAATCTCAGGGCTTTCGTGTGTGGCATCTTTTGTACGTTACTCCTGTCTGACAGTAAACTCTTCGAAAGCAATGGGAAAGACTAGTATTTGTTTAGCACCCTCATAAAGATAATGAAAATTATATTCATGAAATGTGTACCACTGCCATCAGCCAGATATCTCAGCAAAGAAAATAAATCTCACGGTAGCTCTTCTCCAATTCTAGGGGGAAAAAATATAAATGATTTCAGAGCCGAATGTTGTTTTAAGTTCCTTTTGTGGCATCCTTTTGGGTGCCTACTTATTTGTGAAGTAACAGTTTAAATATCTAACAAAAAAAAATCTAAGACTATATTCTTTCCTACAGAAGGCGTCTCCTACTCGAAGGAAATGAGTGTATTTTAAATGCTGAACTTTAAGTAACAACCAGCCCAAGTTCAACTTCTGAACACTAAAGATCAATGTGTTCTGAGGGTTGAGCGCAATCCGGGAAAGCTCAGTATTCTAAGCAGACCCTAGGATACAGTAAGACCTCAATCAAGGTAACCACGCGAGCCGTGCCCCGGAGGGCGGAGGCGCGGTGATTACTGTGAGGAGACGCAGCCCTTGAGTGGGCAGGGATGGGACCGGGCCTTCCCACTCAGGGGACTCGGAAGAGGCAAGGGCGCAGACCTCCATCACACGAAAATAACACTCTACAACGCTTCCTTTCCTAAGAGACAGTTCTGGAAAAATGCACAGGTATTATGCTATAGAAAACATAGTCATTGAGCGCTGGCCACATTTCCAAATGCCTTCTTGAAACATCGGGGTTGAGCCGCTGTGAAGAGACACGTGCAGAAATGGTACAAACCATCCCGGTTCCATTAAAAATAAGCCATAAAAATTAACAAGTCGACACGTAATTTTATAGGGCGTTTCTTGAAATGTCTCACTTTTCCTTTTGGAGAGAATAAAAGATGTGAATGAACTGAATTACAATGTGGGTATAATAATGGGGAGCTTGTTTTATAATAACACGGAAAGACGGTGGAAGATGAATCACAGAAGCTCCGAGTGAAATGTCGGTAGAGGAACGCAGCACAGGGCCTGCCGGCGTGGGCCCTGGCTTTGGTGACTGGCTACCTGGAGAGACTATCCAAAGGGAGAAAGGAAAGTGATGACCAGCAAAGCTGCCATGTTCCACTAGTGGATCCCCAAGATAACGTCCAAGATGAGGACACAACTTGTTTGGAAGGAAGCGGTTCTACCTTCGGCCTTTAACTTTTGATTTCACAAGGATGGTCTAGGACATTCTTGGCTCACATAACATAAAGGTCAACCAAAGGAAAGCCTAGGTCATTGCAGAAGTGTTAGCATAGTAAATGCAATTTCACACTTCCCAGGTGGAAATCTCTCTGCTGAACCTTTGTATATGGCGTCCTATTTAATCCTCCCCACGTGATCTAACACCCATTCCCTCACGCTCATCGTTTCTCACGTTTAGCTGTGCTCCTGTGACAAGCAAGGTGCCTGGGAGACTCAAGTTGAGGAGGCATCCTCCGGGCTGAAGGGCCTGTGGTCAGGCAGGGGACACCACCGTGGGGTCACACGGGGACACAGCTGCTCTCACACAAAGCACGGAGGTGCACAGACAGGACCCCGGCTTTGCCTTCCTAGATGAGGCCTTGGTGACCAACTCCCTCCCCCCAGGCCTGTCTCTAAGACCCCATGGCTGCCAGAAGCCACCAGCCAGCCACCAAGCCCTTTGCGTATCACAGGGCATCTGGGAGACAGTTCCCAAGACGCCATAGAAACTGACCCTCCTTCCCCAGAGGCACGACGGCCTGTCAGAGCGTGCGCTGGTGTTACAGGGAGCGCACGCTGATGCTTTGAAGGCCTGAGCGTTCGAGGCTCTTGCGCCCTGCGTTCCCCCCGTGCGGTTGGGTTTGAAAGCGGTGCGAGGCTCACGCAATGCCAGCCGGGCTCCCTGCTCCCTCCCGGCGAGGCCCAGCGCAGCTCCACCCGTGCCGGGACCGGGGAAGCCAAGGCCTCTGCCTTCGTAGGTGAACTCCACCCCCGCCCGCGGCACTGGAATCCAACTCTGGGCTGCACAGTCCACCGTCTGTCAACAGAGCAGACCTCGCTTGCCACCTTCCCTCCCTAATCCTGTGCCCCGGCTTTGAACAACCCAGCTTCTTCACGCCGTCCTCTAAACTCTAAAGATGGAGTCCCGATGCCTCCTCTTCGTGAACCGACTTGCAGAAGAGCGACGGCGCCCTGGAAAGGCAAGGCAGACGCCGCCGAGCCCCCACGTCCCGCAGACTTTCTAAGACAAGGGGACGCTTCGGCCCAGGAGAACGGATTCTCACCCGCGGTCTCCTCGTGGCGGCCCGTCCCGTCAGAGGACCGTTCCTAACCAGCCCGAGCCCATCAAGAAAGCACGGTGGAGAGAAATGGAAATCTCTGAGAGGGGGTGAGATCCACCCGCACGCCGGCTGCCGAGGCCGTGGTCCACGGGGAGACCCCGCTTCCCACCGCGTTCCCCGTCACGCCGCTCCTCACGCGGGGCCGAGCCCGCCCTCCCCGCTGTCCCTGCCGCTCAGGTCCCCGCCGCCGCCACCCAGCCTTGTCTCTCTGGGACACGCGGGCTCTTCACACACTGGAAGGCGGCTCTCCAGCGCGCATCTCTCTTTCTATTACCAGATTATTCTTCATTTGATGTAATTTTCTCCACCAAACGTGTCCTTCTCTAATCACAGCCGCTTTGCTGCAGTGTCCGTAAGGAATGTGAGGGGTGTAATTGCGTCTAATGGGGATGTCACTCACAATGCCGGGCAGACGGCGTGGTGAGGGGGTGATCCCTGCCTCTCGGATGGGGCGGGGGGCGGTGGCTCTGAACCGGTCGTGTTCTCCTTGCCTGGCACCCCTAAAACTCAGCATCCCCTCCGGCAGCTGTGCCCCCTGCAGGGCGGCGAACCCTGACCCCCCCTCACCCCAGAAATGGAGCCGTCCACTCCCACAGGCGAGCGCGTTGGGAGGGGCCGCCCCTGCTTCCGGATTCCGTCATCCCCCCACCCCATCACAGAGAGACGATCAATCCAAAGAACACGTCCCCACGACACCAGACCAGAGGCAGAAATTACCCCCCGGGGAAGGAAGCAAGGCAGGTGACTTCCCTCTGGGAAAATCCCGCTCATGGAAGAAGTATCGGGAAACATTGTATTCTAGAAAGTATTCTAAAAAGTATTCTAGAAACATTGTGTGATCACAGAATGGGGGCAAGGCGACGGATGGCTCAGGAGTCACAAGGCCCGGTGGCCCCGAGAGAAGGCGCCTTGCGAGACACTGAAGACCTCACCGACACGTGCGCAGGGCTTTTCTGTTAGAAGGGTGCATTTTTTTTTCCAGTCACACTTTCCGTTGTTAACATCTATGCCAAGGGCTGGGATGTAGCTCAGTGGCAAAGCGTTTGCCCCGTAAGTCCAACGGCCTGAGTCCATTACCCAGTTCCAAAAAGACCCCCAAAATTAAAAAATCCGTGCTCAGCAGGAGCGCAGAGGAGAGGCCCAGGGTAGACTCACTTTATTAATCTCACTGTGGGCTTGCCAAGGTCTTTAAACATCCTGGGACCTTCGTATCTCCTGTTCAGGTAGGATAATCACACGCTGCATTTCTCCATGAGTCTGCTTCCATCTTTAAGGAAAACTAAAGCCATGGAGTGATACTTGGTAGAACAAGGTGAGGAGCACTCTTCAGGACCATGGCGGTGGGCTGAGCAGAGAGGAGAGACCGGGGCAAACTCTGACCGCAACTCAGGCCAGGGCGAACTTACATCAGTGGAAACACACGGATCACCCTCAAGCCTGGACAAGCCCCAGACCTCTGCCTACGAGCTGCATTAAAGACGACAGTCACTTCACCAGCTGAAGAATTCTGAGTATCCCTTGTTGGGTAGAACCTTTATAAGGACAGTGATTGTCCCGCGATCCCACCCCACCGTCCGGGGCTGATTCGGGGTCTGGGTGCTGCTGACACGGAGGAAGTGCACCGTAGACCACGTCGAAGGTGACCTCGCGCTGGGAAACACCGCCGCGGAAAGACAAAGGCTCACGTGCAACGGCACCCAGCGTCCTAACGCGCGCTGAATACAAAACATATTCTGCTTTAATTTTCAAGCAAGATGATTTGTAAATACGGAGAGAGTGAGGCTTTTGAAGAAAGCATGATAAATTCTCCCCGCGTGAGGGGACTGGAACCTGTCCCCCGTCACGATGACCTCAGCCCCCCAACGTAAACAGCACCACTGGAAAACCTAAGTAGGACAGTGCAACGGGAGCCTTCTAAATGACCCCACAACAGAAGGGAGTGAAGCCTACCAAACAGGAAGACCCTGGGTTGCTGGACATTTTCTAATGAAAAATAGGACATTTTTAAATATGAAAAAGTGTTAAATTATTTGTTTTTCAATCATATTCCTATTTTAATGATAGACCTGTGCAACATTAACCCCCCACAACATTCACTAAGCAGTAGGAATGTGGCCATTATGTCAAAATTTAGAAACCCAGATGCACATGACGATACTGCATTGATTAATAATGCATGCAGAATGGCCTCCTAGATGCTTTATAGAAGTGTAAGATATTTGGTGTGTGGCACAAAATGGTAGAGAAGCCTTCACTTTTCTATTTTTTTTAAAGAAAAATATTCAGCACTTGTTTTTATGTTTGGGTAATTTCTTCACTTGCCGTATGACTTAGGGGTAGGCGACCGAGGCCAGACACAGGAATTCCACTCTCTTTCCCCAGCAGTTGGCTTACGGTGGGAGTCTGTCCTAATTCTGGTCAATAAAACTTTCAAGAGAGCCATTTTAATGGCTTTTGCGAAGTGTTTTCTCATAAGCATTGCTAGGAGGGGTTTTGCAGATTGCCTCAACAACTTTCTAAGTGTTCAAGTGTAAAGGGAGTGGTGTGCAGGGCCTGGGAGGTGGAGACGGCAGCCTGGGTGGGTGTGCAGGGCCTGGGAGGTGGAGACGGCCAGCCTGGGTGGGTGGGGTCTGGGTGGGTGGGGTCCGGGAGGTGGGGGATGGCCAGCCTGGGTGGTGGGCGGGGTCTGGGAGGTGGGGATGGCCAGCCTGGGGTGGGTGTGCGGGGTCTGGGAGGTGGGGACGGCCAGCCTGGGTGGGTGGGGTCTGGGAGGTGGGGTCCGGGAGGTGGGGATGGCCAGCCTGGGTGGTGTGCGGGGTCTGGGAGGTGGGGACGGCCAGCCTGGGTGGGTGGGGTCTGGGAGGTGGGGACGGCCAGCCTGGGTGGGTGGGCGGGGTCTGGGAGGTGGGGACGGCCAGCCTGGGTGGGTGGGCGGGGTCTGGGAGGTGGGGACGGCCAGTCTGGGTGGGTGGGGCCTTGGAGGTGGGCATGGCCAGCCTGGGTGGGTGGGCGGGGTGTGGGAGGTGTGGACGGCCAGCCTGGGTGGGTGGGGTCTGGGTGGGTGGGGTCCGGGAGGTGGGGATGGCCAGCCTGGGTGGGGTGGGCGGGGTCTGGGAGGTGGAGACGGCCAGCGTGGGTGGGTGTGTAGGGTCTGGGAGGTGGGCATGGCCAGCCTGGGTGGGTGGGTGGGGTCTGGGAGGTGGGGATGGCCAGCCTGGGTGGGTGTGCGGGGTCTGGGAGGTGGGGACGGCCAGCCTGGGTGGGTGGGGTCTGGGAGGTGGGGACGGCCAGCCTGGGTGGGTGGGCGGGGTCTGGGAGGTGCGGACAGCCAGCCTGGGTGGATTCCGGGCAGCAGGCCCACTCTTCTTTCCTGCTGAGAAATCCCAGCACAGGACAGGACAGGTGCCTGTGGAGAGGGCTCACGGCCGATGAGGCTCTGCCTGGGAGGCTGAGGACGTGGCCGGGTCTCCTTCACGGAGAGAACCACAGAGCCAGCAGCAGCCCGCGTTGTGCATCATGGGAGAGACCTCACAGAGAGAGATTCCAAAGTCACGGACTTGTGAGGGGCTCACCCAGCAAGATCCCTAAGTCATTTCCCTGCGATGCTTTCTACTGTCATTTACAGTCTTAATGGCCCTTCTCTGTTCAGGAAAGACGGCAGCCAGAACGAGGCTCAGCCCAGTTCCTTGAACGGGATCTACATGGAGGTCCAGGCAGGAGCGCAGCCGGCCATGGCCTCCTCCACGCATGACGGTGATGCTTGACGAGGTTCTTGAGAAATGTCAGGCCTGCTCACGTGAGGCACTACTTCTTATTCATTGACTCGTTTCCCCGTTCTTCGTTCATTTGTCATTCGCGGGCACTCATTCGGGGTCTACACGTGTAACCCTTGGGAACCTGAGGCCTATCAGAACACGAAAAACGCTTGGCTTTCTTGGAGAAGAAGAGCCTGTATCTTGTGATGGATGGTGGAGACACTTATTTTCTTTGTGGGCAGCGCCGAGGTAAGGAAGAAGATGACAGGAGTTGGGCCTCTGGTGGACGGCCCGTGGTGGACGGCCCGTGGTGGACGGCCCGTGGAGTATGGCCCGTGGTGAACGGATGGCCCGTGGTGGACGGCAGGAGCAGTGGCCTTTCGGCGGTGCTGTTCACAGCTGCTAGCACTTGGTGATAATCAGAAGGAGACCGACCTTCCTATTGCTCTGTCGTTTCGACGCGGCACAGGGCGCCTCTCCCCCGCAGCGGCGAGGAGCCTGAGGAGCTGCTGCCCTGCACTGGGTCCTCATCGTCCATTAGTTAGTGGCCCCCACGCGCCCGTCCCCGTTCCTAACCACAGGAGTCGGCGAACACCAGGGGCCCTGGCCTCCCATCTGCCCCACACCCCCGGGAATCGGTTGAAGAGCTACGCACACGCTTTTAGCGTGAATCTTCACATCGTCCAGTTTCCCCAGGAGCTGTCTTTCCCCGGATCGCCCCTTCCCGCCTCTCTGCCCAGCGCAGCCCTTCTGCTCGATTCTGCGGACAGGAATTCAGTCCTGTGATTGGTGGTGTTTGCACGTGTCCACAGGGTGAAGAGATGGTTTCAGGAACTGCGCTGGGGAATTCTCATTTCACTCCCGTATTGCATAAATTTTGTTTGTGTGTTTGGTTCGTTTAAAAAAAAAAATCATAGCTACCAGAGTGGAAAGCTCAGTTACGCTCTGAAGACTTCCCAAACCCCGGGGGCAACGAGTGTGAGCTTCCTCAACTTCCAAAAGGAAAACAGAGCTGAAGCATGGTTTCCCTTCCGTGTATCAACACACTTTTAGATCACCCTCATTTGTACATCTGCAAGTTGTGCTAAGTTAGTTTCAAATGTCCATGCAGTTGTTGACAGTAAAAATACTTAGGAAATATTTATGATGGCCACTTGTGCTTTAAGTAAGAACCATAAATATCTATTGATGCCAGAATGGGCCCCAGGTCTTTCATATAAAACATGAGGCACTGTCTTTGTAAGAGTCTAATGCAAATACCTATTAATATAAACAATTTTCAAGGTTCTAATGTGCTTATGCAATCGAAAGGGAACTACTCATTTAAATTGGACTAGAAATCAGTTTTGTTATTTAAAAAAATCCATATGCAAAATGGGATTTTGTTCTATATATAGCCTTTTATAATTATGAGACAATTTAATCAGCACAAATAAGTCATACTATTAGTGTCAATCTCATTGTATATTTTGGAGAAATTAGAGTTAATTACAGAGATGTGCTAACTAGAATAGAAATATGAAAGAGTTTTGAGAATATTAAACTTTCTTTGAATACTTGGAACTTGTTTTAATATGCATGTTTTTAAAGACTGACTTTGTTTTATTAAGGAGCAAAACTATCTTTAGGCAAACTTTGATCTCTCCAGCAGACCTTTGAATTCTTGGGCTTTAAATATCTGCTAATCGTTACGTTCCTTATGCAGTAAGAGGACTTCTTTCTCTACATTGGCTTCTCAACTTTAGCACGACTGAGCCTTGGAGTGGAACACTTCAGGGATGTGTGTTGTAGATATTTAGCAATCTCCCTGGTCAGCTCTGTCACGACAGCCCCACCCCTGAGAAGATCCACAGCTCTCCAGACATTGCCAGCTCTCCACTGAGCAGAGAACCCCCCACCCCGCCCCCGATTCCCAACATGCCATGAGGAGACAGCGACTGATGTGATCACAATGAAGAAGATCATTTGAAAATGCAGGGATGAGAATCTCCAAGGAATGCTGGAATCGCGTCTCGAGTTTCAAACCCATCACGGAACCCATCATTCAAGCAGAAGAGAAAGATTATCTTGCAGGTAGCACTCACTGTTTGGACAAGCTGAGTGGTATGCAATGAGCGGAAGGTGACTGTTAGGATCCCCGAAGGGCAGACAGACGGCTGTCAGGATGAAGGGAAGAGAGGCCCCAGAGGGCTCCCTGCACCCCCGGTCCCGGCCCCTCCGCCACGCCGGTGCAGGAGAACGTGGCCAGGAGGTGCACTCGCGGATCACCGTGGCCACAGGCCATGGCTGTGCTTTTCTGGTGAAGAAGAAAGATGTCGGGGCTGGGGATATGGCCTAGTGGCAAGAGAGCTTGCCTCGCATACATGAGGCCCTGGGTTCGATTCTCCAGCACCACATATACAGAAAATGGCCAGAAGTGGCGCTGTGGTTCAAGTGGCAGAGTGCTAGCCTTGAGCAAAAGGAAGCCAGGGACAGTGCTCAGGCCCTGAGTCCAAGGCCCAGGACTGGTTGAAAAAAAAAAAAGAAAGATGTCTTCAGCCCTTGTCTTTCGATTGCTTGATGAATCCACGTGCCATTGGCAGAGCTTATAACGACACGGTAAGAGATGGTTGTGAAGACCTTTTGCTTTCAACTTGCAGAAAATGTTCATGTCCTAATAAGATTTGTGATCCAGTAAGAGGCAGTTAATTTTTATTAAATCAAAAAATCGACAAGATCCATGATAGGATGAGTGACACTTTTATGGCCCACAGTAAAGGGAGGAACTTCAGAGGAGGACCCTTCGGGTTGGCTCCGCATGCTGGCCGCAGTTTTAGCTCTCATTTCCAGGTAGAAGAGAGCCAACCAAGTAAGGATAAGCTATACTTAATATGCATCTACGGGGTACATGGGCACAGCCGTGTCTATTTCATGTGTATCACACATGCCGTATGCACATCCGTCCCAGATCTGCAGTAAGAACTATGCTTTCTTCACGGTCCAGATCGGTTTCATAGGAAGGAGAGAAGAATTTAAAGCTTGTTCACCTACATGTTCACATACTGTTACCCTAAAGGCAGAGAAAAGGCTCATGGGTCAGTATTTCATAGAGTTTCTTTCCTCTCATCGGCCGTTGGTTTTAGAAGCAGAGAGTCTCTGATCTATCATAGGGTTGTTTTGAATATCAAACTGAAGTGTACATAAAATGGCCCCGGCTTGATATTGTGGCAATATTTATTAACAAATGCTTAATAAGAACTCTACTTATGCTTTACTCTCCGTCCTAAGACACTGCAAACCACTGACCAATCCTCTGGACGTCCGGTTACAGTCAGACTTGAGTGTGCTGACCTCAGACTCCACGCCGCCGCCTCTTCCTGCACACAAGTTCCGCAGTCAGCATTATTCTTACTTCATGTACCACGCAGGGGGTGATATGCTTAGCCCTTTTCATGTCAAGTGTTATCAACCAGAACATTATGGTTTGGTTTTATGCGCAGGATGTGGCTTGCCGGTGTGTGGTATGAAGCTCGGTGGCCCTGCGGGGTGGCTCCTCTCTGCCGTTCTCCGGCCATGTGGCCCTGCGCACACACTCCACCTCCCCTCCCCCCGCACCCAGGGTGGATCTGCTCAGCTGTTCTGCAGCCTCGGCTCTGGCAGCAGAGGCGCAGGCCCCCCTGGCCCGCATCTCATCCCCCGGTACCCAGCTGCTCCAGCACCGTCCCGGTCTCTCCGCATCCGCCACATGACGAGGCCCCCCCCACCCCACATGATTATTATATCCACGTCTCCCGGAATAAAGGCAAGGAGGGCGGAGAGCAATTACGCAGCTCGGAAGAGTGGGGCGCAGAGCTGTGCACAGATAGATTCATTTACAGAGCCAGTGGGGCGCCCTGGGCTCCCAGGGAGCGGCGCTGAAAGGGGTTCATGAGGAATGAAATCAATCTGGAGAGGCCTCCGCAGACCTCAGAACAATATGTTTTGGGTGAGAAAAAATGGATTAGGTGTCACAGATTTCAACTGAAACGCAGTGGAATCGTGAAAAACCGCCACACGAGTAACACACGCGCGCGCACACACACAACGCATCAAGCCCTCTTCCAAATGCGTCTTCATATGGGATACAGATTTTTCATAATTATGACCCGATGCTTAAACTGCCCCGGTTGCGATCCGAATGTTCTTCTCCATCTTTGTTTAGACCTCACTGGGAGAGTGACACAGCGTGATTGTTCCAAACAGCAGAGAAAGAGGCGATTAAGGCTCCCTGCTAATAGGAACAGGGGAAGGAAGGAGAAGCATGCCAATCTCAGGGCTCTACCTGCAAATTGAGCTGCCAGACAGAAGGAAATAAATAGCACTTCAGCACAAATCTCCTTTAATGCAGAAAGTCTAAAAATAACCGTAAAGCAAAATAAGGAGAGTCGATTGCCACCATTCAAGGACTATCTATCTATTCATCTCACTACATTGTGAGCGATAATTTATAACTGCTAAAATATTTTCAGGTGAGTTTATAGAGCTATAAACACAATACTGTTTTCTAAAAATATTAATTATACCAGTAATGTTTTAAACTGACATCCATCAGATACACATGCATTTGCTTCTATTTAATTTATGGTATTATATTTAACCATTCATTATACTGTAGAGTATTTTGTGTTTATCCATGAAAGGTCAAATAAACTTGGATGAAACATCAATCACCTCGTCTAATAGAATGAGACTGAACAAAAAAAATGAGCATGAACCAGGCTGTTCGAGCACTGTCGCTTTTGAAATACATATGTGCATAGATACACATGTGAATATACTTCTGTATCAGTACCATGGAAATCTCTGCAAAGATTTAATTTTTATAAACCTCTAACGTTCGAATTCTCTTTGGGCTTCCTGAAAGTTTAACCAGCCCCGAATGTTGTCAATGATTACATTTCTTACACGACGTGGAGACATTTTAAACTCTTGAATCCACTCAAACATAAACACAAAGCTCTTAATTGTCAGATGAATCGGTTACTAAATGAGCAAGGTATCTAAAGAGAGACTTCTCAGAAGAACAGGTGACAACGGCAAAGAAACACATGAGGAAATGCTCATCATTCCCGGCCATAAAGAAAATGCGAATCAAAACAACCCTGAGATACCATCTTACCCAAGTTAGATTGGTCAACACTTTGAATTCTAACAAAAACAAACGCTGGCAGAGATGTGGGGGCGAAAGGCATCCTACGGCACCGCTGGTGGGAATGAAACCAGTGCACCCACTCTGGACAGCAGCCTGGAGGTTCCTCCAAAGCTAGACATAGATCTTCCTTATGACCCAGCCAAACCACTCCTAGGCATTTTCCCATGAGTATCACGAGCCGAGATCTGATAAAGAAGCCTACATGCCCATGTTCTTTGCTGCACTATTCACAATACCCAAGGTACGGAAACAACCCAGATGGTGAAACAATGGGTGAGTAGGTCCCTATACAAAACAGACTATTACACAGCCATCGGAAACAACAAAGCTATGTCATTTGGAGGGAAATAGATGGATCGAGTACAAATCATGTGAAGTGAGGTTGGCCAAGCTCAGAGAGACAAACAACTCATGCTCTCCCTGATACGCAGAAGTCAGATCTAAAACACACTGGCATATGACAAATTGCCCAGGATTCCGGATACTCGCATACAGTGCGGCCAAAAGAGGATGGTCTTAGGAGAGAATCACTCTTCCTGTATACATATATATATATATATATATATATATATATATATATATATATATATAAAATGATGCACACACTGCTGAAATGAACTCCAAAGATCAGGAGGCAAAGGACTTTCTTATTAATTTGTTTTTTTTTTCTTTTTCTGATGACTCTGTGCTCTTTACCTTATATATGGTGCATTCGCATCCACCTCTGTGGGAAGGTGGGCAGAGGACACAGAACCAGAGGAAAAGGGGTGAACAGTGCAGGACTCGACACTGATGAGCTGTGCAACTCGTGGGTGGAGAGAGGGACTAGGAGAGAGTGGGAATAGAAGGCACTGTGCAATAGGAAATGTACTCGCTACCTGACACATGTAAAGGTTACAACACTGTCTCCTCTAAAACAACAATACAGTTAAATTTTAAAACGTGTCTACTGTTTATAAATCCTGGATATAATATTCGATTTTCTCAAAATCTATTCTTTATACCCACACACATAAGATGATATGATAAGAGTTATTTTAGATGATGCAACCCTAGTGTGAGCGCATGCTGGTCTGTGTGCAACTTGCAGTGTGCCTAAGCCAGGCATACGTCTGTGTCCAAAGGAAACAAATCAAGATTGTATTTTGTGTAAGTGCAGATGAATGTATATCTCCCAGAGGGCCCATCATTGTACTTACAGTTTATATGAACTGTGATATCAAATTGTTCTAGAATTTCAAATGCAATGCTTGGGAATTTGATAACCACTTAGCTCAGACTTCATAATTTGTGAAATAGATTTAAAAGACTATTAATGCCCCAGCGACTAGGCGTTATGGTATATTAAGTTTTAATTTACTTAAAAGTACAACAACAATAAAATCAAACATTATTTTAATTACAAAAAAAGCAAAATTGTATTTGAATTCATTTTCTATCGTTTCTAAGCCAAAGGAATCTTTCACAGGGAAAACATTCAAATTACCCTAAGCCTACATATTTTGTTTACAGCTATAAATTAAACATCCACTACAAGCATATTGCATTTTGAACATTAATTAAAAGTCTCAGACATACAGGGGATAGCAGAAAGGGTTTCATGTTAGTTTGTTTTAATTCTGACTGATTTAATTATAAGTGCCATACTTAGTAAGTATATATATATATATATATATATATATATATATTCTTTCTTTTGATGAATTTAAAATATTCCTAACTTTACTATTCTTGCCTGAAATACTGGCAAAATTCACAATAGATTTGAAACACTAGCGACTCCATATGTGAAATTAGAGAATAATGGTCTAATCTCTTTGCTAATTGTCCCTAGGTATTCATTTGACTTGTGTTTGCAAGTTACGTTTATTCAGAGTCCAGGTGAAGGACCGTGTCGACTCCAGAGGAGACCTGTGCTAACAGGTAACAAGTGGAAGGGGTACGGAGTGGCTCTCAGGTATTCATTTTTCAATCGCAAGTCCGGTTGAGGGTTCCACCCTATTCGTTCCGCCTGTGGGCCGGGCTCGCCTGAGCGCAGGGGCAGAAGGTGGGTCTTCAGCTGGATTCCTGGCTCGCTCGCCAGCAGGCGAGGTCGCTTCCTCCCTCTCCTCTCCAGCCCCTGGCGCCCCACGGTCTCTCCAGCTCCTGTCTCGGGGTCCACACACACGCCACACAAAGGCCTCAGCCTGGAGTTATTCTTGGAAACATTTCTGGCCCGTGGTGAGATGTTTCCAACTCAACAACGGCTCGGTTCATTCCAAAATCCACTTTCCAGGCTACAGAGACCCCGTGGAGTCAGACAGGGGTGTGCGTGCGGTGAGCCTGGGCTGAGCCTGGGCTGAGCCTGGGTGAGCGTGCGGTGAGCTTGAGCTACCGTGATGGCCAGCCTCACAACCAGCTGTGCATAGTGAGCAATGCTCCTGTCTGTACCACCCACCCCGGAAGGACTGGCGTCACATGAAGGTCACCCCCAAGGTCACTCATGAGGGTGGTTCTTGAAGGTCATCCATGAAGGTTGCCCATGAATAGGTCCCATGAAAGTCACTCAGGAAGGTCACCCATGAGTAGAACCACCTGAAGGTCACACAGGAAGGTCACCCATGAAGGTCACATAACAAGGTCATCCACAGGAGGTCACTCAGGAAGGTCCCATAGCCAAGTGAGGCCGCGGCTTTAGCCCCTGCTCCTTCCCAGGTTTGACAAATCCGTGAATCGATTCCCTCACGGAAGGGCCTGGAATGTTCCGTGAGTTCACGGAACATATCACTCCCCACCAACACCACCCACCGCCTCCGTCCTCCAACCACAGTGGGGCCGATTTAAATTGATGGATCCCATCAGCAAATTAGCACACGATACTCCTGAGGCTTCGGTGATGAAAAACATACAGCGCAAAACAATATGTTCTCTGGAATCACCTCCTTTGTTATCTTTATGGTGCCGAGTGAAAGACAAATTAGGGGAAGAATGCTATGCCAGGCTTCTTACTGCTTTTATGATAATAAGATAGGGCTTATTTGCTTTGATTGGGTGGTGCAAATTCGTTGTCCTGCTACAATTTAGTAATTTGATTAAAAGGCAGTGGATGTTGACAGAAGACATCAGGTGTTTCCTTCTGATAATTGTGTTTGCAGTGTAAATTGCATTCTTCAGCTTCTCATGACATATGTCATGAAGGCATTTCTTATTAGTTCTCAGTCATCCTTGTCCAGTGATCTCTTTTGGTAAAGAGGTAAGCACCACTTGGGGCAATGTCAAAATAAGCTGCCCACCGCAGAACCACAGGCCGAAAGGGTGAGGGTATTTTCACATATTCTTGAAGTCCAAAGATAAACGGCCATCTTTACACTGTGATATTTAGGGCCAGATGAAAGCACTGCCCCCTTCCATCTGGACTTCCCGCAGGCTGCCCACATCCCAAATGGAGACGCCCAGATTCCTCCTAATGGAACCCCAGAACCTCATGGATAAAGACAAGCCTTTGCAAAGGGCAATAAATACAGTGTTGCCACAGGGATGGTGACTAACATCTGGCGTATCACCCTCTTCTGGCATTGACGATCTCTCTATTGCATGCTGAAAGGGATAACTTCTTAGGCTTGTTTCAAGTTCTGGCATTGACTAGAAAGAACCATTGTAAGAAGCAAACCTGCACTTCAAAGCCAGCGCGTTGGGTGGTCCTGAGTTTATTGTACATGAATGGTCACTACCACTTCCTTGAATTGAAGAGTAGAAAAATTATGTATGTGTGGTCTTGGAAAAACATTCATCTTTTAAAAATGGCTTTACCTTCCCTTCGTTTTATGGTGTTTTTAACCGAGAACAACAGAAATTTTATTTCCGTGGAAAGTGAAAATGCTCCTGATTACCTTTGAGGTAGTCTAGTAGCCCCATTCCAGTGGAAATACAGCACGCTGCATTCTTGTTGTGTGGTTTTGCTAAAACCACTGAGAAGTTCTCTGCCTAAAAAGCTATGGGTGTTGTCAAGAGGTCATCAGCTCTGCCTGCTTCCTTGTTTTCCTCCAAGCGCTGGCGGGGCAGCTTTCTAGAGCTCTGCAAGTTAGAATGGGAAAGCAAGCTTTCCACAGAACGGTTTCCTGCAGTTGTCGGTTGCTTGGTTTTGACAGAGAAGCCAACCATTACCAAAGGTGGAATTTAAAATATCTCTAGTCTTTATTCACCCGGTGCACACACTAACCACTTTCCACACCCCACAATCAGCAAGGCACTGGGTGTGGGGTTCCCCCTCCCCACCCCAGCTAGAGACCACACAGAATGCACGCCTCCAGCCCTCTCTCCACACACCACGAATCCTCCAAGCATAGCCATCGACACACCCGTGTTCCAGGGCGTGGGGGTCCCGGGAGAGCATGGGGGAACCTTCCAAACGTACCTCGAAAGGAACCGCAGAGGCGGAGTCTAACACCATGTGGATTACAGGAAATATTCAGAGGAGACACTGTCTGTCCTGGGATCCCCTTGAGACCACCCTTCTGTCTAAAATCGATGACCTCGTCACCATCCACCAAGTAGGTAAACAGAAAAAAAAAAAATAAGAAAGAGAAAAGTTGAGGAATGCAACCCATGACTGACTGTCCAAGGCTGAATAGGAAGTAAAAGCACTTGCTGCCAAGGGTTGGCCCTGGGTCATCTCAGTCCCGTGTTGTTCTCAAAATGAGGGCGGTTGCACACCGTGAGATCTCAGGGACACGGTGTTCTTACACAACAGAGGTTACAGACGGTGTGATCTCGATTACCCAAGCCCCACGATGACAAAGTTTTGGAAATGGGGCGTGTACCCGAGACGGACAGGAGTGGGAGGGTGAGAGGTGGGAGGCTGGGAGGGGCCGTGGCTTAAGACAGCATACAGAATATCCCTTAGATTGAGGAACGTGCTCCTAGGCGTCAGAATTCCGGGCGCATTCTTGTTTGTGCTTCCCCACTTTGGTGAAGATTGGATGAAGACCAAACTCATGACGGGAAATTCCTGGGGAATCCTGGTCACCACTGAAAATCGACAGACGCCTGGAAAGTCGGGTGGAAAGTCATTTTCAAGTTGGGATAGACTTGTGGTATCCAGCGCCATGCGGTGCTGGGTCCCTCGGCCGACCCCTTTATTCTGGAAGTGGCGGACGGGAGGGCTGTGGGGCTGCACGTCCACCGCCCTCTGGTCTCTATGCTGCCTGGTCCCCCCCAGGAAGCCCAGCCTCTGACTCCTCACCCCGTGGACCCCCCCGCCACCCCGGGCTGGGCTCTCCTCTGGGGCGACAGGCCTGGGGTCTTGAGGCCCGGCCACCCTGCCCTGCAGCTGGCTGATGGACCGCTGTGCTCACTCAGGATGGCTTGGGGTGCCGTACTGAAAGGAACCGCTCCTCCCCGTCAGTCTTTTCCCCTCGTGCGCCCCGTCACCTGCTCATTTTTATCCCATTTCTCTGGAACTGCTAACACCAGGACAGGGGGGCGTTCCCAGGGCTCCTTACTTAGGAAGTGCACCGCTGCACTCCCGACTGAGCTCATCCAGCAAGAAGGGGGGAAACGGAATGTTCCCTGTAATTTATCAACAGTGTGTGTGTGTGTGTGTGTGTGTGTGTGAGAGAGAGAGAGAGAGAGAGAGAGAGAGAGAGATGAGAAGGGCCACGTGGCCCCAAGCATTTTCGGTAATGACCCACACGCCCATAGAAACCTTTGGCAACAATGGGCAGCAAGTTCTTCACAGAAGAAAATCCGTGCTCGTTGCCCATTCAGATCAGCATGTGGCAATTTTTATTTGTCAGTGAAAATCAATCAAACTTTACTTATAGGGAAAAAAAAAGGTAGACTATTTTTGGTCATCAGTATGATTCAAGTGGCATTCTATTTTAGAAAAAGTCATTTCTTTTTAAAGATGTTTTTAATATTCATGATTTGAACATTTAATTATGGTTGATATTAAATTAAAAAAAAAGAATGGGTGCACATTTTTGACTTGCAAAGTTTGTACTTCACTAAGAATTCATTAGGACAGACTCGGCTTCTTAAACTGCCGAGAAAGCTCATCGCAAAACTCTGGAATGTTCTACTGAGGCAACACTATAGGTTACAGCTTTATTAAAATGAGAGTCATTTATATCATCGAAAAGTTGACACTCTTACCTGGGTCATTAGAGAATGAATTTGAGGCAAGCTATGGAACACAAGTAAGATATACAATTGGTTCCTGGACATAACAGTCAATCAATAGTTGGATACTCTGTTCCCTTTGGTGAAAAGACGATTTAGGTTCTCCTTGTTCTCAGAAAGAAGTCACCATCTGTGGATGGTGTTGGGGTACGGGGAGTGGCAGGGGGGTCACTGGACCTAAGCTGAACCTGGTCAGGACCGAGTGACGTGTGGCGGGAAGGTGATCAGATTCACTCTCACCGACGCCACCCTCCCCACCCGGGGTCAGTGCTGGGTAGGGGCAACATCTGTGCCTGAGCAGGTCTGGGCGAGGACGTGGTGCGCACTTGCTCAGAGGCTGTTCTTCTCTACACCTGGAATACATAGAACACACAAGCGGCCTCACCAGGGATGCCTGAGGACGCACGAGCCACTCGAACGTTGGTCCCGGGCTACGGAAGTGGCTGTTAGGTGGCACGCCTCTGGTGAGCGGTGGCGGTGGAGAAAGGGCTCTGGAGAGGGACGGGAAGGCCCGGCAGCTAGGTGCATCTGATCCTATAAAATAAGAGTTACCACAATCGACTCCAGGAAATGGAAGCAAGTGGTGATTCTCTTTGTGGCTGCTTTTGTTTTCTGTTCATCCTGCTTGCTGGTTTATCCGTCCTCAGCGGTACTCACGCGACACTACGCTGAAAGTGACCTCTAGAGCTTGTGGTGGGCATGGGAGGGAAAAACTGGGAGTCAAGGGGTGACGTTGCCCCCCCAAGAAACGTCCTCCTTACCTGATGTGTCTGACCGTAACCCTTCTGTGCCTCCCTTCATAAGAGCAAGCAAAAGCAAGACATGACGTTGTGCCTTAGCTATTCATCAAATTAAAAAATAAACCTCACATTATTAAATATTCATATTAAGAAAAGACAAAATCTGAAGGTGTCTAAAGATTGGCCAGAAGGTTTTTTTTTTCATGCTTCGGTGCTCAGAGCAGCAGTAATGGCTCCCCGAGGCTCGCTGCTAATTTTAAAGCTATTAGATGGGAGGCTGGCTGCCTCGGGGGGCTCGGTTCTGAATTCATTCCCTTCCCTCCGGGGGAGGAGGCCCTCCAGGCTGGGAGACTTCAAGTCAGTCAGTTCAACGGACCATGGCAACATTTGAATTTTCCTGATAACTACAAAAAGCACATTAAGAACTCTTTGATGAGGCTGCTCCGGGAACGGATTAGAGCAAATCGATGGTCTGAGATATCTGATTGATAGAACGCCTTTTGTCTCCTGGACCAAACACGTGCGGTTTCCAAAGGAAGCGGAGGATGGGGATGCAAGGCAGGTTCTGGTCCCCAGGGCGGGCTCTGCGGCTCCGGTGACGATCGCTCCTCCTCGGATCTGCACAACCAGCAGGAGACTTTCCGACGGGGAGAAGTAACTTATATAACTGGGAATCCTTGAAATCACGCACCTGCACCCCATCTGCACAATCACGCTTTGCTTCATGGCATCCTTAACCAGAAAGAAAGCCGCCGCAATCTGAAGTTTGAATTGTTATCGAGTTAGTCGCTATACATAAAATAGGCAAGGTGGAATTTATTACTCACAAGACTAAGGTTTTTACCGTCCTTTCAAGATGGCTATGTGGACTCGAGCAACCTGGAGAAAGGGTCATTGGGATAATTGAGCAAGGGTTGGATTGTGAAGGGATTCACGCGCATTGCCTGGTGAGGGCCCGGCCTCTGGAGGCTGGAGGCGGGGGACAAGGCGCCTGCCCCTCTGCTGGGTTTGCCCCGAACCCCCACGGGGAGGGTGGGACCGGGCAGCGGCCGGCGCTGAGGGAGGACGCCCCATCCCCAGCCGCGGCGTTCGGGCTCTCTCCTTCTTCCCGGGAACGCGGGGCTGCGCCCCGGTGGGAGGGTTTGGTGGGTGGGCCTGGTGCGTGGGTCTCCAGGTCCCTCGCTTCCCTCGGTGTCCTGCGGCGAGGCTCCCCGCCTCCCCCCGGCTTCTGACCGCCACACCCCAACCCGACACGGACAGGAGGGGTTCCGGCCCTGAGGGCGGCGGCTGGCACGGGAGCGCAGAGGGCACGGCCCGGGGATTCCTGGGGAGGCTCCCGGTGGGGGTTCACACGCACACACGCACACGCGCACACACACGCGCACACACACGCAGTCACACGCATGATGGCCCGGGGGGGGGTCTTCCCGAGGAGGCTCCCGGTGGGGGTTCACACACACACACGCACACGCGCACACACACGCGCACACGCGCACACACGCACACACATACGCAGTCACACACGGTGGCCCGGGGATTCCTGGGGAGGCTCCCGGTGGGGGTTCACACACACACGCACACGCACACACACACACGCACACGCGCACACACACGCACACACACGCAGTCACACACGGTGGCCCGGGGATTCCTGGGGAGGCTCCCGGTGGGGGTTCACACTCACACACACGCACACGCACACACACGCGCACACACACGCAGTCACACACGGTGGTCCGGGGATTCCTGGGGAGGCTCCCGGTGGGGGTTCACACTCACACACACGCACACGCGCACACACACGCACACACACGCACACACACACGCAGTCACACACACGGTGGCCCGGGGGGGCTTCCCGGGGAGGCTCCCTGTAGGGGTTCACACGCACACACACATGCACACACACATATATACACACACACACAACACTCAGTTTAGCTCCTGAGCACGCCTGTACTTCAGTTCTACCACGTGTTTAGCTGCAGTCTGACTTTTCCTCCAGTCTTTCCGGTGAATAACAGGAGTGTGACAGAAGGAACTGATAAATGAGGGGGGGAAACGTGGAAGGAGGAGGAGGACGGGGTGACCGGGAACCAGACGCTTTATATTCTAAACTGCTTTGTGGAAAGGCGACGCCTTGGTACGGCTTCTTAGAGACAATCGAAACCACAAGAGAAATGCGGAATGCACGGAAGAAAATGACTAACGATGAAGAGCTGGAATTACAAAAAGAAAGGAAAGATGCCACTAGCTCTTAGGAACTGTTTAGTCCGGGTCAAACTGTAACCAGCGTCGGTGGTTTGCAGACTGACTTTGATCACATCACGTTGGCCTTGGTGCCGACAAGACTGTCCGTCTTAGAGGACAGACGTTCATGACTTGACAAAGCTCGCATAGGAACAGCAAGTAAAAGAGCCGCAATGAATCGGACAAAGGAAAACCCATTTCTCCCGCTTAATTCTGTATTTTTAAAACAGCATCATCAGAAATGCATGTAAATCATGACTTAAAGCTTTTCGATTCTTTGTGCCAACTTCCCAAGCCATTGTATACTCTACTCCTTCAAGATTCCATGCCAACTTGAGCAATGAATCACAGACTTCATCTCACATCAGCTCAAACCTTCAATAGATTTGCTAATCACACTTTCTTTGGACTATCAAAGATAATGAAGTAATTGAGCTGGTAATATAATTTACTTATTTCTAAGAAAATGGAAAGCTTCAGAATCGCTAGACCAAATCCTTCATTTTCCAAATGAGAAAACGGAGACACAGAGGCTAGCTTAACTCGGGTTACAGTTTAAGCTACAGCAAAGTCGAAACGAAGGACTATTTTTTTTTCCCTTTTAGTTTCTTATCCTTTTTCTTGCATTCCTGTTCTTCTACCACATGAAATATCTCACGAAGATAACAAAAGACTTTATAATTTGCTTTAGGTAACTGGAAACTGAATACATGGATTTTTTTTTTTGCCAAATAGAAAAGTGTTCTGTATTTTTATTACTCTGGTAAAGTTAATAATTAACATTTCTTAAAAGCAAAATTGAATATTTGCCAATTTAAGTTATGATTATGTTAATTTAAATTATAGATGTGTTTTTGAGTGTTTTCATGTATTTTTAAGACCTGATGATTTGAGTAGGAAAGTTTGGAGACAGGGTAAATGCCTTTCAAATGGGAATGCATTTTACATTTTAAATGCAATGTTTTGATGCACTTTGTTTACTCTCATTCTTTCATAATCTTTTATGAATTCATACCTATGATGTGTTAGGAGTAAACTATTTTGATGTGTTGTAAATTTATGTGTACTTTTAGATATATTCATATTTCCAAAACATTTTAACTCCTTCTAAGTATCTAAAACACCTTGAACAAGTAATTAAGAAAGTGGCAAATATCTGAATTTATTTACATTGCATGAATATTACATTTAATCTATTGCACATCTAGCTACTACATGATATTTGAAAAAAATTACACCATAACAAAGTGAATAAAAGAAAAGGTTGTCCTTCAAACTGATACAGTCCCAAAGGATTTACAACATCCTTGGCATGTGAATGGTTTACTTAAACGAAAATGTCATTGATATAAGAATAGTTTACTTAAATGAAAATTGGTATTCCACATTTCTTTATAAGTTTTGAGTCCACTGGTTAAAATTGGTTGCAAAATTTTAGTCTTACAAATTTTCAGAAAGAAAAACTTGGCGTTTATTGCTGCTATTCAGGAGCACATGTTGTCAGAGTTTGATAAGATGAAGAATTGGGAACTTGCCAGTAACGCAGATGCAGAGAGAACTGAGGGGTGAGGACTCATATGAAGTGTGGATAAGAGACACGTGGAGTTGCCATCGGAATCATGATTCACACCTAAAACAATGAAAATACCCCCAAAGTGACCAATCGTCAGTTAGTGATCATCTTTAGTTACGAGAACATTCCATGATTCAAGTCTTTTTTATTTCCAAAACAACTTTATCCAGCCTCATAAAGCCAAACCAAACAAAATAAAATACCAACAATAGCAACAACACCTGCACAAGCCAGAACAGCCACAATTACATAACACACACACCACACAACCCAGAACAGCCTCAATTACACAACACACACACCACACAACCCAGAACAGCCTCAATTACACAACACACACACACCACACAACCCAGAACAGCCTCAATTATACAACACACACACCACACAACCCAGAACAGCCTCAATTATACAACACACACACACCACACAACCCAGAACAGCCTCAATTACACAACACACACACATACCACACAACCCAGAACAGCCTCAATTATACAACACACACACCACACAACCCAGAACAGCCTCAATTACAGAACACACACACACCACACAACCCAGAACAGCCTCAATTACACAACACACACACCACACAACCCAGAACAGCCTCAATTACACAACACACACACCACACAACCCAGAACAGCCTCAATTATACAACACACACACCACACAACCCAGAACAGCCTCAATTACAGAACACACACACACCACACAACCCAGAACAGCCTCAATTACACAACACACACACCAAACAACCCAGAACAGCCTCAATTACACAACACACACACCACACAACCCAGAACAGCCTCAATTACACAACACACACACACCACACAACCCAGAACAGCCTCAATTACACACCACACACACACCACACAACCCAGAACAGCCTCAATTACACAACACACACACACCACACAACCCAGAACAGCCTCAATTACAGAACACACACACCACACAACCCAGAACAGCCTCAATTACACAACACACACACCACACAACCCAGAACAGCCTCAATTACACAACACACACACACCACACAACCCAGAACAGCCTCAATTATACAACACACACACCACACAACCCAGAACAGCCTCAATTACACAACACACACACCACACAACCCAGAACAGCCTCAATTACACAACACACACACAACCCAGAACAGCCTCAATTACACAACACACACACACACCACACAACCCAGAACAGCCTCAATTACACAACACACACACCACACAACCCAGAACAGCCTCAATTACACAACACACACACACCACACAACCCAGAACAGCCTCAATTACACAACACACACACCACACAACCCAGAACAGCCTCAATTACACAACACACACACCACACAACCCAGAACAGCCTCAATTACACAACACACACACACCACACAACCCAGAACAGCCTCAATTACACAACACACACACACCACACAACCCAGAACAGCCTCAATTACACAACACACACACCACACAACCCAGAACAGCCTCAATTACACAACACACACACAACCCAGAACAGCCTCAATTACACAACACACACACACACCACACAACCCAGAACAGCCTCAATTATACAACACACACACCACACAACCCAGAACAGCCTCAATTACAGAACACACACACACCACACAACCCAGAACAGCCTCAATTACACAACACACACACCAAACAACCCAGAACAGCCTCAATTACACAACACACACACCACACAACCCAGAACAGCCTCAATTACACAACACACACACCACACAACCCAGAACAGCCTCAATTACACACCACACACACACCACACAACCCAGAACAGCCTCAATTACACAACACACACACACACGACACAACCCAGAACAGCCTCAATTACACAACACACACACCACACAACCCAGAACAGCCTCAATTACACAACACACACACACCACACAACCCAGAACAGCCTCAATTACACAACACACACACACACCACACAACCCAGAACAGCCTCAATTACACAACACACACACACACCACACAACCCAGAACAGCCTCAATTACACAACACACACACCACACAACCCAGAACAGCCTCAATTACACAACACACACACACCACACAACCCAGAACAGCCTCAATTATACAACACACACACCACACAACCCAGAACAGCCTCAATTATACAACACACACACACCACACAACCCAGAACAGCCTCAATTACACAACACACACACATACCACACAACCCAGAACAGCCTCAATTATACAACACACACACCACACAACCCAGAACAGCCTCAATTACAGAACACACACACACCACACAACCCAGAACAGCCTCAATTACACAACACACACACCACACAACCCAGAACAGCCTCAATTACACAACACACACACCACACAACCCAGAACAGCCTCAATTATACAACACACACACCACACAACCCAGAACAGCCTCAATTACAGAACACACACACACCACACAACCCAGAACAGCCTCAATTACACAACACACACACCAAACAACCCAGAACAGCCTCAATTACACAACACACACACCACACAACCCAGAACAGCCTCAATTACACAACACACACACACCACACAACCCAGAACAGCCTCAATTATACAACACACACACCACACAACCCAGAACAGCCTCAATTACACAACACACACACACACCACACAACCCAGAACAGCCTCAATTACACAACACACACACACCACACAACCCAGAACAGCCTCAATTACACAACACACACACCACACAACCCAGAACAGCCTCAATTACACAACACACACACACCACACAACCCAGAACAGCCTCAATTATACAACACACACACCACACAACCCAGAACAGCCTCAATTACACAACACACACACACACCACACAACCCAGAACAGCCTCAATTATACAACACACACACCACACAACCCAGAACAGCCTCAATTACACAACACACACACACACCACACAACCCAGAACAGCCTCAATTACACAACACACACACACACCACACAACCCAGAACAGCCTCAATTACACAACACACACACACCACACAACCCAGAACAGCCTCAATTATACAACACACACACCACACAACCCAGAACAGCCTCAATTACACAACACACACACCACACAACCCAGAACAGCCTCAATTACACAACACACACACAACCCAGAACAGCCTCAATTACACAACACACACACACACCACACAACCCAGAACAGCCTCAATTATACAACACACACACCACACATCCCAGAACAGCCTCAATTATACAACACACACGCCACACAACCCAGAACAGCATCAATTATACAACACACATACACCACACAACCCAGAACAGCCCCAAATTTTAGGCCTCACTCTCTGGTTTCCACACATGGAGTGGAGGCTCACAAAGCTTCTATAGACACAGTGGAAAACTCTCAGAGAGAGACCTTGTGCGTCCACACCTCTAGTTAAACAGAGTTCACACTTTAAATAAACTCTCTCATAAGATCTTAAGACACTACATTCTATTCACTGCAATTTGCCTTTGGTGAAATGAGGATCTACTGGCCCCGTTAAAGCTGGTCTCAAGGACGTTCTGAGAGGCTGAAGGTGACTTGGCTGTGAGACTTGGTGATTCGATGCCATGCTAGCATTCTTCATTACAGTAAGAACTACGCATACGCCAGCTATGCAACTGATTGAGAACAACACCACCTAACTCCGGCCAAGTACCAAAAGACAGGAGTGTGTATTTCCTACAGCAGTGTTATAGAACTAGCTGATATAAGTTCCTTTATATTACACACCCTCGTGCACACACAAACACACACACACACACACACACAATGGACTGTCTTGATTATGACTGGTGGTGCTTGACAGATTGCTTGAGAAATATTTCAATTTTTTCTACAATATAATTTTATCTATCAAACCTGCTATGTTTTATTGTGTAGTTTGTTACAGGTAATTTATTGTTTCTATTTCTGTAATTGCAAAAGCAAACTTTTTTCAAGGGGGATAATTAAAGAGACAGTTGAACACATTTATAATAGATGTCTTTTGTTTTGATGGTACCAGAAGTAAAGTACACATTATTACTTGTAGGAGTACGGTAAAAATCGTAAGGCATTTTAATAAGATTAACTAATGGTTTGAGTAATTTCACTGACTTGTTGAATATATGGTAGAAGCTCTAAATATTTGGAATCATTAAAATAAGAAAATGTATTTTGTGTTTTTGACGGTATAAATGTTTATGAATATAATCAGTTAATGTCCTTAATTTAAACTTGATTCTATAATGACTTGGAGAGATACCACAATTTTTGATATTGAACTAGATTGTTTTATGAAGTTAATTTTTCACTCACAGTTGGCATAATTACCATTGCTCTCACTATCATCACAATCCCTTTCATCTGTACAATTTTCTTTTTATAATAGTGTATGAATAGTTCACTAATTGGGCTTTTTCCTTGCATTTGACCTCCCCACAATTGCAGTATGTCAGATAGTCAGAGATAAGTTGATATACTTTGTAATTGTGCAATTTATTTCTCTAAGTCTAAAGCCATCTTGAAGTTTCAGCTTGACACACTTCCCACAAGCACATATGCTCATATATCTATTTTCAGAAACCCTCACAAATATTGGTTTTCCACAAGTACCAGGGGTATGGAGTAACTTCACTCACTTGCTCCACTGAACAAGGGGAAAAAAAACCCAAAAACTAGAGCAGAAATAAATGAGGAGGCACTATGAAAAATCTCAATAATACTAGCCCCTGCTTTCTGAAAATGTAAATATATTTGAGAAACTCTTAGTGAGACTAATACAGTAAAATGAGAAAAGACACAAGTAAAGAAAAAAAACAGAAGTGGAATCACAACATATAGCAAAGACATAAAATATAAGAGAATATCGGAACCACTCTATACTAACAAACTCAATAACCAAAAAGAAACAGACAGATAAATTTCTGCAAACATCCCAGCTACCAAAATGGAATCATGATGAAATTGAAATAGAAAATATGAACATATCAATAAGAAGCAGGGAAAGTATAGTGTACAGTAGCCACAAAGCAAAAAACAAACAGAAGACAACCGGTGCTGAATTATATGAAAGGATTAAAGAAGAGTGATTGATTCTCTTTTCCAATTCATGGAATTCAAGGAAGCTTCTTACAAAGTTGGTTTATGAACCCAGAATTATCCAAATTTTTTTTAAAGGCAGAGTAGAATATCAAAATAAAACCACAGGCCATGGAATCTATGCAGACTTCGATGAAACATGAGCAACGCAAACCCAGTGCGTTCTGATCCAGCGGGCCTCACCTCAGGGCTGAGAAGGCGTTTCATTGCATGTAAATCCATCACTATGCGTAGTGGAGGCAGCACACAATGGCAGTCACGCGGTCCTCCCCACACTGCAGCGAAAGCATCTGACCTCGTGCGCTTTCATGCTAACGATTCTCAACAGTTTCTACAGGAGGAATTAACCGCATCGTGGCAATGTCCAGATGTGCCTGCTTCGCGGAGGACACTCCTCCCAACCCAGAGAAGCAGCTGTTCTCTAAAATCAAGAGTGGGACAATAGATGTGCCCGTGAGCGTGACTGCCTTTCAACACCACCCGCGACATCCTGTCAGTGGCAATTAGACAACAAGAAAGCAAAAGAAGAAAGGAAGAGCATCAAAAGCAGAAAGGCATTTAAACCGTCTTTGCAGCTGGCAGGGTATTGTATAGACAAAACCCCAAAGAGCCTATCAAAAGTTGTCAAAGTTACTGAAAGAATTCACTCAGGCTCCATGATCTAGTTCAGTACAAACAAAAAGTCAATGCATTGATAACCACCAGTAACTAATGCTTATAGCCATTAATAATGTTTTGAATTAAAAAAAAACCCACACACAATACGAGCTAAAGCAACAAAGTTCTTAGGAGATGGAAAAATTATACACAGAAAAATGTAAGGTATTCGTGAAATAAATTGAAGGCGACACAAATAAATGGAAAGACAGCCCATGTTCATGGATGGGTTGGATTTGTTTTAAAAAAAATAGAAAAAAAAAACCAGCCTAGTAAGAGGGAGCACTGGGATGGGATTCCTTTAGCGAGGGGTGCGTCCACCACCAACAGGCCCTTCCCGAGCTTCCTTGGGAGGCGAGGCGCACGCCGCAGCCTTCCGAGGGCTTGTAGACGCCCTGTAGTCAGGGCGCTTGTAGTCACCGCGCCCTGAATCAGATGTCAGCTCCTCGTCGAGGATAAAAATGGCTGAGAGGAAGCTAGAAATGGGCAAGACAGGTGAGAAAAGCCAGAAGAAGGGAACACCACAAGTACTCCGCAAACAACGGATGTGACTTCATCGGTGCAGTCGGCAAATGCTGCCCATGTCCCAATGCTATTTAAGCTTACGGTAGAAAGAATTTAAAGACGTGTGTGAGAAGAGTACTGGACTCAGAACGAACCTCACAATAAAGTTCCAGGCAACTACTGGTTTTTTTTTGGAATGCAGGGGCCAAGAGCAAAGCCTGGCCTAACCAAGGACGCAGGTATTTCCAAGGACAAGGAATAGCTTGGGGTGTGGCCTGTTGAGTTTAAGGAAGGAAGAGTAATAGAGGAGAGTGCGGAATGTAATCAACTTGCACGATAACTATGTAGGGCAATTTCCCTCTGCAAAAGTAACATATGGTAGCAAAAACTTTAATGAGATACCTGATCATTATTTCAGTAAAGACCTGAAGTCAACCCATTTTATATGTGAGACTGGAACCCAAAAGACAGTTTCCAGGAGAGAGATGAGCTTGACAGTTAGCGGCACACAGAAGATTGTTGGGTTCTACAGCCAGGAGAATGGCAAACAGCCGGAAGTGAACTGAAGAATGCGCTGCAGAGGGAGAGCTCTGGGGGGGGAGGAGGACCAGGACCTCAGAGACAGAGGAAGCCGCCAGAGGATTGAGCCAGGACTCCCGAGGTGCAGTCGCTCCTCCTCACTAATTGATCTACTCAACTATTTAAGTGCACCGATATTTAATTATTTAAGCGGATGAGAGTTAAGTTTCAATCTGAACAGAGGGCCAGTCATCAGCATCTTTACCCCCACAACTCAGGATCTGGCCACTGGGCGCCCAGCCCTTCGGAACTTAAGCCCGTTGTGGGCTTTCTGGCTTCAGATCGCTTTGCTTCCATGTGGGTCGTTGTGGTCTGGTTAGGTTGGAGGGTTTTGTGTTCTCTCTCCCCTGTGAGCCCTAAAATGCATTCCTGTCTTGACTTCTAAAATATTCCCCACTTCAAAACCTAGATTCTGCTATTTCTCCAAGGAGCTGTAAAATCCATGCCTTTTAAGTTAAAAAATATTTGTATATTTTTTCTCTATTTATTCTTTCCCAAGTTAACACATGGCCTTGTTTTCTACATTTGCTTGCAATTAAAGACTAGTCATTAAAATATACAAACAATATTTCCTAAGCTAATAGAGAAACAGTAGCATTGTAAGGATTATTTGGAAATAGTAGCCTGACTCTAAATCATCCCTTTTCAGACTAGCAAATGTTTTAGGTACCTAATGCATTGCAGTCTTACAGTGGACTTTCTGCGGTGTTTAATCTCACTTTACTGAATAAGGGCCATGGAGTTGTCAGTTACTCTTGTCACCATTCAGTAGAAGACCCCGAATACCAGACACAGATAAATAGTAATATGAGGTCTATAATTTAAATTCAGATTTATTAGATTCTCAAGCACAAAGTCTTATATGCTAAAGATTGTCTTCTAGGCTGTGTGTATGCTGGGAAAAACAAATCAAATTCTCTTTGTTACTTCTACAACAAAATAATTGAATTTAATGTTAATATCTAAAGGCCCTTCTAAATTGTAAATGCCATGATTTCCCCAGTTTCACTAACAGAGTTAGATGCCTTTGCCTCTATATTTCTTCTGCATCCCGTTGATTTGTGCAGAATGGGTTATCACACAAACTCAGTTTTTATTTATGCTCTTCAGAGATTTCATCACCTCTAAAATCCAGAGCAACTCCTTATACAAGACATAAAAATATAAAAAATTCAGTTCAATGATTAAGTAAATGAAGAAGTGTAGCATCAATGAGAAACTAAAGGCCCTTATAAGCAAAATACTGATTAACTCATGTTTTAAAACGTTAAAAAGAGTTAAATAACATATCTTGCAAAGTTTTTCAGATTTTGGCAAATCTCGTGTTGACGTAAAATTAGATAATTTAACTGATGTCAATATTATGGAAGTGGCATAAATATTTACAATAGCAGTAGACAATGGGTATGTCTCAGATTTTATTTGCAAAAGTAGTTATAAAATACAATACTCAGGGGATAAACAAATGTTGATTTCTAAGTAACAGAAATTTACATAGGGTAATTGATTTTGATTTCAATCCAATTTTGCTCACATACATTTCCAGCCTAATTTATGGCTGCTTCGTTTTGAAATACTTATTGTATTTTAAAGGCAGATTGGTAGAGATCAGCCAGGTTCTCTGTTTAACTTATCTAATGCCTGAGCTTTAATTGAGTTTATCCATCAAAGTCAGATTTCATTTGGAGAGTGGATGTCAGAATAAAGCACTTAGCAATGACGAGGGAAGGACTTTAAATTAACTAACAATGGAACCTTAGGACACAAAGTCTATATCTGTGCCCTACTTAGAACTTGAAAAACTGTTTAATAGGGAGTGATCCTCACTGTTTCAGGTATATGACAGAAGGACATTAAAATCAATCTTCACAGAAGTCCCACCATGCCAATTTGTGTTAGAATGTAGGTTTTAAAAGTCTTCTGTAACAAACTCATATAATACTTAATATGCTCTTGTTTGCTTAATTAACACACTTTGATGAGGATGTAAATGTCGGTGTCATCCGGATATAAAATTCTTTCCTCTGACAGTTTACACAGAAGTGTCCCACAAATGAAGGAGCACATGGTCCGTATTTTCTGAGCAATTTAATTTTTTATAACCAGTGTGGATATTTTCCCAGCCATAGAAGTCACTGGAGGAGCGGACAGCTTGGCAGGTGGTGGATTCGTGGATTTGCACACACACGGGCCCTCTGTGGTTGCCCCGGAGTGAGTTAGGGTATGAACAGCCAACAAGAGGCCTCCAACTCCACACGCTATGCCTTCGGCATTACTCAGCCTTGGAGAGATGCCCGAGAGTGATTCTCCCCGCCTGTCCAGCCATGCCATCTAACCGCCTGTGCGGAAGCAGCGACGCTTCCGGAAGCCGGGTACCAATGGCTCCACCTGTAGTCCCAGCTACTCAAGAGAAGGAGATCTGAGGGACACGGTTCAAAGCCAGCCTGGGCAGGAAAGTCCACAAGACTCCTACAAAGGACTCAGAAAAAGTCAGAGCGGTGCTGTGGCTCAGCGTGGTAGAGTGCTAGACTTGCGCACCAAGAGGCTCAAGGGACAGCGTCCCAGGCCCTGAGTTCAAGCCCCAGGACTGGCAAAAACATACTATAGACGTCCTTCTAGTGTGTCACTACAGCTTAAGAGTGTGATGGAGTTCACAGTACTGGATGTACATTCTGCACGCCCCCTCACACACCACACACACCACACACACGCACACACACCACACACACGCACACACACGCACACATACCACACACACACACACACCACACACACACACACACAGAACTGTACCAAAGCCGTCCCTGGGGGCGGCTGCCGCTCCAAATGTCTTCTCACCCCTTCCTTCTGATTCGCTGAGCACTTTCAACGTCGGTCTGCCGGCTGAAAATCACGGTTCCAGAAGGACTTGTGGCGACCCCGTGACTTGGTTCTCCTCTTTGAGTGACAAGCTCACCTCCAGCCACACACAAAGCCAGACACGCAGCCCTCTTTCCCACACGCCCTTCCGTGTTGCCCTTCCATCTTCCCAGACTGCACTCGGTGAGCAGGCTGACCTGGAAACCGTCTGTTTCCATTCGTCATGATTGTGCCAGTCGTCTGTGATGGATCTGCAGGCCTCCGTCGGTTTCTTTTCCACGATATAATTGTACTGCTGAGCCTCAAAGATAAATGGTGATCTTTAAAACAATGACAAAGCTGTGCCACATGCCTGCGGACTTTCCTATTCCCATTAACCTTTCCGAGACAAAGGCGAGTGAATGTGTTGGAACTGGAGCCTTCCAGACTTTTCTGCCCAGGCCGTCTTTGGTCCTTGATCCTCAGGATGGAGCCTCCGGGTTAGCTGGGATTACAGGCATGAGACACCATCGCTGGCCTGGACTGTTTTGTAACTTGCGTCCCTGTCCTTATTCCACTTCACGCTAAGTTGCCTTGAAATTTTCCAACAAAAGTAGCCAACTGTTAGTTCACACACACACACACACACACACACACACACGACACAGCACGGCAGCAGACAGGAGAGCCATCAGTTGTGCCCGTGTGAATGACAGAGAAAAGGAATCAGATGAGGGCAACAATTGTACCCTTCCTTCACTCCTGGCATCTCATTGTCCAGAGGACAAACTTGGCAAGATCCAGCGTAAGCTTGTACCTGGTCTTGGTTTCCCTCTCAGGTCTAAGACAAGAGGGAGAGTGCATTCCTACTCAATATGTTTCTCTCTCTCTCTCTCTCTCTCTCTCTCTCTCTCTCTCTCTGCCATTTTGATTTTAATTTGCCTCTTCTGTATAGATAGTTCCATAGGTCCTAATGAAGACATAGACATGATATTACTAAGGGTAATGGAATAAAACACTGACTGTATTTATGATTTTTCAACTGAAAAGCCCTTGGTTTTAGAGAAAGATTACTGTATGGGTTTTTTATGCTTTTCTTCTCCTTTCAAATGAAGAAAAGCTTTGCTTAAGGGTCACATACTTTCATGGAGTAAATCTGAATGAGCCTACTTCTTTGGAGTAAAACTAGTGTGTAACTAGTTCCCAACTGAATTGTATTTAGCTTAGTCTGGTTGGAATTTTTTATAAGTGAAAGCCTAAATAAAAATAGGTGGAAGTTCCCTGACCATTCAGGTGAATATATAAAAAGAAAAAAATGAGAGAAAGAAAGAAAGAAATTAAGAAAGGAGAGAAGGAAGGAGAAAGAAATAAACAAAGAAAGAAAGAGAGAGAAGGGAGGGAGGGAGGGAGGGAGGGAGGGAGGGAGGGAGGGAGGGAGGGAGGGAGGGAGGGAGGGAGGGAGGGAGGGTGGAAGAAGGGAAGGAAGAGAATTCCAATAGCCAAGCTGGCCTCAAACTCTGTTCTGAGAGCCCCTCAAGGGCTGGGATTAGAGGCATGTGACACTGAAAAATAACTCCTCCAAAACAACTTCTGTCTGTTCATCCATAGCAAATGGGTGAGCTGGAGTGAAGCTATCTTTTATCCTCAGACTCATAAAGAAATAGATGTCTGGACTGAGTCATAAGGTTTAGTACTACTAATTTACAACACATTTCCCTAAGCTATTCCATCTAAGCTTTATAGAGTTTCCTTGTCTTCTTTTTTTAATGTGTTTGTTTCTAAAGATATAAGCCAAACTGTGTTGTTGATGGATTAAGACAGCAATTGATTATTTGGTTTTAATTGGTCATAATGAATAAAAGCTAAATCCATTCCTCCTTTCATGATCTTTGAGAACAAACACACTGAATTTAATCCAGTTCAGTTTTGAGAACCAAAATGTATCAAGTGAAACAAGAAGTTTAAGCAGCTGCCAGAAAGATCTATTAATATTGAACAGGACCTAAGAACTACCCCTCAGGAGGCTGTACTCCCGCACGGGAATTCAATGAAAAGATTCCACCCAGATTTCAGCTGCTTTCCAGGGTCAAAATGAAAATTAAATCAATCATTCATATCAATTCTAACTTTGAAGGACTTCAGTGTTTCCTTCAAGATTCTCTTTGGGCATCGATTACATTTATAAGGAAATTGTTCCACGGTGATATCACTTTGCATCTGTCAAGTACCTAAAAGTGTAGGAACGAGGCTTCCCAGCCAGCTCACGTAAGAGTAGCATGAGATCCAAAGTCTGTTTCCCTGTCTTTCTCCCCAGAACTGATAGAAAACATGAAGGAAGTGATTGATAGCGTGGGGTGGAGGGATATAATCGCAAATCACTTTGTTACGCAAAGGGGAAACTGCAGGTCTGTCTGTCTTTCCCCGTCTCCCACCCTCTGTCAGCACTCCAAGGAGCCGGGGTGTGCCACTTAATTCACACCTAAAACCCTCACGGATCTCACAGCTGTCTTTCGCCATTGTGGCCTTGGAGAAAACCCCTGTGGAATGCCCGGATCAGGGTGCCTGCTAAGTGAGTGACCGTCTGTGTGCACATGACAGGGTACAGACCACACACAAAACAAGTGAGCCAAAGATCAACAGCAGGAGAATAAATACAGGGACACAGTGCATTTTTATCTTCATCACCCGATCCATGCAGAATATGTATGCATATATGTATGCCTACACACACACTTGATTACAACATACATACACATATAAAACTATCCACCCACCAGCACGTTTCCATAGTTGGATTCAGGCATGTTTTGGTTTGCTTACCACAGCACATTTTCTATGTAAATGAATTGGTTTTTATTTCCTGAAAGTGTGTTCCTGTCAAATGTATAATGCATATGAAATAGCTAGAATTCATCCGATAATAGTGTTATCATTTCACAGGCCGGACCTTCATTAAGAAAAATGCAGAACATCATTAAAATGTGTGAAGAGTAATTTAAGTTATGACTTTTTTAGTAGAAGAATAAGAATTTGTCATATTTATAACAAGTACAGACTAACAACAACAAAATAATATTTATTTTAAAAATCATTCCAAAGATAACAGCAAAAATGTCTTTCCAGTGTTAATGAGTTTGGGAATTGAAGGTAGGGTGAGAATAGGCAAAAGAAAATTGGAAAATACTCTCATGGCAGAATGATAATTTTTCAAAGAAACTCCTTATCATTTTTACTAGACTGACTACTTTCTGGCTTTCCAGTTTGAGTCACTTCAGTTCCCTGCTGTTATTCTTCTAGCTAGGTGTTCAAGGTTCACGTCTGTAATCGTAGGTGCTCAAGAGGTTGAGGCCTGAGGGTTGTGGTTTGAAGCCAGCTGGGGCAGAATGGACTGAAAGACCCTTAAAGATCTTCACTATTTTGATGCGTTACAAAGAGTAAAATAAAAATGCATTCCAGGAGCCCAGCGGCATATTTCCATGCTTAGTCACTCATTGCCTGCCCTGGACACTTGCTTTCTGTGCCAGTTCAGCAAAAGGTGCTGAAATTTAGAAATGATTAGAGGTTTAGGAAGAAAAAGACCCTTAGGGGCATTACAGGGATTCAAAGACATACTAAGAAAAACATCATTCAAATCAACCGGTCAAGTTATATTAAGTAATAAACATTTATTGTATTCTTATTTTACACGGTGTGATCTCCAAGTTACTAGTAATTCATCATAAGTCAAGGAAAGTTTACCTTTCCAAGATCCTAACCCTTTAGGTCAGAAGACCATAAATATACGTGAAAAACAAACAAAATAGGATGTAATTGTAAATAACAGGTATATTTTCCCAAACAAAACATGTAATTACTAAATTAATGATAGTGATAAATTTTTGGGAAATTTTGATAGACTTTGTCATGAATATTTTTTTCCATCTGTCTTTTCTATTTTCTTGCAACTGGTTGTACTATATAGTTATGGAAGGAAGTTTGTGCCAGTTAAGATGCAAGCACATTTATCACTCACTCATTATATAAGCCTGAGATGCACAGATCTGTGTGCTTCCTCTTCTGTGTGTGTACATGTGTGCGTGTGTGTGTGTGTGTGTTTGCATGCATTCCTTCTTCCTGTCGTTATGTAGCATTTCTATATAGCACAGGGAATGACAAAGACAGGTGCCACCTTTGTTTCCAGACTCGTCACTTTAAGCATGAACAGGGAGTCTAGCATTCCCGCTGTCTGACGGTGTCTGGGAAGACAAGAGGAAGGAGCCTTCCATGCCCTGGAGTCATGCGAGAGCTGAACCGAAATGACTGAGGTTTCCCTCTCAAAAACAAGCAAGTGTTGAAGGTTTCTTGAAATAGGAAGTAAGAACCTGCCGTGGCCTCTTCCTCTTGTTTATAAGCTGTATTTTTTCTGTATCTTTTCTTCGGGGGTACTAGGGATTAAACCCAGGACCTTGCACTTGCTTGGTAAGCCCTTTGCCAATGAGCTGCACCCCAGCGTGTTTGGGTGCTTTGTTTTGTTTTTGAACTGTGTTTGCAGCAGCTGCTTTTGTAAGGAAACACTGTCTTCTGCGGAGTCTACGAGAGAATGCAGGGCCTGGGGAAGCCACACATCAGGAAGGAGCAGAGGTGAACAGACATGGCCGGCCGACTCCTTGAGTGTGAGCTGAACCCCGAGAGGAAAGGCTGAACCCCTGTCCTGAGGGCTGCGCCCGCGGTCACGCGCCAGCCAGGAGGTGAAAATGTCCACATCCCAGCAGGAGATGGTAAGAAGGTGGAGGGAAGAATAGGTGTTTGCAACGACTTCAAGTGGCGTCTCGGTATAAAACACTCTGCGCGCCGTGTCCACAGAAAGTACTTCTTCTTTGCCCTGCAACACCTTGCAGAGTTATTCTGATGAGCTTCATGAGGAGCAGTGGAATGAATTGATTTTTTCCCCCGTGTCTCCCCCACAGAACGACGGCGTTCATTCTGCTGTGATATTTAAGATGTCGGAGGGGACAAATATAGTTCCGAGGGCCGGCTTCCCGCGTGAGGACCGAGGGCCCTGCCCTCCGCCATCCCGGGCAGCGCACGTTCATTTGTTGAGAACGCGAGCAGCGCCGCGAGGCTGTAAGCACCTGGCATACAGATGGAGAACCGTGGGTACTAAAATAGCGCCTCTATTTTGGTGGCGTAATGAATGCCCCTGCGTCTGGTGTCTTTGAACAAGAAAGTTGGGTGGCTTTGTGCAAAGCGTGTGAAGTGGGGCTGGGAATCCGCCCTGGCGGCGGGAGTGCTTGCCTCGCCAAGAACGCGGAGAAAAGCCAGTGTGCCTCCGTGTGGAAAACGCAAGCAAAGCCCATCGTGGAGGTCCCGCGAGGAAAGGGTCTCGGGGTGGACGGAGCACTCGGTAGACGGGTTTGAGGATCAAGGAGGACTCAGTGAGGTGCGGTCCGCCCTGGGGAGCGGCCGGGGTGGAGTGGGAGAAAAAGGTGTCATCGCTCACAGAGCTGCGTGTGAGTTGCGTGTGAGCTGCGTGTGAGCCGCGTGTGAGTCGCCTGTTCCGTGCTCCGCGCTCCCCCAGAGAGCGCAGCGCAGATCCGAACACGAGCGTGTGCTCTCAAGGGACAGAGTCTCCAGTCGTGCGACGCTGCACCTTGTCAATAGGAAAGGAAATTATCAGAGCAAGAGAGGATGTCTGATGACAAATCCATGGGCTTCGAATCAAATGATTTGTTTGTAAAGATTTCCTATTTGAAGTCTCCTCCCCACCCCCAACCCCCTCCAGGAGGACAGTAGTCTACAAAGATTCACTCGATCCATACCCATATTTAAACAGTTTATCCAAAAAAGGAGATAAATGGATCCGTCAGTTTCAAAAAATTCACTGAAAGTCTCCTCAAAGTCAAATACAGGGACTCCGTGCAGAACAGGGAGCGGCTAGTTACAGCAGAGCGTTCCTACGAACCTCAGCAGGTCGTGTCTTCCTTTGGTTCCTCTTACTGCTCACTTTTTTCCCATTATTTTCTTCATGCATTAATTATCTCGCAATAGTTTGGCAAACATAATTCTGACTCGGTGGTGCATTCTGGGAATTATATCATCACGCACATTTTTGCTTCTTAGACAGCACAGCTGAGCTTCCGACTGAATGCTGCGCCCGCATGTCCAGCCATGACCACACCCCCCACCTGGCTCCCCCTCCACACACGGCCAGACACACACGCGCACGCACACACACACACACACGTCTGGCTGCACACTTGGCCCTTCCTACCCCACACTCGCACCATCCTGTCAGCTGTTGAGGCCCGGCCCATGCAGAACCCCGAGGACCTGAGTGGGCGGCACTGGTCTGTCTGGGCTGTCTGGGCTTATCTGGGCTGTCTGTCTGTCTGTCTGTCTGGGTTGGCTGTCTGGGCCACGCTGGGCTGTCTGGACTGTCTGGGATGTCTGTCTGCTGTCTTTCTGGGTTGTCTGGGCTTATCTGGGCTGTGCTGGGCTGTCTGGGCCATCTGGGCTGTCTGTCTGTCGGGGCTGTCTGTCTGGGCTGTCTGTCTGGGCTGTCTGGACTGGCCAGGCCATCTGCCCCGTGCTGTCTTTTGTTTCAGCACACGCTGACCACTCGGCTATGTGCTGTGTGAATGCCACGGAGGACTTACAAAGAACCCAAGACACATTTTACAGCTACACTAAAGGAGAAATTATGATCCACGAGCAGAGAGGCACAACACTGTTGAAGTGCAAAGGTTAAACGTGGGGAAATGAAGATGTAAATTCAGTGCTTCTACTGAGAAACTCTGAATTCAGGAGCTGAGAGGAGAAAGAATCTGAGGATTGGGGATGAGGAGCAAAATGATTTCCAAAGGAATAGGAGCCTCTGTGTCCATACGCACGTACGTAAATATACATGAATTCATGTGTAAATACACACGAAGGCTATTGGATGGTTGTGAAAGGTTGTGTTAGCACTATATATAAAGAGCAAATTCAATTACAGGATTTAAATAATATTACCTTTGAGGGTCATTTTTCATTATATCCTTCAGTGGTTATTAGTCATGAAAGTAACTTAATTGCTTCAGCATTAAACATTTATAAACTTATGAGTTAAATAATGTAAAGAATTTCCTGAACCTCACTTTGCAGAGAGAAAACTTATGGAAAATCAAGCTTAGCTTTGGGACACACCAATAGCCTCTCTCTTTCTCTGCTTTCTCTCTCCTTTCGGTTGCTCTCTGTCTCTCCTCTCGATCGCACTCCATTTACAATCTCATTGCTCATCACAGGACTGATTCTTTAATTCTTGTAGAGATAGCTATTCACTGGGTGATCTGCTTTGAATTGCAAGGAGAACTATCTTTTCCTTAGCTGACGATCAACTATTAACTGAGTGGAGGAGCATGTACTTAATTTCTTCTTTTGTGTGTGCATTATTATGTATGCATGTATATGTAAGTGTGTATACATGGGTATATATATATACACAGACACATATATATACACTTATTTTTTATAAACCACTTGCTCGTTCAGTTTCTGTTATAACTACAATGCACAGAATGTGTGAGCAGGTAGATTAAGTTGCTTTTGATAGAGGAAAAGTTCCCTGTATTTCTCTCAATATATTCAAAATACTTTCACGATATAGGGAAGTCTCAAGTACTCTACAGTTTCTAACCTCTCCTTGAAAACAAACATTTCATGAATTTTAAAATTACTTGGTAAAATGACAACTATTTAAAATATGTATTTATTGAGCTACTGATTAGTTTTTACCTGGGGATATTATTGTGATTTTGTACACTAGTTGGGATTGAAGGGGAAACAGGCTCTGAATAGCAAAGTAATATATAAAATAAGAAATAATGAGAGCCACAAAAATGGTGTTAAATTATTGTGTGTTTCTGTATCAGATGGTTTATTTAAGGCAGAGACTCTTTAAAATAAAGTAAAACATTTATCATTTGTCACAGGTCTCCCACTAAGGCACTATATAAAACCGAACATTAGCATTTCAAAATGAGAGCACTGCCTGACAGGGTGAGAGCGGAGAGTAAGGAGAGCCGCGGAAGGCCTCGGAGCAGATACCAGAGCACAGACCTCAATTTAAAGCAGAGAGACACGTCGCCGTGAATGCCAAGGAGGTGCAGATCTGACATTCTGCAGAAAAATCCCCAACGAACGCCAGAATGAGGGGAAAAATCCAAATAAAATCATTTCAGTACTTGAACAAGGTTTTGTTTTCCCTTCTCTTTTCAAGGAATAGTTAAAATATTATCAATGAATATAGAGTGGGATATATATATATATATATATATATATATATATATATACTAAAAGACATCTAAAATCAAATTTTCATGCTTTGTCTTTTTGGTTATTTTCCAGAAACTTGGTAAGATCTCTGGTGTAGGAATTATTCTCTTTTTATCATTGGGATCCTGAACTCCTTAGACTAACACAACTTTACAGGGGCACTGAAGGAGGTCAGTCCAGGGCCAGTCCAGTCCAGGGCAGGGTCAGCCAAGGCAGGGCAAGGCCAGTCCAGTCCAGGGCAGGGTCAGTCCAGGGCAGGGCCAGTCCAGTCCAGGGCAGGGCCAGTCCAGTCCAGGGCAAGGTCATCCAGGGCAGGGCCAGTCCAGTCCAGGGCAGGGTCAGCCAGGACAGGGCAGGGCCAGTCCAGTCCAGAGCAGGGTCAGCCAGGACAGGGCAGGGCCAGTCCAGTCCACGGCAAGGTCATCCAGGGCAGGGACAGTCCAGTCCAGGGCAGGGTCAGCCAGGACAGGGCAGGGCCAGTCCAGTCCAGGGCAGGGTCATCCAGGGCAGGGACAGTCCAGTCCAGGGCAGGGTCAGCCAGGACAGGGCAGGGTCAGCCAGGGCAGGGCAGGGTCAGCCAGGGCAGGGCAGGGTCAGCCAGGGCAGGACAGGGCAGGGCCAGTCCAGGGCAGGGTCATCCAGGGCAGGGCAGGGTCAGCCAGGGCAGGGTCAGCCAGGACAGGGCAGGATCAGCCAGGGCAGGGCAGGGTCAGCCAGGGCAGGGCAGGGTCAGCCAGGGCAGGGTCAGCCAGGGCAGGGCAGGGTCAGGCAGGGCAGGGAAGGGTCAGCCAGGGCAGGGTCAGCCAGGGCAAGGCAGGGTCAGCCAGGGCAGGGCAGGGTCAGGCAGGGCAGGGTCATCCAGGGCAGGGTCAGCCAGGGCAGGGCAGGGTCATCCAGGGCAGGACAGGGTCAGCCAGGGCAGGGCCAGTCCAGGGCAGGGTCAGCCAGGGCAGGGCAGGGTCATTCAGGACAGGGCAGGGCAGGGCCAGTCCAGGGCAGGGTCAGCCAGTCCAGGGCAGGGCCAGTCCAGGGCAGGGCAGGGTCAGCCAGGACAGGGCAGGGTCAGCCAGGTGGGCACACACAGACATCCCAGAATACAGAGTCCTGGGCTCACCACGATGGACAGCACTGGTTGTGCCAGTTGCCCACCCTCCCCCAGTTAATAGAATTTTGAACTAAAGAAAATTAATAACTAAGGTATTTGATCCAATATTGATTAACAGGCAAGGCACTTAAAATAATAGATATTTAGATTTAAATTTCTTTTTATTTTAATTTCCTTCTCTCCCACCCCTGCGAAAGAGGACACTGATTAACTTATCAGACTCGTATGCATCATCATAACCATAGTAACGTTAAGAGTAACAGGATGAATGGCTTCCTGTGACTGCCCTCCATTGGTTCTCAGGAATGACTTTCCTATGTGTAACTTCCATAGGTGCAATGGCCGCTTCCTGAGAGTGCACTAAACTTAGCAAATACTGTGCTGTTTGTCCGACCATGAATTTGAACTCGCGGCTCCTCTCCTCATCCTATATGCTCCTCCTGGCCGGTTCCCAGGCCTCTAGAGCCGCCTTCATCGAAACGCAAGCGGATGACCTTGAAGCAAATCCGCTTACCACTACTGCACAACACGGTCTACGAAATGTATTTAGCTGTATGACTCTCACCTGGAATCTGTGATTATATCTCAATTCACGATCAATTCTAAAACTTCAAATATCTCTCAGTAAAGACTAAAGTATCAAACTTCAACTACAGAAGGGGAAACACGAATGCTATTCTGCTCTCAAGCTAAGCTTGTGTTGTCTCTTAAGACAGAATTTGAAACATGAGAACTCAATTTATAATTGTGCAAATGGAAGTGACTTGAAGAGCCTTTGGCAGAAGAGTTGGAAGGCTTCCCTTTGAAAATTTTTGTTTCACTTCCAGAGAACACACAAATCCTACTTTCTAATTTTCAGATCAGAGAATGTTATCAGTTTTCTACTGATGAGAAGAAAAAGATATGCTTTCTAACTATTTGTCAAATCAGTCACTTTCACTAATAAACTCTTACAAGGCTGATTTTTTACTCTTATTCCAAGGACTCTATCCTCTTTAACCAAAGGAAATGAAAACGACTTTGATCTTGGTGTCTTAAAGCTCTGAGAAACATTAAGATTGCATATTCCCAAAATTCAGTGGTGTGGCTTTGTTCTTGCTGAGACGGCATCCATGAAGTGCGCGGAGCCGGCTCCCTGGGAGTCGAAGGCACTGTTCCTTGAGTTAAAACGACTTTCATCCCTTGGAGAGGCTTTAAATGTAAGCCTAACTCGGGTCTGCATGTTTTCCTTGTGTTTCCTTGGCCCACCCTCTTTCCTCTAAATAGAGATTTCAATATAATTATTAAGTTTCTCCTAAATAATGGCCACAGCGGCGGTGTAACGCCCACCCTGTGTAACGCACTGGTGCCGGAGGCTTCTCCCACAGCGCCCAGCAGAGATGGTGCTGCCAGCCCCAGAACCTGGCTGCCCCCAGCTCCGACTCCCTAAAGTGCTGCTGCCCCTGGTCATGTCCGGGGCTTCCCAGGTCTCTCAGGCCAGCCATTCTCTGGACGCTCTGGCTGCCATCTTGGTGTGACTTTCCTGTTCTTTTTCCTTTCTCAGATTTCTTTGTCCCCTTACTTCTAGACTTTGCTGGATCTGTCTAAGCTAGCTAGCTGTTTGTTCAGTCTGGTAAGGGCCTCGATAGAGAGTGAATTAACTTTTATATACTCATGCCGGTGTTTGGAACACAAAAGTGCCTTTCACTCCCCTTGTTTCCACAGGAGCCAGGATCAGAAAGAGAAATGGATGAGATAGGAGCACATGACTTGCAAAAGTCATGCTGTTCTCTGCTCCTGCCTTTCCTCTCTTTTTTTTTCCTCTCTGCCTTTTTGACTTTCTTCCTTAGATGGGGCACATTTATCAGGAAAGAGGCTTAGCAATGGTATCTATGTAATGATAGGTGCGAATTTAAAGATAAAATACGTGATGATTCCTATCTCCGAAAGTGCAAACTAAATCGATACTGCACTTGTAAAGTTTTCCTTTTGGAAACTGCTTCCACTTAAAGTGTTTGTATTAGCTGGTGCATTCATTCCTTGTCATTTCATTCTTCTAACCCAATATTTTGTTTATTGTCTTAGCGTGCTGTGTTTGCTCATCAATCAGTGAAGAATGGTCACAAAGAGTATGAGAAAAATTGTGTTCATTGTCAAAGAAGAGAATAACCAGTCAATTAAGTTATTACTGGAGGAAAGCAGAAAACCCATGAAATATGCATGGGGAACACTCCCATGTTTCCACAGACGCCCTCGTCTTCACTTGTGCATCTTTGGGTAAAAGATTCCATGTGGCGGAAAAGGCTGGCATGCTGCTGGGCCAGGTAAGTGGAGGAAAATCTCAGGGCACTCACCTAACACACGTGCTCCCCCAAAGAGACAAAGTATGCGTTCATCGTCTCTCTTCTAATTCACACTTTACACAGATTCATAGATTTTCACGCACGAGATGCGATGGATTCTGCAGTTTCCCGGATGCAGATCCGATCTATCCGTACACACCGAGCGATTAAACCCTCAGACGAGATGGAACCAGGCACGCATAAATGGCCTTCATACCGGGAAGTCAGTTTGGATGTGATCGTTGTGTCATTCCTGCACGTCATTAATGTAGATGAACACACGGGCCCAGGGAAGGCCAGCGACTTGGGGGATCCGGTGAGAGGTCAGCTGGGGCGCGAAAGTTCACCAGACTCTAAGGTGAGGCGGCTCCGGGGAGCAGCTCCGGGCACAGTGGCACAGGCCTGTCCTCCTCCACGTCCTGGGACACACAGGGAAGCCAGGCGCAGGTGCAGCCCAGGCTGGGCAGAGAGATCGCAGGACCCCACGTCAGCAGACAAGCTGGATGCGGGGACACCCATGTGAAGTATGACGGGGTGCAGTGTGTGTGGGGGAAGGGGAGGACTGATGTTCAGCTTCGCCTGGACTAAAAGCAAGACACAAATGAAAAAATAAGGAACACACGAAGAGCTGAGGTATGGCAGAGCACTGCCTAGCAAGCTTGAAGCCCGAGTTCAAGTCCCAGGGCTGCCAAATGCACATAAATAACATATATTTTATGCGTGCACACACACACACACACACATACTTTCCATATTCCTTTGGAATATGAACACGTTACAGATCTAAAAGCACAACACAGAAACGGAAGCAAGCTTGCCGGCTGAGGGGCGCCTCTTCCTGTTTGCCGCCTCTGTCCCCCGGGAGCCACCCCGCGCCCCGGCTTAGGGGACGCCCCGAACCCACGCGCCCTGGGTCATCCTGGTGCCCACCGGCCGCTTCCCGGGCATCTGTCTGCCCCGTGGCCCTCGTGTCTCCCGCCCCTGCGTCTCACCGGCCCCCGTCTCCTGTGAACTCCTGAGCTCCGTCTCGGGCTCGTGTCTTTTACGAATCTGTGTCCGAGGGCAGGGCCGGGCCTCGGGAAGAGCCAGGAAACGGCGCATGGGATCGGGGAGCGGCCGGGCCACGGAGGGAACACGGTGATTTCATGCACAGAGTCACTGGGACGTATTTTCAGTTCTTTGAAGTGCTTTTCCCCTCTCTGGGCTAATTATCAAGTGCTGCCTGATTGCTGATGACGGATGACTGACGGAGAGGGGCTTGGGTGGGTGTGTGTAGCTGGGTTGGCCCCGGCGGGGCTGAGCACCGAGGAAGCTTGTCTCTGGGTGGGGATCCAGGAGGGACCTGGAGGGTTTGCGTTCCAGATTGAGCACTGGGGTCAGGAGACTGTCTTCCGTGGAGCTGCCACCGAGGATGGCGTAGGGGAAGGGCCTTCGGATTTCCCACTTTGAACAGGAGAAAAGAAATTCAAGGGAAACTTCAATACAGACAACTCTGACTCCTCTAGTCTAGTTTTTTTAAAGATTCAGTTAGCTGCATAATTCTAAAACGTCTTACACAAAGCCGTCGGTAAATTACGTCAAATTAAAATAAATGGGCTGCAAGCTGCAAAATTTTTATTGAAGAGCTGATTACTTGTAAATTTGTGCATTTTAAATTTTCCACTAAAGTAAGAGATAAGTAACTTTCTTCCATCCGTCCTACTACAAAGCACAAATAAGAACGCGCTTGACAGTGTTTAAGGACAGCAGGATAAGGTAATTTCTCTTGTTTTAAAACGATACTGTTGTAACCGAAATTTGCAACGTAAAATGCTAAACACACAGGTCCTTGCTCTTGAAACTATCTGTCCACTCAATAGCAACCTTGTTTCCTTGCAGCCTGAAAGCGGATGGTGTGAGATCCTCGCCCATCGCCCATCGTAGTACGCGAATGCCTCGCAGAACACTGGCGCAGCCACGCAAGCGGGGGGGGGGGGGGGGGCTCGCAGAGGGAGAGGAGCCCAGTCCTGCAGAGCCCCCCGGGGCAACCGAGACGCACCGGCGCCCCCACTAGGACAGGGCGGAAGCGCAGCCAGGCTGGACACGGACACGGCCCCCGGCTCCTCCTGAGCCCACATCCACCTTCCCGGACCCACTCCCCGCCTGGGGCACGCCGCACAGAGGAAGCCCAGGGCCGAGAGCCACAGGGAGGCGGGGAAGGGCAGGCAAAGGAGCCTGCTCACCCCACAGAGCAGACCAGCCGCCTACCAGCCGGCCGCTCCCCGAATCCCGCCTCAACCCAAGCGGGGAGAGCGGCGGTGCCCCCTGCCCCCAAGAGTGCAGGCCGGACCTTCGATCAAAGCCATGCAGTTTGTTCCTCGTGCTACTAAACCCACAGGGAAGAACCAGAAAGATAATGAAAGGAAACGCCACCCGCTAGGTCAAAGTCCAGGCACTGTTCTCAGCAAATGGAACGGGTGACCCGCTCACTTCCCACGGTAGCTCGTCCTACAGCCAGTGTGGCATTGTCCCACAGTCGCAATAGAGGGAAAGCTACCTAGTGGAGAAGCTGGAATTTAATTTGAACCTGAGGTCACATCTGTAAAAATTAAGACTGTACTCTATCCCGCGGTGACACATGATTCGAACCCGCGGAAAGTCCCTTAAACCTAAGATTCCTCTTGCTCACCTGGTGGGGTGGGGTGGGGCCAGGAGATTGATGAACAGCCCCTCCAAGAACCCCCTCTGCCAGCCATGCTTATCTGAGCAGCGTTCTGCACATCAAAGCCCTCTGTGAGGCTCCGGGTCATCCTGCAGAACCTTGCTCGTCTCACTGTAATGGAAACCTCCCTTGATAAACAGACGTCCCAATCCTACATTCCTCTTCCTGAAGCACAGCCGCTTTCCCTCACATTGACTGAACTGTTAGCATCTGCGCCTCCTGCAGTAAATTCTGTATTTCTTCCTCCACCTGAGGCCCCCAAGCAATGAATATGAGTAGAACTTAAGCACACATATAGATTATATGCCTATATGTACAATTACGCGTTCAAGTGCAAACGCACGAGAGGTATGGTACGGAGAATGTAATTTTTGTATCGTATACTAAATACGTTTTCATTTTCCCTCAAATGTCAAGTGAGGCCATGGCAGTACATCTTAGTTTGTGTGTCACCCATTCTCTCAGCTCTAGTCCTGCTCTTGGCCTTTGACATTCCTATGTGTCTGTGGAAAGTTCCCTCGTGAATCATGAGCCATTTGGATTTCTTCTTGGAGGAAATACCAGGACAATATATCTGCCCGTTTCCCCACAGGAATGCTTGTCCTGCTGCCAGAGTGCTTGAGTTCTCTGCACATCCAGGATACGAAGACTTTAGTCCTCTTAATCCTTCCTCTGTTAAACAGTGCCATTGGTGAAGCCCCTTTCCTCTCCGTAGCTGGAGTTATGGTCGTCTCCAGGTTCTTTTCTATATTTCCTGTACTAGCCACAGATATTACTTGGAGTTTCTTGATCCACCTGGACATGATTTTGCACAGGCTCAGAGCTAGAAGTCCAGTCTCACTCGCCTACACGCGTGTGCCCAGTTTGCACAGAGCCATTTACTGAAAAACCCGTCTTTCCACAATTGTATGCTCCTGGCTGAACCATGGAAGCTAGGCGTAAAAGGCACACATATTCATTCAGTATGGATGATATATATATATAATATTACATATTATATACTATATATAATATAGTATTCACATATATATAACACATCTATAAGTAATTTATATGTGTGAGTGTGTTTATATGAGTGTGCATGAGCGTGTGTGTGCAATGCACAGATCGATGAGAATGGACCTTCGAAGCAATAGTTTCCCTCACCTGTCAGTCTTGGAAATGTAAGTCCAGGACATGGTGAACTATTTTGCTTCTTATCACTTACCTGCATAAACATGTGGAAAAGCCAAGAGTGTATAAAAGCTCAATTTATTTCATCTATCAAAGTACATCAGTGTCTTGTCTTTGATATCATTCAGTCTCATATCTTTAATTTTATGAAAAGCACACCTAGGTTTTAATTGCATCCAATTAGGATAAAATCAGAATATATTGTTGATGTTATTGGCTTCATAAATTTAATGCCCAATTACAAAATGACTCCTTACCACTGCCAAGATCTAGACAACTGTTACCTCTCCCAAAAGTTATTGGCAAAAACTGCTTACATTATGAATCACTCCGTACTCGATGAAGGTCAGCTGTCTGTGGCTAATGGAATGTTTTCGTGCAGAATAATTTATGCATGCTGTCTTTCATTCTTCAGGACACATTTCTACTATACATGCCCTTACACTGAAGTGTCTCCAAATTTTTCCAGATAAATATCTTGGATGAAGAAATTACAGTAGGCATGGCTAAAAGAAATTGCAGTGATTTCCCAAAATTAAAAGTTTCCATCCATCATCATGGAAACTAAAAATACATTCTCATCTCAAAATCAAAACTTTTAAGGCACATCTTAAGTGTGTTAAATGCTCAACGGTATGACCCAAGGCTACTCAGGAGGCAGAGATTTGAGGTTCACGGTTCAAAGCCAGCCCAGGCAGGAAAGTCTGTGAGCCTCTCATACCAAATTCACCATTAAAAAAAAGCCAGATGTAGTGCTATCAAGTGGTAGAGTACTAGCCTTCAGCAAAAAAAAAGCTCAGGGACAACGCTCAGACCCTGAGGCCAAACCCCAGGACCAGCATACACACACACACACACACACACACACACACACACACACACACACTCTCTCTATATATATAAAACTAATCAAAAAGCATTTAAGTCATGACCTGGGAGAGCTTCATGTTTAAAATAGGAAAACCAGATGGAGAACTCCAACACACTCTCAAGTATCTATTAGAATTTGCCTTTTGCAAGTGGAACTCTAGGAGCTTCCGGAGCAGAAGCCGTGTCTTGCAAGCGCACTTGCTGAAGCCAATGTCAGCGCCGACGGCTGTACTGTGGGGGTGACCCCGAGCCCTTGCTGAGCACGGCTGCCTCGGCACAGGGACGCTGCGCTGAAGTGTCTTTTAATTCAATGCATCTGTGTCGTGCTTGTCAGGAGATGAGACTTGAGGCAGGGGTTCTCCGGGAAGCCACATCGCCAGCCTGAGGTGAGACTGAGGAAGGAAGCCCTGAGCTAGAGGAACGCTCCGGAGGCTCGGGGGTGGGAGCCGGGACGATGCGCGTGACGTTACCTTTGGGAGGCTGCAGGATCTGCTTCTCTCCCGTATTTTCTAAAGATGGTGCGTAGACCGTCGCGAAACAATTCCTCTCGTAGATCTCCACGCTCATCCCAGCTGGCCGCACGCGTCCCTGGAGCCTCTGCCTCCGCCCCCTCGAGCCCGGGGAGTCCAGGGACCCCGGTGCACAGCGGGAGCGGCTGGCGAAGCCCTAAGGAGTCGTCACCTCTGGAGACGTCGGCCTGCGTGGAACAGACTCCTTCCTTCCCACTGACCCAACCTCACTGAAGCAGAGAAAATCTGTTCACTACGATTACATTACAACCCCCAGGCCTCGCGTGCGTGGATCCCAACGAAATCCCCACTGAGTGAACGCGCTGGGTCCGTCGACTTCACCGAAGCATCCTGGGAACTCGTAATTATGAAGTTCCCACGGGGCGAGTGAGAACGCTGGAATGGGAAGGACACTTGCCTGTTCTTGTCACTGAGAATCCGAGATGAAGTCAGCCCGAGGACTGTGTAGGATTCGCAGTGTTATGCTCGCGGGACACGGCTATGAGTGTGAGCACAAGTCCCGAGGGGCCGAGACCTGCCGATCAAAGGAGGGGGGGATCGGTGGAGCACCGGGGAGATGGATGGAGATCGATGGAGATTGATGGAGCACCGGGGGGATCGGTGGAGCACCGGGGAGATCAATGGAGCACCGGGGGAATCGATGGAGCACTGGGGGGATTGATGGAGCACCGGGGGGATCGGTGGAGATCGATGGAGATCAATGGAGCACCGGGGGGATTGGTGGAGCACCGGGGAGATCGATGGAGATCAATGGAGCACCGGGGGGATCGGTGGAGCACCGGGGAGATCGATGGAGCACCAGGGAGATCAATGGAGCACCGGGGAGATCAATGGAGCACCAGGGAGATCGATGGAGATCAATGGAGATCAATGGAGCACCGGGGAGATCAATGGAGCACCGGGGGGATGGATGGAGATCGATGGAGATCAATGGAGCACCGGGGGGATCGGTGGAGCACCGGGGCGATCGATGGAGCACCGGGAAATCAATGGAGATGGCTGGAGCACCGTGGAGCTTTGCGGGCGTGTGCTTCGCGGGCAGCGGCAAGCCATTGGCTGACCGTGGCTTGGGAAGGAGGGGAGGGCGGTAGTGTTTTGTTGGCCACTGGGTTGCTGCAGTGCAGGAAGGGTGCAGAACGCCCTGGAGAACAGACCGCCAGGGCTGGGGTAACGCAACCAGGGAGAAGTGCGGGGACAAGCGGGCAGCGGGGTGAGCTGAAAGTCCGCCGGGATTCCGCCTGACTGACGGACTTGCCGCCACTAGAAGAGCAGGCCGGGCATTCCAGGGCCAACCTTGCAAGCACAGGCCCTGCGTTCCATTCCCAGCACACACACACACACACACACACACACACACACACACACACACACACGTTAGGGTAACCTAGGGAGATGCTAGGAAGGAAAAGCTCAATCAATCGTAATGCCTTACTGACGTAAAGTCTCCTAGAAATGCACGAGTGTCCCAAGGGCATTAGGTGTATCCCCCCAAGTAATTTAATGTTCTTAGTTTTTTAAAGTAATTGTACACCATGCACAAGGTGCTATGCGCCACATACCACGCACCACGCACCACGCACCATGCACCAGACTTTTTAAAAAGCTGTTCTGCAGGAAGCCTTGCAGCTGTGACGAGGGCCACCCTCAGACCTCCAGCCTCCTCACCTCCACCTTCCACATCGCTAGGCCCCAGCGCGCACCTGGCTAATCCCGCGGATGGACTGTCAAGGTCGGCGATCTCTAACCATAATCCTCCTGCCCTGCCTCCTGTGTGGTAGGATCACAGGTGCAAACTCCTGTGCCAAATCCGCTTTGTAAAGACACCTTGTCAGTAGACTAAGCTGGGCAGTACCACAAACCTCATTAAATGTCTCAATCACGGTGAGGTGAATAGTAAGATGGAAAATGCTCCACAGTCGTAGGCAAAATTTTATTAAAACTTTTTGCAACTCATTTGAGGCCAAACACCTAGCAGGAGTCATTTAAAAGAGGACTTCCGTCATTTAGCTGTCGATTTAGCATACTAGCTCTCCAGGCTATTGATCCTGAAACTAATACACTCTCACTATAAACACGTCCGTGTAAAGATTTTCTTCTTGGCTGGTGTGGCAGTATAGACAGGTTTTCTTTGTGAAGTCAACTTGAAGGCTTCCGCCAGTCCCTGGTTCATAAATTCGCAGCGCTTGCTTCTCTCGTTCTCAGTCACTAAACTTACACTTCATAGTTCTCAAATGTGGTTATCCTTCCCTTTACATGTTATAACACGGGATGGGGTGGAAGCAGAATTACGCCCCCCTCCCTCTAGTGTCTGTGCAAAGCTGTCCACATCATTTCAGAAAGATGAGGGAGGTCACCAAGCAGCAAGTTAAAGCAGGATTCTGTAATGAAGGAGACCAATGGCAAGTATCCCGAGCGTTTAGCAAATTATTATTATTTACAGTAATACTACTAAATTATCATTGGTATAAAATAATCTTTATAGACTATGTTATGCAATATATGTATATTACAAATATATAATTAGTGGACTATAGGAACATGATTGTCATATTACCATAAATTATCATGCAATTATAATTAATTTGTTATATAAATAATAATATACCATTATTTATTCCATAAATTAGTAATGAATTATTTTAAAAACAATGAATTACAGTAAGTTATACTCATAACTGAGTGTACATACAATATATTAATATATTAATATATTAATTATAGTAACATATCATATAATAATAATAGAGTATATTATTATTTAGGCCCTCAGCTAGGAACCAGAATAGGATGTCAAAAGGAAAGGCTTACGGGGTACTTAAGAGGTCACTCGCGGTAGAGCGGTTCGTGGGGATTGGGTGGGAATGGCCCACCGAGGCACCCGTCCTTCCATCCCCCGCTAGCGGACGGCAGACGTTCATCAAGAGGGGGCCTCACACATCTCTGTGCGCGGCATGGGCCGTCCAGGGAGCGGGGGTAGGACTCTGTGTGTGTGTGTGTGTGTGTGTGTGTGTGTGCGCGCGCGCGTGCATCCCATCGTCCCATCCGACTTATCTTAGATCATCCACGCTGTGCCAAAAGCATCCCCTCCCCCCATGACCTGTACTCTGGTTCACAGAAACATGACTTTTAATTAACTTAGATTGGCACTTACGGGCGTGGCGCGGAGTGAACACCCACAGCAAGGAAAGCGGGTGTTCCGCCGAGCGTGGGGGAATACGCAAACAGACTGAGAAACAGTAAAGCCGACGTTCCCGACGGACGGGTCAGTGACCGAACACCCGAGGAGAGGGAGGGAGAGGAAGTAAGTACGGATCCCTGTACAGAACCAGGCTGACTTTGATCTGAAGGAGGTAGTTTCCATGGATTGATGGCGAAGGAGAAATTGAGCGAGAAGTCAGAAGAGCGGAGACAAGGGGCACAGGTGAAAATTACACAGAAAAATCTGTAAGACGAATGACCGTGCAAACCAAGGAATATTCACAGAGAACTCTCAGAGCAGAGCAGGAACGGCTCAGATCTGAGACACTGGGTCCGTGGTGAGAAGGAGAAGCCGCCGTAGACACAGACACAGGGTGTTTGTGGGCAGAACAATAAACAGCGCTGGATTACTCTTGTATGGAAATCTGTCTGCACTCCCTGTGAACGGGCTTCAAGCGACTGTGGTGATTTTCAAAGTGAGACGCAAGGGCTAGAGGGAAAACAGAGCTGAGGGAAAGGAAGAAGAGAATTGATAGGCAACAGAAGGAACGGACTGTCTTCGATTACGGACAAGCACAGAAGTTCCAGGCAAGAGGAAGATTTTGCGCGTTTATTGTCCTAGTGAAGAGTGACAGCACCTTATTATCTTGTTAAAGAATAATAGAAAGGAGAGGGAAAGTCAGAGGCAAAAACAATTTCTGTCTTGAGGGTATGGATGTGAAGGTGCTCGGCTCACCAGGTAAAGACAGGCAACTGGCAGGTAGATGTGTGCCATTCATTTAATTCTGCTATTTTAGACGTGAACACAACTTCACACCGCACAAATGAGGCGAGATGTCTCACAACTAAAGTGATAGCCATCAACTCCCCTTTTAAATACGGGCATGAGCCTCCAGGTAGACAGTACAATTAAAATACACTTGACAAATAAATTTAGAAGTTGTTTACATTAAAACGAACGAAGTAAACATGAAAATACCTACTTTTGCTTTCTGTATCAAGATGATGTAGCCCTTCTCCCTGCGAGAGAAATAAATTCAGTCCCGGCCACACCAGGCTAGAGTTGCTTAAAAATAGATTATGATCCTGTAGGCTGCTTATCTAAAAACCCTTAAATACATAATGGCATTTCATTCATCTAATTGGTAGTGTGACTGATGGAGAAGCAGGGGTATATTTAGAATTTCTACTTTCCATCCTGACAGCTAAACATGTATTTTCTATACATACCACAGATACATTGCAATTGTATGCAAATGATAGCCTGGAGACCATTTTTGTAGAAATTGGAAATTTCGTTGTTGTTTCAAACATGTTTAATATCAGAATGAAACTAACATATTATAATTTCTAATGTGATTCTTTTCATTTTCACAAAGATTGTATCTTGCCCACGGAAGATGTTTCTGTCCATGGATATTTCTCTTTCATGAATTTATTTATTGACTTTTCCCCCCAAAGTTGAGGTTAAGGGAATAGCAATGCAGCAGAAACAAATATATTTCTTTAGCAATTTCCATGGAACCTTCCGGTTAATTTAAATATAACGCTTTCTCTCCATGTCCCAGGAGCGCTGCCTTTCACGACTAATTAGATGACAGAACTCAGGGCGTGCGCGGCTTCGTACGCCCGCCTCCAGTGTGGATAGGCCGTCTCCTTCCTCCCTCCCCGTCCTCCCAGGACTGTGCTCCAGGGCACCGCCTCGGCCTCGCTCCCCACCGCCTGGCTCCGGTGCCGGGAGCCACCACAGGCTCACAGTGGGTGTATGGCACGGCGGGTGTGAGCACGAGCTGGTGGCGGTACTCGAGGGGGCACTAGCAGCTGGCTGGGGCTGACTGTCCAGCGATGGTCCAATGACTCGGGACTGCGGGAGGAAGAGCCGCCGTGCAAGGCCCTGGGTGTGACGGTCTCCTCCGTCTCCTCCATCTCCCCTCCCCCGTCTCCCCATCTCCTCTCCCCCCCCATCTCCTCCACCCCCCATCTCTACCCCCCCTCCTCCCCCGTCTCCCCCACCCCCTCCTCGCCACAGTGCAGCACGCACGGTGTCCAGGGCGCACAGCTTCTGCCCCGCCACGTCCCCTGCACCAGGGCCGCGGGTCCGCGTGGCCTTCCTCACCGCCCCCGCCCCCCCCCCTCCCGCCCTGGTAGAATCGACGTTAGGTTAGAAGCTGGCAACCGGCGGATAGGTGGAGATTAGGAAAAACTCCAGTTATTGTCTCGGCTACTGCTTCCACGTTGAAATGGATCACCGAGAACCAGCATCAAGTGGGCACCACTTGAAGCCGTCTTTCCAGAAGGGGAACGCTGTCTGTCTATCTGCTTTGAGAAGTCCAAACCAGTGCTCCTTTCCCCGTTCTACCTTTGCACGCGATGGCGTCCGAGCCTGTCCTGGGGCAGACTTGTCCTCAGTGAGAGCTGCAGTCGACGCCTGTGGTCCGGCATCCAGCTTGCATGCGGCCTGTGAACCCCACGCTTCCGGGACGCCTTGAAGGCCTTAGCTGGCCGTCCATCTGCTTTCCATGACTGCGACCCCGTGCCTTAGGCGAGCGATGAAACACTCCACATGGAGAACAGAAAGCCCTGTCGGCGCCCTGTCCTACCCAGGCTCGCATCAGCCCTGCACGTTGCTCTGTCCAGGAGCAGGTATATAACCCTGACCACCATGGCGGGGAGGAGACCCTATCAGAGAAGCACGTGTAAGTGAATGGAGCCCTCAGAGCCTCCCGGCTGGGAACTAACACTCAAAACTCGGAGTTCCTCTGGTGAAAAGAGCACGAGCTTGAGGTTGGGATTCGTAATCTTGAACATTGGTTGAGTGTGACACTAAATCATCAGATTTTGCCGACCGCCAACATTTTCCAACATGAAAATACGCAACATGCATTATGAAAATAAGAAACATAAAAACAATCAGGTGAATAATCAGGTGAATTCCTATTGCTATATTGTAATCTGCTCAGTTATGCAAGTAGACTTCACTTTGACCTAACTGTTCATGTGAGCCACACCTCCTGACCAGCCTCCATCTCCTCCCCTTCTCGCCGGCCTCCTTCCCCCCCTCCTCCCCCTGACCCCCAGGCTCCTCAAGGGTCATTCTGTTTGCCTTAAAACTCTCATGCCTTACAACACAACACAAGTATTACAATGCTTTTCTGGTCATTTATCACCCTAAAACATTCAGCACTTGGATCTTTCCAGGAGAAGACAGGTGACCACAGAATTAGATAGAAGGTAGGACCTCAGCTCCAGGTCAGATCTGTCTCTTATTTTCTCTAGTATTGGCTTGTTTCACCTGTGAGGTAAAATCATTATCTCCAGAATGGCTACAGTGATTAGATCTGTAAGTATGTGGATGGACAGGAGGACTGCTACGGGATCAACCATCCTTTGTAGCGATTTCCCCCTTCTCCTCCTTTAGGTGCCTTAAAGGAAATACCCGTCTTCTTACCAGCACTACCAGCTCCTGCACCCAAGTCACTCTACCCGGGGTCAGTAATGCTGGGCTTGGGACAAATCGGCAGTGGGGGAATGCTGCAGAAGCCTCCAGTCTCTTCCACGCTTACCCTGTAATGGTCTTAAACGCACATTTTTTTAGAGCTTAGAATTCTACCTGTCTTGCAGTCATTTTCTTGGCCTATGTCATATCTAATCAAATTACCTAATCTAATAATCTAATTATCTAATACTCCCAGAGGCCTTTCCTCATGAACAGCTGCATTATTATAGAAACCTGCCCTGTTTGCCCCTCTCTTTTAGAAGGGTCCATAACACTCAACCGACAGATGTTATGGCATTAAATAATAATTTACTACACCTGTCCAATTATTACATGAGGTTGTTTTACATCTTTTATATTTAGATACTTATTTGTGCTTTTCAAAATAGAATTGTACTTTTAGATGGCCCCAAACTTCTAGAATTAACATATTAACTTGCTGTTATTTTTACTATATTGACGTGTAATTTTGAATGGAACTTTTCCTAAGTTGGGTTTAGTTTACTTTTTACGTGAGAGTTTTTCCCCCTATAAAATTAATCTTCGTATGGAGGAAACACCTCACCACACACTTGCACGCTTTGTTATCTGTGTGTATTTTTAAATTTTTATATACGAGTGGACCGCTGTGCCCTGGTCCGGACAACTGGAGAGCTGCATGGCCAGGGCAGAGTTTCTCCCTGATTCTGGGGACACATTTAGCATTAGAAGGGGTAAATATCTTCAGGAAAGGGAGAAAGGAGGGAGGACACTTAAAGGTTTATTTTCTCTCATCTACAATGCGTTGTCAGGTGGAGGAAATCAACCACTATACAGTTAGTGAGAAGGAAATTTCCGTCTTGTGGGAATGAGATCTGGTTTAAAATCTCAGGAACCCCCCTGATTGCTGGGGTGGTATTTCAAGCAGAAGGGGAAGATTGGCTTCTGGCAAATAAATAAGTTGAAGAACAAAGGGAAAGAAGCTAAACCGGTGGTTGAGACAAATGCAACATGAATCAGAGTAAAGAACGGACAAGAGCCCTGGTAGGCCGGGAGAAGAGCTGACTTGGAGTTGGCACAAGGGAGGGGCCACCAGAGGACCGGAAGCGATCCCATAATGAGCACAAGGCTGCACCTGGTTCCCTAACAACGCCGGCTCCAGTCCTCAACGGTAATGAGGTCTTTTATGTTATTCTCTTGATGGAGGGGAAAAAAAATTGTAATGGTTGTTCATGGAAAAGGAAGGGCTCTTTTCTTTCCGTGCATACTTCAGGGGGAAAAAATTGCCTGCATGGGAAAATGGACGGATGGGGTACATAGTTAATATCAACTGAACATTGGGTAGTAATGGTATTGGGATGTGCCTTAAAATAATGTAGATTTGTTTTCCTTAGAGGTGAGGCCCATCCCGACTGCTCACTGAGCTCACCCTTTCTTCAACCACACAGCCCACATCCCTTAACAAAATGGCTTCAAATAATGAACATTTCTAGAAAGGTGGTCAGAAATGTTAGGGGTGTCGTGAGGATAACCTGGGTCGAGTCTAGGGTTTCAATAAACAGGAAAATGGCTGGATTTGCCTCTCCACATGAAGAAGAGGTCCCATTCCTGTGAACAGAATGGATGTCAGAATTTGGTCTAGCCCCAGAGCTTGGGCTAGTTTTTATGTGATGAATGAGATACCAAATGATGTGCCATGGACCGTTCTTGCTTATAATCAGCTATTAACGAGGGCACAATTTGTGCTTATTTCAGTTTATCAATGTGAAAGTTGGCGATTAGTCATTAATACTCTCTTTTCCTACTCAACTTTCTCCAGCATTCTCTCAACAGGAAATAAATCCAAGATAGAAATTAGTGTTCCAGATCTTTTAAAAAAAAAAGTCCAAAACTCCTTACAATTTCAGCCTCCTAAGCAACATTTAGTTCAAGATTATCACTCAGCTGTTCAGGACGAAAAATAGTATTTTGCTGGATAGATTCTACTTAGAGTCTACTCTTCCAAGCTTCGATATACACAAATCTTTTGGAAATGGGTTAAAAACAGACTTGATTGTAGTAACTCCCCCGTAAGACAATGGGACATCTGCTTCATTAAGTCTTCATCAGTCGTCGCTCCTTCCCTTCCTCTTGGCTAAATTTGTCTCCCACCCCCCACCCCCCCAAAAGATACTTGTGTTTCAGCCAGGATAATTGACGATGCTCTTCAAGAGTGGTCTTGAATAACCGCTCAGCCTCAGCTGGCTCGCCATTGAATCCCTACCAGGACGCTGCCGTCTCCATCCTCCCACAAACCCGTATTTGGAAGTCTATTTTCTCTAGAGGCTGGAAGCAGCCGACATAAATTTGAATAGACACAAGGTTCTTATATAATGTAATGTAAAGTACAAAAATACTAATCATGTCCGCTTACACGCACACATGTATGTAGTACGTATTCACACGTGTACGAATTATGAAGATTTGCCTTCCTATCGCTTCAGTGTCACCAATGCCTAGTTATTTGGAAGTTGTCATCAAAATAGTGCTACTGTGGCAGACGCTATGGCTTGTTTTTTTCCTCTTCCTCTCTGCTACCTTTTCGCTGTCCAAAGACCATCCACATTTGACTGAATCACCACATCCATAGACTCGGCTACCCTAAGTCCCAGAGGGCTCTGGGCCGAGCGGAGGAACTGGTCAGCATGGTGCGGGTTTCAGGCTGAGCGTGGGCAGGGCAGGACATCATGGATTTGTATTCCGGAAGATCATTTGGCCACCACTGCAGAAGGAAGACTCGGGTAATATTTACGGACATGGCCACAGGGCCACTTGCCACCATCCAGAGAAGAGAGGATCACATGCAACATGGTGTCTCTGGAGAGAGAACTGACTTCAAGTTACCCACCAAACCAACGAGCAGGCGAATGCGGGCAGCTGAGAGGTGATGATATTTCCTAGGCTTGGCTAAGGGTTATAACAGAGAGCTGAAACTCAGTGGACGCAGATGCTCAGAGTGTAAAATCTGAAATTAAGATACGTATAATGTATTTGAATAGAAAGTTCTGTTCACAGATTTGGACTTCAAGAGTAAGCTCTGTGACGAAGATAAGATTTAGGAGGCAGCAGCACACGTACTCGTTCTAAAGATAAACATCAGCATAACTATGCAGAGAGAGTGAGGTGCAAGAAGAGGAGGCGGAGTCCAGCTGACCCAAAACACTACTTACGTGTCCAAGATAGACTGTGACGGACAAACACTGTCCAGGATAAAATAGCAAGGAAGGTCGTTGGAGAGGCATGAGAGCAGAGAAAAGTCTCTGAGAGTAAAAAGGAAAAATAATCGAGGGGTGGTGAATTCAAACACTGAAAGTATAAATAAGATAATGATTGAGAAATTAACGTAATTTAATAATGACATTGGTATTTATAAGTACAAGTTTTTAAGACACAGATACTTTGTGCCAAAAGTTTACATATGATTTTTTTTAAATGTACGTCTCAAACTCATTTTCAAAGTCCATCACCAATTAGGAGCTCAACTGCAAGTTCATCCAAGCCACAATGAAGATTTTAAAAAAAGCTTTCGAATTGTGATACACTGCATGTTGTGTTTCACGCCTCATTGCAGAGAGATCTCTATGTAGATATACATACTAGGCACGCAAGAACAAACAAAATTCACCAGTGCTGCACTTAAATCGGTTTGTCTTCATTTTGGTGTTGATTCACCTAGTTTGGGAGTTACATTTATTTAACTCTATGGTTCGTCTCTTCTGTAAATCAGAAAGGGCCATTAACGTCTCAATTTCGTCATTCTTGCATAGACCCATTACCCTCTCCCATGTAACCCCCCCCCCCCCCCCGTGACCGCCCTCAGGGCCTGACCCCCTGGCAGCGACAGGGCAGGAATTCTTCAGGGCTTGCTTGTATTTTACTTCTGCTTTGGCTTTTCTTGGCAGTTTGGTATCCTGTTTACCGTGCTCTGTTTCTCTTCTTTCTCCTTTCTCCTTCCCTTCCTTCCCTCTTTCTTGGTCATCGCTGCGGCTGGTTCACGCCTGTTTGCGTATATGTACGCACTTACTCCTGACTTCCTCTCCATGGGGCCTTGAAACAACACAACCAAATCAAAGCTTATTTTTCTGTTTACTTCAGACCAACTTCTTATTAATCTCTCCCATGAATTTAACTCCAACATTGTCCTACTCTGTATAATACAGCACCTAGAATTACTCCAACAACTTCCTCCCTACCACCATCTCGATTGAGACAGACTGGAATTTCCTAGAACACAAGACCCTTCCGGGACCCTGGACGCCTCTGCAGCGTTTGGAACAGGAGTGCTGGCTCGAGTTCTCGAGTTCTCTAGAGCGTGGCCCTTACAGCACTGTGGTTCACAACCTACGGTGGCCTGCAGGGGAGAAGTTCCACGCTGTGTCTCCAGCACCGAACTCAGGGATAATCCACCCAAGATCCATGTTCCTCAAAAGCACATCACCTCGGTGATAGCCAAAAAAACAACAAAGACACAGAGCGATTGCCCACAAAATAAGCAATAAGCACCCTACTCAACCATCTTCCACAAAGCAACAAACAACAAAGACACACAGCCCTCACCCACAACACAACAGACGACAGGAACACGCAGCCTTCGCTGTGGCTAAATAATGACTGCCTTGGTTAGACATGGAACTTGAATAAAACCCAGGGGTTGCTCCCCAGGAGGAAGGAAGGGGTAACACTTTGCACATAATGCTTTGCATGTGCTGCTGAGGGCATCGCAGAGAAAGCAGCGATGGCTGCTACCAACGCCGGGCGGGGAGGTGGGAGGGAAGGGACTGGGGGAGGGGGGGTGGGGGTGGAGGGGGCGGTTAGGACCAGCACTGCGGGAGCCAGGCAGCAGGAGCATAGTGGAGGAAAAGCACAGCATAAACCCATGTAGAGCTGGAGCAATGAGCCCCTCCCCCCATAAACTAATATAAACAAGTCTGGGGAGTATTTGGACAGATACACCCCCCCAAAAAAAATCCTTTTTGGAAGAGAGAGGCCTGGGACATGATGCGCGCGAGGCGAGCTCTCCACCACTGAGCTATAATCTCAGCCCTAAAGGACACAGATTTAAAAAAAAAATACTATCCCCAGGCAAAATGCAAAGGCGAGGCAAGCGCGATAAAGCCCAATACCGTGGTAAAACACAATATTTTATGCAGCGAGAATATTGACTTCATAAGAAGAGAACCACATCATTTCAGCTGATGAGCGAAAGAAGAAACAGAACAGAACGGTAATGTCTTTATTGTCATCCATTGGTGCCAGTCGATAGTTTGTGAATTGACGCTTCAAGAAAGAGCAGCCAAAGCTATCATTTGGAGATAAGGAAACAAACAGATGAGACTCCATTTTGCAAAAAATGTGGCGTTTATCCACCGGGATTCCGACGGGAGATGGGGAAATGAGGCGCAAGGCTGTTCCTATGACTTGACTTTATCCACTGCGTGCACTCCGTCACTGCTGCACGAGCAAAAACCTGTTAAAAACAAACGACTGAACAGCTGCTAGGAAGAGGAGGAGGAAGTGGGGTTTCCGGCGTGGCGGTGTGGCCGGCTCCGGGGGCACCGAGTTCCTCTGCGGTGGCCTGGGCTGCGTCGCTATTGTGCGCGCTGAGACAGGGGTGGCACGCCTCCCTCCCTCCAGACAGCCCGCTCAAGAGCAGCGACGCGCGCGGGCTGTCACCGCTGCTCCCAGCCACCTACTGTGAACGGTACAAAATGATGCTCCCCCGTGACGCAAGCGTTTCCAAGCTATGGGAACTCTTCACTGGAGCAGGCACGCACGCGCGCGCACACACGCACGCACACACACAGAAATCTGTTTCCGTGGCTGTCACTGGCTTTCTCGGTTTTCCAGTCACTTATGATAATACACATGCAAGCTCAAGAGTGAAAGATAATACCAGTCATTGCGCTTTAGGACTGTTTGATTTTCAGAAGTTTGTGAGTGTCTCCTTTCTCTTTTATTTTCTTGCTATGTTAATAGCTGGCACATTCTTAATCTCTCACACGCAAGTGAATTGCTTAGGTTTTTGACTAAAATTATTAACATGGGCATGCACAAATACACACACACACACACACACACACACACACACACACACCCCTCCAACAAAGCCTCAAATACCAAGATAACTCATTTCTTCTCTCCTGACTACTGAGGGCCCCAAGATATGAAATCGGCTGGATTTTCTTGTGCTTTGAATTTGATCTTTCCACTCAGGAGAATTATGGGTTTCTATTTACTCTTTCTGCCAAACCACGTTGAGCTTTTGACTTTGTCATGTGGACTTTTTACATTTCGTATATTACTGGCAATATTTTAAAAGTCCGCATTATCATTCAAAGATAAAGGACATAATTTATAGATTATTGCTCAAAGCCCTAAGATAAATCATTTCCTGTGAAGGTGATGTCAACATTACACCACTGTTTGAACACGGTCCAGCAGGTCTAATGTCATCTTCTGATGCCAATTTCTCTGAGAAATTTATCCCCGGGTTGCAATTGAGTGAAAGCTTTCTCACTATTTCAATAAGCAACGCTGATTTGCTCTCGAATTTTAAGGACTTCTTTGCAGCCTTCAGCTTCTCAGATAATGATTAAACAACGTGGCCACCAAAATCAGAAACACAAAGTCTCCTCCCCGGTTTTCACGAAAATGTACAAAGGAAGATGAGCCCTCCTCTTGGATTGTGACCCCGGGCTGTTGGGAGCAGAGGGGTGGGTGGGAGTCCTTCTAGATGGCAAAGGCTCGAAGCATCTCAAACCCAATGTTCCGGGAGCTGTCACTGACGGTCAAAGAAAGTTGGAGTAACCTAGCATGCATATGATAATAAAAGCAGCGGATGCTCTCACCTGCAGGGCAGGGGGGTTTGTCTGGATGACAAATGAAGCCAGCTGAGGGAGACGCGAGGGGAGCCAAGCCCTCAGAAGTCCGGCTGGGCCGCAGGGACAAGGAGGCTCACGTTCCTTGCATAAAACGCCGCTGGGGCCTTCACCTGGACTGGAGATCATGGATACGTTCGCTGCAGAAGGATTGCTGAAAATGTTCTTTTGGAAAGCAACCCACCTCTTTTGAAGAAGTACTTTTCTAAATAGAGCCGGGGGAGACTGGTCAGCTGGGGGGGGTCCCCTCCCGGCCCCTCCCGGCCCCTCCCGGCCCCTCCCAGCCCCTTCTCCCTCGCTTCAGCTCCGTTTCTTGGTAAGCATGATTTGGGGTGCAAATGGGTCATGGATTCCTCAGAGCCTGTGTTAGATGCAGGTTGAGGTTGAAGAGCAGCAACCTCATCCCAACCCCGTTGTTCTTCCTTGGCTGACTTTTCTGGAATGCCCAGGGGCATTCAACCTCAAGAGTGATGTGGCAGAAATCCTGGTGCACAAACTGAGTCTGTGCACTGCTTCAGGATGGGCAGTGTCTACGGAGGTCACGAGTAAAAGTCACAGTCCAATATCCATGAGTCACTTTCTTGCCTGTTTGATTCCTTCAGAAAAACAAAAAACCGTTCTAGTTTCCCATTGGAGCTGCAATGGCTTGCATTATTTAACAATAACGACCATGATATTAATCGTACAATTCACTTCAGGCCATTACTGTGGGTAGTCTGTTATTTCCTCGTGAACATCCCCAATGGATGACATGTCAGTCCAGGAAAGAAGTGAATGGATTCCAGAGGAAAACCCCAAATACTTTACAAACTACCCTGTCCTGTGTGCATCATTTGCACTATCACGTCATCACGCTACTAAAATCGAAACAAGGGGCTGGGGATATGGCCTAGTGGTAGAGTGCTTGCCTCGTATACATGAGGCCCTGGGTTCAATTCCCCAGCACCACATATACAGAAAACGGCCAGAAGCGGCGCTGTGGCTCAAGTGGCAGAGTGCTAGCCTTGAGCGGGAAGAAGCCAGGGACAGTGCTCAGGCCCTGAGTCCAAGCCCCAGGACTGGCAAAAAATAAAAATAAAAATAAAAATCGAAACAAAACACAGAAAACCCAGGTAGTCCTTGCAGAATATAGGGTAAGGACAGAGACTTAACTACAATCTGTGATGGTTTCAAAGGAGACGAGAGCAATCATGAAATTAAAATCAGAGGCTAACTGGCAAGGTAAACAGCCGACAACAGCCTTGATTCCTTGCCCATCTTGAACAGCGAGGGGATGCTATGCCACGACGAACGCTGAAAGAAAGCCATGAGAGCTGAGACATTAGGGTGCAGAGAATCTGAGTCTCCCTGACCTTCTTAGACTTGATTTTGACACAGCAAGAAATGTAGCTTCGTTATCAAAATCTGGCTAGAAAGTCATGTATCTCCTCTTGTTGGAGAAACAGAGATAGAATAGCTATGCTGTTGTTCGTGGCAAATTTGAGCAAGAGAGGTTTTTTTTAGCAGTACGTTATTTATGGGTTATCGGAGATTTTTGCCCTCTTAGATATATTTCTGGGTCCTTATTTGTGGTGAATTAAGAAATCCAACTGACAGACAAGAAGAATGCCGTTTTACGTGTGCTTTAAACATAATTTGCCTGAGGTAAAAAGTGACACTGTAGGAAGAAGGAACTTCTGTGGTAGCCGTGCGGGGCTCCATCATGCGAAGCTCTGGACCACTGCTTCTCCAACTGCAAAATACACAGGATTCGAGCCGCCTGCTGGCTTCATCTCCAGGGTGCGCAGTCTCCGGAGGATTCCAGCGCTATACGCGTCTCTCTTCACACCTTTTGAGAACTAACGCACCGAATGGGGGAACTAGGGATCTCGAGAGAAGAATTTTATTGTGACTACATAAAGTAATAAGCAGGTATATTTGATTGCTCTCTTATCCAAACATATGCTGGAAATTATTAAATGGTTTATGCATATATTTCTGTTTCTTTTTTTGTTGGCAAGTAAAGTGACTCTTGTCTTAACAAGTGAACATCCTATGGACATAGAACCAATGAATCTGGAGCGTGTGCGCGCACACACACACACACACACACACACACACACACAAGCACCTCCTGTCCTTGGAAAACTCACATTTTCTCCAGGAATATTTAGCCTTGGTGGTCCCGGAGAAGCATTCTTGCTACTGTAATTGTTCGTTCCCCTTTCCCGAGGACGACAAGCCTTCCCCGGGCCTATATCATCTGTGACCTCCTTATAATGCGTTCGCCATTTTGTGCAGAAGTCATTTCTGACATCAGAGCCGCTCGTACAAAGGCATTGCTCTCGGTAGCAGCCGAGAATAGATGAGGAAATCACTGCTTGAGCACAGAAACTAGAATACCTTTGAGATCCATTTTTCCTTTAGGGAAAAAAAAACAAAAAACAAAGAGAGGAGTGCAACATGCCTTTGGGGCTTTTCGTTTTTCCAGCGTGTCTTCATTGAAACTCGGGGCAGCCTTGAAGGTGTATCACATCGCGTTATTTCCAAAGTCAAGCGCCAATAGCCCATTACAGTGTTTTCGCCAGAGGAAAGCGTTGTTAGAGCATACACAGACTGCTGGGGGTCTGTCTGCCTTTGGTGGACCCTGAAATACAGCTGTTCTGCCAGCCCCCCATGGAGACCGCGCCCTGAGGGGGACAGCACCCTATGGAGTCAGCCTCCCGCCGGGGGGAGGGCTGGGGAGGGACACAGCACCCCACGAAGGCAGCGCCCCGGGGGGCCAGCCTGCCTCCTGCGGCCTCCCAGTGAAACTGCTCAGACTTGCCGTTGCCCCTGAGCGGTTCTGCCTCCCTCCGTCTCACGCGCGAGGCAGCCGCAGCCCTGAACGGGGTCCAGGACGAGAACACGGGCGTCCGAGGAGTCCCACAGCGGACGCGGGGATATCGCACGGGATCCTGGGGACCATCGAGTGCGAGCGTTAGGAAAGCTTCACGCCAGCTCCGCTACGAAAGCCTGACGTTAAGCCCTCCGCGGGGAGATCCGAGAAGGGAATCTCGTGTGTGTTCTAAGCCACCGGCTCTTCTCACCAAGGAGGTGGTCTCCCCTACGACTTTTTATTAAGTGTAACAGTCTCCAAGACACAGATTGGAAGGGAGAATTCGCAAATCCTCATTAATAGTTTGCCGAGGTACCATGGAGATCCAGGCTGGGCCTCCACTAATGAAATTAATAGCCGCAACTGCGGACCACAGATCACCTCCTGGGCAGCCCCTGGGGGGGGGGAGGGAGCTGGGCCCGGCCCCTCCCTCCGCACCTGGCTCCCCCCCTCTTGGCGGGAATGCTCACCGTCTCCTGAGCCTCCTTCTCGCTCCAGTGTATCCAGCCCCTCCGCCCGCCTTGCCTCCTCCTCCTGCTCATCTCTCCTCAGTGACCCCTCGTGCTCCCCCATAGCAAGCATCCCCGAGGACCCCTAAAGCAATCACTGACATCGCTTTGCACATGATTTCAACCCATGAAAGCACATTCTGCCAAGTAGGCTCTTGGTGTAACTCCTGGTTTTCCGTAGCCCTGGTCGTGGGAGATTACACCCTTGTTCGTTCCTCCCTGCTACCCCTGTGGCAGCGTAGCCCTGAGCATTCAAACTGCGGACGGATGTGGGGTCCCCGGGTGTGCGTCTGCTGCTAACTAGACTCACGTAACTTCCGCACTGGGAAACTTGAGCTGACCTTCTCCTCTTCTTGAAAACGTGTGGTTCTTCAGGACATCAAATTGCACAGGAAGGAGCAACAGTGGGTTAGCTATAAGAGGTGAGTGACACGTTCATGTTTATTAAAAGCATACCACTTTTAAGCCGACAGTTTTGCTTCTGTTTTAACCATTTCCAGGAAGATCAAATGAAAGCCTGTGTGGATGGAGTTACGAAAATAAAGACTGCGTTGAACGACATCAGCAAAACCATCATGATTGGACATTCAAATCCCAAAGCCCACTTCCGTGATGGGAGCGAAAGGCAAGACCGATCTAGATGAGACACAGGAGGCCAAACGCCAGGAGAGAAATCAGCTAAGGAGGAGAGCTTTCATCCACAAAGGGAAAACTCCCGCCTCGTGGAAAACAACTCACCTGGCTGTGTGGCTATACCGCCACAATTTCTAGCATTTGTATCTTAACCAAGTGGGATGCCTATTTGTGTTTTTCCCCAGGTAAATTATCACTAATGTCCATCAGAGATGAAGCGGACCTAGGATATCATTAAGCAAATAAGCCAACCCAACTTCCTATTATTGTCACAGAAAAACACAAGAGGAAAAGCTCTAAGACAAGGTATCTTCACTTAAAATCAGCTACGTGACCCATGACATCAAAGCTGATCATTGTTGCGAGTCTGTAGGCTGAAGGTTGGGAATTTGTGTGAGGCCGGGGGCCTTAGCGCCCCTCTTTCTGCTGTGCTCTCGTTGTCTAATGGCCGCCTCCAGATCCCAAACACATTTTGCTGACGTAGCCACCAACATGATTTCCACTGTGGTGCTTAGCACACAAACCTCAGTTAGTATTCATAGAACTTTTTAAGATCTTAGTTTATTACACGATTTCTCAGGCAAATACAAGAAAATAAAACACAAATGCCACTGATTCAATGTCTGTTCCTTTGCAAAGAAAACCCACGTTTACTGAAAATCATAATGCCAGTTTCGGTCACGCTGCTCGATATTGTGCTTCTTTAGTAACTGAGCCCTTTTTTGTCTTTAGCTATAAATGTCTACATACAATGGAATAATTCCTCTCTATTTTATCCATCAATGGCTCCATAACATGTGACTAATGTGTTTAAGGTGATAATGTGTCGGTGCAAGATGAACCCAAGCAAATGCTTGTAAAAATGAAGGTAGTCGCTGCTGGTGTCGCCGTAGCCCCTTCCTGTCTGCTCCACTGAATAACGCTTCTGATGTCCTAAGGTGTCTGAGGAGACTCCTGCCTGTTCGCAGCGCTTAACTCGCCCCGCGCGACACTTTGTCTTCTCTCCTTTCATGGAGTCTTTTGTGCCCTTGCCTCATTCTCTCCTGGAGTTTTCAAAATGATCTCAGACTCTTGACAGAAGAACGCTGCAGCTGTTCATAGGGTTGTGTCTACTCTGAAAATTCAGAGTGGTGGAAAGCACAGACTAAAACCCAAGGAGCCCATCTGACACGGGAGAGTAAAACTCCTCAAGTCGCTGGCTGGAAGGGAAAGGCGAATGAACAAAGCAGAGGAGGAGGTCTCCACGTTCTCTGTTTCCAAGTACACTCCACATTTTGTGACAGCCAAATGACGCTTTTCAGTCCCAATATCCATGCTTCTCCCGGGAATAGTGTAAGGTCTAGCACATTTTGAATGTCAGCACAAAGTTCACCAGAATACTGGAAACATTTCTTCAAGCACTAGACTGGTACCTCTCAGCTGCACATGGAGAACAGATTAAGCACGACAAACGTTTAGGACCCATCTTCCTGGAGACCCCTAGACCTGAGGCTGCAAGCCAACTGAAACTAAGAGACACCCGCCCCAACTCCAAGAACCTTCTGTTTGCCCCACGAAGGGAAGTGACTTGAAGTCCTACGAATTAACATATACCTCATGCTTTTGAAAAACCTTTGTTTACAAAGGCTCCCTTAGAAATCTTGTTAAAATAACTTGTTGTCAGGCAGAGCCTGCAGAAAAAGTGTTGGAAAGGAGAAGGGTTTGGTCTTTGTTGTTCATATCCAGCACAGATATTAGAAAGTCAAAAGTACAACAAATGAGGCCATTGCCCGTCAAGTGTCCACACGGTGGTCAGAGCTGCGGGCACAGTGGATGGTGAAGGCGGCAGACACAGAGGCGTCCGACTGGGCGACGGGCCACTAGCGCCCTGGTCCAGGCTCTCGCGGCACCCGCGGGCAGCACGCGAGCTGCCCTCTCCTTCCTGTGGACTCCCGGCCTGGTGTGCCGGGGGCCCACGTTCTCCACCCCGGCGTGCCCACGCTGAGCTCCTGCTGGCTCATCAAGGACAGCGCTGAGACAGAGGAAGGAGCCCACGCTTCCCGGCACGCGGAGATCGATATCCAGAGCTTCCCGTGCCGTTTCTGAAAGAGCAAGAGCGTCCCCCCCATCAATTATTCAGCAAATATTGTATTGCCTTCGGCAGAAGCAGGGCCTACGGTGCAGGCCCTGGAGGAACTACTCTTGGCTGGAGGAGACTGATCAAGAAATTAGCAATTATTTCCCGAATCATCTCTGTAATGAGAGTATCTGCAGGTATCTCCCAAAGGGAATGGGAGTAAGGGTTTCAGGCCGTGGGAAAGGGATCCCAGGGGAACCGTCCAGGTGACACCAGGCACAGCAAGGCCCTGGAGCCAGGGAAGATTCCAGGCAAAATCACTTGCCAAGAGAAAGGCTGAGTACCAGTGCTAAGGCCAGGTACCAGGGCTAAGGCCGGGTACCAGGGCTAAGGCCGGGTACCAGGGCTAAGGCTGGGTACCAGGGCCAAGGCCGGGTACCAGGGCTAAGGCTGGGTACCAGGGCTAAGGCCGGGTACCAGTGCTAAGGCCGGGTACCAGTGCTAAGGCCGGGTACCAATGCTAAGGCAGGGTACCAGTGCTAAGGCCGGGTACCAGGGCTAAGGCCAGGTACCAGGGCTAAGGCCAGGTACCAGGGCTAAGGCCGGGTACCAGGGCTAAGGCTGGGTGCCAGGGCTAAGGCGGGGTGCCAGGGCTAAGGCCGGGTACCAGGGCTAAGGCCGGGTACCGGTGCACAGTCCGCGTCGGGGAGAAGGGAAGGCGGCCTCGCAGAACCCAGATTCACGAAGGCCTTTGGGTTACCAGAAAACACGACTATCTTATTGAAACCAAGCAACGACTTAACTGACTAGACAAGGCTATGTCTCGGATATTTTTTGGCTTCAAATCGCATAGACCCACAAAGCCGGGAGGCCTTGAAATTCTCTCCGGTCCCTGAATTGGCCCCAGATGGAGAGGCAGAGGCGGGAGGCTGGTGTGTCAGGAGCACTTGCCAGTGCGAGCGTGTCGGGCGTGAGATGATTTAACCCGCAGCTGCAGACTCGGGACCGCACTTTCCTTAGTCCAAAGTCCCTAACTGGAATATCCTTCCAGTTCTATAACGAAAAGTACTCCACACTTTCAGTCCTAAAAGACTGCCACTGATACTTACAGAAAACCCAACCCTAAGTCTCGCATTTTCCCTGAGAGCCCAGAGCCTATAGTGTCTCAGTGACCGTAGGTTCAAAGACACAACTAATCTTGCAATGAACAGAATATGAACCACATGTTGTAGTGCGCAGCTAATAACCAACACAAATATACGTGCCTTGTCATATTAATAGCGTGTGAATATTGTGATCGCAGTCGTGACTATCTCAAACCACGCAGCTGCTGTCATCTCAGACAGCAAAATACAGCTGAAGTCTGGGCGGGCGGCACGCGGGGGGGGGGGGTGTTCTTAGAGCAGAGGGGCTCTGGGGACGATGTTCAGACGTCGTCCATAGCTTCATGAATGTCTGCGCACTCGTCGGCTTGCCCTGCCTGACCCATAGTCAGCTAAGGCTGCGGGCCGCGCGCTCTCGTCACCCGGGATCAGAGCAGCTGACGCGGCCGGCGGGCCCCGCCTCCTCCTAAGCGAGTGCCCTCACTGGGGCGGCGCTGGGTCTGCCCTTGTCCCCGGGGCTACACTGGCATGGAGACCGCCGCGCCTCGGGTCCCGGGCCTCCTGCGTCAGTACAGCTGCTGGCACTCAGGTCCGTCCGTCGCGCGCCTCGACAAACCTCCTGACGGGGACTCCAAACCCGAGTGCAACCGTCCCAGGCCTGAGGGGGCCCTCTCCCAACAGAGCTGACGCCACCGGGAAGGAAACTGCCCTCCATTTTATCGGGAGGCTAGCCGTCCGTCCACGCCAACGCTGACCCAAGCCCTCGGCGCAAAGCGGAGGTGGGCCACCGTTGCTTGCGACCACGACTTCCGCCTCCGTGGGGGGCCTCCCTCCGGCGCTGGGGCGGTCCTCTAAAACAAGACGCGCGATTCACTTGATACACGGGGTACACTCTGAAATGACACAAGCCACTTCGGCATGCGAGCACATCGATTAAACGACACGCGAAGCAAAGCATTATGGAAACACTCCTTCACAAACTCGCCCATCTTTGTCTTCCGGTTGATTATGAAGTCTGAGAGATCATCTTCTACAAACCCATCTGGAGTTCTGTTATTTCGGATGCTTCAGAAGCAAGGTAAAAGCATGTTTATATCACATCCGTTAGCTCTCCCCTTCTGTCTCGCCACAATGCAGTCTCCAACCACAAAGCTACATATTCCAAGAGGTATGAATGTGTTTCTCATACTAGTGAAAGGCCGACTGATGTTCCTCACCATGGAGACAAAGTTCACATTTAATACGCACCTGACCTGTGATCCCTTCCTGGGAAATGCCGCGCAGATACACAGAAGCGTGTCTCAGAGTGACTTCTTTGGGAAGTGGCGCTGTGTGTGGCCCCCAGTGGCAGAAGGCCGGAAGAGCTCGAGGGACAGAGCCCAGGCTGACCTCAAGCCACATGACCCACAAGGACGACAAATAAATAAGAAAGAAAGAAAGAAAAACACCCAAGTGACTTCCCTGGAAGAATAGGACCCCGATTCACACATCCATAAACAAAAACATTATTTATCCCAACGCATTTCCCAAGGGCCTTTCATCCCCAGGCATTGTTCCAGGAGTTTGGGGTGCAGGATGGTAGCGAAGACCTGGGCGTCTCGACCTTCATTCGTTTACCTCTCGGTGAGCACTGTGGACAACACCGGCTCTCCAGAAAGAGTGAGCAAAAAACTAGGTTCAGTGAGGACAAGGGGGCAAGTAGAAGGTCATTGGGATTGGGGGACCCCAGGAGAGAGGGAGGAGTTTGTCCTGTGTTCCCAGCCACGGGGGCCCAGTGCGCACTTGGTACGCGATGACTTAGAATCTGCCGGAATCGAGGAGGAAGCCGTAGCTTCAAAGTACTTGGGGCGAAGAATTCCGGGGGGTTAAACTGGAGCTGGCTTTCAGAACGTGGAATCTATTCCATAAGAAAACGGTAGCGAGCGACTGTTCTAAAGACTCCCCACAGTGGGAAGGACCCCGGAGCGGAGGGCAGGACTGTTCCCCAGAGAGGACCGGCTACCCCCGTTCACCCACCCACCCCCCACGCCAGCCGGGAAGCGGCACGGCAGGAGGAAACAGCACCGCGGGCTCAGTGCTTGGCAAGCACGCGGGGCAGAACCTCCTGGTGTGCTTTCAAACGTTTTCAGTCAAGGGCAGAGCAGGACGGTCAGCTACCCACGAAACCTTGGAACTAAACTCAAGGTTACCGCGGGGGCATCTTTGGAGATGCCATTCGGGGCCGGCCTAGCCAGTTGCTTCTCGCTGAAAGCTCGGGTGCGATCCGGAGCCTGGCCCTGGCCGGCACAGCCATCAACCGCCCAGGTCACCGCTGAGAAGACCGTGCCGCACAGCATGGCCCTCCTCACCTGCCATCTTCCGGCTGCAGAGCCGAACGTAGCCGGCACCGTACAGAGAAGATACGCCAGGAAGGGCCCGCCATGACGGGGTGGAGGTGAGCGGAGAAACGAGCTCCCGAGTCCACGCCGTGTCCCAGGACGTCCGCAGGAGCACCCTTTCGCGTCTCCACCCGGCCGCCGGGAAGCAGCCGGCCATGGGTGCGGAGGTGAGGCCGGGTGGTTGTGGGTGTGCAGAGGCCGAGAGGCTGCCGGCGAGACCTGTCATCCCTGTCATCATCGCACAGGCAGGGAAGAGTTCCCGGCAAAAGTTACAGTACCTGGAAGACTCCGCTGATAGACAACAACGGGGTCGCGCCACTCGCAGACATCCCTGATGAAGGGCTTGTGTCCAACGGCCGCTGGGATCTCCCCCGCCTCGTGAAACTCAAAGGCTGCACAGTGCAAGCACAGGAGTGTGTAACACACTTCACAGAGGCAGCAAGGCACACGCGCGCCTTGCCCCTCCGTGACGGGCCTGGCACCACGGTTCTGTGCCGCAGATGCGACCTGGACGGAGCTTGAGAGCGGATGGAGGGAGGGCGGCTGTCTGGGTTCCTTCGGGGCAGAGGTGTCTGTCTTAGATTCTGGAAGCATCCGAACAAAGCGCGGCCCGCACCGTGACCGGAGCAGGTTCCGCGGATACGGTTGATTCCAAAAGTAGGGGAAACGGCTAATACCTTTCATAGTGAATGAAAGAAAATAATTACATGACACGGTGAGTTATTTTGTAAAAATTTATGAGGAGGAAGGAAAGGAGAAGAAGAAAAGAAGTTAGGAGAAAGCTACTAGATAAATCTTCGCGCACTGGAGAAACGGCAAATTAGAGAATGGCTTCACATTAGGGTCTTAGCTTCTGTGTTTCATTTGTGTTGAGTAGGAGTGAATCTACTTGTACATCTAATACTACCAAAATAAATACTAAAAATTACGAAGATTTCAGAGTTACTACGTTTTCATTCGAATTAGTATAACCCAACTTATTTTTGGAAATTTATAACAGGATCCCTGAAGTCATTGACTGATACAGTAGAAGGAAATGATAGTTGGCAGAAACTTAACTAGGAGGGCGTTATATGTAATTGTTATCATTTTCTTTTCATCACTCAAATTTATTTTCTCTAGTCTTATGCATACTTAAAATGTCTGTGTCTTTATTGGTATTTACTTCTAATATAGATATTGGGAAAATATTTTCAAGAATTAGTATATGTATGTGTTGAGTCTCAGAATCCCAAAGGCAATCTAAGCCACAACGGCCTGTTCAGTATTTGATTTTAAACTCTGTTTCACAGATGTATGAAAACAATAGGTTAACAAAAATTAAAATTATCTCATGGCTACAGCCCCCTGTGCTCATGGACTTGGGGGTGATATCACCACTGATCTTTTCAGAGCCCTTGCGAAGGTTTAATTTATGACCTATAAAATGCTGAAAGTCCATTCCAATTGTTATTTACTGTGCTGGAGCATTTAAAGTCAAACACGTACTGAAATCTCCTAATAACAGACTGACATTTCACTTAACCTTTTTAACTGAAATAGCATATAGAGTTTATTTCCTTGAATCGATCGCACCAGATGAGGCTAATCTTTGCTTGATTCAACAACCTAGAGATAATATGACATATCACTTATTTTATTAAAGGAAATATTCCCTTACTCCTGGAAGCATCTGAGGACATAGCACTCTTTGAGACTATCCCATGCTAGGTTAAAGGAATTAAAATCACGTCACCTTCATTTATTTAGGGAAAGAAAAAAATTCCTTCACAGTATTCTTAGAAAATGAGGGAGGGGCTAACAATGTTTGACAAGAAATATACTCATTACCCTACTTATATAACTGTAACCCCTCTGTACATCATCCTTACAATAAAATTCAATTCAATTTTTTTTTTTTTTTGGCCAGTCCTGGGGCTTGTACTCAGAGTCTGAGCACTGTCCCTGGCTTCTTTTTTGCTCAAGGCTAGCACTCTACCACTTGAGCCACAGCGCCACTTCTGGCCATTTTCTGTATATGTGGTGCTGGGGAATCGAACCGAGGGCTTCATGTAAACGAGGCAAGCGCTCTTGCCACTAGGCCATATCCCCAGCCCTAAATTCAATTTTTATAAAAGTAAAAAAATGACCTTTAAAACTATTCGGAATAGCCAGGCCCCAGTGTCTCCTGCCTGTAATCCTAGCTACTCAGGAGGCTGAGATCTGAAGATCACAGTTCAAAGCCAGCCTGGGCAGGAAATTCTGTGAGACTTTTATCTCCAATTAACCACCAGAAAGCTGGAAGTGATGCTGTGGCTGAAAGTGGTAGAGTGCTAGCCTTGGTCGCAAAAACTCAAGGACAGCTCACCGCCCCGAGTTCAAAACCCATGTCTGGCAAAAAGAAAAAAAAGGTGTTCTGATTAATCATAGAATCCCATGGCATTGCTGAAAGCACATTGACAAAGCAGTTAGGATTTGCCTATTTCAGCTGATGTGTACAGGCTAACTACGCAGTTAGGGATTAATGCGCTTTCTTGCATGCGGCTGTAACTCCACCACAGAATGATGGGTAGCCGGCCGACTGACACAAGTGGGAAGGAGGCTTGTGGCCTTGCTGTAGCGTGGTCCTTTGGCCCTCAGACTGTGTGCTCTTGTGCATGGAAGCCACGACCATGACAGTGGTCCTGTTCCCTGGCGGGGGGGGAGGGGGGTCTCCCTAAGATCTTGTGGTGGAGAAGAGCTGGAACACGACGCCCCACTGTGAGTCAGGGCTCTCTAAACATTGACCCTGACTTTCTTGCTCCTGATGATGGTGGAACAGTGTGGGGGTGCTGTCCAGTTCTCGGTGGACTGACCACTCTGGGCAGCGTGGGGTGCTGTCCAGTTCTCTGTGGACTGACCACACTAGACAGCGTGGGGGGCTGTCTGGGGCTCTGTGGACTGACCACACTGGGCAGAGTGGGGGGCTGTCCGGGCCTCTGTGGACTGACCACACTGGACAGCGTGGGGGGCTGTCTGGGGCTCTGTGGACTGACCACACTGGACAGCATGGGGGGCTGGCCGGGCCTGTGTGTACTGACCACACTGGACAGCGTGGGGGGCTGTCCAGTTCTCGGTGGACTGACCACACTGGGCAGTGTGGGGGGCTGTCCGGGCCTCTGTGGACTGACCACTCTGGGCAGCGTGGGGTGCTGTCCAGTTCTCTGTGGACTGACCACACTAGACAGCGTGGGGGGCTGTCTGGGGCTCTGTGGACTGACCACACTGGGCAGTGTGGGGGGCTGTCCGGGCCTCTGTGGACTGACCACACTGGACAGCGTGGGGGGCTGTCTGGGGCTCTGTGGACTGACCACACTGGACAGCATGGGGGGCTGGCCGGGCCTGTGTGTACTGACCACACTGGACAGCGTGGGGGGCTGTCCTGTTCTCTGTGGACTGACCACACTGGGCAGCGTGGGGGGCTGTCCTGTTCTCTGTGGACTGACCACACTGGGCAGCGTGGGGGGCTGTCTGGGGCTCTGTGGACTGACCACACTGGGCAGCGTGGGGGACTGGCCGGGCCTGTGTGTACTGACCACACTGGGCAGCGTGGGGGGCTGGCCGGGCCTCTGTGGATCTGTGGACTGACCACCCTGGGCAGCGTGGGGGGCTGTCTGGGCCTCTGTGGACTGACCACACTGGGCAGCGTGGGGGGCTGTCTGGGCCTCTGTGGACTGACCACACTGGACAGCGTGGGGGCTGGCCGGGCCTGTGTGGACTGACCACACTGGGCAGCGTGGGGGGCTGTCTGGGGCTCTGTGGACTGACCACACTGGACAGTGTGGGGTGCTGTCCAGGCCTCTGTGGATCTGTGTACTGACCACACTGGGCAGCGTGGGGGGCTGGCCGGGCCTGTGTGGACTGACCACACTGGGCAGCGTGGGGGGCTGGCCGGGCCTCTGTGGACTGACCACACTGGGCAGCGTGGGGGCTGGCCGGGCCTGTGTGGACTGCACACATTAGAACCTGCCCGCTGGATGGACCCTTATTAGAGGGAGTGATGGGGCAAGAACACACAGCCCTCCGCCCTTCTCGTCAGTGGTCCTGGGTGCATGACTCAGGCCCTGACGACCCTCCGGCTCGGACAGTGACGGCCTCCCAGTCCCGGCACGTCAGTGTCCTGCGTGCATGACTCAGGCCCTGACGACCCTCCGGCTCGGACAGTGACGGCCTCCCGGTCCCGGGACGCAGCTCAAGCAGGAGAGGCCGCAGGGCGTTGGGAGGAGGCGCCAGGCGCCGTGCATCTTAAACTCCACGCACACAGGGCAGGAGCGGCAGCGCACGGCCCGCGGCTCCGCCAGGGCGGACTCCAAGGCGGACGCCAAACCGGTTCAGATAGACAGACGGGTTTGGGAAGGCGATAAGTGAATTAAACCGTGTGGGTTTCCCACGGTCACCTTCGAGTTTAATTCAAATTTAAACAGCAATTTAAACAGTATAAAAGATTGCCCTCCCCGGCCCTGCGCCGGCTTCCCCTCCGGAGCTTTCTGCGGCGCGGATGGCAGGCTGAATTCACGATCAGCCCCCCGCCCCGCAGACGCGGCCAGCCTGGCCTCTCGGGGGACGGCGGGTGAGACGGGCGGGCGGCTCCCCCGAGCCTCCCGGGGCCGCGACCCCCCACCCCCTGCCCCGGCGGCTCCTGGGGAACAACGCCGAGAAGCCAGCGCCCTGCGCCATTTAAAATCCCCCTCTCCGTGAAGGGGCCCTGCGGGGAGGTCGGAGGACGCCGCGCGTCGGAGAAGATTAACATAAAGTAAGACGAGATAAAAGCAGAGCCCAGCGCGGGGGGGGGGGGGGGGGGGAGGGCGGGCGAGTCCCCCCGGTTGCTTCCCAGCCCACGGCGTCCTCTCCACTGGTTCCCATCCTCACGAGGCCGCCCGGGCCCGGGCTCCCGCCCCCCCATCACCCGCGGATGCAGAGCACACCCCTGAACGCGGCAGCTGGCGCGGACACAGACGTGGGGTTTGGGCTCTGTCGGGCGACTGACGCTCCTTCGCATAGACTGGGTGTCGGTGCACAATCTGACCACGAGCAGCAGCGCGGGAACCCAGGCCTCCGCCCTGGTCTCCGTGGTGACGGCCGGTCTGTATCCCACCGAATTCCTCTCCACGACTCCCCTCAGCCATCTTTATCCCCGCGGAGGGTCCTAGGGATGTCAGCCTTTCTAACTGAGATGACACGAACCGTGAGACAGAATGCCGCAGCCACGTGACTTTTTGACAGAAACATACACAGGGGAGTATACACCCCCCCCAGGAAAACTGGATATCCAGAATAAAACTCGGGCCCTGTCTCCCACCTTGTGCAACACTCAACTCAAAATGGACCAAAGAACCTTAAAGCTACCACGGGAAAACGCTTGAAGACACAGATGTAGGCAGCTACTTGGCAAACGAGACTCCGATTGCTCAGGGAATAAGAGCCAGAATCGAGAGGGAGGTGGTATTCCATCAAATTAGAAAGCTTCTGCACCTCAAAGGAAACAGCTCTCGGAATCCAGAGAGAACTCAAGAAAAGGGAAACAATACTGGCAAGTTAGGTATCCACAGCACAAAGGGCACCTAAGGGTTCCCAAGATAAGAACAAGCCGAAAGAACAAGCCACTCAATCAATACATGAACAACTGCATGAAACACGGTTCTCAAAAGGATAAATACCAGTGGCCCATCTGAAGACGGGCGCCATGTTCTTAGCAGTAAAGGAAACGCCAGGCTAGACACCACCGGGGTCACGTCTCCTGGGAGTCGCACGACAATGTTTCCGTTTCTACGGTTAGACGTGGCCGTACTGTTGAAGATGGGGGTCTGCACAGACCCCCCCCATTTCAATTCAACAGAGCTCTTTTATCTGATGTTCTGCTGACTCCCCAAGCCCCCAGAATTACCCACCCAAGCACTGATTCCATGAGTAAACTGGAACGGAGGCATAGACAAGCAATTATCCTCTGTGTGGTTTCAGAGCACAAAGAGGGAGCGTCCTTCTGAAAAGCGGGCTGCCAGCCTCGGCGGAGGGCGGTTTCTGCACAGACAGGCCCATTAGCTGAATAATTAAAGGGGCACTTGGCCTTGATTTTCTGAGCAAATTCCAGCTTGCTTAATTATATGCACTTATTGCCCTTTTAATCCTCTGCCCTAAAATAGTTCTCTGCAGAACACGTTCGGAATCCGGGATGCTTTCTTCTAATCCTCTTTGTGCATTTCCTTGGCAACCTCCTCACGAAGCTTAGGTTGCAGTTTCCACACAGAATATCACCATGGAACCATGTCCCAGGGACAATTTAGCTCCGTTTCAATGAGTCGCAAAGGACTCTGGGACATTTAAAAATTAATATTATAGCACGTAAGCTCTGCTTATCAGGAGCAATGTCTGTGTAATTTAATCAATATTGGCAGGTCCTGAGAAAGCTAATGCAGGACTATTGTCACAGGCAGTTTTCAGCATCTGATCCTTATTTTTCCTCATAGTCTTCGCTCTGGAATGCTGCTTGCACTCTGGAACTTCCATTTTTCTCTCTTTGTCCCCATGAAGTTAATTCGTATGTCTGTGTATGTCAATGTGGACATGCAGTCACGTTGTCACGTGCCAGCAGCCTGGTAAACAATTCATGTCACCCAATGACATGGTAGCCACCTTAATTTGTGTAACATTTTATGCTATGGGATTACCAAGAAGAAATTGGTGAATGCCACTGTTCTGAATAGATTCTAAAAATAAAGACACAGTCTCAAATTGGAAGCGATGTACACACACACACACGCACGCACACTTACACACGTATGTGGGAGACTTTATGATAAATTTGAAGTATGCAATGTGCATATTGTTACTTTACTAAATTTAAATAAACAACTATGAAGGTACTTATGTTTTCATTACCTAAGTAATAAAATTTCATTTGTAAATCTGTGGTAACAGCGCAGTAATCTCTCAAAAGTCTAGATCATTGCTGGGAATACGGGTCAACTACTGTAGAACAACAGCATTTAACAAATCAAGGATACATACATTAGGCGGCAGAGCAGGTGTGAAGAAAATAGTGCCAATATGAACTATTTCTACATGCTTCAACAAAGAGCAGAAAAACTGGTATTTCCAACAAAGTGAAAATTTGACTGCGGAAGGGCTATTTGATCTCACGTGAAGCAATAGGAATTCTTCTTCATGTAAGTGGGCTATGCTCTCTTTGTTTCTGAGTTTGGTCAATCGCACGCATGGCATAAACAGGTAGTTTCGAAAACAGTCCTTTCTACTGTCCTAAAAGTTAAACCAACCAACCAGCAAAACCCAACCCTGGCCGTGTTTTGTAAAGGTGTCCCCGCCCCGGGAGCCAGCAGCGCCGGTGGAGGGGAAGCAGCCGGCGCTGAGATACTCAGGAGTGACGCCTCCAGGGAGCCTCGTCTTCCCACCCCAATCAACGGCCCTTTCCCGGGAGCGGCCCCGTGTCCTGCGGCGCCCGCGGTGGCTTCACCGCAGTCACAGGCTTTCATTTGCTCGCGAGGGTGCGTGGCAGGGACATGGCGCCCGTCATCGGGACCTTGGGCGTGAAGTCTTCCTCGTCGTGAACGACCATCAGCGCCCGTCCGTGTTGAGCTCCTGCCCTCCGGGAGAGCTGCTTCGCGGCGGGAAGGCCTGATCCTGTTCGCCTCTTTGCCGGCTGTGAGTGAGCCACCAGGAGGGACCGGCGCTGACAGGACCCGGGCCGGGGGCCTCCTCCCAGACACCGCCGCGGAAGGCAGGGCTCAAGGCTGGCTCCCCGTGAAATCCGCCCTGGGGAAGGACACGCAGCGCTCTCAGCTCTGCACCCTCGCTGTGGACTCCAGAGGAAAGGGAACAGCAACATCCACGTCTAGGTATTCTATACACGACTGTGTCGCTTACCAACCGACGCCCTTCCGGAAACGCGCGGCCAGCAAGGGAGCTGTGCCGGGGAACTTCAAGTCAGCCCCGCGGTGCGCCCCGAGTTCCCCTCACCTCGCGCCGCCAGCACGTCTCTCTCCTTTCTCTTCTCTTTCTTCTTTCTGAACCATGGTGAGGAGAGTTTGCTTTTATTGCTGTCTCTATCCACCCAGGCCCAAAGCACCCTGACTGCCCCAGTACTGGATTCCAATCCTGACAACCAGGAACTCAAGAAATCTTTCTCCCTAACTTGATGACCTCACGGATTTTGTTAGGTATGGCCAGCTTACTACCACAGCCCTGAAGGGTTGAACGGCAGAACCTGTGTTCATCCGTGTTCAACTACATTGTACAACCATCCAAACGAGTGTTAACCATCTGTGCCAGCGTCTGGAGGTGGGCGGAGCAAACGGCTGTGCGTGCTCATTTCTTTCCCTCTCTCGGGAGAGATGCTGGTCTGAGTTTTCCACCCCTTCGTGTCTTACAGATGCCATACTGCACAAGACAAGGTCCCCGGTCTCACACGAATCCAATCCGATCTTCTGAGACTCTGTGCCAAGCCTTAGAATTTTAGTAGGAATCTTAATTGTTTCCAAATTACCAAAGTGTGTTTCGTGGGTGAGGTCACATGATCACGTCGCCCTGAACCCCCGGGGCTGGAGAACCTTTCCTCCCGAGCCCCAGAGACCACTGGGCCAGCGCCACGTAGGGCCCAGTCGTAGAAATAGCTACCTGTCTGCCTCCGTCGGCCTGTCTGTCAACCTGACCGCCGTTAAAACCCACTCTCTGTCTCTTCAGACGGAGCGAGTGTATTTCATGCATCTGACCTCGCCACTCACGCCTGCTTTCACAAATGCTTGCGTGAGAACCGACAATGAGGGTGTTGCCACACAGGGGTTCCACAGCGTGAGACTCGTTCGTAAGTGAATAAAACACCATGAAGTGTGTGGGACGAATACATCGTGCCGCCCCATGATAGCATGATCTCCAGTTCACGTTTTATATTTTAGTTTCCCTAGTGCCGGTGAGCACGCGGTTCATCTCCCCCCCATGCACAGTGTAATGCAGCGCGCTGGTGTAGCCGTATCCCTCCGCCTATCATTGTCCGCTTCAAGTCTTCAGGCCTGTTTTCCAGGGGCTGAAGCAAACTTTCATTCCCCTCAGCGCTGGCAACAGATCACAGCAAAGAGCAATTATCACCTTCAAAATGAGGTCATGGATTCCTGACCTGTGCGTGGCAGCTTTAACTGGGAGTGTGCAATGGCTGAACCCGAAGACCATGGGGTGGCTAAGTATTCAAATAGTTAAGGTTCATTACTCCAGTACTTGAAACTTGTCATCTCCGTAGAGTGGTTCAAAGTGGACGCGTCGGCCCCACTGGGACACGAGGAATTTTAAAGGCTTGAATTTCTAATCATTGCTTATGAAGCAGATTAGCTTTCTGGAGAATGTGACTCGGGAGCCGTGTTTCAGCAAGCTGACGCTTGTTTTTCTCGCATCAAGATGGACTCCTCAGCTTGTGGGGTTCTGTTTATGTTCGTTTGCTTGTTTGTGTTTAGCAAACCAAGTATTCGTGATCTTCATCACGACCTCGTCCTCAAACACCGTTGGAGGGGGCGGCATGTGGCCACCGATTTTAATCTTCTTCCTGTCCGGGTTTGAGCCTCACACGGACCTTACGTGTGCTTGTGTATGAAACACGTCCTCCCATCGCCAGAGCCAAAGCAAACAGAGGATTCTCCTCTGTACGGCGGTTTCGTAACCAATTCTCAGCTCCTTTTCCATATAGCTCTTCCATGCATTAGGAGCGTCTGGTGCGAAGCATAAATCTGCACAGTTGTACATTTTGTTATGATTCGTTTTGACATTTGCAATTACATTTTGGAAACCTTAGCTACAACATTCCCGGCAATCTTCTCCACCAGCTGAATAAATTTTGTTATGCTCACCCAAGGTATTGAACATGATTTATTTATTTAGTTCTTAACTCCAGTGTCTTTGGCATGCCCAAAAGTTGAACCTGCACCAAAATCTATTTGCTATCTTATTATTAAATATCACAGAGCTGTTAGAACCCTGCTTTCGGAAACACTGGACTCCCGTGGTTTCTGCCTATGGCAAACAGAGTGTGTGAAAACTATTAATTTTTGTCCAGCAAGGATTGGTGTGAACACTGATCTTTTATGAGCACTGGTGAAATGAAAAAAGTAACCCTTGCTATTTCCATTATCAACTCCTGCTTTTTGTCTCATACATAAACTTAGCCAAAGTGTTGAACAAAAATAAACTTTTGTGCTCAAGTCACTGGCCAATTTTTTTCCCCAAAGCAAAACTTTCTTTCTATGTACCACTTCCACTGAAATGCAGAAACCCCAAATGTCAAACAATCTGTTTCCATTGTAAGCAGACTTCTGTCTAGCTTGTGTTTACAGTACTCAACTATAGAACACATTTCTGGAATGTCAAAGATGGTAGCTAAGACATCTGACACTCCGATGCGTCAAGTTTCTCTCCCTACTCACCGTTCGGTCTATAAGCGCGGTGGAGCTAATGATCAAAACAGAAGCCATTCATGATTACAAACCACTTAGCGATTCGCGATGACTCTGATAAGGAGTGAAGATAGAATCGTTCCTGGTGTGAAGCGAGCCTCCTGGCATTGGCCTTAACGCAAGGCGAACCCAGTTCACATCTCTTTTCTGTCTCTATGGAGATGGAAGAATGGGTGGATACTCTGAGGAAGATATACAGATCTTGCCCGTGTTTAATGTGCGTCTCTCCCAACACTCCTCCTAAGAAAAGTAAGGGAAGGAGAGGGTCGGAAACGAGCGGCGGGAATGCCGACGCAGCCGACGCTGGGAAGAGGCGCGGCATTCATAACCCGCCGCGTCCGATGCCACCTCCTGGGTACGCGTGTTCACGCACGTTCTCTCTGGATCTTTGGGCCTGCATTCCGGAGGCTTCTCTGTCACCCAGGGTGTCGGGGGCTCCGCTGTGTCCTGCCTGACCTGTCCTTGGTCACCCGCCCAGGGAGCTGCCCTGCGGGGCTCTCACTGGGACCCGGGGGGCCTTTTGTTTGTGGATTGTGTCTGTTTTAAATAGTCATGTTCACAAGACTAATTTTGTAGGCATTACGTTTGAAGAGTTCGGATGAATAACCCCACACACCCCAGCGCCGTCACGTGGAGCACAGTGCTCCGTCCATCCTGAGCCGCGTTAGCGCACCCGGGATGGTGAAGCACAGTCACGCGGCGCAGCGTGTGCGTCCGTGTCCGCGGTGACCGCGTGGGACCTCACGGGGCCGGGCCGGGTCCCTTCCTTCCCGGAGAAGCCTCCCCTGGGTTGCTCTGCAAGGGCACGCCGGCCCTGCACAGGGCCCAGAGGGGCCCTCTCCCAGGCCCAGGGCACCGGGGGCGCCCCAAAGCCAGCCCAGGCCCTCCAGCAGCTCCCCAGCGCGGTGAGGAGGTGGCCACCGTCAGGGAGCACGGCTCTCGCCCCTCCAGGGAGGGAGGCAGGCTGGGCCCCCCGGGGGGGGGGGGCAGGTAGGCCTGGGGAGGGGGGGCAGGGAGACCGGGGAGGGAGGCAGGCTGGACCCCCCGGGGGGGGCAGGGAGGCCCGGGGAGGGGGGGGCAGGGAGACCCGGGGAGGGAGGCAGGCTGGACCCCCCGGGGGGGGCAGGGAGGCCCGGGGAGGGGGGGCAGGGAGACCCGGGGAGGGAGGCAGGCTGGACCCCCCGGGGGGGGCAGGGAGGCCCGGGGAGGGGGGGCAGGGAGACCCGGGGAGGGAGGCAGGCTGGACCCCCCGGGGGGGGGGCAGGGAGGCCCGGGGAGGGAGGCAGGCTGGACCCCCCGGGGGGGGCAGGGAGGCCCGGGGAGGGGGGGCAGGGAGACCCGGGGAGGGAGGCAGGCTGGACCCCCCGGGGGGGGGCAGGGAGGCCCGGGGAGGGAGGCAGGCTGGGCCCGCAGAGGGGGGGCAGGGAGGCGGGGGGGGGGGGGGCAGGGAGGCCTGGGGAGGGGTGAGAAGGAGGCAGAGCCGGTGAGTGCGTTCACACCCAGCTGGGGCACACCAGGGAGTGAATCCATTCAAGGAGCCGGCCTCCACCCACCTGTTGAACGACGCTCTCGCCAATGTCTTATTCCGTGACCACGCGTTCTTTGATTTTAAAGGACCCTGGTATATTAAACACTGCTGAAGGACACTTGTTGGTGCTTTTCAAATAATGATGGTCGCTGAAAGAAATGGCTTTTTATTTGTGCAATTCATACAGGTTGGTTGTGTGTGTGTGTGTGTGAATGATTATTTTCTATTACCTTGCTCTTTTCGCGGTGAGTGATCTTGTCTTCCACTCATTTCACTGGAAACGGGAAACGGTTAGGAATTAGCGGATATCACTGCTTTGCCAGTCCTAAGAGATCGTCTCCGGGAGCATGTGAGAAAATGAATAGGAAAACTAGACGGTAACCGATGACACTTCCCACGGCGCCCCGTAAGGAAGGGCGGCCACGGTGCGGCAAGGAGACCATCGCCAGGCACTTGGATTCTCTGAGAACACTTCCTCAGTAAGTGCAGAAAAGGGGTTTTGGGCTTCCTACCAGGCAAGGTGACAGGCATATGATGAATCAGATAAGCAAGCGACAGCCCTTCACGTAGAAACTAAGGTCGGCGAGATTGAAGTCCCGTTTGTGAGGAGCTATCACCACAGAACATCTAAGGATGCAGGGGCATCGCAAAGCAAACGGTATTCAACACCTGCGGGGGCTGTTGGGGGAACGCAGCCCATCCGCCGCGTGGGACCCAAGTGGGGAGGCCGCGGGTGGCCGCCTGGCTGACCCCAGCCGCCGGCAGAGGAGATTAGCCTTCCAGCTGCGGCTGGCAGCAGGCGTGTAGGCTTCGGGGGGCGGCGGGGGGCGGGCGCTGAGCCCCCCCGGCGGCGGAGGCTGGAGAACGCTCGCCCCACGGGGCCCGTGGCAATGAACTGCCGGGAGATTCTGTTCTACGCAGATAAGGAAGCCCGGGTAGATTTCCTTCTGCACCTGTGCATAAATACCAGCGCACATCCTCCGCAGATCAAAATGGCACGAACCCAGGATAAAAGAGCGAATGCTTTGGCTGCTGACGCCAGCCTAGCCTGAGCCTTCGGGACACGTGGCAGGCGGGACGCGCGCTTGTGGTTCGCACCCAGGCGGGCCGCGAGCCTCATCCAGGCGCTGAGCTCCGAGGCGTGGGCCTGGGCGGGTAATTAGCTCATGAGAACGGAGACCGCAGGAGGTGCGCGGTGTGTTCTGATCAGGAGCACTGTGCTGGGTGGTTGGAACCATCTCTGTCCCCCCGTTCTGTAGGTTCTGTCTTGGCTCTGGACATCATTCCCGCCCAGGCGGGAAAGCCGGCTGATTCAGTGTAATCCAATCCGTAAGTGCTTGCCGTTAGGCGCCGAGCCGCTGGGGTCCCGTGGGAAGAAGAAGCGCCTCCCCTTCTGCTGTCCAGCCTGTTTCTGCAGCGGTTTCAACGTTTCAGGGTTTGCACTTAGGTCTGCGATCCGTTTTGAACTGACGTTTGCTGAGGGAGAGAGGGAGAGATCTCACTTGGATCTCTTACATGCAGACGTTCAGTGTTCCCAACCTGACTCAGGGAAGAAACTGTGCTTTCTTTGTCAGAATTCAGACGGCTGGATTTGTTTCTGCTTCTTCACTCCGCTGTTCTGTGAGCCTGTTTGTGACAGAACTGTGGTGCCCCGGCATAAGTTCAAGGCAGGTGTTAGGATACTCCCGCTCAGAACGGCTTTCACTATTCAGGGCCTCTTATTGCTCCCTATGAATTTTACAAGTGTTCTTCTATTTCTATGAACTATAGCAGAAGGATTTTGATGGGCATGGCATCAAACTTTATCCATTGCCTGTAGTGGTCTAGCAATTTTCATGTTAATTGTACAACTATGAACGTGAGAGGTATTTCCATCTGCTCTCTCCTTTAATTCTCTTCACCACTATTTTACAGTTTTCATTGTCGGGTATTTACGCATCGATAATTAAGAATAATCCTAAGTAGTATTTGGCATTATTGTGAATCAGACAATTGTTCTGCTTTCTTCCTTTTCCTTACACCCCTTTTACTTTTTCTTACCTTTTCTTATACATGTACTGTGTGCACACATGCACACACACACATACACACAAACACACACAAAAAAAAACCTTATGATAGAGAGTGGGTGAAATCTCAAGGAATCATAGGAATACTTAGCAAAAAAAAAATTGAAAGCAATAAAATTAACAAGGAAACAAATGCATGGGTGAATTCCAAGGAATTGAATAAAATAAGTCAGTGGAGGATATGAAAAAGAAATAATAAGAATATGGTAATAAAAATATCAAATTAAAATTGTAGAAATTGAAAGCTCAGTAAGTGGATTTAAAAAGGTAGACTAAAGGCTCTTCAGTAGATTGGATAGAATTTAATGCAGAAAATTAGGACCTGACAGGTACATGCATTCGAATCTCTGCAAAGACAAAATACAAAGAAATATAAATTGAAACTTGCAAAAATCTGATATGGCATTAGAAGATGAAATGTATAAATGCATAGAAGAAGAGGTGCGAGTTAAAGCCATAGAAACCTCTCGATGAAATAATAGAAGGAAACTTCCTAAATCTTGAGGAGGGGTAGAAATGTGGGTACGTGGAAATAAAAACAACAACCGAAAAGGGCCCCTACACTCATCATATTACAAACAAAGCTTCAGGGAAGAGACCTGCTCTCTGTCCACTCCCAGCATCTCGTAGACACAGCTCAGAGCGGAGACCTGCCCTCCGTCCACTCCCTGGACGCAGTGGCCCGTCCACCCTCCTGGCAGGGACACTCAGGGCACTTGTGGGATCGCTGAACGCCTCGGGAGAGAGTCTCCCCATACCCCACCACTGCCGAGACACGTACACTCCGCTCTGTCCTGCCTTTTCTCATGACTCCACCTCTTATTTCTAATAACTGAAATTTTGCTTGTTCACCAGAATATTTTAGAAGGTGCAGACAAACAAATCCTAGCATTTGTTCCTAAAACTATACTTTTAACATTAAAGATAAAATGCCTATGTCTGAGGCAGATGGGTCTGATATCGGCTATTATATGCACTTATTTTTCTTTTTTTTTTAAGGCAGTAAAAACGAGGGTTGTGCATTTTTAGATTCCAGGTCATATAGTCTCTGAAATCTGTCATTACATAGGAGCAATTTCATAAAAACATACTGTCTTAGTAGCATTCCTGATCTCATACGGATTACGACAATATTCTTTTGAGGCATACGCACAACGGTCCTGATTGGCTGGAGACGTGGTCTTGCAGACTTTCATGCCTGGTCTGGACTCAAACCACACCCTCCAGAGCTAAGCCGCCGGAGGAGCTGGGATGACAGCCAGAGTCACTGGCTACTTAAAAAAACTAGCTCTTTACAGAAATAGCTTCCTTTAGACAAAGGAAATTTCCGTCCACCAGATATTACCTTTAAGATCCATACAAGCAACTTCAATATGCTTCATGTATATTCCAACTAGAAGATAACTAATCTCATTAAAAGTAGAATTATCTTACAATAAATTCATTATTTTTCAAGAAATTTTATCCACAACTACATCCACAGAACTGTTTACAGATGTTTTTGAGTTGTCTGATTATTTTTATTTACTTTTTATCTTGGCATGCTAAGGATCACAGCCAGGATTTTTACATACCTGGCAAGCATTCTGTCACTACACTGCATTCTCAGCCCACATTGCCAACTTGTATTATGTTTTCAACAACTCTCAGGTATAAATTTACATTATTTTACTTGATTTCCCAACATATCCACAAGGAATAATGACAAGCTCTGTTTCGCAGATATGGGAAGCGAGACTATTTTAAATAAATTAGGCAACAGTATATCCTTAGTTAGTAATGACATGGTAATTTTAAACAGGAATGCTCTCCCAATAAAAATTAAGGTTTTATGACTTCCTACCGGATTATAAACACGGAGTTCCAAATTACTCATCTGACTTTCTAGGCACTACTTTTCAAGTGTCTGCCAAGTTCATGCCCCCTGTTACTTTTATTTGAAGAATCAATAGCCACAAAGCTAGACATGTATTAATTACATGGTGTGCATTTATGCACAAAGTATCTCAGGAAAATAAGCATATATTGCATACAGTGCCTTTTTGTTCTGTATTATAGTGGTTTTTTTTAATTTGAAATCCAAAGATGAAGCAAAAGTAAGAGCTCATGGTATTTTTAATTGGACCCTTCCATTATGTAGGGTGATCAATTAGGAATGAGGATTCTTGGTGACTTGCCTCCTACCAAGTTAATACAAACTCAAGAAAGTTTTGCATGGTCATATGACACAAAAGCAAAATGTGTGGCACATGAACTACTTTACCAATTTCATTAAATAAGTATTAGTGCTGAGTGACTAGTAATTTACATACAAGTTAGGGAAGGCCAAATCAAAATGGAATAAATTAGATGCTTCCTTTTATAAAAGCTCTAGTACGCAGCTCTTCAACATAATTGTCATCAAAATCACAAAAAGGATTGCATACACTCAGACATCTAGTGTCAGTGCAGATGAAATCTGCAAAGCACACCACCGCTTGTTTTCTCAACCAGTGTGAGCTTTAGGCACGGTTTCTGTAAGTGACCGGGTTATAACACATTTAAATCACCCACACTTTGTGTTTGGTCAGCCATTGAGGGATTTAGTGAACAAGTTTGCCAAAACCTTGTGGTGATTGGTAACAAATCCAGCTTTTCTGATCTCAGACATAGGGGTTAAACAAAGAGAAATGTGGTTTCTGCTGTCTAGATCCAAGTGAATAAACACCACGCCAACTTATAAAGAGACAGTTTTAATGGACTTTCGCTAGATTGCCTCCCGTGTGTGAAGGATCATCTTTGACACAGAAGGGTTAGAACTTTGGGGAAAGAGGTTCCTCTCAGATCCCAGGTCTGGTTGCAGAACAAAGTGCTCACGTTTGTGTCTGGTGGATTTAGTTCCAGGCAGAGCATTTGATAGAGACAGCCAGCGTCTGCGCTAAACGTGTGAACTTGACTGTTCCCAGTGTCTAGCAAAACACAGGGGCGAGGCTGCCCTGTGGGAGGCCGGTCTCCTCGGGGAGGGAATTATCAGCCCAACGCCGTGGTGGGTAGATGCCAGATGGTGGGAGTCCTAAACTCTTGCATTACATCAAGTACTCAAAGTACTTATGAGACTATAATATTCTATGCCAGGACTCTGTTGGGCCCAGAAGCCATGACACTAGCAGTCTTGAGAATTACAGAGGCATCACTTAGGATGGGTTGTTATAAGTCAGGGAAGTCTTGTCCCAGTCGTATAGATAGACAGACTGGAGAGGAGAAAATCCAAAACAAAAAACCAACCCATGCTCATTGTGTGCGGTCCTACAGGAAGCCCCAGAGGAGAATGGCCTCCGGACAGAAACATTCTGGAAAGGCTGACTCCAAACCAGGTGTGGTGGTGTTTGTTTGTGGGTTGTAGCCTGGACGGATTGCAGGTTCACCCTGGATGCAATGTCTCTCTCTCTCTCTCTGGGGTCCGGCTTTCTCTCCGTAACTCCGGGGCCCTCACGCCGCGACGTGTGAGATGCACACCAACACCAACAGGCTCTTCGAGAAGCGGGATCCTTACAGCAGCAGAGAGCAAGGGGCCTTGCCGCACTGCTCCCAGGAAATGATGGGCTTCGGTAATGTAAGGGTTGAAGACTGCCCGTGGCTTCAAGAAAGAAAGGTGGAGGGTTTCATGCTATCTCCTTATGAAAAATAAAGAATCACCAGAAATACGATATTTTCAAAAATCGTGAGCCTATTTCTCAAAAGTAATTTTATCACTATATTCCATGCTGTGTAGAATTGTTTGACTGGATGGATATTTCTTGTTCCATAATTCACACAGAAGCTACAGATTTCTATCTCCCAAGCCAATATTTTAGTATCTACGTGAAGAATATTGTGCATTTCCTTGGCACATGCAAAGCCAAAAAAGAAAGAAAGAAAGAAGCCCTCACTGTCTGATAAATGAAAATAAGAAGCATGGGGAAAAAAATCAAACAGAAAATGTAGACATTAATTTCAACCCCAAACTTCCAGTTTGCTTAGATACAAAGGAGAGAAAGAAAATGAACTCCAACATAAAAGCTCTACCCCAGATTCAAAGTCAAGTATAGAGCCCTGTCACTCGTTTGTATTTAGCAGCTTCTATGAAGGAAACGTCTCGCGCATTATAATTACAGCGAGTGCAGACACATAGTGTGGGGGCTGGGGGGAATCCCTAGAGCCCTCAGGATGCGACATTCGTGAATATGGAAGTCCTTAAAAGTCAGTCTAGTAAATTCATGATTACTGAGCATTATTTTATTTCGCTTTTGCGAATGCCATTTTTCCCGTAATCTTTTCTTCTTCTTCTTCCTTTGGATTGTGTAGATGAATCTAAGACCTTTTGGTCTATGTGTTATCTAAATGCAAAATGTTCAAGCACCTTAATGCAAAACTCGTGGTAAATGTGAAGCCTATTTTCTCATTTGTCTGAGCATTTTCAGCTTGGGAAATGGTGTGCTTTCTATGATCTCCTGAGTTGAATCTGGAATCATCTATTCATTTCTACAGGTACCTCTTGAACTAGGCTTGAAGTAGCAGAAGTTTTCATCAATAGCAGTGGACTTTATTCAGGATGCTCTACATTGTTAGATCATTAAAAACTGTAAGACTAGCTCCACATAAAAGTACTTATGTCCCATTATCGTATATTCAAAGATTGTTTTCTTACCAGTTAAGCATTCATTACACTGCCTAAATGGCGAGCTGTTCAGACGTTTCTATCTTGGGATCAATGCTTCTCTAAGAATAGATATTCCATTTTATGTTTATAGGAAAATAGAATTTAATAAAAAGATATTCAAGAAATATATACATATAATATGCCATACATGAAAGAACGTGTTATATAAAATAGTGATCTCCTCTTAGAAGTGTCCTCTTTTGTTGCAAATAAAAGTTGGCTGTCTCATTTCTATGACTGCGGACTCTTACTAGCCTTTACACCTTTCCCCAAATTGTTATGTTTACCATGGGTCAGCTTACTTGGGCCTCTGAAATGCTTCTGGAAGGCTACACGTAGACTGGATGCAGAAACTGTCTTTACCTTTAAAAAGAAGGGTGAGTTGCCTACCGTGCAAAGCCGTTCTGATATTTCTATGGGCTAGAAATCAATGGCCATCAAAGCCGGTGTGACACTCGTGCCTTCACCCCACACGACCCCCCTTCCAAATGATTTTCTTTCTTGCCTCTTCTGCTACGAAGGCAACTAGCAAATGACATCAAAGCTCACAAATGGCATCTATTAAGTGACATTATCATCCTGTCAGGTCCTTTTACTCTTGTTGGGGAGAGGGTTAGAAGAGGGCAGGGCTCTGGAGAATGGTGACGTTGGCCCTTTCTGGATGCCACTGAAATCCTTCTCAGCCAGCTCCTCATCACTGAAACCTTTCACCACTGAAAATGCCCGGAAAGTTCAGTTAGCTAGAAGTCTACATACACTGCTCGTGAGGAAGCTTGTGCATTGTTACAGAACCAGAGCCCAAAGACATGTCTCTAGTTTTGTAATGAGCTTATAAGAGATGCAGTTCCAATGAAAATCCTCAGCAGAGTCTGGGCTTGACATCTGTTGAGGCATACCTGTTGACATGGTGCTGGGGGAAAACGAAAAAGCCATACGAACAAAAGGTTTGAGAAAGCCTTTAAAATGGCACAGTTTTACCATTTTTTCTACATAAATCATTTGTTTTTATGAATAATTGGGGTATAGAAATGGAGATTGTTTTCTATCATATGCATAAGACATATATATGCATAGATCAACATGCACTAGGCTGGAGAAACAGACAGACAGACAGCAGACGCAGGGCCTAAAGAAGAGCCTTGCATCTATCTTCTGGTGCACAGGAATCTCTGACTCTTTGGTCTGGCTTCCTCTCCACGCACAGCACGATGTGATAAAGACTCCCTCAGCTGTTGGCATTAACACCCGGGTCCAAATCATTTTCCCCCTGGTTTCCAAGTATCCCATCTCACCTCAGTGACAGCTCATTTTAAGAGATGATGTGCATTATGCCGTATTTCTTATTAGAAGCATGGATGCAAAAAGGATATCAAAAAGGATGAAAAATGTAACTACATGTTGCGATCTATTCCTTATGTAGGTCATTCTCTTTGATCCTCACTTGAAAGCATTACCATTTCCAGGAGATGCTACAAAAAAAAGCAATTACCACCGCATCTCAGTAGAGAGCTTATGGTATTAGGAGTTCATGCCATTTTTCTCTCTCCCTCTTTTCCCCATCTGAAAAACAGTGCTACGTGGTTTCAGGCCAAGACATAAAGATTTTTCTTTTCCATTACGATTTTTTTTTCCCTTTGGCCTCATAAAATTCAACCTGACAGTAGGGCTTTTGTAAAGAGTCGTGAGAGATCAAGTAAGGGGGCACATCTTTCTGTTGAATTAGAGGGGAAAGGCGCTGGAAAAGTAAAGTTCCATCCGGAAGTAAATGGCCCTGCACTTCCAGTGAACTCTTCACCGAACCCATCATAGCTGCACAACTAAAACCAAAGTTTCACAAACTTAAAATTCAGCAAGTTCAGTGTGCTGAAACTTGACATTTGCATTCTTATCGTTTGATATTCAAACTAATTTCTTGCTATATTTTGTTAATTTAGTCTGTAGGTGATATTATTGTTATTCTTAGCTATTATTATTATCATCATCTTCCTCCTCCTCCTCCTCCTCCACAAGCAAACGGGGCTGCCGGGTTGCAGGAAGCTGCAGGATTCAAGTTAGACACCTGTGTTGGAACATAAGCCACCAAGCGCCCTACATGATGCTCAGGAGAACCGTTTCACTGGAATAGCGGAGATGGGGCGTGTGATGTCAGTCATCCCCCGCCTGCTCCATCGTCACCTCCCGCCTGCTCCATCGTCATCCCCCGCCTGCTCCATCGTCACCTCCTGCGTGCTCCATCTTCACATCCCCTGTGCTCCATCATCACCTCCTACGTGCTCCATCGTCACCTCCTGCGTGCTCCATCTTCACATCCCCTGTGCTCCATCATCACCTCCCACGTGCTCCATCGTCACCTCCTGCTCATCCCCGTGTGCTCCATCATCATCCCCCGCGTGCCCCATCGTCACCTCCCGCGTGCTTCATTGTCATCCCCCGTGTGCTCCATCATCATCCCCCGCGTGCTTCATCATCATCCCCCGCCTGCTCCATCGTCACCTCCCGCGTGCTCCATCGTCACCTCCCGCGTGCTCCATCATCATCCCCCGTGTGCTCCATTGTCATCCCCCACATGCTCCATTGTCATCTCCCATGTGCTCTATTCTCAGCTCCCCTGTGCTCCATCGTCATCCCCCGCGTGCTCCATCATCACCTCCCATGCGCTCCATCATCATCCCCCGCGTGCTCCATCGTAATCCCCGCCTGCTCCATCATCACCTCCCGTGTGTTCCATCGTCACCTCCCGCGTGCCCCGTCGTCCCCTCCTGCGTGCTCCATTGTCATCCCCCATTTGTTCCATCATCACCTCCTGCGTGCTCCATCATCATCTCCGTGTGCTCCATCATCATCCCCCGCATGCTCCATTGTCATCTCCCATGTGCTCTATTCTCAGCTCCCTGTGCTCCATCGTCATCCCCGCGTGCTCCATCATCACCTCCCATGCGCTCCATCATCATCCCCCGCGTGCTCCATCGTCACCTCCCACGTGCTCCATCGTCACCTCCTGCTCATCCCCCGTGTGCTCCATCGTCACCTCCCGCGTGCCCCGTCGTCCCCTCCTGCGTGCTTCATCGTCATCCCCCGCCTGCTCCATCATCATCCCCCGCGTGCTTCATCATCATCCCCTGCCTGCTCCATCGTCACCTCCCGTGTGCTCCATCGTCATCCCCCGTGTGCTCCATCGTCACCTCCTGCGTGCTCCATCTTCCATCCCCTGTGCTCCATCATCACCTCCCACGTGCTCCATCGTCACCTCCTGCTCATCCCCCGTGTGCTCCATCATCATCCCCCACGTGCCCCATCGTCACCTCCCGCGTGCTTCATCATCATCCCCCGCCTGCTCCATCGTCACCTCCCGCGTGCTCCATCGTCACCTCCCACGTGCTCCATCATCATCCCCCGCGTGCTCCATTGTCATCCCCCGCATGCTCCATTGTCATCTCCCATGTGCTCTATTCTCAGCTCCCCTGTGCTCCATCGTCATCCCCCGCGTGCTCCATCATCACCTCCCATGCGCTCCATCATCATCCCCCGCGTGCTCATCGTCATCCCCCCGCCTGCTCCATCATCACCTCCGTGTGCTCCATCGTCACCTCCCGCGTGCCCCGTCGTCCCCTCCTGCGTGCTCCATTGTCATCCCCCATTTGTTCATCATCACCTCCTGCGTGCTCCATCATCATCTCCCGTGTGCTCCATCATCATCCCCCGCATGCTCCATTGTCATCTCCCATGTGCTCTATTCTCAGCTCCCCTGTGCTCCATCGTCATCCCCCGCGTGCTCCATCATCACCTCCCATGCGCTCCATCATCATCCCCCGCGTGCTCCATCGTCACCTCCCACGTGCTCCATCGTCACCTCCTGCTCATCCCCCGTGTGCTCCATCGTCACTCCCGAGTGCCCCGTCGTCCCCTCCTGCGTGCTTCATCGTCATCCCCCGCCTGCTCCATCATCATCCCCCGCGTGCTTCATCATCATCCCCCGCCTGCTCCATCGTCACCTCCCGCGTGCTCCATCATCACCTCCACGTGCTCCATCATCATCCCCCGCGTGCTCCATCGTCACCTCCCATGCGCTCCATCATCATCCCCCGCGTGCTCCATCGTCACCTCCCGCGTGCCCCGTCGTCACCCCCCCGCACGCTCAGTCATCTTCTGTGCGCTCCCAGCAGAGCGTGTCCATGCTTACGACCCCGGATGCTCTGTGCAGCTGTCACGTGCCATCCTCTGGGCGTGCCAGACAAGGCTCTGTGCCGAGGACTCCATTCCCACCACAGCCCCGACGTGACGGCCTCGGGAGGCGCTCATGCGTGGACACGCGGGTGCTCAAGAGCTCTGGCTGGCCCCCGGTGGAACAAACCTGGCATCTGAGGGGAACCGGGTTGATATCAAAGGCTGCTGTCAGGTGCTGCCCCTGTGCTGGGGTGCCCTCGGGGTCACAGGAATAGAGAGTGCCCACCCCCAGGCCCGGGTCCCACGCCGCCCGAGCCCCACCCCACCCCATCCAGGTGCAATCTCCAGAGAACGGCTGTGGCATTCCAGGAGAGAATGACTTCACTCACCATCCACGCTGTGGGGTTCCATTAATGTCTGCAAAACCAATAACTCACATAGTTGAATAGCTCAGGGAAAGAGACTGTAGTTTACTATTTGGGTGTAGAATGAACACTCACGGAAAACTTAGTAAACCGCCCCAGCGGACGTGTGCATTCCCGGAGGGCGCCGGTCACCGGCGATGAGAGGGGGAGAGACCCTGGGGGAGGGAGGCATTTGCCCTTCAGCTCCTCAATCCAAAATAGAAGCGAGACCCAAGTCCATTCGAGGCAGATAGATACAGACTTGTGAGACAAATATCTTAAAATCCCACTTCTACACCCTCGGGGAAGGTTAATTAAAATTGATTTAATATTTTATCAGAGCTCAAGTTGCAATGACTTATGGCCACGAGGAGGGACTATCTTCAGCTCAAGATGAGGATCCACTGAAATTAACTTTGCACGTGAATAAGACTGAGGGTCAATGGCGGCTCCGGTGGCCTTCAAACAATGCAAACGCAAATGCCTTTATCTGCTAAATAAGAAGTAGGAACGCTTGAATGATAGGATACTGCCGGGTTTCACACCAAGGTTCCTCTCTATTGATCTGTCTATCGCGAATGCAGTGGGCGTAGTATTTGGGAGTGGGGTGTGATCGGCATCCACCTGCAGATCTCCGCTACGGTGCAATCTGTGCATCAGTACATATGCATGAGGGGTTAGTCATCTCAAGCCGTTACAACTAAAATGCAAAAGTACAAGTAGGGCCTGCGCTCTTCTAATTTACAGACCCACCCGGGGCCAGGGTGGGGTCTCACTGCCGTCGTCCCAGCAGCTCGGGAGGAGTAGAGAGACGAAAGCCCCGCTGGCCAGCACCATAGGAGACCCCGTCTCCACCCATACAACCTGGCCCGCTGCCTCCCGCCCCTCAGGCCTGCTGCTACCCCACAGCTCAAGAGGATCAAGACCCAGGCCCACCCAGAGGAAGAACAAGGGCCCGGTGACAACGGCAATTTAATTCTAGGATGACACAGGCTTATGTGAATTTCTGTGGTGAACGCCTTTGTGCATGGATGGGGTGGGGGGGAGGGAGTATGCGAGGGAAGTAAGCAGGCAGAGGAGAGAGACCAAGGCAAGGAAAAGTGCGGGGGGCGGGGGGGCCACAGGGAGAGGTCTCAGCACCCTGCCACCGAGCGCACCCGGTCTCGGCTGGGGCGGGGGCACCAGCGCACCCCAGGGTCTCCTGGGTCAGGGGGGACAGGCGGAGGCTGGCTGCAAATTCACCAGCAATCACATAAAAAATCCCCACCCACAGTGGGCAGGTCATCAGATTTCCTACCAAAGGGCACGCGGGGGAAGGCAAGTCACTGAGCAAGAGCGGAGGAGGAGGAGGGGCTGGGACTCTGCTACCGGAGCCAAAGGCCGGCTGCGAGGTCGCAAAGCTTGAACGGACGTCCGGCAGACAGGAGCGGGCGTGCAAGGCGTGCACACACACCAGGAGCGGGACGCACAAGGCGTGCACACACACCAGGCCTGCTCGAAGGGCCTTCCCAGTGGGCCCACGCCACCCACACCATCGGTACAGTTTCCTCCATGAGCACAATCGGGTTTCAAACGGACACAACGCAAAGGAAGTAGCGAGCAAGCAGACACCGGGGCGGGGCGCGAAGGAAGGTCCCCTTACCTCCATTTACTCTCTCGGCGGGAAGACCAAGGCCTGCTGGGAGCATTCTATTGATCACGCACCCCGAGGCCGTGTAAAATTCTGTGTCCTCGTTTTGAACACGGTCATCTAGGTGGATGGTGAAGTGGGTAACTTTTAAAATATTCTTTACTCGACGTCGCATCTTGCATTCACTCTAGGAGGAGGGGTCCCCTAATCCCACGAGGAGGCTTCCACGGGGCCTGCACTTCGCTCAGGATGACGGGGGCCAACGTCTCCCGGGAGCAGAACGGCGCTGTGACTTAGTTCCCCCACTTTCAGAAGAAGAAACGTTCACGAAAGTGCGCAGCACGAGTCCCCAGAGTCAGCCATGAGGAGGCTACGCTCCTCCCCGCCCTCTCTCCCCGCCTTGCCCTTCCTCCGCTCTAGCCTTCTCCCCCTCCCCCTTCCCCCTCCCCCTCCCTTCTCCCCCTCCCCCTCCCTCCTCCCCTCCCCCCGTCCCCTCCCTCCTCCCCTCCACACCCCCTCTCCCTCCTCCCCTCCGCACCCCCTCTCCCTCCTCCCCTCCCCGCCCCCTCTCCCTCCTCCCCTCCCTGTCCCCTCTCCCTCCTCCCCTCCCCGTCCCCTCTCCCTCCTCCCCTCTCCCTCCTCCCCTCTCCCTCCTCCCCTCTCCTCCTCCCCTCTCCCTCCTCCCCTCTCCCTCCTCCCCTCTCCCTCCTCCCCTCCCCGTCCCCTCCCCCTCCCGTCTCCCTCCTCCCCTCCCCATCCCCTCTCCCTCCTCCCCTCTCCCTCCTCCCCTCTCCCTCCTCCCCTCCCCGTCCCCTCTCCCTCCTCCCCTCCCCGTCCCCTCTCCCTCCTCCCCTCCCCGTCCCCCCTCCCTCCTCCCCTCTCCCTCCTCCCCTCTCCCTCCTCCCCTCTCCGCCCCTTCTCCCTGCCTTCACACGCAGGCCGCTCCCCTGGGTTCTCCGGGAGCACGGAGGAGACACGGGTGGACTCCCCGGCCCCCCCGAGTGGCTGAAGGAGCCGCTCGTTTTCCTCACAGTGAGCCAGGCGTGGTCAGGAACACGGCCGGCCCCGCGTCCTCTGGAGGGCTGACTCGCTCACCCCGAGCTCAGCCGCCCGCCGCCCTGCCTGGTCCAGCAGCTGGGGGGGGACGCCGGGCCGGCTCCCGCTCGCTCGGTGCCTCCAGGTCCGAAGCGCCATAGGCGGCGTGAGAATCCCCGCCCCCTCAGCTCCTTCACCGCTGCTAACGCGTCCATCTTTTAGCTATGGAGTGGTGATCGTTATTTCATGGGCTATGGATTCCTTCGCTGCACTGATTGCTTTATTCCTGCCCCCCGGACTGTAATTTCTTTAAAAATTATGTTTTTCTTTTAATTCCTGTGCACCAAACTAACATTTCATGAATATTGCCTAGCAATATTCACAATAATAATAGAGACTCACAAACACATAGGAGGGGTAAATATCACTGAGATTTTGCAAAAATAAAGACGTAGCTGCGGTAGTAATTATGCTGAACAGAGCTTCTACGTGTATGCTATTTTCTTCAGATTCCGTTTGGGAGAGGGTGCAGTGGCTTTCATGCATTCATGTCAAAGCTAAGCATTTTACAGAAAAAGAATGTCAGGTAGGAAGTCTAAACGCTGGGTACAATGGTGAGAAATTAGTGGGCTGACACCGGTGAATTTCCTACCTGGCTTTTGTAAGCAACTACTAGACTTTCCTGAAGTTACTGTAAAAGTAATTATATTACTTGTATTTTTATGGTTTCTGTCTTTATGCGAGTAGCTGTTATTCAAATAGTAACTTTGAACAAAGTTTCTTACTTCTTTAGGTTCCTGGAATAAAATTACTTTTAATGCAGTATTTCTATTTACACATCGTGGTAGACTTTTTTTATATAAATATACAAACCTGTTCTGTTTTTATTCCCCTAGTGAGCTGGGGAAATGTGCTGTATTGTTCACAGCTACATTTTTTTCCCTAAAGATAAATTCTCCTTTATACCAAGAAGGCATCGCTTTCGATGACACCCAGGCCGCAGATGTAAGAAACAGGAAGTTCGTGTCCAGTGCACCGCTGGACTGCAGTGGGGGCAGTTCCCCCCAGCCCCCCTGGGGTGCGGCTGCACAGTTGCTGCCAGCCACATGTGTGAATTCAAATTAACAACTCACTGCAGCACTGGAGCTGAGTCCCCTGCCGGACAGCGGGCGGAGGCCAGCCTGGGAGCCGGGGACAGGGCGGAGGCCAGTCTGGGAGCCAGGGACAGGGCGGAGGTCAGCCTGGGAGCCGGGGACAGGGCGGAGGCCAGCCTGGGAGCCGGGGACAGCGGGCGGAGGCCAGCCTGGGAGCCGGGGACAGGGCGGAGGCCAGCCTGGGAGCCGGGGACCGCGGGCGGAGGCCAGCCTGGGAGCCGGGGACAGGGCGGAGGCCAGTCTGGGAGCCGGGGACAGGGCGGAGGCCAGCCTGGGAGCCGGGGACAGGGCGGAGGCCAGCCTGGGAGCCGGGGACAGGGCGGAGGCCAGCCTGGGAGCCGGGGACAGGGCGGAGGCCAGCCTGGGAGCCGGGGACCGCGGGCGGAGGCCAGCCTGGGAGCCGGGGACCACGGGCGGAGGCCAGCCTGGGAGCCGGGGACCGCGGGCGGAGGCCAGCCTGGGAGCCGGGGACAGGGCGGAGGCCAGCCTGGGAGCCGGGGACAGGGCGGAGGCCAGCCTGGGAGCCGGGGACAGGGCGGAGGCCAGCCTGGGAGCCGGGGACCGCGGGCGGAGGCCAGCCTGGGAGCTGGGGACCGCGGGCGGAGGCCAGCCTCGGAGCCGGGGACCGCGGGCGGAGGCCAGCCTGGGAGCTCGGAGCCGGGGACAGGGCGGAGGCCAGCCTGGGAGCTCGGGGACAGCGGGCGGAGGCCAGCCTGGGAGCCGGGGACAGGGCGGAGGCCAGCCTGGGAGCTCGGGGCCTGGGTTTGCAGCTCTCCATCTCGGGCTAAACTACAACACCAGCAGCCACGTCAAGAAGGCCCGGACGCTGGCACCCGCGCTCTGCACATTCGTCCCGATGCAAGGTGAGGACATGATCTTCTCAAGGCCAGAACAAGCTGTTCCCACGTTCCAGCGACTCCTGGGCGAGAGACAGAGGCCGACATGCACGCGAAACCCCAGGGGGATGGGCCCACGCTCGTGCACGTGGATTTTCAATTAAAAACAAACAGCTCACCGTCGGCGCTGCGGATGGGTTTGTGAGACCGCCCTCTGCGACCTCAGCCACCGAGCAGCCCGGGAAGCCAGCACTCAGCGCGCCCACCAGCCATCTTCGCAAGGAGCGCCCTGCGGTGAGCAGAATCCCGCACGGGACACGCGGGGCGCTGCGGGGCACCCCGAAGCCCGGGAGGCGGGCAGCCCCACGCCCGGGTCTGTGGACAGGAGCACCGTGCCCACCCAGGGGAGCACCCAGTCGGCCTGACTGGCAGAGTACGGAGTCCGTCCACGTTGATCTTCTAAGGAGAGCCCCTGAGACAGCAGGTGCCCCCAGCCCCCCCGGGGCGGCCCCCTCCGTCCCCTCCGGTCCAGATTATTATTATTTTTATTATTATTATTATTCAACGCCGGGGGACGCCTTTCTGAGGGGTGTGGCTCTCCATGCTTCCCACAGCGTCTGCTAAATGTAAGTCCTCCACCCCAGCAACTTGCTTTTCTTCTTGAGAAGCTGGCGGGGGGGGGGGGGGGGGGGGCTCTCCCTCCCATCCCCGCTGCTCCTTCATTCCCTGTGCATCTGTGCCGCCCTCCTGTGCTCTCCGCTCCTGCCAAACGCACTGCATTCTGCCCGGCAGGTAATCTCCCCACCCCCACCCCCCCGTCGTCTGTCTCCTCTCCCCACTCCTGCATCGGGCGCAGCCGTGTCTGCCGTACACCCACAGCGCCCTTGCACACCCCTTTCCCCGATGGCTGCACGCTCACGGGCACGCCCGGCCCAGTCTGACCTGCTTTGAGGGAGAGTGGAGGTGCCAGAGGGGGGCCAGCCGGGCCGAGCGAGCCGGGACAGGCAGGGGTCAGGGCTGAGCCCGGCGCCTTCCAGAGGCCTAGGACCCAATCCCCAGACCACAGCCTAAGTCAAGGTCACCCCTCCGCCAGACGGAGGGAAGCAGAAAGGTAGGAGACAGCAAGCCAGCCGTCCTTCCTGGTGAACGGCAAGGCACAGAAGGGCTGTTGACCGCAGCCAATGTTGGTGAGAAGTCCAACAAGGAACGGACTGCCAAGTGACCTGTGGGCTCGCTTACAGGAAAAGAGCCGGTGCCTTGGACGAAGCTCCAAGTCCACGTGTGTGGCTGAGAACAGGGCAGAACGCGGCTGAGAGAGCACACACAACGCACCCAGGCAAGTGTGCAAGCCTCGATAGATTCCGAAGAGCAAGGAGAACCAGGCACCCACCACCAACAGCCATTCCTGCGTGGTCTCGAGAGGGCAGCCCCGCACTCCCAGCCTGGGCTTTATAGGCAGATGTTGCTCATTATGGCACTGAATTAGAGAAGATCTGTATTACACCCACCCAACAGCATGCGATTTCACACATTCCCCCACCGCAACAACACAGAATAAGAACAATGATTTTAGGTAAGGGAAAAAAATCAATAATTATATACTTTACAGGGACATATTTCTGCAGGACTGAATGACTGTCGTTGGGGGGAAATCAATGCAGTTAATTATTTTCCAATTAGCTTAAAGCGTTTTCATGGGAAAAGCAGTGCTGGTATGAAATTATTCTTTTTTTTTTCCTGTTGTTTCCAGATATCAATCCCCAAAGTAAAATATTTCATATTTTATTTACATAGTCATACAATCTTTCAGAAAATAAAACTTTAGGCCTTGGGAGTCGTAATCTACCTAAAGGGACTCTGCCTTTTCTCTTCTTGTGTGTTCAATATTAGCAAACCTCTATCTGCTATACAGTTTCTTTCTTGGGAATCAAGATAGAAAACCACCAGGGCTTATGTATGATATTGCAGGAGAGAGGAGAGAGTAAATTGTTTTAAGATTAAATGGCATTCATCACTCTGTCTAGAACATATTTAATGTCTCTCTGCCACCATTCAGCCTATTTCTTTTCCTTCCAGAGTACGGTGGTTAAAAATAGCACCGCCATAGACATGCACAGCGCTTCACGCCTTGCGCACATTTCCTTCCGCTCCCAAGTCTACACCGCCGGCTCCTCGCCATTCAGACCCGGAGCCCACGCCCCCATCCCCTGCCCTTCCCCACCCCCCCCAGACGATGCCCTGCGGACACTCTGTACCCACACCACGCAGATCCTCGAGGAAGGAAACGCTGCTTTGTCCACGCCAGCTGACTCTGGGCTTCTGACAGGCAAATGGCCGGCGACCGACCCTGGATCTCCAGGGGGGGAAGAACCAGTAAATGTCTGTCAACTCGACACCGCCTTGGTGAAGACCACTGTTCTGAATCTAGAGGAACACACTCCAGCACCCTTCGTTGCTTACCCATCATTCTTCCCGTCATTCTTCCACGGGTCTGGGCAGTTGAGAGTAACAAAGGAGCACACATTCACTCCTCTGTGCAGAATGTGCACACAGTTGTGTTTCCATTTATTTGCTTGTTCAGAGTTTTCTAAGTTTCTAGACTAGGATAGAATCACTAGATTTTGCTAATGTGTGAGGGGAAGAAATAGATGCTCACATCTGCTAGCTAAACCCTCACTCCAAGAGTGCAGAATTCAGACACGGGGGGCAGGGGGAGGATTATAACTTCACGTTTTCCCCTTCGGTTTTGCAGGCTTGTGCTCTGAGCAGAAGCTCCATCCCCAGCCCCATTGATGTTCCTGTGGATGACACACTCCCAGGCCGCCCCACGGAACACGCCAGCATGCTGCCAGCACAGGCGTGTGCCCCTACCCCGCCCTCGCAGTTCCTCGGGGCTTGTACGGGCCATGTTGCTAAGTCCGTCTTCCCGCAGGCTTCCTGATGGTGGGTCTGACAATGTCAGGCAAGCACAGGCTGTGAAAACCATGCTGCTGTCCATCCACACACAAACATCCTCTCTGCTAACCATTCCCAGCTGTGCCTGGCAATCAAAGCGGTGCCCAGTGCACAGCAACTCTGGTCTACAACTGGGAAGAGTCACATGCCGAAGTCAACATGTGCAGCCTCTCTAATATTCTTCCTTTGGAACCCAGGCCTCTGGAGATGAGGCGGCTCCATTTTCCCTTCCCTTTGTTGAGATTCTGTTGACAGGAACGCCAAGTCCCTGCTGGCCATCGCAACTACTGATATGCCTCCCGCATTAAGCCACCAGGTACAACCAACCGCTCTCCATCCTGAAGAATTAAGCACTCAGACTTGACCACGCAGCTGGCCGCCCACAGCAGAAAGGCCATTCTACAGTGGATTTCATTCCGGCGAAATTGCTTCCCACACCCAAGCTGCTAGTGAGCACAGGTAACTGCCACAGCCCCCGAAGAATATGCTTCATTCAGAACAAAGTTAAAAAGGAGCAAAGTAAACAAGGACATATTTTATCATCGGGCAGTTTCAAAACTAGCACAGCCCCTGCTCGCTGTGAAATCCATGAGACTAGGGTCTTAACTATCCATTTGCTGATAACTGTGGTTGCAAGGAGCCATTCTGTTTCTCCTCTGTGTCATAAATTCGACTTTAAACAGAGTGAGGAGCTCTTAGCATGAAAACTTTACATCTGTTTATGTCTGAAATTAAAACCACCCAAATTGAAAGGGAGAAAAAAATAACCAAGGGGGTTTTCAAAAATTTAAAACTCCATCATGCATAAATGGAGCTCATCAAAGAAAGTAATTTCCCTGCAGAAAACACTCCATCTTTTGTTTTATGCAAGTTATCAACATGAATATTTTATCCTCCATGAAACTGCCTTTCCCCTTTGTGCTCCGTCGTTTCCACGTGGTGTCTCAAATAAATCAGCCCCATTCCTTCCAGCATACTCTATTATTCAGGTCAGTTACAATAAAATATTTTCCTTGCCTGATGTAAGTAGTAATTACAGATTGAGCTTTCACTAATTCCATGTTTTTCATTCTTAGCCCTGTTGTCTTTTGAAGTCTGGAAACAATAGCCTCTTGAATTTTCACACAGTAAACACAAAATCATTTGTTTCTGGAGTCCGGAGGCTACAAGAGTGCCTACCAAATCAGATATTATATCTTAGATTAGCCTCATCCTTGGTCCAAAGGGTAGCCTGAGACTTCTATGAAATGACAGCTTTAGTTCCATGAATTACTGCAACAAGTTCAGCCCCACTGACTGTGGTGAATCAGACCTTCAAACCCAGGTTACTTGGTGTTACAACCACGAGGTCCCATGTTTCCTGCCACAGCTGGCCCTTCTACCTCCTCACCTCATGGCTTCCTGGGTCTCCACTATGTCTTCTACTCTGACCACACTTTGGATAATTATAGCACATGCTACAGAATGCCAAAGACATGTTTTTTGCAAGTACATATAAAATGTTTTTTATTAAGCCAGGCACTGGTGGCTCACACCTATAATCCTAGCTACTTAGGCCACTGAGATCTGATGATCGCTGTTCAAAGCCAGTCCTGGCAGGAAAGTCCATGAGATTCTTATCTCCAATTAGCTACCAGGATACTAGAAGTGGAGCTGTGGCTTGAAGTGGTAGAGCAGTAGCCTTGTGCAAAACACAATCAGAGACGTTGCCCAGGCTCTGAGCTCAAGATCCCTACTGACAAAAAAATGTTTGTATTGCTTATAACTTTGTATCAGAATTCATATTTATTGAAGGATATATTGTCTTCTATGAGTCTACATTAGTTGTCTCTTTGTCACTTTGAAAAACTACCCCTAATAATTGATTTATAAGGAAGAAAATTATTTTGGTTTACAGTTCCCTCAATGTCAGGCCGTTCTTGGCCCCACCACTTGGCATGTATGGTAAGAAAAATCTCATACCAGAAAGCATGGGAAGAGTAAAGCAGGCAGTCTCTTAGAAGCCAGGAAGTAAAGAGGGCTAAGAACGTAGCCAAGAGCCTCTATCAATGACCCAACTTCCTTCTACTGGGCTTCCTTCCTGTCCAGTGATCCAACTTCCTTCTGCCAGGCTTCCCTTCCTGTCCAATGACCTAACTTCCTTCTTTCCACAAGGTTGCACTTCCCTTCCAATTACCTAACTTCCTGTCACCAGGTTTTACTTCCTGTCCAATGACCCAACTTCCTCCCACCAGGCTTCCTTCCTGTCCAAGGACCTAAAGTCCTTCCCTCCACTAGGCCTCCCTTCCCTTCCAATGACCTAACTTCCTTCCTTCCACTAGGTTGCACTTCCCTTCCAATCACCTAACTTCCTGCCACCAGGTTTCACTTACTTTCCAATGACCTAACTTCCTGCCAACAGGCTTCATTTCCCTTCCTATGACCTAACTTCCTGCCATCAGGCTTCACTTCCTTTCCAATGACCTAACTTCCAGCCAAAAGACTTCCCTTCAATTCCAATGACCTAATTTCCTGCCACCAGGCTTCCCTTCCCTTTCAGTGACCTAACTTCCTGCCCAGGCTTCATGTTTCAGCCCTATACGTCTGTTTACAACACTGCTGAGGACCTGAGCCTTCCACACCTGAGCCTTTGGAGACATTCTACATCCAAGCCACGGCAAAGTCAAAGGGAGAGTACTAAAGAACTGGTTTCCATCCAGACTTCAAATATTTTTGTTATCTTAAACTTTTCTCTAACACCATACAACTGTACTCGCCATGGTTCCAGATATTTGGTTATATTGTCATTAGGTTTTATTCCTGTAGTTCAACTTGACAATCTTATTTGTAAATGTTTTAAATCTTAAGCCCTAATAATTTATAAGGAGGAATGCTTTCCACTTTGGTGATAATTACCTTATATGCAAAATGGCAGAATTCAGATCTTCATTCATCCATCTAACTCCCCCACATAGCTGAAGAGGGTAATTCATAATTCATCTGATATTTTTTAAACTACTCCAATTACAGTGGAGGCTGATATGCAAAAGCTGAATATCCAGAAAATAATTCTCTTGGAAGAGTGTAATGACAATGGAAAGCTCTATTCATTCTTCAACTTCTCCATAACTACAACCATCTTAAAACCGAAAAAAAAAAATTGGAACACTGGAAAATAATAAATAGAAAAACATCAATCACTTTGATCTTCCTAGATTAGCTTACTTTTAAATACAGGCCTATAAATAGAGCAAATAGTTGATGACTATAAACTATGTCAAGACTGTGATTTTGACAAATATGATATTTCTCTTCCTTCAGTTTCTGTTTTCAGTCGTGCTTTGCCCTTTAAAAATGCAGTAATAAATCAGTACCATTCCTCGCTCTGTGATGTAAAAAAATGCCACAACTACAGCATAACTCACATAAATAGAATGTTATGCTAATACTCAACTCTCACATTCAAGGCAATAGAATTTAATCTTAAAGCAAAGCAATTACTCATCCTTTCCATTAAGCACATTTCAAAAAAATAAATAAAGTTATTACACCATATTGTCCTTATTTTACCATCATGAATGGCTATTATAAATATTTCTCACTACCTCTTAGCCATATCATTCATGATATAAATATAACAGCAGCTAATGTGAAGAAATAATTTTATAAGTAACATGATTTTTCCTAACATAATTTATAGGCTTATGCAATAAATTATAACTATGAATCCTCCTCTTTATTCAATATTTTAATGTAGGTTGCATATTAGAGACATTTCAATTTAATTTTTCTTAGCAGCATCTTATACCAAGTGATTTCTTTTAAGGATAAAAATAGTTGAGCTAAGAATAAAATATTCATTTGTGCTGGGCTACTAGAAAGTATTCACATATAACCTAAATAAACTCAGTAAAATATTTTATGTAATAATATTTGTGGTTTTCTTCAGCTATATATACCAGTTGGTCTCTAAATATATTTTGTACATGTCCCACAGGAAAAAGAATGAAGGAAAGAAAGAAACAGGGAATGAATGAAAGGAAGAAAGAAAGGAGGGAGGGAGGGAAAGAGGGAGGGAGGGAAAAATCAAGAAAGCAAGAAAAGATATATTTCATGATTGTTTCTAGATTAATCTTAGTTTGGTGAGTTCAAATAATGTTTTGTCAAATACTTTGTTTTATCAAATATGAATAACATATAATCAGCTATTTGATTTTTTAAAATGTAGACTAGAGAAATTACTATGTGGATTGAGGGAGATTTGTATCAATTAAACAAGATAATGTACAATTTCACTCACTTCCTTGCAAACATACTCTTACATTTAGATTATATGTGTTTTGTCTGATAAACTTTTATAAAATTATGTAGAGGATCATCCCATAAAACTATAGAGCTTGCCACATTCCCATTTTCAGCAAAGTATTTCCACATCAATCTCTCTAGTTAATTTTTCCTGCTTACTCTGGTGTATGAAAAGCTAAAGAAGATTAACACATTAAAATTATTTTGATTATTGTTTTCAAATTCTTTAAATAATTCCTTTTTGTTTCTTGGCACATATTTTACATAGAAATAATCACAATTTAATTCCAAACAGTGAATCAGTCAACTTATCCAACATGAAGGCAAAATGTTGACCTAATAGAATTCATGTATTTTTAAAGGTTTTATTAGCATACATTAACTTGCTAAGGTGTAGTACTCATCCATGATAACCACACATTTAAATTTTGTGGGTTCATTTTTTTTTTTTTGCCAGTCCTGGGGCTCAGAGTCTGAGCACTGTCCCTGGCTTCTTTTTGCTCAAGGCTAGCACTCTACCTCTTGAGCCACAGGGCCACTTCTGGATTTTTCTGTTTATGTGGTGCTGAGGAATCAAACTCAGGGGTTCATACATGCTAGGCAAGCACTCTACCAACAAGCCACGTTCCCAGCCCTGTGGGTTCATTTTATACCTTGCTGTTTTACCAAAGTTTGGGATCAGCTCCACTAGCTTGAGGGAAGAGTCTATCGATTTTTTTAAGTAAAGGATCATAGCTGGGTGCCAGTGGCTCATGCCTGTAATCCTAGCTACTCAGGAGGCTGAGATCTGGGGAATGTGATTCAATGCTGGCCTGGGTAGTAAAGTCCATGAGACTCCTCTTATCTCCAATTAACCACCAGAAAACTGGAAGAGGCACTGTGGCTCAAGTAGTAGAGCACTAGCCTTGAGCTGAAGAGCTCAGGGACAGCGCCCAGGCCCAGAGTTCAAGCCCCATAACCAACAAAAAATAAAATAAAATAACTTAGAGACTTCTCTGAAGAGGGAATATGAATAGCAAATAGCCATAAAAGAAATGCAAACAGAAACAACATTGAGATTCCACCTCACTCCAATTAAAATGGCCATTATCAAGAAAACTAACAATAACAGATGATGGAGGGGGAGGGGAATGTAGTCAAAAGGGAACAGTACTACACTGTTGGTGGGAACGTAAACCTGTTCAGTGGCTCTGCAAAGCAGTGTGGAGGTTCCTCAAAAACCTAAACATAGAACTATCCTATAATAATGCAGTTCTATTCCTGGGCATTTATCCAATAGAATACAAACAAGGTTACAGTAAGTCACTAGCACAACCATGTTCACTACAGCAATATTAACCATAACCAAGATATGGCATCAGCCCAGATGCCCTTCAGTGGACCAGTGGATCAAGAAAATATGACATACATACACAATGCAATTTTCCTCATCCAATGATAGTGTACTATTCCTTAGGAAATGAAAAGACTTAGAAAAATTATATTAAGTGAAGTCGGACTCAGAGAAAGAAAGGGTACATGGTTCTCCTCCCTTGTGGTAGATAGAATGTGACTATAAATCTGTAAGTAAACACACTTTGTGGTAAGCAAGTGGCTACAAAATGAATTGACAGAAACATGTTAGATGCTAGGGAGAACTCAGACAGTATAATTTCTTAGAAAGACAAAGTCAAAATCCAACAAAAGAAGCACCAAGAAATAGGTAATTGTGAGAGGGGGGATAGGGTCAAGGCAAGAGGGGAGAAGGAGGTGAGGAATGCAATCAAGAATCTACTGCGTACACTACAAAATTAACCGAAGTAAGGGAAAAGGTGGGAGGGGGTGAGAATGTTGAAAGGGGTGGCACTGGTCAAGACATACTCAGCTTTATTAAATTAAACCTACCTGTACAACTATTTAAAGGTAATAAAAATAGAAAAAAAAAACCCAAAGATTTCTTAGTCTTATTTTAAGGAGGATTACTGCATGACATAAACGTGCATGGAAGCTACTAGGTGCTAAGAAAAAGCACACCCACACTTGACAACAGTAGACCCGAGACCCAAAAAGGAACGTTTCTTAAGATGGGAACTAAATAAAAGAATTTTAAAAACTATAATTAATGTCATTTGATGTGAAGAAATACAGTGTTGAGAAAAACAGAGACTATCAATAGAAAATAGTCTGTATAGAAATGGAAAGAAGAGGGATTTTTTTTTTTTTACTTCTTTGCTGTATTTGCTTTCTTCTCTATTTGTCTTGCTAGTTTGTTTCTATGTCTTTGGGAGGGTAATGGGGAAGCACCGAAATGGAAGGACAGAGGGTGAACAAATGCAGCAGTGGTACTCACTAGACACTATGTTGAAAATGAACTATTCACCTGGGAGAGAGCAAGGGAAGGGGAGACCTTATCCAAAAAGAAATGTACTCTTTACTCCTTACGTATGTAACTGTAACCCCTCTGTACATCACCTTTATAATAACAGTCATTTTAATGGTCTGGTTTTCTCCTCTCCTTGAACTACCTGTGAGTGAGCATTGAGTTATTCTACACATCATTTCAGAGAGAACCTATTTTTACTGTACGACTTAGATAAACCACCAGAAACAACCACCGTCTCTGGAGCCTTTGCCCATTCCCTGTGCAAAACTAGAACATTCTGCATCAGTACCAGCGCAGGTGTGGGTAGGGATTTCGCCATCTTGCTGTGGCTCATGACAGCCCCCCGAGATCAAACAGCTCACGCCACCCAGCATCATGTGTTCCAATGCTTTATTTTAGACTCTCATTGTGCAGAACGTTTATAAGTGACTCCAAAAACTATATTAAATTGCCTTACCCAGGAAGACTGAATTATTCTCCTGGGGCATTAACTTAAATAAATGTAAAGAATGAGGTAAATCATGGATGGTACATTTCTTTTCGTTCTTCTATTTTTTTTTTATCTGATTGAAGCAACGCTTTCTGTTTTTTAATAATCCTATTCTAGACATACTACAAGTGCATCTGACAATGTCAAATCTGTACTCTTTTATAAACAAAAATGAGGACGCGGCTGGGAACCTGGAATGTGAACAATGGCTTCCACAGGTAATAATCCAACCGGGACAAAATGGGCAGTGAAACCCAGAGGTCCTGGTACTTCACAGTCCCCTGGTCCCCAGCCCCATTCCTCCCGGAAACAACACTGCAGGCAAAGAATGCTTAACCGGCCCTGGGCCCAGTCCAGCTGACGTGCACAATTAGCTATCATAACTCTAGTGGTACTGCTTCCTGTAAGTCTCAAAATGATTCTGATACTTGCCTCCACTTCTTCCATTGTTTGAGGATCTCAGTTAAAAAATAGAGGGCCACAATCTCATCTAATGTCCACCTCCCTACAAAAGCCCTCATCTTTACCCCAGGAGGGCCCAAATCACAGTGATTTTGCTATCAGAGTAACCTGTCTGTCACTCGGCGGCGGAGAGCGAGATGTGCCCTTCAGTGCACGCTTACAAACGGTTTTGTGTTTTAATGTTTAAGGATATTTGAAATCTTCTTCATGATACCTATACGGTGTAATGAACGCACGCGGCAGAGCGGCTGAGCTGGCGTTAGCCCTGCTCTCCGAGCGGTGACTGAGCTCTGTGGAGTCATGAGTGACAATACGCCTCGGGCTCCTGTCGGCTGAGCTGTAAATGATGCCGCTGTACTGCTCGCCTCCATCCATTGGGAGGAAGGAAACTCACACAGAGTCCCTTTCTCTACGCGCCACCCAGATTTGCTCTGCACAAAAGCAGGGGACCCCAGGGATTCTTATCCACTAATACCTGTATCCACAGGGGAAATAAGAGTGATTTGGCGGGGCGGCCTCCAGTTGGGGACATCTGAAGGACTCAGGATCCGCGCTGTCCCCTGAACAGGCAAGCAGCTCATCTGCTCCCTGCCCGGGAGGCCACTCCCATCCCTGTCACCAAACCGCTGGTCTCCCAACCCCGTGACCCAGGGAGGGGACAGGCCGCCATACCCCAAGATGGAATTAAGATAGCCTAAGACAAGAATATAAATAAACGAACAGGGTCCTTTCGTGCACTGTGGAGCCTTCAAGGGTTGAGGTTTATCCCCAGACAGCCTTCAAGGCCCCGGGTGGCTTTCAGTCCTAGCAGAAGCCCTGTTGGGCCTGGCCTGGCCGGTTGGGTCCCCTCGTGCGCCCAGGCCGGCCAGGCCGCCGTCCGTGGCCTCCACCCGTGTCCTGGCCCCCCGGGGCCTCGGGCACGGAAGCCACGCGCGGGGCTGCCCCAGTGCCACTGGACCTGCCCCCGTCCTGGGCAGAACGCACGAGCCATCATTTACAGTTTAGATCCAAGAACTGAGTCATCAACCCGACATCCCAGGCTCCTCGGGATTCGCACTCTACCTCCTGGGAGAGACGGCAAGACGCAGCTCAAGCGCCCAGAGAAAGGGACCCCGGGAGGCACTGAGGCGTGTTCAAACGCGCACGGGGAAGGCACGCCTGGAAGTCGCCGGAGCCCCAGAACCCGAGGGCGCAGCCCGCCTCGAGCGTGTAACTCACGGCGCGTCTCGCATGCCGTAGTGCGATGCACAGTCGTGAGAAAGGTTGTGGAAACGTAATCAGAAACGCCCGTGAGAGAATTCTAGAAAACCCTCAGAAAGGCCCAAAGGAAACCTGGAGCCCACAGCCACACACAGCATGGCGTGGCCGTGGGGGAAACGCTGCCACAGGGCACCACGCGTGGCTCACTGGGCAGGGCGAGCTGGGGCCGGGGCAGGAGGCTGGACAGGGCAGAGCTGGGGCCCGGGCAGGAGGCCACTGGGCAGGGCAGAGCTGGGGCCGGGGCAGGAGGCCACTGGACAGGGCAGAGCTGGGGCCGGGCAGGAGGCCACTGGGCAGGGCAGAGCTGGGGCCGGGGCAGGAGGCCACTGGACAGGGCAGAGCTGGGGCTGGGGCAGGAGGCCACTGGGCAGGGCAGAGCTGGGGCCGGGGCAGGAGGCCACTGGACAGGGCAGAGCTCGGGCCGGGGCAGGAGGCCACTGGACAGGGCAGAGTTCGGGCCGGGGCAGGAGGCGTGGGAACTCTGGTTTTTTTCCATGAGGAGGGCCGGGGTTCGACCCAGGACGTGTGGGTGCCAAGGCCACCCCGGCACTTTGCTGTAACCCTAGTTCCCCCGTGTACCCTCCAAAGGGGAAAAGCCTTCAGCGCTGTTATAGCGGGGGAAGGGGGGGCAGCTGATGTGAGGTGAACTATCTTTCCCACAGAGTGGGAATGGGAAATAAGAAATAAACCATAACAAAGAAATAACGGTTCACTGTCTCCCGGTTCCTCCAAAGACACCTAGAAAGCTTTGGCTCTGGAAATGTTACATTGTTCCTCAGAATTTCCCTCTCTCTGTCCCCTTAGTTCTATATCATCTATGTATGAAATTGCAGATTTGTACTCCAAAATTTAGACCATCATTCTCATTATCGATACTATCGCATTCTAAAGTTTTAAAGGAAGGAGAATCAAATTTGCTCCGGTCTCTATGTAGCGGTGGGCTTTATATGTATGCGTGCCGAAATGCAATTCGCTAAAAATGAGGAATTTATTAAAGAAATCACGCGAAGAGCATAAAAATAAAAACAGCCTTGTCCCTTGAGAAAGTTCTGTGTTGAGATGCTCCTGAGCCATCTCGTGGCAATTCTTTCTCAGCGCTGCTTTCCAATTTCATTTGGATGGATGAAAATAAATAAATGAGAAGCCCCTGCTTGTTAAGAATGTCCATTATCTCAATAGATGTGTGAATTGAACGCCGGGATTTCAAGGAGGGAGTAATTTGCATTCTTACAACTCGGGGAAGATTGGCTTGAGCAGACGCGTCCAAGTGACAAGTGCCAACCAGACGGGAGGCGGCCCGGCCCGGCCGGGCCCTGCTCTCGCCGCGTCCCCCTCGCGGCTCAGCAAGCCCCAGCTAAGGGGGGGGGGGGAGGAGAGGCCACCCCGGGCGGCCACACTGAGAAGGCCACGCTGCTCACGGGCCTGCCCTGACCTTCCTGTCACCGTTTCAGTACGGAGAGAAGCTGAGACCGAGAACTTGGGGCAGAGAAAGGCGCAGCAAGCCGGCGGTCCCTGCGGGGCCTTCGCACAGATCCTTCCCGTCAGTGATGAGCCACAGGACCGACCCAGCGCAGGTGGGTGCAAGGAGTCCCGCAGCCCCGGGCTTTCCAGCCGCTCGTGACCGCACCCCTGCGGGGGGCAGGGCCCCAGGGCTGGGCAGGGCCGGCCCGGAGAGCAGCCCTCGGGCCTCAGAGGTTGTGCGGGGAAGCCCAGGGCTGTGAACTCCACGTTCCCACGGAGGGGAAGACAGACGCAGCCAGCTCACCAACCGCTGCCCACAGGCCCCTCGCTCACCCCTTTCTATTTGTTCCCCTTTCGTGGGTAACAACGTTGAGGACTTCTTCCACTCTCATTTCCACCCCAGGCCCGGCCGTTTTAAGATGTGCACGCACGCGCGCGTGGTTATATAGACACGTATCTAGGTGAATACCTCTGGGTCTGCATTTTAGTTACATTGTCCTGTGAACTGCAACACGACGGAGAAAGACACGAAACTGCACTGGAAATCTTCCCACTGCACTTCTCCTGTTCCAGACTCCTTTCATGGGGTCACGGGGCGGACCCCGGCCCCCGCTGGGTCCTCCCAGGCTGGGAGCTGGCGGGGTCCTCGCCCCCAGCGGGGAGGAGAGAGGAAATGGAGAGGAGAGCGCTCTGGTCTGGTAGCTGCCCCTGGCCTCCTCCACGCCCCTGCATCCCAACGGGGGGGCGGAGGACCCGGGGAGGAAGCTCAGGCTGAAAGGGACTGGGCTGCAAGGTTTCAAGGAAGGAGGAGGAGGAGGGAGAGCTTAGGAATCCCAGAGCTCTTGCAAGCGAACACAAAGCGCTGTCCTGCTGAGCTGCCGCCGCAGCCGCAAGAACACACAGGAACAAGGTGTGTGCCCCGCGTGAGCCCCCGGAGGAGGAAGCGTGAGGACACACCAGGAGGGGGCAGGGGGCACGAGTCAGCCTGCGCCCTCGGCATTGCCCGTGTACCTGGACTGAGCACTCAGCACCGGACGTGTACCTGGACTGAACACTAAGCACTGCACACAAAACATGGACACTCTTGAAACCCTATTTTGGAAATCTGCTATGTTACCCCAAGCGGGAAGACATTTAAAGCTGTTATCTGAGCCGGCCTTCCTTTTCAGAGAATCCATAAATAGCCCCGGCTCCCTGCGCCTGGCGGGTGATTTCTGAAAGCAGTCTCCGTTGGCAGGGCCTTGCCGACTGCCGCCGCTCACGCGAGCCTTTCCCTGGGCCTCTGCCTCAGTTTCCTCGCACAGACTGCCACAGCACGCAGACGTTTAAGCGGAAGCGCGGCGTGGTTTCAGCTTGGAGGTCTTCAGCCCTTTGGGGGGAGTGGGGAGCAGAGGCTGACGGGCGCCCGGAGGAGACGCAAACCGAGCTCGGACAACTTGTGGATTTGGTGGCGGCACAAAGCGGCGGAGTCCTCCTCACCGGCACCGCTTTTTATCATAAAACCCCATCAAATAGGAGTCTTCAGCGTGCGGCTACAGATCGCGTGTCCTCGTGTAAGGAGGAGTTAGTTACCTTGGCCAGCTCCACCCCAACCACGCCCGGACCTGCATCAGGAACACGACCCTGCATCAGGAACAGAACCAGTGCGCGTTACAGCGGCAAGGAGACTCGGGTGTGTCATCTTAGATTCAGAGTCAAAAAGTAGCACATGACTTAGCACTCGTTTTTTTTGTTTTCTTTCACAAAAGGGCGCCAATTCTTTCGGTTTTGTTTGTTCGTTTGCTTCAAAGAATAAATGATAGAGCAAGCATTTTCATCCATAAACTCAAGGCATTACACCGACGCGTAAGGCATGTATTTTCAAATTGGAGAATTCAAAGAACAATAATTAGAAGGCACTATCCGCAGAACGCAATGCAATTTGTGGTGATGCTGTCACCAGGGTCATTGTTTTCCCTCTTCCTTTAAAAACGTTTCCTCCCTCCCTCTCTTCCTTCCTTTCTCCCTCCCCCGTCTCTTCTCTCTCTCTCATACTTTCTGTTTTCTTTCCTTCTTTTTTTGCTAGTTCACATAGTTCATTGTCTCTACTAGCATCGGGTCAGTTTATTTCCAGTGAACCTTTGACCTAACTCCCTAGAACAGGAAAAGAGATCAATGGCTCTGTGCAGACTCCTTGGGCAGGGTCTGGAGAGGGTCCGGGGAGGGTCCACCTGCTGGGCAAAGTCCAGCCTCCCCCCCCTCCACCCCCACAACCCTCCAGGTGAGACCTCCCCCTCCCCCTCCCCCTCCCCCTCCTCCCTCCCCCTCCAGGTGAGACCGCGCCCCCCCCCCCCCCCCGAGTTCCAGGCCCCATCTCTCCCTGCACATGTAGACAAACACTGCCTCTCAAGGCACAGTGGAAAACGAGCCCAGGAACTAAGTGCGGACCACCTGGTCTCACTACAACCAAACTTTACACATTAACAAAAGCATTTTCAACACTGCAAAGTGTGTTTCACAAGAAAACGTGTTAAGATATTGAGATATATGTTTTTCCTTTAAGATATGTTTAGAGAATGATTTCTTGGTGAGGGGTCCACTAGAACTCTCATTACAATTTAAAAGTCCTTAAATAGTATCATAAGCAATAAGTTTGTTTTTTTAATTCTGTTCCAAGGGCTTATTAAAATTAGCATAATAGAAGTATTTGAATTAAACTGTCAACACTCCCCTGCAATAGTACTAAACCTTTTTGTTATTAAAACCTAATATTACATACTTATTCTAAATTATCAAAACATGGAGTTACATATATAGCCATTTACTTGCATGAAAATGAAATATTAAGTCTTTTCTTTGTTTATTGTGGTTTTCTTTCACATAAATATGTCAAAGTTAATGAAAAATAAACTCAATTAGCAGTTCTTTATACTACTGTTTCAAGGAAAATGTACATTTTAATTAACACAGAACAAAAGAACTAATTAATACTGGGCCCCGATTCTTCTTGCGGGAACTGAGGCCGGCTTTTGTGTTACTGACTCCTAAGTGGAGTCCACACGTCCTTTTCCACAGTCACATGGAACCAGTAGTTCTTTCTCAAGCAGAAAGATCTAGATGGAAAGGCACTGTTTAGAAGATGGAGCTGCCTTTCCCCGCTGGCAGAAACAATGTGCTCAGACCTCATGAGGGGTGAGACTGGGGCCCAACTCCCCACTGACTCTGCCATGCTCTGCTCACCACGGGCCATGCTGTCCACGCTCCCAACACACTCGCCAGAGCTGCAGTCACCTGACCCCACGCTCCCCACCACCACCCGAGAGCACACGCACGATGGCGAGGACCACAGAAACGCAGCCGGCGCGGAGGGAGAGGCCATCCCTCTGCCAGCACACCTGCACACAGCCTGCCCACGGACGCTGCCTCCCTTCACAGCAAGCGGCCTGAGCACGACGGAGGCGATGTCTACACAGCAAGCGCCCAGACCGCATCCCTCAAGCGTGTGAGCGTAAATCCTCGTGGAATGATGAGGGCCATCGCCGTCTGCAGGACCGGGGAGCTGAGGACAGAGCCTCCGTCGGGTGCGGGGGGTCGGGATGTGAGCCACCGAGGCAGTGCTCTCCACGGACTCGGCTCTGTCTTTGCCTCTCCGCTGCCCACGGCTCAGGCAAGTCGGCGGCCATCGGCGTGACTCATCCGCCGGCCCGGGAGCGTTCAGGAGCTCAAGCACGGTGGACACCGCAGCTGGCCCCCAGTGTACCCCGTAAGCGGCTGTTGGAGGCAGGTGATCAAGGCTGGGATGACAGCTGGTAATAAGCAGTGGTAGGTCCAATTCCACGGCCACTGTCTTACACAGCCACGTGGCGGTTCATGTGTTCAGAGACGGAGTCTCCCCTAGGTTTCACCGTGAGCAAATTCAGCTGACGGGTGAATTATACAGTACACTGAAGCCAGCCGCAGCCATTCCTGACCAGTTGTCTGCACCATGATTTTGTTTTACCGATCTTCATTGCTAATTCAAGGGGAGATCTTAAAGCCAAGGTAATGGTAATGGAAAAACCAACAAGGAAATGCGCACTGTAGATGACAGGACCGCAAATGGCGGTGCAGAGCCGTGGGCTGGGGAATCTGAGGCCCCCAGAAACTGTTTCTCTCCCAAATGAGGACTTCAGCATTGCTGGACAATAAATAGCACCGCCGAATTTCACGAGGCGAATACAACGGGCCTTTGTGTTTCTGCGAGAAGTAGCTTGAGGCATCTTTGTTTGGCCTTCTCTCTCTTTTTGTTGGTTTTTAATTCGTTGAGTATGGTACAGTAAGTAGATGATCATGCTAGCTAATTGTTTTTAAAAACACACTGGTACCAGAACCAGAAACAACCTGGAAATTTGTACTTCTCTTTTTCTCAGTTCTGGGTGGGGGGGGTACACCCAGAGACCCCAGCTCTCGGGGGGAATACGAGTGACTGGTCCAGGCAAAAGGTCCCTGAGACCCTCCTCTCAACAAAGCAAGCCTGCCTGCCTCCCCAGATCTGTGAGAGGCTAAAATAGGAGGACTGCGGTCCAGGTAGTCCAGGAGAGCGAGGCAAGACCTTACCTGAAAATAAAAGGAAGCAAAAGCAAAATGGTCTGGAAATAGGGCTCAAGTGGTAAAGCAGGACCAAAATCCAATCCTGCCCCCAAAATAAATTAAGTAAAGTAAGATAATAAACCAAATTCCCAGGGACACAGTACATGGTTCAGTGCTTTCTATACAAATCATGGCACTGAAACACAGGGCTCATATTTGCTGTTTCCAAAGCCTAAACTTATCCAGATTTCGAAACTAAAATGCATTATATGCCTTTGTTCCAGAAGGAAATAAAATGTGATTCTATTCTCTATTAAATTTTCATTCTCTATATTGAAGGCCAAATATAAGGTGGGAAAGGATACTTTTCTAAAATAAGGGCCTGAGGGGCTGGGGATATGGCTTAGTGGCAAGAGCGCTTGCCTCGTATACATGAAGCCCTGGGTTTGATTCCCCAGCACCACATATACAGAAAACGGCCAGAAGTGGCGCTGTGGCTCAAGTGGCAGAGTGCTAGCCTTGAGCAAAAAGAAGCCAGGGACAGTGATCAGGCCCTGAGACCAAGGCCCAGGACTGGCAAAAAAAAAAAAAAAAATACAGTAAAATATGGGCCTGAAATGAAATTAAAATGATATCCCACAGTGTCTAAATGATTTAGAAGCAATAGCTGCCGGATAGAGTTAATGTAAATCATCAAAATATTAGCTTTTATCTGCTCTCCTATTTAAAAACAGAGCAATGCCACAAGACAGTAAAGGTTTCGCACTGTCACATCTAAGGAAGAACATGTGGAAAGGAGCAAGCATCACAGAATACTCTCTTCTCCTGTCCCTTTTTTTTATCATTATCTATCATCTAAGTTTCTCTGATCTATTATCTCTCTCATCTATCTATCCCCATCATCTATCTTCCTAAGCATCAAGGGTCTATTATCTATCACCTATCTATTACCTGTCACAGATCTACTATCTATGAATCTATGTATGTGTCTACCATCTAGCTATTGTTTGTCTGTCTGTTGACTGTCTACTATCTAGCTACATCTGTCTCCCTACGACCTATCGCCTATCTATGATCCATATTCACATTCTATCTTCCTGTCTCCATCTTCTGTCTGTTTTTTGAGAAAAGCTTTCCCTCTGATGCTCTCTCACGCTGATATCTGTCTGACATTCTCCTCCCAACCCCAAGTTTGGAGATTGCGGTGGGACACCGTCACACCTGGTCCTCTTCTTTTCCCCATATCTGAAAGATTTTCAAAAGAATGCCAGTTAATCACTTATAACTAGGACTTCAGTAACACAATAACTCATAATAATTACCTCAATCATTTTCTATTTGTTTAGATAGATCGCCTCACAAGTCCTGGAGATATTGAACTAGAGACATTTTAAAGTCAACAAATTATATAAATAAATATATATATGTATGCATGTCTTATATCTGTCATATATATGTATATGATAGAATATGTCTCAAGATTGAATTATCGGGCCAAACATATATATAATAATCTAATACATAGGGGAAAGTTGCTGATTTTATAGAAGGTATTTTATTCTAGGATATTATTGCAAAGAGGCAGAAAATTGATTAAACTTCAAATTCTATTTTTAACCATTTTTCTTTTTGTATTTTATAAATCACTACCCATAAACTTTTAGGAAAATAACCATTCAACAATTAATCAAAACTATTAAAAGGATAGGCAACAAGTAATTCCTTTTCATGAATTACTACTATTCATAAATGTTAGTGGAAAAGTGAATACAGAATCTTCCACTTTACATATGAAGGAAGCAACTGTGGTCGCAAGAATGTTTCTGGTGACATGGGGGTGACTTTGGTCAGGATGTACTCTATTCATAAACTGGTTGGTTGAATGATAACTCCTTCGAATCACTAGTCGTGGATAACAAACGTATAATACAAAATAAGTTGAAGTGATATTCAGATAAAGTTAACCCCTGTATTCCATACATCAGGGTTGTGCCAATCTTCAGGGTTTCACGTTATAAATAAATAATGACAAAACTGGGCAAACACGTTGTGGTAATTTTAACTTTGAATGCAGCTACTATATTTGTTTACATGACTAAAAGTTGTCTCAAGCAACTTGAACTTTCTGGCCATGAAATTGAGCATGTTGATATGATAATTGGAATTTGTCCTATGCCCATATTTTCTAGCTGATTGACGTTGATGTTTTTACTGCTAGCATTTAATGAGAGCGTTGAGTTTGAGATGTCAGAGCTTCCTTCTAATTAAACACCAAAAAATCAGAGTTGATTATTGTTGATTGAACTTTTTTAATACCTAAGATTTTAATTTTCCAAAAAGAGTTATTCAAAGGCATTCAGTTTATTAATCCAGGATGACAGTAATGTCTGTGTCTTTTCTCAAACTCCCTTGTACAATATCTTTTCATGACAGTAGTATTTTTGTTGCAAATCTGTCACAAAATGTAATTAAATTTACCTGGTCACAATTCCAGAAAGTGACCCAGGATCTCATGTGGACGTATTTATCCACTGGTTTACATCTTCCTTGATTTGGCTACTCAGTTGAAGAAAAAAAAATATTTTCTGGTAGGTTTATGTAAGTTCAGATTGTTGGGGGAAATTCTTCAAAGTGATAGAATTTACGTCTCTAACTTTTAAAAACATCATCTAAGTATCCTTGTATTCCTTCATCCATTCGCTCGTGGGATAGCAGGCATCCATTTTAGAACAGGCACGTGAGGAGATGCCTTCATGTGAAGAATGGAAACACTTCTTCCTGTCCGGCCTGATGTCCCGCTAGCTGGTGAGGACATCCCCAAGGCAGGGAATGGAAGAAAGATCCAGATGAAAAGGAAAAGCTCAGCCACGTCCAGGCCCACGCAGGGAGACCAGGAGTGAGGGCGTTTTAGAGAAACCCTGTCTGAAGACAAAGCGAAGGATGGCTGGGAATGTTAGCTCTGTAGTCCAACTCATGCTCGCCCTGGTTGAACCCCCAACATCACACACAAACACATGTGTACACAAACATGTGCGTGCACACACACATGCACACACATACTGGCTTGGCTTCCTTCTTTCATTATTTGCCAGATAGTTGAGAAAAGCAAAAGTTGAATTACAATGGTCAGGTTGACTGCAGGCCTAGAAACCTTTCTCCCTTGCATTTCCTTCATGAAGGAATTCCTCTGGTTTTGAATGAGGCTGAAAGTTGAAAAGGAAAACTGCTATGATGTAAACAAATGTTTATCCCCAGTGTGTTCTTAAACAATTGAAGTATCTGCTGAGGGAGATATATTTTCAAGTAGATATCCTGGCTTACCTTCCCCCATCTTATTTCTAGTTCATTTGTCACCATCTGAGTCTTGCCTCATAAAAATAACTAACTGAATCTCTTCAGAGGTAGGAATTGTTTAATTTGATTTTAATATGACATATGATGGTTAGAGCATTACTTAAATTTACCAACAATGTCCACAACATAGCATGGATTCATGTAAATCTAAACTAGGTTTCTTTTTTTTATTGTTGTTTAACTTGGTCCCTGGAACTGTAAGACAGGGATAGAAATGACCATTAGAAATGGATTCATCTGTGTTGTGACCTGTGCCTCTACCAGGAATGCATGAAATAAACTACTTTCCTTCCCATTTGTCCACAGGGAAGGAAAGATCTGGAAGATTCTGGACCTTTCTACTACAGTACTCACTGTGGAAATGCTGCCTCCTCCTGCATAGTCTACCCACATTGACCCTTTAGGCTCCTTTAACAAAACACCTCCAGTTGGTAAGCACAGGCTTACCCTGGGACATGGGTGGAGATGATGCAGTGTGTTCTAGAATAATCACCCTAAGTCCTCTGTCCAGAGCTCTTGACATGCTCTCTGCTAGATTAAAAGGCCTTTATGCAGGCTCCTTATCTCTGTGGGACCATAAATTAAACCTCAGATAGCACAAAACCAGTACATGCTCCTCACACACATATCCCAAAGAGCAAATAAAATTATCACTATTTTCCCCTCTTATTGTACCTAAGTTAAAGCATGAATTATGATGGAATTTATTTTGATACACATGCGTAGGGAAGTGATTAGGACACTTAAGCAAGCTGGAGGCCCTGGCTACAGCTACATCAATAGCACACCTAAGTAAGTAAATAAATAAGCCGTAGAAGGCGTATTAGGAAGTCAAGAGTCTCTGATTATCCTCCAACACAACCTGCTATAATACGTGGACTATTATAAACATCAGTGTTTGATTGCATGTAGAAAATGTAGGAGGTCTCTATCAGTGTTTGAATGCCAATCTCTTGAAAGTAATGTTTTTCAATTGATTCATCACAAAATATTCCAGAAGAAATAACTGCATAGAAAATTTGTTATTGTATACTAGCACTCAGACACAAGAAAGGTAAAAGATGTTTGATTGAAGTTGCCTCCTCCTCTAACTTGAAGATGCTTTATAAAATAATATCTCCCCTGAAGGCAGATTAATAATACCATATGACTTTTTGGTCTTCGCTCGAATATGGTATTATTGTCAGCTCAAAGAAAATTTTATTTTGAATGACCTCCACTCTAACCTTCAACAACTAATCATTTAGATAGACTCCAATAGTGTAGAACTCAGGCATTGAGAAAATCCAGACTTTTAAGTCCCTCTTCTTAAAATTCTAAATATACTTGGAAAAAAAATGGTTGTCAAACTCTATTAAAACCCTAAGGAGCAGCTCCATGGGCTTTGCTTATGACTCTGTCGAGAGATTTCTAACAAAAGAACAGCGAGATTCATAAAATGCGGGGTGCCCTTCTGAATCGTGTGCAGCTGCCCTGAAGTCGTTGTTTGTAAAAGGTGAAAATATTGCCATTCACAAAGAGAACATGCGTGTGCGTGTTTAAATTGCCTTTTTAAGAAAAAATTTGCAAAAAAAAAAAGATAGAGATTGATAACCTGTCAGACACTTGATTTAAAAACAACTGTTAATGCATGGCTTCCCAGGGCAGCCTCCCAGGGCCTGAGGTGATGTCGGAGGGGCGGGCGCCATGTCAGTGAAACCACTGGCTATTGATCAGAAAGGCTCTCCAGGGGCGTGTGGACGGAGCACGCTCTAAGACATGCAGCTCTCAATTATTCTGACATCTATATCAAAGGAATTCCCCAAAGCCTGCTTTTTTTTCTTGATAAAATCAATTTAACTAATAAATATGTATAAATCCTTTTTGTGGTGAAGGACATTTTCCTTACAGTTTTACAGTACTTCTGAAAACTTGGTTAGTCACATGTATGGCCAACACGACTTTAACTGATTAGAGCATTTAATAGAAAAAACTTTAAGGGATTTTTAATGCAAATTCACCTAGCATGTGTTTCTAATTTGCAAAATAGTACCACTTTCTCGGGGCTTACAACCTTGTATCTTGACTTTTTTATGAGAGGTATAATTACCTTCACCAAAGAATTTAAGAGCAGGAAGCTTAATCGTGACTGTCCTCAAGAGAAATTTGTATCAACAAGAATCTGGGTACGGTGAGATTCAACTGAGAGGAAGGGTATTCAAGGCAAAGGGACCAAGTCTAAACTCTGCTTAGATCATCTTGAGGAAATAAATAAAAACAAAATCTCCTCCCAGTTCTCACATCCTCTGCACAAGGGTAAAAGAATCTAAGATGCATCAAAAGCAATCTTCTAGGAACCTGCACACCCCAAAGTAAATCCCACCTTCTACACAGCAGAGAAGACACATCTTCACGACCAACAGCCCGCCTTCAGGCGAACTGTACCCAAAGTTCTCTTAGGATCGTTCAAACATTTTACCATATTTTTCTTATTCTTAAAATTCCACAGATTCTAATAGCCTGAACTCCAAAAGGCCAGGATTTTACTTCAGAAGGTACTGTGTTTCACAGTGTGCGTGCACACACGCGATACATGCATATATGTACGGTAGCATACGTAGGGACATGTACCTGTGTATAGGCCCACCAGGCCTCCTGGTCTAACGCGATGATGAAGACGCACCTGTCGCATGGAATGCACACACACACACACACACACACACACACACACACACGAGCGTCCCCCAAGCAGCAGACGTGATTTGCAGGAGAGAGGGAAGGGAGGATGAGACCCTGCCACCTGGATTCCGGCGTGTTTCTCTCTCTCTGGGTCTGGAGATAAGCAGCTCTCGAGGTGGGGGGGGGGGTCGCGGGAAGGAGAAGCCTTGCAGCGGGGCACCATGGAGAAGTGGGCGTGGGATCTGGCTTTCCTCCGTGCGCTGCGGCTCGCCATGGAGCCCCTGCAATCCCTGGTTACTGAGGGTTTCGTGGGCAACGTCATTTTTATTCCACCCTGACCAATGGAAAATTAAAACAACTTTGATCGCTTTTGAAATTCCAGGCTTGGCTTTTCATTTGTAACTATCAATTATTTAAAGAATGGTTGAAGAGGGCCGTTGGAGCTCTGGGGCGGGCGGGGGGGGGGGGTGGGAATTACGGTGATTTAGGGTAGCAAATGTGAAAGATCTCGGGTTTTTGGTTCCATGTGGAATAAGCGTGGCTTGTAAAGTAGTCACACTGCCATCTACTGGCAGCTTCTGAGAAAGGAGCCCCCAGCTGGGCCACGCACTTCACTGCTGGACCTGGGACCGTGGAAGGAGAGGTTCGCGTGACCCGGCCTTTCACAAGGCCGCTTCCAGCCCTTCGGCGGTTCTCTCTCTCCCTCACAGGCTGCAGTTGGGTCTGCTTCTTCTTGGCCCCACACGGCCGCTTCTTGGCGGCCAGGACGGATTCGGCAAGTGACTCCCCGGGGGTGATCATCAGCCTCTCCGGCGTGCAAGTACGCAGGGCCTTGCTAATGGGATTTTCCTAATAACAGCATCTACCTCGCGGCACACTTGAGGATACCCATCGCTCGCGAGTAGCCGTGGTTACTACACCGCGTGAGCAAGGGGTTGGCGCTAAGGACATGCATGGTCGTCACCTGCAACACGCGGACATTCGGCGTGCTGGTCGCCTGTCGCTGGGCATGCTGCCATCCGCCATGTCCCTTCCACCGTGTTGCAGGCCCATGAAGAGCAGCGCCCTCCCCCCCACAACCCCTCACTCCCCCCAACCCCCCCACCTGCACCCCCACTGGCCCGGGGGACAGAGGGCAGGACCCCCCAGCCATCAACCCAGGGTCCTCACCAAAGCAGGTTCTAGAGCTACCTCCCTGCTCTAGGATCAGGTGTTACTCTTCAAATTAATATTTAACTTTGGTGTATTATTTTCTCCACTAGAGAAAGGCCATGAGTACCTGCCTATGTGTTTATTTTTTTTTCACAAAAACCAAATGTTATGAATATTTTAAAACATGAAGAGGAGGGGGGAGAAGAACAAATAAGCTTTCAGGCTAGTGTCAAAGAGCTTGCAAAATAATTAGTTCCACAAAACCCGAGATATGAACTATGTTGTCATGACCAAGTAAGCCACTTACTTACTCGTGATCTTCAAAAAAGAAAAAGAAAGGGGAAAAACAGTTTACACTAAAATTGAGTTTAAATATTTTTCAAATGGAGTCAGCCAGCGTGTTCTTAACACAGGGTTTTGCAAGTCTTTTCCTGCCACGGAGGGATGGATGGGGAATGGAGGCTGGAGTAGACTGGAAAGCCAGCTCAAGGGAGGCGCGCTCACCCTGCAGTTTGTGGAGACGGAGTCTGCCCAGGTTGGTTATGAAATGAGGGGAATTAAAGTCCCCTTGACGTAGATCAAGGCAAGCAGAGCCTTCTGCCCTCCCTCCAGCTGCACTGGAATAGGAACTCAGTCAAGAGGCGAGGAAAAGACTCCACTGTGCTCTCTTTCAGCTAGGTCTAATGTAATGTTGAAGACTCTTGCTATATTTCCTGACACTGCAAATTAGAACATTTTAGAATAATAATTCAAGCAGAGCCATTGCTTCAAAACAATCAAGATGCGAGGATATTTGCTTTTTCCTTCTTCTTCGTGCAACCCACTGAACGTCTACCCAGAAATAAACCGAGAATCTAGAACATTTTGTGGCCAAGCGTTTGCTGCCACGAACAGTGCCCACCTAATCTCCTGGGTTTGCGCTCCACAATGTGAATTAATTTGTAAATTAAATGCAGGACAAAGGAGACATTGTATGACAGAGGCATAGATGTTATAGACAGACAGACAGAAAATCCCTCCCTATGCAGTTGCGGTGAGTTTATGCACAGCCCGAGATGGATAAGCCGGATGACTGTATGTGTTAATCTGGTCACAAATGGATACTAAACAAGATGCCAGAGGAAAATCCGCTTTGGTGCGGCCATCTTTTCAATTCTACCTTTTCTGTGCATTTACCTTCACGCGTGGGTCGCCACCCCCCGATCCATCTGTGTGGGGGTGCCGGGGTTCAGCGAGACCCCCCTGCAGGCCAGGGGAGGCCCTGGGCACGGGGAGCGGCTCCCCCTGCGCCGGCACTAGAAGAGCCTCACATTCCATCTCGGTAGCCTACTTGTGGGTCTCTTGGTTTGGTTTGGCGGTGGGGCTTGAACTCCCAACTGGGCTCTGTCCCTGAGCCGCTCTGTGCTCAAGGCGGGCGCTCTACGCGTGAGCCACGGCGCCACTCCCAGCTTTTCCTGAGAACTGGATTGGAGGTCAGCGTCTCATGGACTTTCCTGCCGGGTGGCTTTGAACTGCCCTCCTCACTGAGACCTCAGCCCCCTGAGAAGCGAGGATTGCGGGCGGGGGCCGCCAGCGCCCGGCTATTTGGGCTGCTTCATACATCATTTGCACGTTCTCCATTGTCAGACGCATTTCACGTTTGGGATGGGGGAGGAAGAAATCGTGTGCTGCGGGAAGCCATGCGTCTTGGGTCTTTGATCGGCTTTGTCGTGATGATATCTGTTAAGCTCCTAGCGCAATCCACGCGTGCTTCCCGGAGGAGCTGCGTAGCCCTCTCCCCTCTCCGCCTCCGCTTCCCCAGCTGCGCTTGCCCTGGACGGCTGCCGACAGCGAGGGTCGACCCACAGAGAGGTCCCCCGCTGCCTCTGGGTCGTCTCGGGGCCAGTGGATGGCACGCCAGGCCCGATTCCCGGGGACGGGCCCCGCGGCCATCTGAAACGATTCACACGGTGAGCTTGTGGCACAGATGATTATGATGAATAGTGCGACCACGCGGCAATCAGAAACCCGTGCCGATGCAGAGGGACGCAGCGGGACCCGGCTCATCTCAAGGGGCTCGGAAACACGCCGTGTGACCCCACACACCCCACCAGGGAAGCGCAGTCGAGGGGGACACGGAACGCACCGGGGTCCCCTCCCTCCGGAGCCTGGCACGGCCGCCCGGGCATCGGGGGTCTGAGTCCACCAGGCCCAGCCGTGGCCACCGCCCCGGCCTCGCCGTCGACTCGAGCAGAACCGCGCCGGCCGGGGGGGCAGGGCCACCCTACTCCCCCTCTTCCTCCTCCTCCTCCTCCTCCCCCTCCTCCTCCTCCTCCTCCTCCCCCTCCTCCTCCTCCTCCTCCTCCTCCCCCTCCTCCCCCTCCTCCTCCTCCTCCTCCTCCTCCTCCTCTTAATCCTCCCCCTCCTCCCCCTCCCCCTCCTCCTCCTCCTCCCCTCCTCCTCCTCCTCCTCCCCCTCCTCCTCCTCCCCTTCCTCTTCCTCCTCCTCCCCCTCTTCCTCCTCCTCCTCCTCCTCCTCCCCCTCCTCCTCCCCCTCCTCCTCCTCCCCCTCCCCTCCCCCTCCCCCTCCCCTCCCCCTCCTCCGGTGTGCCGGGGAGGACCTCACCTGCACGCCCCCGTGCCCCCCATCCTTTCCCCCACCTAGCTCCAGAGGGAGGCAGCCGGGGACGGTGACACGGGAGCCCGCGTGTGTCAAGGAGTGAACCATCAAGTGCACCCCAAGCCCCGAGTCTCCCCACGGCCGCTTGCCGCTGCATCTTCATGTGAGAACTGCAGATGTGAATACACGTGTTCCCGAACCCCAGGATCCTGGGAGCTTGACGAACACGGTGACTTTTGATCGCCAGGCTGAGGAGAACCTGTAATCGTGGCATTTCTGAAAGCTGCTGGCGTTTCTCCACTGGATCCACATCTGAGATACGACAGAAGGACGTGGCGGGGGGGGTCGGGGGGGTGAGACTCGGAGAGACCTCACCCCAGAGCAGCCGTGAGCACCTGGGGGGGGGCAGGACACAGGAGAGACCTCACCCCAGAGCAGCCGTGAGCACCTGGGGGGGCAGGGGGCAGGACGCAGAGAGACCTCACCCCAGAGCAGCCGTGAGCACCTGGGGGGGCAGGGCGCAGAGAGACCTCACCCCAGAGCAGCCGTGAGCACCTGGGGGGGCAGGACGCAGAGAGACCTCACCCCAGAGCAGCCGTGAGCACCTGGGGGGGCAGGACGCAGAGAGACCTCACCCCAGAGCAGCCGTGAGCACCTGGGGGGGGCAGGACGCAGAGAGACCTCACCCCAGAGCAGCCGTGAGCACCTGGGGGGGGCAGGGACGCAGGAGAGACCTCACCCCAGAGCAGCCGTGAGCACCTCGCTACGAGGTGGCCATTCTGCGTGGAACTCCTCCCACACCCTGAAGGCTTTAAAGGGAATGTCCTTATGGTACGAAATATACAAACATTGAACATGTGAAGGAATTATGCAGCCATTCAGCTCCGACAGCGTCATCTGACCCCGCTGAACAGAAAATTAAAGATACTCAATATTCAGCCAACGTTTTTGAAGAGAGATTAAGAGTTAATTTTCTATGTGTGCCTGCACAGTCGTAGTTAGATAACATTTACATAGAAAGAACTGTGTCCCTATCACCGTCTCCAAGGTACTACCTGAGTGTGTTTCATCGGTTTTAGCTAGGTATTGAGGAACCGTGTCATTAAAATTACTTATGTGTGTGTTTTCCTCCATAGCCTTTCATTTCCTTTTTATTTTTTGTATTATTAATTCTCCAACGTCCACGCCGCATTTTTTATAAGTTGAAATACTGACAAATGAAAAACTATCTTCACAATTGTTCATTCCTTTTTGAAGAATTTAAAGTAAAAGCAGGTTGTTGGTTTTCAAATACATACTTGGCTATTGATTTTGGCTTGAGTTTTCGTTTACCAAAATCTCATGGGTCCTCTTAAGACTTCAGTGGTCCACGCATCTTATTCCTGTGCAAATTTCTTGCTCCCCTCTCCAGCCCCCCGAAATTGCCAACTCCCGGTGACAATACCCAACGTTTTAACTGTTTGTTGCCCTGTATTGTCTAAATCGTAGATTTACTCTTTCTTGTGTTGACTAGTAATCACTAGCCGTGTCCATATTTCTCTCAAGGTTTAAGGGGAAGGGAAAGGATTTTACTCTTCTGGAAAGCACACACAAGGGCATATTCATGCACTTGCTAAGGGCACACACACACACAACTTGTGCTCACATAAACGCACACACGAACAAGCACACACATGCACACCTCTGTCTTCCAACTGCATTCAATCATAAGGAGTCGGCAGTCAATACTCAGGTTATTCTTAACTAGGTACCCGCTGTGCAGAGCTAAGTCCGGCGAGTGGTTCACATCGCGCGTTAGTGCGTTTTCTGCTTTGCTCCACTGCTCTCGGTACTGGTGATTTCAAAACTTCCGTGTAGCGCCCCCTCTGGGCCCTTCTGGAAGCATTCATTCCGCCCATAGCAAATGTGCCCACACTGAAAACATCATGTCCAGTCTAATGCTGTCCCAACTGAGTCACGTCAGCTAAGTCAAAGCCCAACAAACCAAGTACGGGGGGTGGGCGGCCGGGCTGGGGAGAGGGGAGAGGAGGGCTAGAGGATAGGGGGGGCAGTGAAGGCAAGCGAGAACTCATTGTTTACCACAGAACTGAGGAAAATAAGCGCAGGGCCGGGACGAGCGGGGAGTGAGGAGCTGGAGGGATATGACGCAGATCGAGAGACATGATGCACATAAACTGCTTCCTTGAAAAGCAAAAAACCCCAATAGATCACCTAAAATTTAAGAAAAGTGAGGGAAGGAGTGATTGGGGGGGGACGTGGATGAGAATACTGGAAGGGGTACCCCGATCAGGAGGTTCTGTATTCATGAGGTGCTTTGACGGATGGCAACTCCTTGGTGCAACTACTCAAGGACAGTAAAAGAAGAAGAAAAAAAACTCCAAACAAAACCACACAGAAAACCCACAGTTTTCATTTCTCTTCGTCTTCTGGTTTGTTCCTTTCCGATTCATCTTACATATTGATATCCTTTGACAGATACTTTAATTTTTCACTCTTCTTTCTTTTGCACCTAGACTTCCTAGTCTTACTCTTTCAATTTTCTGGAATTCTCTTTAGCAATGATATCTTTTTTATGTAAAAATGTTGTTCTTTAACATTTCTGTCGCTGGGAATTCTCCATGTCTGTTGGTTTGTTTCCCTTGTCTCTTTCTGTCGAGATTCCTGGTAGACATCGCCTCATTCATGTCCTTCCCTGAGCGGCGCCCGCCGCCCTCCGGAACAAACTCACCAAGTCTGGGGTAAAAGGAAGGGAACGCTTCCTGACCCCCGCCTCCGGCCTGCCCTCTTCACAGTTCTATAGAAAGCCCAGGAGGCAGAGCTCACGCTGGCTTGGGAGCAGGTAAGGCCGGGTGGAAGCCTCCCGATGGAAGCCCCTCTGCCCACTGGGTCCCCGTCCCTGGCCTTTCCCACCGCCAGGCACCCTGGACGGGGGTCTCCACGCGTGAAGCGGTGCCTGGAGCAGAGTGTCGCCCCAGTCCCACAACCCGCGCTGTGTGTCCTGAACTCTCGAAAGGGTCGGATTCATTTTGAGAGGAGATGCAAAAGGGGATTCCGTGGTAATCCAGCAAAGCCATTTAGTACGGCGGAGGTTTTCGCCGCCGTAAATAAATTGTCTTTTAGAGAAAAGCCCACGCCGGGCTATCATTAGTAACAAAATCACAGCGATTGGCTGAGTAGAAAAGCTGATCCTACAATCCGGCCGCCTTGAGCTCATTGATCGGGAGGGAAATTATTCCCAACCAACCTGGAGATTTACGTAATGTCCTCGAATACAAAGGAGAACATGTAATTTTGTAAGAATGTACATGTGTATTAGCATGTTCTGGGAGAGACCCTGTCTGCTGCATTTTCACGTGTTTGGACCATGTGAGATTACCATGTGACTCTATCTGGAAAAAAAAAAATCTTTATTTTGGGGATGTTTATTGTAGGTGAAGCACACAACTGGAAAACAGAAAGAGAATAAATAAAATGATCAGCCTAATCTACACCCATGACACTTTAAAAAAAACAAACAGCTGAGTACATGAATCCTCCTTTAATTTCGCCTATATATTTTCTACACTTCCTCTGCACAGAACTTTGTAACAAAATCCTGCTCGTGGGCTGCTCCTGCATGGATGACAGAGCCCCGTGATGACATCATACCAGTAATTTTATACCAAGCTTAATCTATGATGCTAATAAGAGCAGTTAAGAATTGAGGCTATCTTACCTAGACGCTAAGAAAATCCACAAGTAACTTCTTATAGTTTATTAAATAGCTTGAGGGGAGATAATTCGGGATAATGACAAAAATAAGTTCAGAAAATAATGTTCTAGGCTAAATCCAGACATTGAAATTTCTTTAATTTCTTGAATTTTCTTTTAATTTTGAAGTTCCCTGTCTGATGCACTGTCCATTTTAATTACTTATATTTCACATATCTTATTACCTCTGGCTAATGTAATGCCATGTTCTTTATCAGCTGCTATTGCCAATATGGGTGGGTGTCTTGTGTTTTGTCATGTACAGATCTCAGGGGGGGAAAATCCCAGGAAATTAACAAATACTTTAATGACGCCGTTGATACTTGGCAAATCATAAAGATACGTTTTATCTTGTAATACCAATGTCTATTTTATAGTACTCTGTGCTCTTGTCTTCTAAATACAAACCACACTTACTTGTTCTGAAAACAGGACCAAGATGAAAACTTGGAAATTTTCATTGCCTCATAGAAAGCAATCAGTGAAATGGGCAATTTTCCTTTGGCTCCACCTCCACGCCAGCCTGCTGAGCAGGTTTGACTTTGTGCTGGGGAAGGACTTGAAGAGGATATTACAATATTTTTCTGGACGTATTCATGCCCTCCGAACTTGCCATGGTTCCACCCTTCAAGGCCCGGCCCCGTTGGTTACCACGGTGGCCGGTGGACCGCGGCGCCCCCCCCTCCCTGCCCCCCCCACCGTGTCCCGGAATGTGGCTGGGCAGCCTGTGCTGTTCTGCCATGTGGGGAGCAGGCGTGAGCGCTGGGTGGATCGACGCACTGTTGGCTGATACAATGCAAGCAAAGACGAGCTTAGTTGCTCTTGCCATCACACATGCATAGAACCAGGAAACCTCCGGAACCCGCCGTTGACCAGAGGAAGGCGAGCCGTGAAGCAGAGCGGATCTCCGGGCCGCACGTAGGGGGGCCCAGGGGCCTGGCCAGCCTCAGTGGGCTCACTCGCCAAGGCTGGGGGCCTGGCTCGTTGTCAGGGAGTCCTCTGCTGATAGGAGAACATCGACTCCATGCATAACTAATGACAAGTAAACAGTCAATAATTTCTCAGGAGAGGGCCAGCTGTGCATGGCTAGAACGTCCTCCAATCACTGGAAACAAGGTGCTCCTTTCCATCTCCACCGAGGCAGGGACCCGCGCCTCCAGGGAAGGGGAGGAATCCCCTGTGCGCTCCAGGCCCCCCTCCAGCCACTGGACATGGGAGCATGAGTTACCTTGCAGGGCAGAGAGACGTCTTACACCAGAGGTGGTCGGAGAGAAACCCAAGGCAGATGAATATTGACTTGGCTGTTACTTAAAAGGACAGTTATGCAAATACCCAGCCAAACATGCAGGCTGTTTGCAGAACGTTTTAATGTACCAAAGACCTGGCTGAGGATTTAATTCCAGCCACAACAGGGAGAGGGGAGTGTGCGGAGTCAACAACTGCCAGGAGGGAAGTCCACCAGAGAAAACCAGCCAACAACCAACCAACCAGCCAACCAACTGCCAGGAGGAAAGTCCACCAGAGAAAACCAGCCAACAACCAACCAACCAGCCAACCAACTGCCAGGAGGGAAGTCCACCAGAGAAAACCAGCCAACAACCAACCAACCAACCACTAGCCAACCAACTGCCAGAGGGAAGTCCACAGAGAAAACCAGCCAACAAGCCAACCAATCAACCAACCAGCCAACCAACAACAGCCAACCAGCCAGCCAACCAGCCAACCAGTCAACCAACCAGCCAACCAGCCAACCAACCAACCAAACCCAGCCAACCAACCAACCAGCCAACCAGCCAACCAATCAACCAACCAACCAACCAGCCAACCAGCCAACCTATCAGCCAACCAGCCAACCAACCAACCAGCCAACCAGCCAACCAACCAGCCAACCAGTCAACCAACCAACCAGCCAACCAGCCAACCAACCAGCCAACTAGCCAACCAATCAGCCAACCAGTCAACCAACCAATCAGCCAACCAACCAGCCAACCAGTCAACCAACCAACCAGCCAACCAGCCAACCAACCAGCCAACTAGCCAACCAATCAGCCAACCAGTCAACCAACCAACCAGCCAACCAACCAGCCAACCAACCAGCCAACCAGTCAACCAACCAACCAGCCACAAGCCAACCAACCAACCAACCAGCCAACCAACCAGCCAGCCAACCAACCAGCCAGCCAGCCAGCCAACCAACCAGCCAACCAACCAGCCAACAGGGCCGTGGCACTCAGCCAAGAGCAGCAAGGTCAGTCACAAAGTCAGGAGAAGAAGCCAGGAGCGGGGTGGGAGGAGGGAGAGGAAGCTCAGGCTGCGCTCTTCACACAGGCCCACACTGGGCCCCCGGGGCTGCCTGCACACCCTGGACCCCGGCCACGCTGGACCCCCGGGGCTGCCCGCACACCCTGGACCCGGCCACGCTGGGACCCCCGGGCCTGCCCGCACACCCTGGACCGGCCACGCTGGACCCCCGGCCTGCCCGCACACCCTGGACCGGCCACGCTGGACCCCCGGGCCTGCCCGCACACCCTGGACCGGCCACGCTGGACCCCCGGGGCTGCCCGCACACCCTGGACCGGCCACGCTGGACCCCCGGGGCTGCCCGCACACCCTGGACCCGGCCACGCTGGACCCCCAGGGGCTTCCCACACACCACGGACCCCGGCCACGCTGGACCCCAGGGGCTGCCCGCACACCCTGGACCCCGGCCACGCTGGACCCCCGGGGCTGCCCGCACACCCTGACCCGGCCACGCTGGACCCCCGGGGCCTGCCCGCACACCCTGGACCCGGCCACGCTGGACCCCCGGGGCTGCCCACACACCCTGGACCCGGCCACGCTGGGCCCCCGGGGCTGCCCACACACCCTGGACCCTGGCCACGCTGGGCCCCCAGGGGCTTCCCACACACCCTGGACCCGGCCACGCTGGGCCCCCGGGGCTGCCCGCACACCGCGGACCCCGACCACGCTGGGCCCCCCGGGGCTGCCCGCACACCGCGGACCCCGGCCACGCTGGACCCCCGGGGCTGGCCCGCACACCCTGGACCCGGCCACGCTGGACCCCCGGGGCTGCCCGCACACCCTGGACTCGCCACGCTGGACCCCCCGGGGCTTCCCACACACCGCGACCCCGACCACGCGGCATTCCTTCACAGCGCTGTGACGGCGACATGAAATTGCAACACCAAGCTGCCATCTCTCTTCCCGTGGCACAGGAACCGTGTCCTGTCCGTACAGATAGGAGCCCTCGGAGCCCATGAGCCCCACGTTTCGGGAGCTGGCTCGTCCCTATTCTACAGCAAGCCTGACCACAACCAAGCAGGAGTGTGGATAAAGTGGCCCGAAATCCCAGCAGACGCCTTCTCCAAAGCATGAGTGCGCACGAATAACGGAATTAATGCTATGATTCGGGCGTTATTGGAGCTCAATCATTTGTCATGAGCGGGTGAGACGTGAGTTTCCCGTCGTAGCGCTGTCAGGCGGCAGGATCACCAGGCAGAGGTGCGCGGCAGCGTGCGGGGTGTGTCTGGGACTCTGCGCTCCCCGCTCCGCCCCTCGTGCTCCTGAAACCATCCATGCGGCGAACACAGCCTGAGCACCTACCGTGTGCCCTGGGCCCAGAGAGCGGGCTGGAGCGGGCGTGTGTGCATGTGCGTGTGCGTGTGCGTGTGCGTGCATGTGCGTGCGTGTGCGTGTGCATGCATGTGCGTGCGTGTGCGTGTGCGTGTGCGTGTGCGTGTGCGTGCGTGTGCGTGTGTGTGCGTGTGCGCGTGCGCGTGTCTCTACAGAACGGAGCTCAGAGCCGAGCGCGCTGCGATTCCTCTAGGACTGAGTTTCTTCTCTGCCACTGTCCCCGTCTTGGGACTGAGGGCAACTTCCTCTTGAACGGAAGACTAACAATGGTAACACCTGATGAAAAGTAAGAAGTGGCCAGCGTTGTAAGGGAGAAGGCAGGGAGCGGCCAGAGGAGATAGATGTGGGACGTAAGGAGGCCGAACTCCAGAAGCTGTCTGCAGGGCCGACGGCAAGGAAAGATGCCCGCTGCCCCTGCACCCCCGCCAGAGGCCGGCGCCCGAGAGCCCCCGCACAGCCCTCCGTGAACGCGAGATGCAGAAGGGCGCACGTGCGCACGACGGCAAGAAAGAAACCCAAAACAGAACGGACGTGTGATCTTGGCCGCAGGATCTGACCAACCAGCCCAAAGGCCACGCTCCAACCCAAACCGACAAGGAGCCCTTCCCGGGGAAAGTCCTTCCCTGGGCTCAGGGACTCACGTCGGATCTGCGGATCGCACGGCAGGTTGGTTAAGCAGGGCGGACCAAGCACAGGGAGGCAGAAGTACAGACATTGCACTGCCCAAGAGCAGGGGAAAGCAGAACGTTCTGGAAGCTGGGAGTCTGTCTAAGACTCCCCAGAGACCATAACAAACCTCGCACTGTGGTGGGATAAACAAGGCATTCCTCCTGCGTGAGACTCGCAAGATGGAACAATCCAAGAGCAAAGTACAGAAGATGGGGAGTCCACGAGACACCTGCCCTGCGTCGGTGAAGCCTGCTGCACGCCGAAACACGGCAGGGGACGGAGGTCAGGTGACTGTGCAGTGTCACACGGCAGGGGACGGAGGTCAGGTGACTGTGCAGTGTCACACGGCAGGGGACGGAGGTCAGGTGACTGTGCAGTGTCACACGGCAGGGGACGGAGGTCAGGTGACTGTGCAGTGTCACACGGCAGGGGACGGAGGTCAGGTGACTGTCACACGGCAGGGGACGGAGGTCAGGTGACTGTGCACCGTCACGCGGCAGGGGACGGAGGTCAGGTGACTGCAGTGTCACACGGCAGGGGACGGAGGTCAGGTGACTGCAGTGTCACACGGCAGGGGACGGAGGTCAGGTGACTGCGCAGTGTCACACGGCAGGGGACGGAGGTCAGGTGACTGTGCACTGTCACACGGCAGGGGACGGAGGTCAGGTGACTGCGCAGTGTCACACGGCAGGGGACGGAGGTCAGGTGACTGTGCAGTGTCACACGGCAGGGGACGGAGGTCAGGGGACTGTGCACCGTCACACGGCAGGGGACGGAGGTCAGGTGACTGCGCAGTGTCACACGGCAGGGGACGGAGGTCAGGTGACTGCACCGTCACACGGCAGGGGACGGAGGTCCTGTGACCTCCGCCCTCACTCCGTGGAGGAGGTGACGTGGAGCGAGCTGTGCCTCTCCCGACTCCGTCCTGAGGCAGGAGCTGTTCGGGGCTGGTCCATGCCCCTGCCTCCCTGCTCTGTACCCTTCAGGATGCGCCCTGGAGCCAGGAGAACGCCGGCCATGGCTGCCACCCCCAGCATCTCCGGCGTGCCTGGAGAGGAGAGAGCAGGACGGAAAGGAAGCGACAAGGGCAGCGGGACACGAGATGGAAGACTTCTCCCAGACAAGATGCAGGAAAGGGCGAAATGTAAAGCTGGCGGCGTAGGACACCCCCTCGTGGGGTCAGGTTTCTAGTGAACCACTCTTTACCTGGGCGATTTGTTTCAAAATGGGAAGTTCTGCACAGAGATGGGGGGGGGGGAGCGTCCTGGGCTTGGACATTCTTCCTTGGTAGTTTCTCAAACCGAACTTCCAACTGGGCTTTGTCGTGAAGAGGGGCGGTGCCTCGATCTGTCCCGCCACGCCCGGGACGTACCCAGGGGGACGGCTGAGCCCCGTTCCATACTGGGGGGGTCACCCGTCGTTCGGCTCGCCCCGGAAGCCGCCCCCCCTCCGCGCCGCAGTGCCGCGCGTCGCTGTCCACCGCGAGTCCGCCCCGAGGCACGCCCACACACGGGTCTAAGGTGCAGCTCCTCAGCCGGGCTCGGGGGCTCACGCCTGTGAACCCCGCTGTGTCCAAGGCCAGGTGCACGAGGTCAGAGGTCAGCCCCGCCTACAAAGCTGGAGACTCCGAGAAATCACGAGGGCCGAGAGGGCCGGGGTGGGGCTTACCCGGCGACTTGCCTGGCCTGGAGGAGCCCCCGGCGTGGCGCCGAGCACCGCCCAAACCAGACGTCATGCCCGCAGCGACTCTGGGTGATTCACGTGCCCGCCGAGGCAGCGGAGCCCGGGGCTAGCGTCCGCGCCATTACGCCACGGACGGGGACAGCATTTGAAAGCAGTGAATTTCCGGGCTTTAACTTCCCAGGTATTCTTAACTTCAAATAAAAGTTTACCTGAAAGAGCCCCTGGGGGCCGGCCATTGGCATCCTTTAAAGTGATTCATAGGCTGAAGGATCGCAGAGGTAAATCATTTTGATTAATTTGTAATTACTTCCCCCCGTATTCCAGAGGAAACGATCAATAGTGCCATTTGCAGGGCTGCGGGTTCAACCAGCTCCTGGGAGCAAGTGCGGTTGATTCAGGCGGCTCTGTTCACGAGCCTCCCTGGACGCCCGAAATCTTTTATCCAGCCACAACTCAGGCCTAAGGGTGGTGAAAATCTAATCTTTTCCTAAGCTTGCTTTCTTGTTTCCTTCCTCCCTGCCTTCCCTCTTCCCTCCCTCCCTCCCTAACTCCCTTCTTTCTTTTTAGCTTTCTGGCTTGGACAAATATGCTTCCATTGACCCAAGTGAGTAGTTAATATTAAAATAATTACTGACTGTAATGACAAACAATCACTACTACGTGTGCTAAAATGTAAGACAATTAGTAATTCCCCTTTCCAGTTAGTTTCCTACTGAACCTGACCTTCTTGAAGTCGGCCAGGAAAGGCCCGGGTGTGAGATTCGTTCAGTTTCACCAACCACTCCTCGCTTCCCCTGACGAGTCAGTACCTCTGCCCGGTGCCGGCGGCGTCTGAGCCGTGGGGGTCACGTCTGAAGCACCGGCAGAAGCCTGTTGTGGAGGGAGATGCACTGTCGAGCAGGAGAAATAAGATCAGCTCAGAGCAGCGCCGGGTTCCTCCAGCCCAGCCGCGCGACGTGGAAAGCCAGGGGGCGCCGGCGGATCGACGTGAGGCCCGCGGCAGAGGGGCCGCGTCCGCGGCGTGGTGTGGCAGCCGCGTCACGGGACGGACGATGCCCCCGCTGTGCGCCAAGCGACACAGAGGCCCGGGGGCGTTCCTCTGCGGGGCGCGTGCAGACACCGTGAGGTCGGAGTTACAGATCTGTTCTTAACACCTCACGGCGTCTCGGACCCCGTAACTATCGAGCTTGCCGGCTCTCACCGGCGCCCCTCAGCCCGCGTCCGCCAAGCTGCCGGGGCTCTTCAGAAACGGCCGGGCGATGGCCGACGGAACATCAGAGAGGGATGTCTGTCGCGTGGAGGACAAACGTCTGTGGGCCGCCATGGCGGCCCGGGAACGCAGGACGCGCTTTCTGTCCCGGGTGATGGTGGCTTCCATCTGGGACTCTGAGTCTTCTGTGTGAGATACTTTTCACCTGAATGTGTCTGAAATGTCCTTGTCGCCTCCTCTTCAAGGCAGGGCCAGACCGGAGTGCCGGAGTCGGCGATCGGAACGAGCCTCTCACGTGGGCTGTAGTTCAAAGCCGGTGGGTAACTAGGATCGCCTCGGTGCCATCACGAGGCACTGGTGCTCCGGGGGGCGGCCCCAGAGCCAGGGTCTCCGGGAAGGCACGCGCGCGGGCGCCGCCCTGTGCCGTGGAGGGCACCACGCCACGCGGCTCCCCCGGGGCTGGGCCGGGGTTTGAACTTTTGGTCATCCGACTGGGAAGACCAAGCTTCGCGCCCACACTCCGCTCTCCCTGCCGCGTGGCCCGTGTCCTGTGGCCGGGCAGGCCGGAGGAACGTCCGGTAGCCAGTGGAGACCTGGAGGGACGGGGGTGACCGTCCCACCCCGGGCAGCCCCCTCCGCGCCTCTCTGAGAGTCCTGACCCACACGGACGAAGCGCGGTTCCGTGTGCCTGCCCAGCGCCGAGATCAAAGCCCGGGCCGCGGGAACTGCTGGCGACAGCTCTGCCGCCAAGTTCGGTGCCACGCTCCCGCACTTCTGTGTTGCTTCCAACGAAGCTTGAGGTCACGTGCTCGGTGTGGCTGCCACCGTCCGTGGTTAGCTACTCCCGCCCCTAGTGTGGACGGCAGACCAACGCCGCCGAATCGCCTCTCCGCGATGGGAAGCGTGAGGTTGATCTGGGAGCCATCACCGGGCCCGTGCTGCCCTGGGAGATGAACTCCGTCGTCCCAGTGAGAAAGGGCAGAGCTGCGTCAGGCCGTGCTGGAGCGCGGAAAGGACTGGAGTTCGAAGGATGAGAAAGGCGACTTGGCACGCGCGTGGCCTCCTCTTCCGGAAGGGTCTGAGGAGGAGAGAACCACAGGGATTGTGCCACGGTTCTCAGAGGTCTCGCCAGCCTCCAGGCCTGCTGAGAGCGGGGGAGTGGCCCCTTCGACCCTTCGACGTTCTGTTAACTCCAAACGATCCAGGCCAGGGAGCCCGGGGGCACCCTGCCTGCTACGGTCAGGCTGCCGGCGTCCTGAAGCACTGCAAGTTCAACCACAGGTGCACGCGGCTCCAAGCCCCGGAGGACGGGTCCACCTTGGTGGAGGACGGCGGGGGGTGGGGGAGGGAAGGGAGGGTACCCTACGCCCTGGCTGTCGAGGGGGTGGGGAGGGGGGTGGGGGGGGTCGTGCCAGAACCGCAGCGGTGACTCCAGGGCCGCCCCCCCCCTTCCCGCAATGTGCCAGAGAGCCTCGGTGGTCAAGGAAAACGCAACCCCTGTGGAGTCTGGCATGTCGCCGGCACACGCTGTGAACATCACGGAGAACGCGTCCCTCTCTGAAGGCCGTCGTGAGGTTCGGGATGGAGCCCCGGCAAGGAAGCCCGGCGGTCCCACGTCCGGTACGGAGCGCTGGCGCCCTCGTCTCTGTGTCTCTGCAGCGTATCGGCCGGTGCGCTGTGGTTGCGAGGGCTTCGTGGCAGCACTTCCGCCGTGGACGCCGCCCTCCGCGGACGGACGTGAGCTGGGCGGGCGGGCCTGTACCGCGGCACGTGGGATCAGGGCTCCGACGTGAAGCCCTGCCGTAAATCCGCGTCACCGGCACGCCGCGGCTGCGTCACGGGGAATCGCGCGACTCCTGCGAGCCGCGGTGTGCGGCGCGTTCCAGAGGCCGCGGGCTGGTCGCACCCACGGGCCGGGCGCGGGCCGTCGGGGGCGCCTGGGGCTAACGATCTCCTCGCACCTGGTCCCGCGCGCGTTTCTCCTCGCACCTGATCCCTCTACGCGGGGGATCTCTTCCTGCCTAATTGGTTGTCTTTTCCCCGCCCCGGACACCCTTACGTGTCGTCTGGTCACCTAAATAAACCCATCTCCTTACTGTCACTTTGTTACGGCAAGCCGTCATGTATCTTTTCCCACACGGGAGGCGTTTTCACTCAATATGTGCAGGTTGAAGCAGACGGCAGATCAAGAAGGGGAAGGCGGAGCGGTTGTGCGGGGCGGGACTCCCAGGCCGGCGCCGGCCACAGTCACGCTGCCGGCACGTGCTGTCCTCCTCTCTCCACGTCTGCGTGACGGGGTGGCGGGGCCGCCTCTGCGCCCGGACCTCTCTGTGGAGATGAAGCCTCGCTCCGGGCCGGGGCTGAGCTGGGCGCAGGGGCCTTCCGAGGGACCGCCGTCTCTCCTCACGAGACCGCAGGGACCGCCGTCTCTCCTCACGAGACCGCGGGGACCGCCGCCTCTCCTCACGAGACCGCGGGGACCGCCGCCTCTCCTCGCGAGACCGCGGGGACCGCCGTCTCTCCTCACGAGACCGCGGGGACCGCCGCCTCTCCTCGCGAGACCGAAGGGACCGCCATCTCTCCTCACGAGACCGCGGGGACCGCCGTCTCTCCTCACGAGACCGCGGGGACCGCCGTCTCTCCTCACGAGACCGCAGGGACCGCCGCCTCTCCTCACGAGACCGAAGTGCTCTCCCCGTGCCACCCGGGTTTCAACGCCTCCTGGATGACCACAAAATGTAAGCAGCCGGCTTCCAAATGCGGATCCTGTAATTACAGAACATTCTAGATCTATCATTGGCAACTGCCTCCCGTACCTAGAACAAGGACCACGGTGACACGAGCCTTTCCCAGGACACGAGGCTGCCCCGGTCGGCTCCCGGAACCTCGAACCAGACACACCTCCTTCCTTCCCAGTGCCTGGCCTGGCCTCTTCCGCCACGGCCACACGGGACGGACGGCTCCGCCGCCCTGGAGGCCGGAGGCCGGGGACGTGGCGAGGAGAGTCACGACACGCACGCGTCGACTTGAAGACGTCAGAGTGCGACCTCGCGGGGTAAAAGCTGGCTCGCCCTTACCCCGGGCGTGCGGGGATGGGGGGTGCCCGGCTCTCCTCGCTCTTCCTTCTCCTCCTTCCATGTCCCCCCAGGGGCCGTCTGTGCTGGAGATGGGGGGTGCCCGGCTCTCCTCGCTCTTCCTTCTCCTCCCGTGTCCCCCCGAGGGCCGTCTGTGCTGGAGATGGGGGGGTGCCCGGCTCTCCTCGCTCTTCCTTCTCCTCCCGTGTCCCCCCGAGGGCCGTCTGTGCTGAGATGGGGGGGTGCCCGGCTCTCCTCGCTCTTCCTTCTCCTCCCGTGTCCCCCCGAGGGCCGTCTGTGCTGGAGATGTCCCTCCACGGTGCGGGGCCTCGGGAGTCCGCTCCGCTGTCGTTTCCTGTTGTCCTCCTGCCTTGTGTCTCTCTGCCCCACTCTGAGGAATGGCTGTGGACTGGGTTACCTTGAGGCTCACAGATTTCTTTCTTCTCCTTGGGAGTGAATGTCTGTGGTTGCTCACAAAAGCCATCTACTTTCTTCTGTTTGTCATTTTTAATGTCCTGTGTTTCCTTTTCATTCTTGGGTAAAGTTTGTTTCTCCACTAGCAGCATGATAGTACATGATTCTTTCTATTTCTATTAGAGAAATATACATATTGATTAGTTCAATTCCTTTTCTTCTAATTCCAAAATTCACCTCAGACCTCCTTCCGGTTCTGATCCCTGTCTTAACCATTCAGATATCGTTTTCCCTTGATTTCTACTGTGATTTAAACCTCTTCCACTTGGAAGTCACTTGCGGTATATGGGGCAGCCGGGCCCTGGCGTGCAGACGTTTTGGGGTTCTCCAGCAGTAGCAGGGCCACATCAATGCTTGTGGGTAGCAGTGAGCTCCGGAGACTTCTTCGTCCCTAAGGATCAGTGACCATCTGTTCCTTGCTCTCCTGTTGTCCTTCAACTTTCCTCGTCACTCCTTTTTAGGTAGAATCTTCTCTTCTGCCTCAATCTGTAAGGTGCTCAGATCAGAAACATCCCATAGACGTATGACCAAGTCTCAGCTTTCCCTGAGCCGCCTCCTTGAACTGTAGCATCCGGAGGAATCTCTGAGTCCCTTGCCTGGTCTCTTGGGTGAGATTCCACTGTTGGCCTTGGCTAATGGTTCTTCTCTCAAGGGAGGTAAAAGAGTGGGCACATGGCAGAGCTTTATATGGAGAATGCTCTGACTACTCTCAAATAATTACTTTTCCTCTTGCTCCCCCTTCATGAGACCGGGCCTAGAGCTTCTCTAAAATCCACCTTTAAAAAGTCCTCATGATTGCGCTGAAGATTACTCGTGAGGCGGCGGTGCCCGGGGTTGGAGCAGCCCCTGGCTAGCAGTCCCTGGATTGGATTTCACCTTTGCATTTCAGGGGGGCACTCCCGCCCCCACCCATAACACCATGGGACTCCTGGGTCCGCCATCTGCCAGGCTTGAGTACAGCCCTGCTCTCCTCCTCCACTGCCCCTGGCTGTGAGCGGTGGGCAGGGGCAGGGGCGGGGGGCGGGGGTAGATCTTCAGCGTGATCTTGACCATGGGTGTAAGAAGTTGCAGAGACTCCATGTCCAGCCCAAAGTGATCGTGAGCGCAGACACCCAACACTCTTGCGAGCAGCCAAGCAGAGGAATGCTCACAGAAACAGGCAGGTCTGAAATTCAGAATGCCATATAAGGATAATCTGGAAGCAGGATGGGGCATTCTTTCCTCCGCTTAAAATATACACTGACATTCGAGGTTCACAGAAACCAGTAAGAATGTGCTGTAAATGTCTCCGCGTTAACTGGAGGAGTACAACGGTCTAGAAAAGTGGATAGAGAAAACTATCAAGGGTGGATTGCCAATGAGTCAGAACAGTTGTGAGCTGAAAGGCAACCATTTGGTTTAAAAACAAAGGAATCAGGAAGTGGGAGGAGAGAGAAAGAAAGAGAGAAAGAAATCCGTACACTGAACCTCTTTTTAATGGTAATTCTTTCGACTTCCCACTCCACTTCCATATTTTCAAGTGCACCTAAGAAGCTGAGAGTTTTAAGTGAATATCTGAAGATAATTTGGAGAGAAAGAATCGCTGAAATATAAAAAGAAAGCACCCTGCCTCACTGGAAGCATTTCTATGGCAATACAAACTCTCCTCATTCAAATCCCATCTTTTAATATTTTAATTAGGATACTGTGTTTGTGAAAAGAACATCTGATTTTGGAAATGCAAATGAGGGAAGCAAGGAGACACAGACGCGGAATGGAAGACCGCAACTGCACGCCCCGCTCAGACGGAGCAGAGCACGAGGCGGAGCAGGGAAACGACCCAAGATCTGAGGGCGCGCGTTCTGGACTAGGACTTTTCAAAGGTAGGGATTTGAGAAGGTTAAGGACAATTGTGACCCACTTTCTACTCACAAATGCGATGGTTCTCCTAACGAGTAAACCTGATGTCTCTTCAAATGGGTGCGCAGGTTGCTGGTGAGGGCCAACCCCCCCACCCCCCACCCCCCGGACGTAATGGCTCCACCCAGCTCCTCTCGCTCACTTCTTGGTCTCCTCGTCCCCCTCCCCAGCCGGCCCCCTCCATTGCTCTGAAACGAGGAAGACCGCCCTTGCAGAGGAGGCTGTGAAATAGAGCCGGGTTTTGTAGCTTCTTCATTTAAACACAAGGGAATGGAGTCTCCGGGATGTTAGAGAAGGTGGCCAGTTCTCTAACAGCAGCCAGGTCTCAAGCTGCTGTCACAATCCGCAAACCCCACAGACGGCACAGAACTTCGCGTCTCCGAGCGGAAACGCTGACTACCGGAATCAGGGTTCTCCTCACTTGGAGATCTCTGCCGTGGACAGAAACACAAAATCTACCCTATTGCTGTCTGGGCTCTGATGAGAATAAATAGTCAAATATATTTGTCCTTGGTGGCCAAGTAGGCCAGGGACAAGTACTTACCTCCCTGCCAATTTGCATTACCGTTGTAAGCCTGATAGCCTCCTTTCCCATAGCATGCTCCCTTCCTAAGCAACACGAGGCCCAACTAGAAAGGGCAGTGAATAATGAGCTTCCACCCCCTCTTCCCCGAGATGGCACTCCTTCAGTACATTTGATGACCATGTAAGGCAGCAAGATCCCCTTACAAGTGACCTCCAGGGTCAAGGCAGCTGAAGGACCCCCCCGCCTTGACAGCAGCCATCAATCATAGCCAACATGGTGGCGGACCCCCCGTCCGCACGACCACACCGCGGTCCCCGCCTCCAAAGCCTCCTAGGTTTTATACATAGGTCACCCCAGACACTAGACCGCACTTCTTCTCACATCTCCCGGCGAGAAAGGGTCTTGCGGGTCCCTTTGCTGGCAAGAAACCTTTCCTGGGTTCTCTTATATCTGGATTCCTGTGTGGTTTCTGGCAACGTCTAATACATTCTAACAGTCATCATCGTCCATTGTTCTTCTGTATATCCTCCATCACGAAAGGGAAAATAAAGCATTGTGTGCCTCCATTTAAGAACGTTCCAGGCACAGTAGCGCATGCCCATAATCCCAGCACTTGGAGGCAGCAGCAGGAGAAGGGAATATGGAATGAGCCCGAGCTACAAAGGAGAGACCATGTGTGTCTCAAGTTCTCCTTCTTCCCCTGAGAGAGAGTTAAATCATGGAGAAGCCAAGCCATCCTTGGTGAGCTGTGAACAAGAGAAAATTAAACTCGCATTGCATATGGAAAGCTTGTGCTAAAATATTTTATTATTGCCGCTAGCAGGTTTCAAACGGGGGTGGCTGTGTGAAGGAAACCATGTTATCTGCTGCTTTAACTGTTCGGTTGCTCACTTTCACGCACCCTTCATGCTTTGTTTAGTGTCAGCTCCTGAGACGGGCAGGAGCTTGCGGACACGACCACAATCACACAACCCCAAATGCAGTTGAGAAACCTTGGGGTCCTCTCCCAGGAGCCCCGTCTCTTGTTATTTTAAAGGTAAACGTGCATCCAAGCGTAGGTATCCGCTCAACTCCAGCCACCTCGGGGGGAGCAGCAGATTGAGCTGCTTTAGACTGAGTCACAAAGGGAAATTTAAGAAAAACACACACGGAGAAGGTGCTTGGCTCAATGAACGTTGAGCACATAAGTTATATACCCCTCGGGACTTCGCTGGTTTTCCTGAATCTGAACACAAAGTAGAACGCCTCCATCAGTCTTATCAGACACGCGCCATCTTCAGGGTGGGCTCAGATTAGCTCTTAGGAACTTCTACATTCCTGCCGGAAACAACGCCCGTGGCTTTTCTCCTACCCTTGAGCAGGATCGGGTGGGCAGTAATGGATTTCTCCATTTAAAAGAAAAATTTCAAAGCAAAAATAAAACTATTTGTGAGTTTGCTCCTCACTTGAATAACCATTGGAAGAATCATAGGACTCTTTTTTTAAATAGGAAGTAAATTATGAGTCGCAAAGGCTTCAGCAGAGCTGTTGATTAAGTGTCAGACGCGCGGCAATCTTGGCGTGGAATAGAGACCAGGGAAGCTTCCCCTTGGTGTCAGAGGCACTCTGATGCCTGAAATCGGGGGGGAAATACAGAATTGAATAGATTCTTTAAAGGATTCATCACGGATGACTTAATCCCGGAGAGGTAAAATTTACAAGGCAACTCACTTCACTCTATCTAGTTACGACACCGAAAGGAAACGTAACGTAGGTCATTTCATTCGACGGGAACCCCCCAAATAGAAACACGGGGGTGAACCTCCGGAGAGCCACGGCAGGGCCCGCGAGCCCCACCACGCAGGGCTGGGAGCGTGTGAACTGGAGACGTCCTCCAAGCATGCAATTGTGGGCACCCGCTACCCCCCCAGACGCAGGACGCACGCCGATGCACAGCGGCGGCGTGCAGGGGAAACGAGGGAGCACAGCTCCCGCTTTTTAAAATCAAAGCTCGTGTTCCTAGCGCACAGCCGTCCGCCTCACAGAGGTGGAGGGGCCCAGAAGGAGGGGCGACTTCCAGAAAGAGCCACGAGGCGGGAGCCGCGGACCGGGGAGGCCGGCCGCGCGTGGAGGAGAGCGGCCGGCGGGTCATCTCAAGACTCGCGGGTGCTTCCAGGGCCCTCGCTGGGCTTCAGGGGCAAGTCCTGGGGAAAGGGCGGCTTGAGAGGAGGGAGGGCCGAGGGGTGAGCTGGAGGGAGGGCCGCATGAGCGAACGGTAAGCTACGAGCAGGAGAACCAATAGGATTCCTGCGGGTGCTGGCCGGCACTTGGCGAGGAAATTGTGGTTTTATTGATGCCCCGCTCCGAGTGGAGCAATGCGGTGAGGTGCGAGATTTTATGGAGGATTTCACAGCCAGCGGCCTGCCCCCCGGGTGCCGCGCGCACCGGAACACGCGGCCACCGCCCCGTGGGATGGGGCGGCATTCGTTCCCTTCCGACTGGAAAGCCAGAGGCCAGCGCTGGGATCCACGGAGCCTGCGTAGCATGGACACCTGACCACTTAGAAGAGCCAGGAGATTTTGTTTTTGTTTTTTTAACGCATCGAGCAAGTTCTCATCCAAACAGTCATAATTTCTGATTGATCAGATACACTGTGACTCTTGCTAAAATAAACCTGATAAATGTAATTTCCCTTCCTGTGTTTTATTCTAGACAATGAGGAGGAAGGTAGGCAAGCAAGTTCCTCATGGGCAGCTATCTCCTGATGCACCGATGGAGATGAAATCATCACGGATGAGCAGGAGTGGCAATAAACGCCGACAGTGTTGCCCCGACCCTAGGCAGCCCCACGAGGCCTGGTGTCCTGGTTAAAGCACGTGGCCCTGGACGTGGCTCCTTCCCTCAGATCGTGTCCCACGCAGGTCTCTTGGGAAGAATTTGCTTTTCTTTTCCCTTGGTTGTAATGATTTTTACTTGTTCGTGGGAGAATCTATAAGGCCAGTTTAGCAAGTCTTTAAGAATGAAAGTCTTAAGCCGAGCGCCAGTGGCTCACACCTGTAATCCCAGGAGTCTGAGATCGGAGGATCACAGCTTGAAACCAGCCCAGACAGAAAAGTCACCAGGAGACGCTTATTTCCAATTCACCACCAGAAAACCAGAGGTGGAACGGTGGCTCAACGTGATAAAGGGCTAGCCTTGAGGAAAAGAGCTCAGGGACAGGTAGCCAGGCCCTGAGTTCAAGCCCCAGGACCGACAGAGAGAGAGAGAGAATGAAAATCTTAGACTGAGTAACAGTAATGTCAAAAGCAGAAGCGATTACGATTGGTGTGTGCTGTCAGGGACATCTGCAGAAAGTCAGCTCATGTTCTCAACACCCAGCCACCCCAGGGCCTCCGTACCTGGACCGCGTCCACCCTCCTCTCCACCCTCCGTCTCCAGACTCCCAGTGCCCCCTTCCCGGGGACGCCACGCCCGCTCTCCCCACCACTGGCTACGCCCCGGGATGCCGGATAGTCGGCCTGGAGGCAGGGCCGGCAACTGGGCCCCAGCTGGTGGAGGCTGGCAGATCTCTGTCCGCACAAGCGCCACCAAAGGAGCTCTCTGCCCAGAACCACGGGTGGGTCCATCCACGCCCCGCACCGTTTTCCCAACCACAACATTAAAAAAATCATGCAAAATTATCCTTGCGTTAGGATGCTCTGAGATGTCCATCTTCCCAGTTAAACCTTGATCGACGGCCTATGCTTGTCACAGGCATGGCGAAGTGTTTTAAAGCCAGTGAAGTAGAGAATGCCGCATGGAGATGGTGGAATACGTGGCGGAGCTGTCTACACGAGCACCACACCACAGCTCCCTTCCCTCCACAGAGGAGTTTCCGCGGCTTACCGCGTCCTTTCGTAAGAGCGAGGAAAAGAAACTTGGGGTGCCTTGGCCTGAAGTCCCCTCTCCCTTGTCTGCATGCCCCCCGCTCTGGGATTTTAACATTGCAAAGCCCAAGGCTGGAGCAAGATGCCGAGGGAGGGAGGGAGGGAGGGAGGGAGGGAGGGAGGGAGGGAGGGGGGGAGGGGGGGGAGGAAGGGAGGAAGGAGGGAGGGAGGGAGGGAGGGAAGGGGGAGAAAGGGAGGAAGGAGGGAGGGAGGGGGGAGGAAGGGAGGAAGTAGGGAGGGAGGGGGGAGGGAGGGAAGGAGGGAGGGGGGAGGGAGGAAGGGAAGGGCTTCCGACCGTAGCGTGCTCAGTCACAGTGCACCTTGTGTGTGAGCAGCGACAGAGGGAGGGTAGGTGGGCACGGTTAGAGGAATGATGCAAGGGAGACACTGATCAGCATACGCTACACATACATCGTCCCCTGTTGAACTGGAAGAGAGAGAGAGAGAGAGAGAGAGAGAGAGAGAACAACTCTGCAGGCATCAAAATACTAGGTTCCAGTTCTACTCCAGAGCTACTGTTATCAGAACAAAGCCAGCATGGCGACATTGACTCAGAGAGAGAGCGAGAGAGAGATGAACACCAGCAGACCATCACAGGAGACCCAGGAGCGCAATCACACGCAGGAGCCGGAACACACGCCGATGAAAGGGCGGCCTCGTCCACAAGGGGCGCTGGGGACACGGGGGCTCCGCGCGCGGGAGACCAGAGCGGCCACCTTCTCGCTCACCACGCGCGGAAACCAGCCCAGGCCCGCGGACACAAGCTCACACAGGCCCCGGGACACCGGGGGGCCCTGCGCCCCTGCGTACGTGCGGGACAAGGGCCGGAAGCAAGGCCGCGGCCCCTGCAGGCCGCCAGGACCGCCCCAGGCCCACGGGGGCCACCGTCCGGTGCTCCAAACACCTGGACTTGATCGCACGCTCGCCCGGGAAGGCACTGAGGATGGGAAGCAGACCAAGCCGGCTCCGGCGGAGCGCTGCTGCTCACGGGACAACGACGGGCCGGTTCCCGACGAGGAAGCCCCGCAGCTTCAGATAACTGACCCGGGATCCCGGCGGAGGCGCCCCGTGCCCGAGACCCGACCTTCCCCGGTCAGACACGGCGAGGACCGAGGCTCCCCCGAGGAGCCCTCCGGGCAGGTGCCCCGGCTGCCATCCCACAGACCACGCGTTCAGGCACGCGCGTACCATCAAGCCCCTGCTACGAGAGCCGGGGCCGGCGACACCAAGGCGTGCACACCAGCGTGGGGAAGCGCGGCTCGCCCCCCTCACGCGTCAGTCAACGTGGCATTTCTCATCACGTGACTCGCGTGAAGTCGGGCCCCGGCGCGGTCTCTGCCGGGCTGGGATCTGCGTGGGACCCCCTTCCTCGCGGGCTCTGCCCTGGTCTCTCCCCTCCTGGTCCGTCTCTGCATCCCCGTGCCTCCTCGCAATGCAGGCAAGTGTTCTATTCCAGATGCTGACAGGTGCCGGGGGAAGGGATTGAACGAGATTTCAGATTCTCCCAGGACGCGAGTTGGTATCATTTTCATCACCCTCCTTCAAAGACATTTGTTTGGTGGTATATGGCACGTGCTGTGGAGTCGTATGAGCAGAAGCTAGGAGTATAGTGACAGGACCCCAGGAGGGCAGATCGGACGCTCCACTCGTTTCTCCTGCGCGTGTTTCCCAGGACTTGGTGGGCAGGAGGCGTTGGCCATGCCCATGTAGCTGCGTCCCCCGGCACGGATGTGACCCCCGTTTTTCTGGGACTTTCCCACCCGACCGTGAGGCTCTCTGTGCTGGCCATGCGGGCCACAAATCCCAACCATCACACCATCAACGTGCTGGGCACTTAGGGAGCGCTTACCTAACGTCTTCCTCGAGCAAAGAGGATGCGGTGTAGGGAAGAGGATGGGACTTATATCGTTCAGAATTGTCTCATTCATGGCCCCCTCTGGAGCGTATTCGGGCATCCGGCCAGTGAATCTGTGGCGCTCCAAAAGGCCTTGGCTTTCTATCCCTTCACCTGTGGATATTTGCGCGCAACAAACGCTGCATATTTATAGAAGTCTATTAGTCAAAGACACGTTTCAGTGGAAGCACTTTGGTTCAAATTGGTTTCTTCAGATGGCAATTATCAAGCCTGACAGTCTCGCCCTCGCTGATATTGGCTCCTGGTCCATTCGCATTCTCTCACTCTTGAGATGGGAATACTTTTCAGGTCTCCAAACTATTTTCAAAAGCCCCACTGAATTGGTTTGGGAGAAGAGATAATCCTGTAGCTGTGTGTCCGGAGGAGGAGTGTCATTCCTCTCCAAATGCAAGGTAGAAATAAAAAGCTGCAAATGGAGATTGGAAAATTCGGCCAAGCCTTCCTGAAACAAAATTCCCAGCGCTTTAACACCCAGCCCCGGTTTGCTAGTAAAGCCCGGCGCTACGAGGTATGCGACTCATTTCCTATTAAGAAAGGCATCGGCTAAACAATACGGCCAGACCGTCACTCATCCGGCCTCCTTCAGGACAAGCAATTACCTGTCTCCTTGAAGCAGGGGCGGGACGGCACGCGGAGGGTCAGTCAGGTGGACAGCTGGCCAGACCTCGGGCCAGGGCTCGGCACCGCAGGAGAAATGGGGAGTGTCATTAAATTGGCATTTAATTGAACACGATAAACAATGTCACAAGTACAGCCATGTTGCTAACGATTAACCCAGAGGTCATCAGATGTTATCCATCGTCTCCCAGCATCCTGAAATGTCACCTATCTGTGGGCTGACCCCAGGGAAATGAGGAAGAGGCCAATGTTAGAGAGAGAGACAGACAGAGACAGAGATCTCCCTGTACAGAATGATGCTCTTACTCCCTCCTGAGCTCACGCGCAGGAGCATCACAAAGCCGAAGACTCTTTATATACAGAGCTCCATAATTCCCTTTTAAAGGACTTGTGAAATCGGTGTTTGCTGACTACAAAGGAAACTGGGAGACATTTCAGCCCTTGCAGTCACTTGCTCCGAGCTCGATTCGCCTCTGGGGCAGGGGTGCTGGTATCATACAGCTAGAGCGCGCTCTGTCTTGGTCTCTGTCTCTGTCTCTGTCTCCCTCTCTCTCCTCTTTCTCTCCCCATCACGTGTGTGTGTCTGTGTGTGTGTCTGTGTGTGTTTCATTGTTTTTATTCCTTTGAATTTATCTGAAGTTTTCTTCGCCTATCAAACCTATAACAATAAAGCTAGGAACTATAGTGCGGATTAGCTGAGGAGATTTAACCATAATTACACGTGGCATTGAGTGATTAATAATTATGAGAACTCAGAGCAAAGCTGGACAACATGTGTGTCTCCAAATCCTTTCACTCTAGGTTTGGCAAGTCACTGTAATGACGATTGCACCTGAGATCTTCATTATTCAGGAGATATGGCTTCGAAGAGCTGCTCGATCCATACTGCCAATATCCTCTCCATTCTGAAGCTCAGTTTCTATCGTTTGAATAAATACATTAGGAGATCAGTAATGGTGCTGACACATCAATTAAATGTTGGAAGTTCAGCATGGAAGAAATAATTCTCTAAGAACGGAAATAACCAAAGGACGGTGAGACTGTGGCTCACTGAGCCAGCCTGCTGTCCCGGGTAAGAACCCAGCAAGGTCACGGCAATGCAGTATCTGAGAGCCCTCCTGTCTGTGGGAGCCGCAGCCCATCAAGGGGGAGCCTTGGAACCCCTGAGGGCGGGTGGGAGTCGGCTTCTGGGGAGGGACTGCGCACGGAGTCAGTATGGATAGCCTGCACTTGTGTCAAAACCTCACCACGATGTCACTACTGTGATGCGAGCTCAGCTGAGGCCCAGCTGAGTCCACCCGGCCCCACACTTCCCTCCACCAGGGAGGCCTGCCTTCCTGTCCCCCCAAAATTAAGTTTAGAAGCCACACTGGAGAAAACAGATAAGGACGATTAAAATAGAGGTCAAATCCAAACTGAAGCTGTAGAAAACTAAAGCAAGCAGCGAGGAAAACACAGTCGTGGGGAAATGCTTTTTTCTCCAGGATTTGAAACATAAAACAGGTAATCAGAAAAACAAATTCCTTCCCAAGTGTGCTGGTTAAATGAGTTGCAACAGAAAGGATAAAAATCCATGGGTTGGGAAAACTACAAAGCAAAGCTTCATCATGAACAAAGAGAACAACTCAACCTCAGTGGAAAGAGACTCAAATTTACACACTCATAAATGAAATACGAATAAAAATCCAGAGAACAAAGGCAGAGCACTGCCAATGTGCTCCTTTGAAAAAATTCTGGCAGAAAACTCAGAACATGAATAAGTACATAGAAACGCTGTGTCACTAAGACAGCAGTGTCATCTGTCAACAGCCTCTGTCTTCTTTAGCCATAGAGAAACTGTTGATTTGCTTCTATTGTGAAAGAGAAGGAAACGTGAATTCGCAATTAAATCCCAGCTCAAAAATTACCAACATCACAGTATTAGCTTTGCATTTTAACATTGTGAAGCAAATGGACATTTGAAAGAAAACCATCTGTAAACTTTAGCAAAGGGTAAATCCAAAAATATACACACAGTGAAAACCACACAAGGAACTTTCTGCAAGTGCAAAGACCTGCTGTTACTCTGGAAAGAAGAAAGCAAATTGCATTATAATACAAAATAATATTATATAAAGGCTAGTGTAGAAAACAAAGACAAGGAACGTGTGAAGTGTGATGAATGTAAGATAACACTGCCTGGAAAAGATCAGGAAAAAGGGAGAGGGTGGAGGACAGGAAGGAAGACAGGGATAGAGGGCAAGATGGCGGTCACGTGGAGGACAGGATGGAGGGCAAGACAGAGGATAGGATGGAGAGCAAGATGGAGGACAGGATGGAGGACAAGATGGAGGACAGGATGGAGGGCAAGATGGAGGACAGAATGGAGGGCAAGATGGAGGACAGGATGGAGGACAAGATGGAGGTCAAGATGGAGGACAGGATGGAGGGCAAGATGGAAGTCAACGTGGAGGACAGGATGGAGGGCAAGATGGAGGGCAAGATGGAGGACAGGATGGAGGGAAGGGGTGGAGAACAGGGCTGGAGGACTCTGATCTAGTTAACCTCCTCACTATCCACCAGTGCCTCCCTCTGTGGCCTGTCTCTTTGCATGGTACTAGACAAGCATTGGTGTCATACAATGACATCTCCCCACTGCATCGATCTGCCCACACAGCTGGCTGAAGAAAGCCCTGTCCCACCATGGAACGTTCTCCACACGCCTGTCTGTGATCAATCCCGCAGGTGTGTGCACGATGTCCTAGAGGTCTCATCTTTTTCTACTGATCTGTTGGTCTTCATTGCAGGCCAATGCCCTGCTATGGAGTTGGTCCCTGATTACTGAAAGAGGATCATTGAAATGCTTTACTTCTAATATGCGGGTGTCTAGATTTTTAGTCTAATTTTGGCATTTTGGAGTTGTCTCATTAGTCTCACAAACAGCTGTAGTTGTCATGTTTTACATGCACAGTACTGAGCTTTAATTAGCAGAAGCTGATCTTTGTCTTATGAAGGATGTTTGAGAACTGCTACCCATGTGTGGAATCCAGGTGAGCGGGTTCTTCCATCATGGAAACAAAAGGTGTAATATGACCTTTCTTTTGTCTGTTTGTACCGATTTGCCAAAGCAACATGCCTCTTGTTGCATAGAGCTAGTCAGGAACGGATTGCAGAGTCCCAGAAGAGAAAGTGCTGAGGAGCACTTAACACTCAGTCTTGATCAGCAGTGACTGAGGCCATTTGACAGGAAGGGTTAGTGAGCAGAGACAAAGTCCTGAAGGTGACATTTCGGTGGACACTAGACTCTGGCCCGTGGGAAGAGGGCATCTTCCATTAGCTACGTGAGTGGAGGAGGACTTCCCCAAGCAACTGTGTTCAACTTTCTATTAAAAACCTGAACAGAGAAATCTAATCATGAGAGAAATCACCCCTTGAGGCAAAATTCACCTAGTTGGTAAATGTGCATTCCTGTGCATAGACTCAACTATCACAGTGACCTTGGCCTTGACCTTGATGCCTCAGCCTTAGAGGAGCACGTTGAGACGTTGCACTGACACCGGACGGTCAGCTTGACCAGATACCCAGACAGATCCCTTCCCGGGGGGGCCCAGCCGCTGGGGTGTGGGGGGAGAAAAATCAGAATTATCGCCGTCTACCTATCTGGCCCGTAGGCTGAGATGGGCTCTATTGAGCCGGACAGAGAGAGAGGAGGAGAGGGAGAGAGAGCGCCCCCATCGGGCAGCTCCTCAGCGCGGCCAGCAGGCCAGGCTGTGCCCGGTCACCGCTCCAGCAGGTGGAGAGGACCACAGGCAGAAGAGCTGAGCTCAGGACACGTCTGCGAACCACGCGTCCTGAGACGTGCCGAGTGGAACATGAACCGTACACGAAGAACGGGTCACAGCACGGGAAACGGTGACCCTATCCAAGAAGGAATAAAGAGCACTCCTGATCTCACTTAGAGAACCGTAATCCCTCTGTACATCACGTGCGCGGTCACAGTGAAAAATTTACAGAAAATTCTGAGTGGGAGTGGGGGGAGAGCGATACGGCAGACAGACCTAGGCTCATTCTGCTGATACCTGGAAATGGTGGTTTTGATAATTCTGCTCTCGAAATCTTCCCAAGCCATGAAGTGTACACGCTTATTACTGGCATACCGTGTGTGTGCAATTCCTCCCGACTAGAGAGTTTGCATAAATTAGGTTTTCATGAAGTTATGACAGAAATCTGTGACACAAAATAGGGTTTTGTGAAAAAGGAAGTAAAAGTAGAATTAAATAAGCATTTCTGAACTGGGTAAGTCTTCTAAACGCATCTGCTTCATAAGCAAACTAAATTTATCTACGTGAAGAACCTGGTGCTGCGAGGCCCTCACCCAGAGGCCCCCCTTTATTGTTCTGGGGTGCTTTTCTACTCTCTATCTGCTGATCTCAGGATACGTCTATTCAAACAACGCAAGGTTTCAGTCTGCACACCGCGCGTGCTGCCTTGGCGGTTAATACTTGGCTCATTTGCAGTCCAGTTCATGCTCCTCAAGTCACCAGGAGGGCCCTGTGGCAGCTTTGTCCTCTCACGACTGTGCGGGAAGGGACTCGTGCGACGCACACCCAGCTCTGCCGAGACGGAGAATCGGCTTTGTCCCGGGGCCAAGGAAGGGTGGCGTGATCTGCAGAGAGGAAGCGATTTCTGTTCTCATCTCCCACCTAAGTTACTTTAGCGAATCATGAGAGTTAATAAAACGTATTAAATATTTACTTACAGAGCTTCTGATAGGAGCCAGACAGTGAGCTCGGTTTGGGGGGATGTGGCAATGAGAACGGATACAATCCACTGGTGGTCATGGTCTCACAGTGTATACAGACATTACCAGAGAAAGAAAGAGGGGAGGGTGGGAGGGAGGGGAGGGAGGGAGGGAGGGAGGGAGGGAGGGAGGGAGGGAGGGAGGGAGGGAGGGAGGGAGGGAGGGAGGGAGGGAGGGGAGGGGAAGGAAAAAGACGATAAGCAAGATGAATCTACCTGAGTGAAGTACCACAGTATCCCCTGTCCACCAGGGAAGGACAGATGGTCAGGAACGAGGAGACACCTTGGCCCACACCCCAGGTGAGCAGGAGGGAGCCCTGCAGGAGGGGCAGGGAGCCGCGGGCCTAGGGGCACTAAGACCGATGTGATTGCATGATGGTAACTGGAGCGCAGAAATCACGCCGTGCCACGTTCCCTGTTGCAGAGACTCCACGGCACGAAGAACGAGGTAAATGCACAGCTAAACATAGGACAGCGATGAAGCTTACACACGTGGTCGTAGTAAACAAAGTCAGGGAAACAAGCCGCCGTCATACACGTCAACCCCGCGGGCCATGGCCAGTCCCCACAGGCGGGCGAGAGCCGCTAGGGGCAATGGTGGAATTTCGGCGATAGCTTCTCAACCAGGATGTGTTGGGCTTTGATCATTTGTTACAAAAGCTCCATTCTCCCCACCTGTGTCCTTTTCCGTGCATACTTAGCATTTCAGCGTGACATTTTGTTAACAGAGAAGGTTTGAGGTTTAGAAGGTATAAATAGACAAAGTCTACTAATTTCGCACGGATAGAAAATGTTCTCCAGGTGAGAGGGGCTGCACGATTCTCTCTCCCTTGAATCATTCTCTGTCCCCCGATTCATGGGCTGATGTCCCCACCCCAGCACCTTGCCAGTCCCCGGGTGTCAAACTAGCCGTACCTGATGTTTTGCTGTCTGTCAAGGGACTTTTTATAGAGCCCAGATTTTAGAGAGCACGGTCCCCGCTCCTGAGGACACGAGGCTTTTCAAGGATGTCACTAATTAGTGACACTTGAAGCCACAACAAGAAAGGCCACAGTCTCATGCTCCACACATTCTTGATGACTTCCGCAATCACATCCACTTGTAGGGAGATCGACCCTCCAGCCTGACTCTCCAGGTTTTCCTCTGGGCTTGCTTGGTGCCCCGTCTGTATAGTCAGCTGATTTTCTGCGAAAGTAAATGACTGAGCTCAATGTACTGATCAGCCATTATTATCTCTTTCTTTACTCTTCCTGCCATCGCTTGGGGTCTCTGCCTTCCTGCAAATAAGATGCGAGGGCATTTTTATTGTATTGCTATTTACTCTTCGGCTCAATAGTTGTTTTCCATGTAGACACATCATTGACATTTAGCAGTATTAATCTCTGCCAGGGCGATATACCTAATTGGTTTTAATGAAATAAAGAAGGAGGACTTTGTGGGAAAATTGAAGGAAAGCTGCAATCTCCATTTTCAAATATTTCCTAGAGTCAATGGCATTGACCAAAACAGAAAGCAGATGACGGCTTTACAAATGACCACGGTGCTGCCGCCAGGAACAAAGACAGGGCTGCTATTCACTTCCAAGTTCTCTTAATTTCCTTTATCAGAGTTTACTTACTAAGTTCACACTCCAAATAATAGAACTGGAAACATTCTATTAATAAGCTTGATATTAAATTTGCTTTTGTCAAGAGCAACCACTGACTCAAAAGCAAGCGTGCACACATGTGTGCATGAACACACACACACACACACACACACACCCTTCATCATTCCTGGATTGTAACCCCCAGCCTTGTATATAATGTGGCCTGCAGCTTGTATCCTCTAAGCCCAGGACGGCTGGCCCGAAAGGAAGAGAACAAGTGGCTAGATTATCGAAGGAGAAAATAAAATATTTTTCTAGACAGGTAGCTTTGAGAGGAACTCAGAGCACAGGTTTTGAACTCTGGTACTGTAAATGTATGTGTCAAATGTGTTCATGATTCTGAATTCCCCTTTGTACGTGATTGGGTTGCCCTGCAGCTCGTGCGTGAGTTCCGGGACTCCATGTGTATCGCAGTAGATTTTCCCCTGTGCCAAGCAAAGCCACGGCCTTTACCCAACGAGATGAGGAGCTGGGCACCAAACCCTGCGGCCCCTCCCCACATCCCGGGGGTTGGTTCTAAGCCTCCACCCCAGGCCCTGGGTTATGTCTCTCCTGCACTCAGGACGCGGTTCTCCGGAGCACAGGAGCCCTTGGCTGGCGGGGCACCTCGTGAGCTGCTCTCCAGATTCGCGGGGCGGGAACAGAACGGTGCTGTGGTCCGCCTGGCGGAGCAAACCCAACAACGGAAATGATGGAGTGTTGAGCCTGTGACCGCTGGTGAATGCACAGACATCAAGACAAAGGTATGAGCTCACGACTCCCAAGTGACTTAAAAACACGCAGAACGCTTCCGTAATTGCAGCATACCAAACTTTTAACAGTCCTTACAGTTACCTAACAAGCTATAATTTTTAATTGCATTTATTATTAGGCTTCTACTTGGGTTTCTGTTTCACTCATTCTAGGAGCTCTCTCTCTCTCCAAACATCATTAAAGGTCTAATCATATGGTAAAAATATGCTAAGAATTTCCAACCAACTCTATCGCCACTAGGAATGTAAATCATTTGACAATTGCAAAGTCAGATGGCTCACAAAGATCTAATTTACATTTCCCAGGATTTTATTTCATCTTAGAATTTCAATCCCCCGAGAGTATCATTCTTTTGTAAACAAAAAAAAGGCTAGTTTGCATGCCAGCAATGCTTAAACCTACATCTCACTATCTACACTAAAGATAAATATGCATTTTGAGAGGAATAAAGTGATTGCACAATGTCCGGCGCAAATACCCCAATTGACTCACGAATCTGACTACTCAGGGGCTGTTAGGCCCAGAATACTTTGTGAAAATCGGGCTGCTTGTGAGCTAGCATTAAACGGTTGGTACTGGTTTTCAAGCTAGCCACTCCCGTAGAAACAGGGACTTGTGATGTGGGAGCCAAGCTGCTCCTTGGTGCAGGGCAGGGATTCAAGGTGCACCAAAGACTCAGGGCTGGAATCGGCTCCGGTGGCCACGCCGCCCGCGGAGCCTGACTTAAACCTGACATGCGCACACGACAGCTTCATTTCGTAGAGAAGCTTGCTCCCTGGCCTCGCCGTTGTTTCTGCAGGTACTGGCTACAACTTAGAGGGAACAGCATTTCCCGCCCTGCGTCTCTTCTTTCATAAACGTGGGGACTCCAAGCATCTTTCTGGATGGTCCTCAGTTTTTACCCTTCTCCTCACTCTTCGAGTGAGTCTCACAAACGCTTTCTGAGCAGACACTCTGGAGACGTGGAGTCACTGGAGACAAAGGCACCGTGCGCGGGGGCTCGGAAGGCAGGGAAACCCCAGGGCTTCCGTGGAAAGGGCTCGGTGTCGTGGGAGGAACCGGAGCTGGGAGAGACCTTCCTCCCGCGTCCAGACTTAGGAACAAGTCGCCATTCCTAGGTCCCAGTCGCCATGCCTAAACACCTTGCCCCCGGAAGCCGAGGCCCTGAGGCCAGGTGTGGCGGGCCTGGCTTTCTCTCTACCCAACAGGAAGGAGCTGGAAACATTCCAGACCACCGGTACCATCGAAAAGCATTCTCCAGCGGTGGGAACGAGGAGAGCCCTGAACACACGCCACAGAAAATGGCTTGAATTGTTCCAAAATGACTAAACCGTTTAAATGTCTCATGCTGGAATTCAAAGATCTCATCTTTGCATAAAATAACCGAGGGAAGGAATCCAATTACACAGTAATGATACACAATTTTCCCTTTGTCAAACCAACATGATACACAGTCTGAGACTCGAGTGGGAGATGAGACGGAGTGTGTATCTATGTAGGGTAAAAACATAGGAAACTTTGCACTCGGAGCCACGCTGTACCCGAGAACAAGGAATCTGGACTCCAGCGATCGTCTCTCTCGTGTGTACTGTGTCCCGTGCGCTGTGCTGACCGGGACCTCTTGCACCCTAGGAGGGAACCGATGGATGGCAGTGTGTCTGCTCAGCGACCATCGCAGTCTACGAGGTGTCTCTCCTCTTGCTTCGGCATCCCGAGTGGGTGAGTTTTCATCCACACACGCCTCGCTCGTGCCACTGGGCACGGCCTGCCCGCTGCCACATCCACGCCCATCAGATCCTCTAAGAAAAGCATGGCGGCGAGGTGAAGGGGGAATGCGGCCCACCGTCACTGCACGGCCCACGAGATGAAGAAGCTGGAGGGGAGGCGGGGATGGGGAGGGCGGGGAGAATGGGGAGGGCGGCACTGTCCTCCTGAGCTGCCGTGCCGATTGGGAACTGCTCTGTACAGCTACTTAAAGACCATTAAAAATGTGAGCCCAATAGCTATACCCTTATGATCACATAAGATGATGCTAAGTGAAATGAACTCCATGTTATGGAAACGATTGTTATATCACAGTTGAAACTACTTTCAACGTCCCATGTGTATCTGTAGCTTCTACTATTGATGATGTTCATGTATCACCTTCTTGTGATTGTATCTACACTATCTCTGTAATCTTATCTGAGTGTATGGGAAACAGTGTGTACTGGTATTAGAATTAGGAAATTCAAAGGGAATACCAAAATTGAGAGACAAAGGGTAAAATAAGAGAAACAACAACAAAAGCAATACTTGCAAAACTGTTTGGTGTAAGTGAACTGAACACTTCAGGGGGGGGAAGGGGGAGAGGGGAGGGGGTATGAGGAACAAGGTAACAAACAGTACAAGAAATGTATCCAATGCCTAACGTATGAAACTGTAACCTCTCTGTACATCAGTTTGATAATAAAAACTTTTTTAAAAATGTGGTTTTTAAAAGACAGACAACTGGGGCGGGGGGGGGGGTGGCAAGGAGATCCACGCCCAAGCTGTGTGCCAGAAAGCAGAGCGAAAACAAATGCAAGAGGACTGGAAAAACCTGTGTACACACACACACACACGCACACGCACACACACGCACATGCACACACACACACACAGAGTACAATAATAAATTCATTCAACTCGACCGACAGAAACACTTCTCAAACTTTGGCAAACTCTTAACCACGGACACTAAGTTTATTTTGCCTCGACCTCCCTCCAACACACTGTGCTAATTTATGTTCTCTACGTTCTCAGCCCTTCCAAGGACCTCAAATCGTGAACTAAATACAACTCTGCATGGCTACCCACGCTCCCTGGCCACCTAAAGTCACGTCAAATCCACGCCACTTCCTCCCGGTCAATCAGCTCTCTAGCAAAGTCCACCGTGGGCGTCCGCGGAGGAGCCAGCGGTGGCGGGCTGAAGGTAAAGTCGGCACAGACAAGTCCACGCGGAAGGCGGGCCCACGCCTTCTGACTCTCTTTCCAGCTTCACCCCCAGCCCCATTCACTCTCGAGAGCAGAGCGAGGCCTACCACGACTGCAGGCCGCGTGTGCACGAAGCTGTGCAAATGTTTAAGACTCAGACATCAGGAGCCCACATCAGGGGGCCAGGCCCACGACGCCCCCGTAGGCCCACGGCCCTCGGTAAGGCAGAAGGTGTTAATTAAACAAACAATTCATATTAAGAAAGAATATGATTAAAAGATCACAATGAATTAAGCTGCGGCGTTCTCCTTGATGGCTGCTCGCCAGGAGGAAGCCCCCGTCACAACATACATACACCCTCGTAGACCGCGGGTAGCCCCCTCGTAATCTGGGACTCAGAAGATACGACAAGGTCCTGAGAGCAAGGTCAACAGCCACTGTGCTAAGAACTGATGTCTGGTCTAGAGAAGCAACGTCGAGACAAACGGCAGACTGGACTGGTTGCCCACTTAAATCTTTTTGCTAAGCACCTAGAGCATACTCGGACAGAAACACGGCAGTGGTTTCATTGCTATTGTTTGTTCGCCTGTCTGAGGAAAGTCTGAAAAGCGGCTAATACTGCAGCTATCATTAGTATGGAATTTTTTTTTTCCCTTTTGAGTATGGAATGTTTGATGGTAGCCTTCAGGTGTATCCGTTCATTATATTCACTTTCATCAACACCAAAAATTGGTGATGTCTAATTTCTCCTGGGTGAGGCCACAAGGTAATTCGCTCTCTGAAGGAGCTTTTCTCCGGTGTCAGTAGATGCTAGAAACGCTGTAAGAGTGAGCAAGCTGTAACTTACTTGTTTGGATGCTTTTCACCCATGACCATAGGAGACGAAACTTTAGCAACCTATGCTCTAAAGTCTTGAGATGGCTACCCGACCAAAATCAAGCTCTCAAACTGTAATCTTCTGAGGAGATACTTATGCTTATAATCAAAGATAGGACTTAATTACACATTCTAAATGAGCTCT